>NC_039368.1:29281595-29892579 GCF_003573695.1 Papaver somniferum
GTGCGATGGAGGATATTCAATGTACGATCCACATTGGGTAATGTGACAAATGGTTTACGTCCAAGAAGAAACTCATTTCGATGAAGATAAGCCATTCTTTACTGTGAAAATGGCTGAATGCACCACTTCCCAAAAAACTATTAACGTCTCTTACGATCCAGCGCCAGTTCAAGAACATTGGGACAATAGACGTGGCCGTAAAATCGATATGAGTCTTTTGGACGAGGTAACCACCGGTCGTGAAGTCAGTGACAAATACATGGCATGGTACTTGGGTTGGGCTCATCCTACTGTGATTAGGGAAATGACTGCTGAAGAATTGGCTCGTAAGAGGAAGATGGCATCGAAATACCCAGCAATAAGTCTTAAGTTATTTGTAAGTATTTTAGAGTTGCTCTTAGTATTTTAAGATTACATTATCGAATCATCCTATTAATTGTTTGTTGTTTAATTGAAAATAGAAAGATCAATTGAAGACCTTTGTGAAGGTATTGTGTTGCGCGAAAGAAAGAGGAGATTTGTCGATTGAAGAGCAAAGCAAGCACATTGACTATGCTTGCAATATTGACAATGAGGAAGCCCATGAATTTTTCAAGCAAGTTGATGCTCAAGTAAAGAGGGAAGAAAGAGACAGGAGAGAAGCACAAGCAAAGATGAATGTTGATAAAAAAGAGGGCTCGTAGTGCTCGTGGTGGTGAAGGTAGTAGTAGTGGTCGTGGTGGTGAAGGTAGCAGTAGTGGTGGTGTTCCTAAACGGGGTCGTGGTCGTGAATGAATGCTTTCCTATTTTATTTCTTTATGTTGTGTTGGACAAATGTTAAGGTTAAAGGTTGGACAAATATTTTTTTAAGGTTTATGGGACATGTTTTCGTATTTTTTACAACAAGTGTTGGATTTCTAGTTGTTGAATGAATGGTTTTTTTAGCTATGTAAAGTTTCAATACTTATGCCGGCATGCTGTTATTAAGTTAAAATGCCGACCACACCAGGGCCGGCAAGGTTTTGAACTGTCAGTTTGCCGGCCCTGACAGCAGAAAATGCTTGAATACCAGGGTCGGCAAGGTCATCCGATCAATATCAAGCCGACTTTTATACCGCCGACAGGATTTTATTTTATCGACCCTGCCGGCTATTTGTTGCAGAAAAAACCTTCTCCTGATGCCTAAAATCATCATAAGGCCGACATGGTTCTAAATTATGATCCTTGCAGACCACATTACAACCGGCATGCTAGTGAAGAAATACCGTTCCGATGGTTTAACAGAAAATTGCATGAACTCCTGATGCCTAAAAGTCATAAGGTCGGCATGGTAACAAAAATTTTACCTTGCCGGCCATAGCGCTGCCGGCATGAAAATCACCAAATACATTGCCGGCGGATACACATAAGAAAATGTTCTCCTGATGCCTAAAAATCATAAGGTCAGCATGGTAAGAAACTTCCCACCCTGTCGGTCAGTTGTAGTCGGCATATTAGGGAAAAAAAACCTCGCCGGCGAATTCAAAATTCAAATTTTTGGCAAGTACAATTTCATTGATTGACGTGTACTTGGGCACTATAACGGCCAAATTCGGCCACCATCCTATAAATACACTACTTATCTCTACAAAACAACATACAAATAATTTCATATACTCTCCAAAGCTCATATCATCATCATACATTCCATCTAACTCACCCAATAACTCTCTACATATAACAATGGCTTCATTTGATTCTAATGAAGATTTGGCAATCACCAAAGCTTGGTATGCGGAAAAACGACTTAGACGTCAATCCTCCGAAAGGGTGGATTCCACAATCTTTTGGGCTAGGGTACACAACAAATTTAGCCAAGAGTTTGGGAATCCAAATGAAATAAGTGTTCAACAAGTGCACGATAGGCACCTTGTCATCGAAAACGCGATACTTGCTTTTTTAGCTCTCCAACCTCGGATTTTTAACACTCACCCCTTCACCTTGCCCATTGCACAATTTGTAAGTAATTTTGTGATTTTTTTTACGTAACCCATGTTGTGTTATCTTCCAACGAAACAACACTAACAAATGTAAGTTTGTTTTTGTGTTTTTGTAGCATGAAGTCGTGAAAGCGCGCTACTTGGAGGTAAAGGGGGAAGTATTCGCGTTCGATGCAAGCTATCACTTCTTGACAGAAAGAATCCCGGAGGATAACCCAGACTACTTGAATGTTGTATCGTCTTCGGAGGAGGAAGATTGATGGCTTTAGAAGTTTTTGTATAGGTTTTGTGGGTAGACCTATATGTAAACCCTGACGAGATAATAACTCGTCCACTAGGTTCACCTAGGGGTTCAAAGTCTTGATGCACATGCTACGTGCATTCGTTTTTCTGTTGGCAAGGAGTTGTATTTTATGTTTCAATCAATGTAGTAACCAAAATTGCATGAATAAAGTGAATTACATCTTCCCATATTCTGTTTGGTATAAGTATATGCCGGAAAGGTTAGAAATCCTTAGCATGCCGACCACAGGTCAGCCGGCGGTGTCAAAAATTATGTGTATGCCGACCATATGATAGCCGGCACTGTAGGAAATATTTACGTGCCGACCGTAAGATTATTGGCCCAAGATAGTCTGTGTGTTCTTCATCCGAGGACCATGCCGACCCTTCTTAGTCGGCAACTTATTCAAAGTAGACCTTGCCGACTACCATTGGTCGACATCTTATTCAAACCTCGACCTTGCCGACCTTGTGCATTTTCAAAACCAATTTTTTTGATCGAAATCGAACTCATAAGACAGATGAAAGGTTTAATCTATTGAATTCATAATTACAAAATTTTAATCTAAACTCAATCAATTAACCTAATCAAATTTTTTAGTGTTAATTAAACAAGGGCATATTAGCCATTTAGAAAATATAAGGTTAGAGGGTGACTTGGTTTTACTTCAAAATGACCAGATTTTGTCTCATTAGGTATACCCCAATTAATCTGGGTATACCCCAATCTAGGCAGGTTAAAAAACTGAAAATGCCTCTCTCTTTTAGTAAAATTATTATAACTCTTTATGTATCCTATTTTTTCAGGGGTATAATTGGTAAAATAACTAGGATATAACATACCTAAAAGTCCGTGCCTTAAACAAATTTCATCTCATTGAAAGGATTTTAAAGAAATCTACACAATGAATATAAACAACATTATCACGTTTAGAGTTTTTACGAAAAATTCGGAGGTGTTTCAACTAATTTGATTATGCAACCACTAAAATGATATATATGCCTAAAAAATAACGATATATATACGTGTTATGCAATTAGCAGTGTTTCGTTTTTCTTCAGTCGGTCCCTGTCGTAGTAGCGGTGTTCTGTTATTTTTTCAGCAGTGCAAAATATAAATTAAAAGGCAGTTATCGGAAAAAATGGGAATCTAACAGAAAAAAAAGAAGAAAAAAAAAATCAGCTCCCGGTCAAGTGTTACTGTCTACTTGTAACTTGTAAGATAATCTCATGTAACTTGTACGATAATCCCAAAAAAAAAAAAAAAAAAAAGTTGTAAGATAATCCCTAAAACAAAAAACCGTTGGTTCCCGCTAAATCCTCTGAACCTCTTATCTTGTTCATACTCTTCTCTCTATGGCAAAAACTGACTCATTCAATTGTATCCTCCCTGTAAAAACTCATCCGGTAATCCAACCTGTTTTCTTTCTTTTTCCAGCTTTCTTTCCTTCGTTGGTCTTCCTTTCCCCCTTACTATACATGCATCTCTTTTCCCAAACTACTGTTTCTTCTTCAGGCCCAAACAAAAAGAATCCTAAACTTAAAAAAGGGTCCCTCCTATTCCTCTTCCACCTTCCACCACCTCCTCCTACTCTTGCTCCACCACCGCCACCACCACAACCACCACCATTTTTATCCACCATGGGTAATTGTTGCCCTAATCGCACTACCGAAGAACCAGCTGCGAATGATAATCCATCTGGTGAAAATGGTGAGAACGATGTCGCGAACCAATCGGCTTCCGACAGTACCACCCCACCAAAGCCGTCTTCTTCGGCCATGTCCGGAGGAGCAGCTCCCTCTGTAGGAGGAGGAACGAATAAACCTGCAAAACCTGCGCAGATTGGACCCGTTTTAGGTCGACCAATGGAAGATGTTAAGTCGATTTACACAATTGGTAAAGAATTAGGGCGTGGTCAATTTGGTGTTACGCATTTATGTACACATAAAACTACAGGTGAACAATTCGCATGTAAAACCATTGCGAAAAGAAAATTGGTTAACAAGGAGGATATTGAGGATGTTAGAAGAGAAGTGCAGATTATGCATCATCTGACGGGACAACCTAATATTGTTGAATTGAAAGGTGCATATGAAGATAAGCAATCTGTGCATTTGGTTATGGAATTATGTGCAGGTGGTGAGCTTTTCGATCGTATCATTGCCAAAGGCCATTATACGGAACGTGCAGCTGCTTCTTTATTAAGAACGATAGTGCAAATTGTTCATACTTGTCATTCAATGGGTGTTGTTCATAGAGATTTAAAACCAGAGAATTTCCTTCTTTTAAACAAAGAAGAAAATGCTCCATTGAAGGCTACAGATTTTGGTCTCTCCGTCTTTTTCAAACAAGGTACGTACCATTGAATTTTGAAACCAACAAGAATTGGCAGCGAAATTCGAATATGCAGTCTGCTTTATGTATGTATCTAATCCCATTAGCTATAGAGTAGACCAATTTCAAGCGAACAACCAAAGGCAGTTCTTTCTGTATGCATGAGTGGTTGAAGTCTAGAATATGTAAATGCGTTTCTTAGTTTTTCTTTTCTTTGTTTAACAGGCGAAGTTTTCAGAGATATTGTGGGTAGTGCATATTACATTGCTCCAGAAGTGTTGAAAAGAAGATATGGACCAGAAGTTGATATATGGAGTATCGGTGTCATGTTGTATATTCTTCTTTGTGGTGTTCCTCCATTTTGGGCTGGTAATGTTTTTTGCTTGGCAATAAATCAAGATTATTGTTCGAAACTTTAAGATGAATGGACAAATAAACTTTTGGTTTGCTCGTATGACAGAATCGGAGCATGGAATTTTCAACGCAATTTTGCGTGGACATATCGACTTCACAAGTGATCCATGGCCTTCAATTTCACCCATGGCAAAAGATTTAGTCAGGAAAATGCTTAATTCAGACCCCAAGCAAAGGCTAACAGCATTCCAAGTTCTAGGTAACTATAAATGAATAATTGATCAACATCTTTCCACCTTATTTTAAAGCAAGTTTTGAATACGTCTTATAATTTCATTTTGTTGCTTTCAGATCATCCATGGATCAAAGAAGATGGAGAAGCACCTGATACACCACTTGACAATGCCGTGTTGAGCAGGCTCAAACAGTTCAGAGCCATGAACAAATTTAAGAAAGTTGCTCTGAGGGTAAACTCTTCACCGTTATTGATTAATATCCTCTAATTAAATAGTTAGACAATACACTTTGTACATTATTTTTCTTCTATAAATTTGCTGAACTGATGAAAATTGGTTACCGTGTCTTTGAATTTCACAATGGTCAGGTGATAGCGGGTTGTTTGTCAGAGGAAGAAATCATGGGATTGAAAGCAATGTTCAAGAACATGGATACAGATAATAGTGGTACAATAACCTTAGAAGAACTAAAACAAGGTCTGTCTAAACAAGGAACAAAACTATCCGAGTATGAAGTTAAACAGTTGATGGAAGCAGTAAGTCCGTCCTGAACTAAAAGATCTATTCCTGAGCTCAAACTATTAACCAATCTTAGGTTGTTGTTAATTTGACTTTGTGTTTACATGATTTAGGCCGACGCAGATGGTAATGGAACAATTGACTATGATGAGTTCATTACAGCAACAATGCATTTGAATAGAATGGACAGAGAAGAACATCTTTATACAGCTTTCCAGTACTTCGATAAAGATCATAGTGGGTAAGTCGTACTAGCAAATCTACGTGCATTGCCATAACAAAATTAGTACATGGGGTACTTGAAAGCATAGTAAGCGGTATTGGTAGTAAATCTAATGTGTTTGGGTTCATCCTCATCAGGTACATTACAACTGAAGAATTAGAGCAAGCTCTCCGGGAGTTTGGCATGCATGATGGAAGAGATATTAAGGAGATCCTTTCTGAAGTCGATGGCGATAATGTAAGAAAAGCATGTCATATTGAGGAATTGAGATCTTTTAGTGCTTATGACTGTTATATATATGCCATTGCCTACAAAAATATCCTAGCCTAGACGTGTGCCGAGTGTTGGATGAAACATATGCGCCAAAGCTTCTAAACTGTAGCTTGTCGCCAAGATGCATCTTGACATCAAATTTTACTTATATATGCTTGTTTGTGGATATGATACGGTTTCTTAATTTACTAGCGATAAATGATTCTCACTATATTTAATATCAACCATGTTTCTGGACAGGATGGACAAGTTAACTACGACGAGTTTGTGGCAATGATGAGAAAAGGAAATCCAGAAGCCAATCCAAAGAAGAGGCGCGACGTAGTTATTTGATTCATTCAAGGATGATGCTGAATGAGGAAAACTGAAAGAACTGAGATTGGTTTCTTGTGTGTTATCTATATGAACCTGGTGGGAAGGGAAACGTGGTCGGAGAAGTTGATGAAAAAAAGAACGTATACAATGTATTCATGAATTTAAGTTCATTACTTTCTTGAGTACTATTTGATCTCTTTGAAGTAATGATGAACATAGGGATTTGAGAGGGAATGAGGGGATAGGGAGATGATTGGAGGCGAAATCATGTATGGGGTTTGTCGAGAGCAGGAAACACTGTAAAACCAGGCTGAAGAAGAGAAAGAGGAAAAGAGAAACAAAAATCTGTCCCGTATATATTAGTGATTAAGAGCATCTGTAATTGTCAATGTATTTTCTTCTTCCTTGTGTAGAAATATACATCAGAGCCTTTGTTCTGTTTTCTGCTTTATGTTAAAGATTTTATTTATGTGTGCTATATTAATATGTGTGTGTATATACTGTGTATAACCCAGTTGCTCTTTAAGACAATGTAAAAGATGTTAGCCGAATGTCCAAACATTAAAATTAGTTCTTTTTCCAGATGTGCGTCCTTGGCAGCAAACCCTTTACCATCAAACATCAATCCTCCTTCAGCACAACAACAGATCAAGGAATGGAACTCTAACTCTGCACCATGGCACAAAGGAGGAACCTGGAATGCAATCTGTGCAGCTATAGTGTTGCACGTTTGAAAGCTAAGTGTAATAAACCCAGAGTCTATGTTCGTAAGTGCAGAATATTTTTAGATGGGGCAAGGAAAGGGAGCAAACACCAATAGAGATTGATTCAAGCTGCTGCAACCTCATCAGAGCAGTTAGGGAAGAAGACAACATATTATCATGGCAGGCTAAAGGGCTTTTGAAGGAAGTTCAAAAATTTCTCCTTATTTTTTGGACATGCAAACAAAATCTTTAAGTTTAACTATGTAGCTTTATATATTTTTTTTTTAAATAAGAAAATTAGAATTCCATACCCTGGGAAAGTATTGGTATGCAAGTACATTGGACAATTTAACTTGGGATTCAGCTGATTTCCCTGGTTAAATTGTGAAGGTTGATTCCTACCTATCTGTTGTTGGTTACAGGTTGAAAAGGTTGGTATATTAGGTACACATAAATGTTTGCAGCTAATAATTTATTGTAGGGAAATGGTGGTTTCCTAGTTTAGGTTAAATTCTTGGTTTGAGTTAATTACCATATTAAGATGTGATACCTAAATTGATCATGGTTTCCTAGTATGAGTTGGTTTCCTAATCCAAGGAGGCCAAGACTTGGGAACCAAGTTTGTGACTCCTATATAAGGAGGTCTAGGCTAAGTGTTTTAGTCATGGAATCCTCAATGTAATTTCGTAGAGATGTGAGGGATTCATCCCACCTATTGAGGTGGTTATGTGAGAGACCTAATGGTGGAAGGAGTACATCATTATGGTGCTTATGAGATACTTATCGATGTTGGAAGATATGTCGTTATGGAGTATTCGTATGGAGATGTTGGTAAGACATCTTGTTGAGGAGAAGATCATCTTGGTGGTGCTGGATTGGATTATTGGTGTTGAGCTAAAGGCGTCCATGGTAATCTATGTCAGGGTGTGTAGAGAAGATTGTTTCGTTGTGGTAGATAATGTGGTAAACATTATCACGTATGGGTGAAGACACTACTTTGGATTTTATAGGGTGCTTGTGAGAGTTCTTGTGTTCGGTCACGTTGTGGTGAGTCGATGGATTGATTTAGCCAATCAATTGTCTAATTCTCAGTGTCGATTCTATAATAAAGAAAGAGGTCGTAGCCGTTTGGTGAATGTAGACAATATTTACACATCGTGTATATCGTTGAACCACTTTAAATCCGTGAGTACTTTAGTTCTTGTTGCTTTTGTTTATGGCTTGCATCTATGGTTCTCTTTCTCTTCTTCTTATCCTAGATCGTAGTGAGGTTCATGGAGCAATCCGAGAGATCAAGTTTTTCTTGTTAGCTATTTTATTTCCGCAGTATTAGCATGTAGATGGCTCTGAACCCAAACAATTGGTATCAGAGCTTTAGGCTGGATAGAAGGTTTGAAGAGAGAAGTTTTAGGTTTTTTGGATTGGCAGAAAATTTTGAAGAAGAAGGATTTGGTTTCAACAAGTATGTGAGGATTTGATGTTATAGATTCCGAAGATGCAGAGTTTGATGTTATCAAGTATGTGTAGGATTTGATTTCATCAGTTTGGGAACAAAGCAAAGTAAAGTTTACTTCTAAAGGAATGGATTACATCAGGTGATCTGCATTCGGTATAGTCACGATGTATGGTCTTGATGTTTATGGTGCTCTACGTTGGAGATTTGGTATTGTTTCTTATTGGAGAATAAACCATATGCATGGCTTCAAGTAAGTTTATTTATTCTCTATACTTCGTACCATATTCTTGTGAACTGTTTCAAACACCTGCGTAGATTGGTTTTCAATTAACCGGTGTTTGCTTGGCAAGACACAAGAAGACAAGACTATCGTAGTTGAGATACAAATATTGGTTTGTATGTTTGTGGAAGTAAAGATGGAATATTAAGCATGCAAAAGTCTCATTATTGTTCCAAACCATGGGAAACAATAATTTGGTTATCAATCGTCATCAGTTGGATTATGTTGCTGAGTTTCTTTAACATGAAGTTAAAGAATGTGAAGATGAATTCATACTCGTTCTTCCTTAGTTGTTTGTTGCAATAAGGATTTTGGAAATCTCTTAGTAGGTTTCGTTTTGGAAGTATTGATCGTTGTCCAGAGTTTGATATGTTTCAGAAGTGAAGAAGTTTGATTTTCAGTCTTAGTATTTGAAGCATGTGGCTAAAAATAAATTGCAGGACAGTGATCATCGGATGAGATGTGAAACTTTTTGTGGTGGAGCTATGGTTTCTTATTCTTGTCTAAGAAGAAGTTTGTCGGCACAGTTTGTAGGGTTTATTTGTCTGTGTTAAGTATGGCATTGTGTCGGGTAGAAAATTGTTTTTTTGGAGTTTCTCTCGTACTGTTTCCGACGGAGAAGTTAAATAGTTTGTGATCTTTTGATTCTTGTCGATGACGTTCATTCGAAGAGTTTTGTTTGGTTATTATACACCATTTGAAGTCGATCGGAGCTGGTTGAAGTGCAAGACTGTTTGGAAGAAACAGGTTGGTCTATTGTGTTGCGGATATGTTCCTACTTTGGTGAAGACCCGTTGTGAGGAATTAAAAATGTATCGCTTGGACACTTTAAGAGTTTTCAAGAATAAAGACACAATACTACAGAATATGTGTTGTGGTGTGGCTATGGAAGCTAGCGCATAGTACAAGGAGAAAACACAGTGCATGAATTTGAGAAGGGCTTTAATTTCGTCGTGTTTTTCCATCAACCTTTATTATCCATTGGCTATTTGATTTCCCGATGATCAATGTAAGTTTTTTTGTTTTTGAAGAAAGCTACATTATAGCAATGATAATATTTGGGGGTTTTCTTGTCTGCTACAGTTATTGAAATTAATTTCAATGGTGACAGAGACTGTAGAGATGAAGGTAAAGATTTCTTTTGAGAAATTTGATTCAACAACGGTATAGTTTCCGTCAAGTTATTTTCTCAACATAGCATGAGAAGATAAACACAACAACGTCTTGAATTTCCTGGAGATTGAGGAAGTCACCAAAGGTTTCAAACTATGGCTGCGTGTGATTGGGTCTTTATGTGAAGGACGGATTATCAGATTTCGAAAAGTTGGTGTACGTTTGGAGCAAGATTTATAACGGGATATGCACAAGGAAAAATATGTGACATTATGTATTGTTACGAGGGTAACGGCGAATTCTTCGACGATGGTCACAGTTCTATCCGAGTCTGATTGTGTTGTGGTTTGACTATCGTGAAGTTGAAACTACATGCTTGCTTAAAAAATTGATAAAAGACTATCTTGAGAATTATGCATGTAAAAGGACATTATTTTCAAAGACCGTTGAGGTTGCTGAAGTAGTGTAGAAGAAGATTGGTGTGTCAGTTGCCGAAGTCTCTGTGAAGCTGGACACGTGTTTGGTATGTATGCAATGGTTGAAGATATGATGAGATTTCATGGATGAGTATAACTCAATTGGTGATATATGGTCGTCGAATCATGATCCAATTGGAGATAGACTCGGTAAAGAAATATTCATATATATGAGCTCGAGATTGGCACTAAGTGACAATGATCCATGGATTGGTTGTATTTGGTGCGCAGTTAGAGTCATGCTCAATATACTTTGGTACATACAAGATTGATAGTTTCTTGGAAGATAACACGAAGGTTGGTTTATTACAAACAAACGAAAAGTATCTTGTTAACTCGCTTTATAGGACATGCTCGTGGAAAGGAGCAAGTGTGTGATCAGTTGTTTGAAGAATCAATTGACTAGGCTGGAGTTTAGAAATGAAGATGAAGACTATGGTTATGATAAGGTAATGCTTGGGCATACGGATTAGTTATAGATGTCAACCCTAACGGATGTGGTGCGCAACTTGGAGTTAGTGGCTTAGAAGAGCGGAACATTAACTCAGGTGGAGCAAGGAAGGCCAAAGGAGTTGTGTTCGTAGTATGAAGCAAGTTCAAAGGCGTTAAAGGCTCAAGGGCGCAAAATGACTGTAACTAAATCTGATGGTAGCATATGGACAACAATCGTATATGATCTGATTGAGTTGGCATGCAATACACCTATAATGATTCCAATCAATGTTGATTTGTGAACATAAAGGAGTAAGGTGTATTTTCTCAAGATGTTGCATAACGGATGATCATATGATGATGTTTTTTCAAATGGTCAAGATTTTTCACTGTGGTGAAGATATGTATAATCAATAATGGGTTGGATTGTTAAGTATGAGTTGGTGATGTTCAAGTTTGGTTTGCTCTCTTCTGGTGGAGGTTCTACGAAACAATTTGGATGAACTACATTTCGGTTTGATTCCTACCGAGGATATGTAGGAAACCAGTAATGGTGCAATCGATGTTCAGAATATGGAGGGATAACAGTTGATCGTCTCATGCATGAATGCATGATCTGAGGTGGAGAATTGTAGGGAAACGGTGGTTTCCTAGTTTAGGTTAAATTCTTAGTTTGAGTTAATTACCATATTAAGATGGGATACCTAAATTGATCATGGTTTCCTAGTATGAGTCGGTTTCCTAATCCAAGGAGGCCAAGACTTGGGAACCAAGTTTGTGACCCCTATATAAGGAGGTCTAGGCTAAGTGTTTTAGTCATGGAATCCTCAATGTAAATCTCGTAGAGATGTGAGGGATTCATCCCACCTATTGAGGTGGTTATGTGAGAGACCTAATGGTGGAAGGAGTACATCATTATGGTGCTTATGGGATACTTATCGATGTTGGAAGATATGTCGTTATGGAGTATTCGTATGGAGATGTTGGTAAGACATCTTGTTGAGGAGAAGATCATCTTGGTGGTGCTGGATTAGATTATTGGTGTTGAGCTAAAGGCGTCCATGGTAATCTATGTCAGGGTGTGCAGAGAAGATTGTCTCGTTGTGGTAGATAATGTGGTAAACTTTATCACGTATGGGTGAGGACACTACTTTGGATTTTATAGGGCGCTTGTGAGAGTTCTTGTGTTCGGTCACGTTGTGGTGAGTCGATGGATTGATTTAGCCAATCAGTTGTCTAATTCTCAGTGTTGATTTTATAATAAAGAAAGAGGTCATAGCCGTTTGGTGGATGTAGAAAATATTTACACATCGTGTATATTGTTGAACCACGTTAAATCCGCGAGTACTTTAGTTCTTGTTGCTTTTGTTTATGGCTTGCATCTATGGTTCTATTTCTCTTCTTATTATCCTAGATCGTAGTGAGGTTCATGGAACAATCCTAGAGATCAAGTGTTTCTTGTTAGCTATTTTGTTTTTTCAGTATTAGAATGTAGATGGCTCTGAACCCCAACATTTATCATGTCTGCTAACCAGTGGCGGAGCAGAATTATTGATTTGGTGGGGCACTATAGGAAAAAGCTTCCACCTTAACCAGGTATTATTCTTTTTGTAAGCAGCCCATTAATTTGTCTATTTGTATAAAGTTAGCATATACATGTCTTGATTGTGATTCAAGTTAAGATTTATTTATTGGGATTCAGGTTTATGAGTAACTTCATTATCGATGATGAGTATAATAGTCTGATCGTTTTTCCTAACTCTTTTGTAAAAGTTCTCCATTACCTATTAAGAAGACAAGAATTTCTGATTAAATTTATATGTTAAAAATTGGGAATAGATAACTTACGGATAAAATCACTCGTAATTATAATGTAACATTTTATGGAAATACATGACTATAGATATCATTTAATCAAAAATGTAACCAATTAAATCCATAAATTAATAACAACATTGTTAAACAAGAAATCTATATCATTACTTAAGAAAATTAAATCGTTAAATCGTTAAAAAAATTATAAAAATATTTATCAAACCAATGCTAGGAGTAGGCACTAATCACGTATAAGCAGGTGATTCCTCACTATAAATTCTTTGGAGTATATAAACCATCATGTGTTATCAGACTGGGCTCAATCCCTTTGATTTATGAGCTTTGCTACACACGCCTAATTTAAGCACCATGATGGGCACTGAGGAGAATCACACAGACACAGGGGAAGGATCTGTGCATTTGGATAGCGGTGGGCAGAAGTGGGTCCCACCTCTCCTCTCACACGGTTCCCACCTCGGTCTCCTTCGGTGTATCTATACTTTTCTTTGATTTATAGTTAAAAAACAATTAAGTGTTAATTTGTTTTTTTATTTAAATATTTATGAAGAGATAAAGAAGAGTATCTCTGCAACTTTTAAAAAAATGTTGATGTTGTTAGAGCACTGCTCGGTCGAACTCGCATGCGTTGCTATCTCAAGCATGTTTGTCAATGTTAGTGATCAAAACTATAAGTTTTGATTTCTAGTCTATCATAGCTAAGTCTCGGACTAGGATAGAAAGTGTAGTTGAGCTCAAGAACTCTAAGGCGATCATCATACAAGACGAAGGACTATTCAAGGAACTGGTGGAACTTCATCAACTAAAAGGTATGTGGAGACTTGAACTTATCTATCACTCAAAAGTCTATCTACTCTATCTCCTATCTTGAGACAAAATTCGTTTTGCTATATAGACTTTGATTATACACATTTGTTATTTCGAGCCGAGTTTATCTCGCTTATCTATTTCTCGAAATATGTGTTGGTAAGCTTTCGCTTTAGCCAAGTTCATCTTTACCTAGTGACGAAAGTCATGTTATATTTCAATCACTTTGAAAATGGCTTTGACGAAAAATGGTTTGTGAATAACAACTATATAACGTCCTCTAAGAATGTTTCAATTATTGAAATGAGAGTTTAGATTATATAACCATTGTTGGATATAAGCATTGTGTGGCAACAAATATATGTATAAGTCTTTATTCCTTGAATCAAAGTATGTGTACTTTGTTGATCAGGAAAACCGGAACAAGAGATGTGAGCTCAGTCCGCGAACTCAATCTGCGAACCCAGTCCGGGAACTGACAGAGGTTCTCATCCCGAGAATATCTGTTGGAGTTTGTGAACTCCTTCCGGGAAATTAAGTCCGCGAACTAAGTCTGCGAACTTGAGTTGGTTATATCTAAAGTGGATTATTTGTGAACTTTATATTTATATAAACTAAAGAATGCAAATTGCAAACCGTGGCTATAAAGTTCATGAATCGATTCGAGTGAATCAAATCTTTTTTGCTTCAATTGTGTTTTTTGTAGTTATATAAGATTTATACAATTGAATAACTCTCTAACTAGTTCATTTGAGTCATTTGCACTAGTTATGGTGAAGAAGAATATGGTTGATATGAAAGTGCTCATATGGATAACCATTTGGTTAACTATTGTTGAACCAACAAATGTACATGTTTGGGTACGGTTACACAAACCTAAAATCGTGCATTTCATTTGTGTGTAACAAGCTAAGTTTTTGATCCAACGGTTGAAAGATATTATCTTGAATCTAATCAGGTTTTCATCTAACGGTGAATATTGAATGTTTTGTTACCAAGCTAACATTGATTGCAAACCATGATTTGAAAGACTATATAAGGGAGAACTCTAGAAACTGGGAAACCTAATCCCCACACCTCCTGTGTGATACTAGTTGTATTAGTTAGAGTCGATTCTCCTTTAACCTTAGGTTTCTTCTTGTAAACCAGGTTAACGACTTAAAGACTTCATTGGGATTGTGAAGCCATACCGATAATACTTTCTCGTAGTTGTGTGATCTAATCTTGCATATTCTATCGTGTTGAGTACAATCGTAAAAATTAGCTTGAGATTAATACCTCTGATAGGAAAGATATAAAAGTAGTCACAAATATCTTCGTCTCATCGTTTGTGATTCCAAAATATCTTCTTTCGCCGTGTCGATTAAGATTATTGTGAGGTGATTGATAATACTAGGATGTTCTTCAGGAATATAAGTCTGGGTTATCAATTGGTTCCTGTTCACCTTGATTTATCAAAAGACGGAACAAAAACTTGTAGGTATTTCTGTGGAAGACGGATTTATCTATTACCGTAAACTTTTCTGTGTGATACAGATTTGTTTATTAAAGTCTTCGACTTTGGGTCGTAGCAACTCTTAGTTGTGGGTGAGATCGGATAAGGGAATCAAGTGCGTAGTATCCTGCTGGGATCAGAGGCGTAAGGAGCGCAACTGTACCTTGGATCAATGTGAGATTGATTGGGTTCAACTACAGTCCAGACTGAAGTTAGATTGTAGTAGGCTAGTGTCTGTAGCGGCTTAATACAGTGTGTGTTCAATCTGGACTAGGTCCTAAGGTTTTTATGCATTTGCGGTTTCCTCGTTAACAAAATTCAGGTGTCTGTGTTATTTCTTTTTCGCATTATATTTTGTTAATTGAAATATCACAGGTTGTGCGTTAGAATCAATCAATTGGAAATCCGACCTTTGGTTGTTGATTGATAATTGAACATTGGTCTTTGGTACCGTTCAAGTGATTTCTCTTGTATTCAATTAGACTCGCAGATTATTATTTACTTGAGTAAGAAATGAATCGAGAAGAGAGAGATATAACTCTTTAATATACTTTATTAAGATTGAGTCTAGTTGATTCTCTTGAAAGTATATTGGAGTTAGTCCATACAGATTGCTAATCAAAATATTGGGTGTGGTTGTTGTACCCCCGCTTTTTCAGATGTTAACGTGGGTAGTACTTATCCTATAACCAAACAATAATTTTTTGTATCAAATTAAAAATAATTTCTAAAAAAGGACCTTATAACAATTGGAACAAGTAAGCAGAACCAAACTAACAGACTATGTTTTATAGTAGGACTAGTTGATAGTTTTTACAACAATGAAAAAAACAACAACAGAGTTTTACATCTGATGTTTATGATAAAGTAGGGGTACATTATTAATTCACCCATTATCTGACTAGGTTATTGATAATCATCATAGTTTAAGAACGACTACGTAGCCCGGCAAATTCTCATTGTTTCCTTTCTGATGACGGTTGGGAGTGATCGTAAATTTGCCCTTATCATAAATCTGGAGGTTTAATTATGTAATAAAATATAGGATATTTATTTTTGCTACAAAGAATGGTCTCATACATGCCTTTTGAGGAGTTAGGACATTGATGAATGAAACTTGAAATATGACCAAAAAAAAAAGGTAGATCATCATGGATTAACTAGTGTCGCCTAAATATTTAAATGTTTGCGTCTCTCTGCAATAACAATAATCGTATTTCATCTCATGTAATACTAATAAAAACCTAGATATCCCGATGATTAATTCCGAGTAAAATCCCGATAGATACACTGAACTCACTTTACACTTCTACAATCCGAATGCTAGAAGGGTTTCCTTATCAGCTATTGGATCTCATCAAGAGATTTTTCTCAATATATTTAATGACAGGTGTATAATTCCGGTGTTATCACCAATGTTCGAACAACCCTACTATCTAGGTTGTAGTATATGTCATGAACCTGTAAACGTAAAAGTAAAAGTATTACTTGTTAGAGCACTGCTCGGTTGAACCCACCAAGCGTTGTTATGTCAAGGTTGGTTGTCATATTTTAGTATAAAAACTCACAAGTCGCTTGATTAGATTACTAGAGTCAACTTCGTTGGGTTAGACTAGGAAGTCTAGAAATATTGAGACATACCAGTATTACTCTAAAGATTTGAAGATTTTGAAGACGTATCGACAACGACGATAACATCATGCTTCCACTTGAGGTTAAGTAATACATGACTTGACTTGTTTCCACTCTATATTGTTTGCTTTCAAGTTGTTTCCCATTGAAAACATAACATGCAGAGTTATATATGTGAAACTCTAGTATAATGAGTTAATTAGTGTTTGGGTCCTAGATTTTGGTACCTCTTTGAGTTTGGGTCTTAAGTTTGTCCATTTAGTATTTGGGTTAGTCAAACTAGTCAAACGGTCAGACATATACAATTCATGAACGTATGTTAACCTCCTTTATTCAAATGATTTACCCGTTTGCCTTCCAGATTTCTACCTTTGTTGTCTTGATTTTTCCAAAAGCTGATCCGGAAATTATTTAAGCTTTCGTCCATAACAACCAAATGATTGAATCAATGAATCTCGTTTCCAATTAACCAGCCAAAAACCAACTCTCCCCTATTTTTTCCCCTGCATATGAAACTTCTTATCTGTTACACAAAACCAAATTAAAATCAGCATAAACTAGCTAGGGTTTTTTCTTGAAACTGATGAACAAAAATGAAGGATTTTAATGGGAGCTAAAAACCTGATTATTTTTAGGCTGAGTCGTTCAGGTAGTGGATATGACTTGATTAAGAGTCAATATAAACCAAGATCATGATTATTTTTGGAGCTTGGAAATTGGGTTTTTTTCTCCTTAAGGCAGCAGCAGAAGAAGAAAGCCATTTCTCTATCGTCGTGAGCTTGAAATCACCAAGCCCAGTCACATGATTCACAATCCAACAATATTAACACGAGCTGATGTTAACCTCTTTCTACTTGATTTTTTTTTATTCTTCTAGGATTTTGTTCTTATTCCACATACCAATTCAAATTAGAACCCTAAAAACCGAATCACAATAAATCAAAAGAAGTAGGAGAATAATAGAGTTGTGATAGAATGATTGATTTCACTGCGCGGTATCCATTGATCATACAGAAATCCAATTCATTACTGATAGAAAATATTATGAATTTACTAACGGCAGTTAGTTCAAACTAACAATTTGACTTGTTTGACTAATGGATCAACGACCCAATCACTAAAACGGACAAACTTAGGACCCAAACTCAAAGAGGTATCAAAATATATGACCCAAACACTAATTAACTTTAGTATAATAGACTTGATCATTATATTATGATCAAAGTGTCAAGGAACAATATATTAATAAGTAATAAGCGCTTTATATTGGTATATTGATTTACGAAGTATAATGCTTATCGTTTGGACTTCTTAATTGCGGCATCAACATAATATTTGTAAATCATTACTAGATTGTGTAGTGAACATAGATTTGATTTCATACCTAGAAAACTATGTTTAGTTACATAAGTTTAAGGAAGTTAACGTATGAACTTGTTTCATAGTCGCAAGGAAATCAAGAGGATTGTGGTCTCGGTTTTCATTTAAGATCTTATGTATGACCGATTGTTACCTATTTTGGGAGTCAAGGTAGAACAGATCCTAACTTATGTTGGGAGTCATGGTAGAACCGATCATAACTTCATTTGGGTATCATGGTATAACCGATCCTAACTTGATTTAGGTAACATGACATACTCAAACTTTCTGAAGAATTAGGATATATTTTTTCTGCATCTTCTTTTGTTTTTCAATGATAGAACCACCAACTCGCATGAGTACGTGATCGTGTTTCTCCATTTGATCTTAATAACTTCAATCTCAGAAGTTAAAGGTATGATACAACTTAGATTCGAGAGGATACATCATTATGACCATTTCTTAGATCTGTGTTTCTCTTATCTTTGATCTCAAAGGAATGTGTAAATTTTCATAGATAATGCCAAAAAACATATCATACTCCCCTGTTTGGTTTGGGTAAAGGAAAATTCTCGTCGGAAGAGAATTCCGGTTACTGGTTTTTCCCTTCAACACCGCCTCACTCGATCACAGGATTCACACTAGTCGCTGCCACTCCCACTCTTTGCAGATAACACTTCTACTGAAGTTCTAGGTCTTTGATATTCTTTAAGACAATTTGTTTGAGTTACTGAATTTCCCTTGAGCAAATCTAAATGTTAATTCCCAGTGAGTGTACAATCCCAATAAGGACATATCACGTTTTTTGTGGATGGGTTAATCTGTAAAATACTTTTTTTTTGAAAACTAGGTTTAAATCCCAAAGGTATCATGTAAAGGATGTCCTCGAAGTTAAGGCTAAGGGGAGTCCTGCCAAGAAGCTTGGTAGTGATAACTCTATACGAAAGAGAGAAATATGTGATGCTCTTGCCAAAACCGCCAAGAAGCGCAGCAAGTAAAAAAAACTTCTTCTTAAATTGAGCCATTGTCCCAAAGATGCAATTCAGCTGTAATAAATACCAACGAGTTCTGCTATCCATTTTTTCTTTTATGTTGCTCCCGGTATGCTTTTCCTTCTTCTTTTCTGTTTATCAATATCTAAAGAATACTCCATTTCGTCGAGTATCTCATCATCTTTATCTTCATCATTACCATTATTTTTACTTTTGGCCTTCGGAGCTTGGGAAAAATCTTCTCTGACATTCTGCCTCCGCCTATTTATTTGGAAACAACCACAAAAGTAAATGAGAAGTAAAGTTATAACAATGCCCATTTCCTTTTCGTAGCATCTATATTTTGAGGAAGATATGCTTAAGCACCCTGGAAGATATTTATTCATTGAGCATGATTGAGCATTAGTCAATATTTAACTTCGCCATCTCTAATGAAACCTGAAAAATTGTCAATGAGAAGTCCACCTCGTCTCCGAATTATGGAAAAATATATAGCTCAAAGAGGACAAAAACAAAAAATCGGGAAAAGAAAATAAGAGATGAATCAACAATAAAGATGCAACAGAGTTTCCGACTAGGATCATATACCTAGGGTATTTAACAACGTGTAAAATGAAGGATTTTAATAAACTACTATATATGTATACACACACAAGAAAACACGACTTAAGACATGTCAGAAACTCCAGTAAATAGGAAGGATGAAAACTACTACCAAAATTCCACAAATGATAACAAATGATAATAAAGATCCCCAATGGTTTGATTTTCCTCAAAATAGGCTTACATATGAAATTCAAAAACCTTTTTACCATACTCAGGATCCAACCAGTGTTGTATCCCTTCAACTTCCCCCAATTAGCTGAGCAAAAATATTGATTTGGTGGGGCACTATAAGAAAAAGTTTCCACCTTAGCTAGTGTTTTTTTTTGTTTTTTTTTTTTTTGTTTTTGTGTAAGCACTCCAATAATTTGTCTACTTGTATGCAGTTAACATATACATGTCTTGATTATGATTCAAGTTAAGATTTATTTATTAGGATTCAGGTTTATGAGTCACTTCATTATCGATGATGAGTATAAAAGTCTGATCGTTTTTCCTAATTCTTTTGTAATAGTTCTCCATTACTGATTAAGAAGAAAAGACTGTCTGACTAAATTTATATGCTAAAAATTAATCCAAATATAGTTTTTAAAATTACTCGTATTTTAATTTGCATCAACAAAGAAAACAACCAATAAAAATGTAATGCAAATAAATAACTTGTGGATAGAATCACTCGTAATTATAATGTAGCATTTTATGGAAATACATGACTATATATATCATCTAATCAAAAATTTAACCAATCAAATCCATAAATTGACAACAACATTGTTAAAAAAGAAATCTATATCATCACTTTTGAGAATTAAATCGTTAACATAATTATAAAAATATTTATCAAACCAATGCTGGGAGTAGGCACTAATCAAATATGAGTAGGCAATTCCTCACTATAAATTCTTTGGAGTATTTAAACCATCATGTGTTATCATATTGGGATCAATCCCTTTGACTTATGGTTCAAAAAATATTTAAGTTTTGAGTTTTTTTATATATATATTTTTAAAATCATTATGAAGAGATAAACTAAAGTATTTTTGCAACTTTTTAAAAAATGATGATGTTAACGTGGGTAACATTTATCCTATAACCAAACAGTAATTTTTTTGTATCAAACTAAAAATAATTTCTAAAAAAGGACCTTATAACAATTGGCCCAACTCAGCAGAACCAAACTAACATATTATGTTTTATAGTAAGACTAATTGATAGTTTCCACATCAAAAAAAAAAAGAGTTTTACATCTTATGTCTGTGATAAAGTAGGGGTACATTATAAATTCACCCATTATCTGACTAGGTTATTAATAATCATCATAGTCTAAGAACTAGTACGTAGCCCAGCAAATTTTCATTGTTTCCTTTCTGATGATGGTTGAGAGTGATTGTAAATTCGCCTTTATCATAAATATGGAGGTTTAGTTATGTAATAAAATCTAGGATATTTATTTTTGCTACAAAGGATGGTCTCAGACATGCCTGTTGAGGATTTAGAACATTGATTAATGAAATTTGAAATATGAAAAAAAAAGGTATATCATAATGGATTAACTAGTGTCGCCTAAATCCTGTAGTGTTTATGTCTCTGCAATAATAATAGTCGTATTTCTTCTTGTGTAATACTAATAAAAACCTAGATATCCCGATGATTAATTCCGAGTAAAATCCCGATAGATATACTGAACTCACTTTACACTTCTATAATCTGAAATCTATAAGGGTTTCCTTATCAACTGTTGGATCTCATCAAGAGATTTTTCTCAGTATATTTCACGATGGGTGTAGAATTCTGGTGTTATCACTAATGTTTGAGTAACCGTACTATCTAGGTTGTAGTATATGTCATTGACCTATAAATGTAAAAGTAAAAGTACTACTTGTTAGAGCACTACTCGGTTGTACTCACCAAGCATTGATATGTCAAGGTTGGTTGACATATTTTAGTATCAAAACTCACAAGTCGCTTGATTAGAGTACTAAAGTCAACTTCATTAGGTTAGACTAGGAAGTCTAGAATATTGAGACATACAAGTATTACTTTGAAGACCTGAAGATTCCGAAGACATATCGACAACGATGATAACATCATACTTCCACTTGGGGTTAGTAATAGATGAATTGACTTGTTTCTATTTCTATATCGTTTGCTTTCAAGTGGTTTCTGATTGAAAAGATAACATGCAAAGTTATATATGTGAAACTCTAGTATAATAGAATTGATCATCATATCGTGATCAAAGTGTCAAGGAACAATATATCAATAAGTAATAAGTGCTTTATATTGGTATATTGATTTACGAAGTACAATGCTTATCTTTTGGACTTCTTAATTGCGACATCAACATCATCTTTGTTAATCGTTACTAGATTGGCTAGTGAACATAGGTTTGATTTCATACCTAGAAAACTATATTTAGTTACATAAGTTTAAGGAAGTTGACGTATGGACTTGTTTCATAGTTGAAAGGAAATCAAGAGGATTATGGTCTTGGTTTTCATTGGAGATCTTATGTATTACCGATCGTAACCTATTTTGGGAATCAAGGTTAGGACTCAAGGTAGAATCGATCCCTACCTATATTGGGATTCAACGTAGAACCGATCCTAACTTGATTTAGGCATCATGGTAGAACCGATCCCAATATGAAAAATCGATTTCTGTAAGTCTCGTATACTTTAGGGTTTGTGTGATTTGGAAATTGGGTTTGAAAAATAGGAAAGTTCAAAATGTTGACGTAGTAACTAATTTGAACAAGTGCTGAAATCTTATTTCTTATTTGTTCAAAGATATTCCTTGATACTCAAGGTGAGGTCCCAAACAAAAATTAGTAAAAAATCTTTTGGAGATTTTCGAAATTAATATGTTTTTTTCACCAGCAATCAAAACATATATTTGGAAATATATATTAGTTAATTTTTAGCTATATTGAGTTGACCATTGAAATTTTGGTTGTACAGTTGGATATTAGTTGGAATTCATAAAAAACAAATTTTGGTACGTTATTCCATATCTTTTGAATATCTTCGGTTATGGAAATTCCTTGATGTCCAAACTACCTTGATCTATGAATAGTGAAGTTTGTTCTTCTTACAAACTTATCTTGAGCTAGGCAAACTCATATTTGATGTTTATGTTTTAGCAGACTGATAATATACTCGTAATACTATCGTCGAGAGGAGAGTAACCTAATTAGACGAAATCTCTTATGTTTGCTAGTTTAAAGACTTCTTTGGGATCAAAAAGCGTCTTCTAGTATCGTAGGTAGAAAACTAGAATTGCATTATTATTTTAGTTTTCGATTATTGATTTGATAGAGTAACAGTTGTTAACTCTTGACTTCACCTAGTTTGTTTATTCTTTGGAACCTTCTCTTCTGATATAAGGTCACTCAAACTATATCAAGAGCTTAACGTGACTTGTGATCATCCATTGTTAACAAAATCCATTATGTGCATGATTGATCATAAGTCAGGAATCAAGTTTGTTTTTGTGCTGGTGCGTAAGACTATTAAAGATTGAAGATACAAAGATTTTTCTTATTGGTTTTGTATCTTCGTGATTTGCTTCTTACACAAACTTGATCGTCTGGGATCCGACTAGATCAGTTTTTTTCTTTGATATACTTATTATTGACTTGTCATATTTAGATAAAAAATGGTACTCTTCACTATCTGAATCTCGTGGTTATATTTGTCAGATCTAACCCAACAAAGGAGGTTTAATTAACTTTAAACAAGACTAACCTTTGTCACACTCAACATCATTATCTCTGAAAACTTCTTGAGATAGAATAGTGGTTACCAAACAGGTTAGTACTTTACTCTTTGGAAGACGATACAAAGGGTTAAGTGCTTAAAGTCTCCAGAGAGACTGAAACATGCAACTTAAGATAGTAAACGATCTATCTTAGGAGTCACATACATTATCCAGATTGGTTGTAGGAGCAGAAAAACCGAGGAAACTAGATAACTAGGGGTATTTACTTGGTCTCAACTATGCAAAGTTAGTATTGTTTTTGTATAGTGGCTTAATTCTGAGAGTACTCAAAACTGGACTAGGTCCCGAGGTTTTTCTGCATTTGCAGTTTCCTCGTTAACAAAATATTGTTGTGTGCTTTTACTTTACTATTTGCATTATAATTTAAGTAATTGTACATGTATGTTAATCCAAAGCACTTGCTATTGATCTTATAGTATATCGGTCTTGTACCACAACTATTATCAAGGGATACCTTGGTGTTGTATTTCTCGACTTTGCCCATTGATGATAACTCAAGGTATCCGACTTATAGGTTGATATCGAAAAGATTGTGGTGTACTTGGTGCCCTCGTCATTTCACTACTGATATGACGATGATAGTTCATATCGTAGAATGAACTCATAATGATAGTTCATATTGTAGGAATGGTAATTCATGGTAGTTCATAATGTATACTGAACTCGTAATACGTGTCTATTACAGTAATTCATATTGTAAAATGGACTCGTAAATTAATGGTAGTCCATACTGTACAATGAACTCATGATAGGTGTTCATATTGTATAATCAACTATTAGTGGTATTTTATATATCAGAATGAACTCGTAATATTAGGTCATTGTAGTAGTTCATTATGTAGGATGAATTTGTATGTTAGTTCTCCCTCAGAGTTTATTTTATAGAATAAACTCATATGATAGTTCGTTCAAGAAGTAAACCTTATAAAATGAACTAACTAGTATGGTAGTTCATTTTCAGCTAAATAATCTAGATTACGAAACAAAGCTTGGCTAAGTTAGGCTAGATAAATCTTCGGTAGTGGTTTGTTCAACTTAAATATTATAAGTGCTTTGTTAATTAGTGTTTCACTAATTTCTCATAATAAATGATCTATTAATTTTTCTCATTATAAATTGTTTAGTGTTTCACTAGTTGCTCATATTAAATGATTATCATTTTCTTATTAAAAATATTCCCTTAATTAATTAATTTTATAAAAGATTTTTTTCATTAATAAATGATTTCGATGAAAATAAAAATAATATCAATAAACATTTGTGGCGACAGTGGATGGTGGAAGCGATGACGGTTCTTATAAAGTGGTGGAGGCGAAAACATTAGCGGTGATCGGGGACGGAGCCAAGCCCAATTGTAACTATTTTTGGTCTTTTTTATCATAAAATGGGCTACAAACTCTATTTTTCACCTATATCCAACTTGCTAAGAGTTTTTGGTCCCCTCTCTCAAAATCCTGACTCCGCCTCTGGTGGTGGTGGTAGAAAAAGTCGTGGTGGTGGATGTCGCCGAGTAGTGGCGGATAATATTTGTTTTGTGTCATTACAACACAAGTAATATCGTATTGTGAAAGGTGTGCTTGGTTATGTTTAGCACTATTGATAAAGACAGGTACCATATATTCCAGGGATGACATTAAATCATATAGGAAAAAAATATTCACGATTGTTGTTGGATCACCCAAATGGTACCCCTTTATCTTTGGTATCATATCATATAAATCATGATTTTTTAATGTTAAACTTAAATTAATTGCAATTCAAAAGAGACTATTACACGAAAAAATAATATAATGAAACAATTAATTGACGACCTTTTGTACAATCTAAACCTCATACATGACGTTTGTAATTGAAAATTACAATTACGTCCAACGATCTAAAAGGGTTGGGCGGCAGTGGCGGTGACAGTGGCGGAGTCAGAAATTGATATTGAGAGGGCTACTTTTTTTAAAGTAAAGATGTAAACTTTGGTGCACTAATATAAATGAATAAAGTATTATTTATAGGACAAAATTAGATATTATTATGTAGTTATTAAAATTTTAATGGCGACTAGAGCTAGGTTAGTCAACCATTGACTCTGCCACTGGGTGGTGGTGGAGATAAAAAATGGTACCATAGGGTTTTGTGGTGGTAACGGGAATTGGTGAGCAATAACATATTATGTTAACTCTGTAACGACACAAAACAAATAACATTTATAAAGTATAAAATGCGGTTGATCGTTCTAATGTCAAAATAAACTATGTTCAAACACATGACAATTAAAAATAAATACTGGAATCAACTATCATGTTATTTAATAACCGCAAAAAAAAAAAACGGTACGAATCACGATCAGAACATATGAAATTACTTATTATCGAGCCGTGCCGTTGCGGTAAGTGTTATATTCTAATAAAGCAAAAATTTAAAATTTTGAAATATAACAGCAATGTTACTCGTTGGAAAGATCTCGCTGAGAGCTTTCCGAGTATATAAAATATATTATTTTTTGACTTATGATTCAAAAAATATTTAAGTTTTAAATTTATCTATTTATTTATCTTTAAATAAAGAGAGAGAAAAAACAGAAAGCATTTTTTTATAAAAAAGATGACGTCATTGATGATGTCATCCACGTGACTAAATTAACCTTAGGACCAAACAATATTTTTTTTGGACAAAACTGAAAATGAACTTAGAAAAAAGACCTTATAACAATTGAACCAAGTCTATGGAACCACACTAACACACTAAGTTTTATAGCTGGACTAACGATAGTTTATATAAAAATAAAAAACGAAAATAAAAAAGGTTTTTACATCCCGTGTCTATGATAAAGTAAGGGTGCGCCAATGAATTTACCCATTATCGGACTAGGTTATCAATAATCATCGTAGTCTAAGAATGATTTCGTAGACCAGTAAATTCCCATTGCCACATTTTTCATCGTGGTTAAGAGTGATCGTGAATTCAACTATTACCCTTATTATAGATCTAAAGGTTTAATTAGGTAAGACATTTACTTTCCTATAAAAGATGGGTTCAAACATGCCTGTCGACAATTCAGGACATTGATTAATGTAATTTGAAAATTGAAATATGACAATTTTTCTTTTTAAACATATCATCGTAAATTCGCGATTATTCCAAGTAGTGTTGCACCTCTGCGATAAACAATAACAATAATACGTATCGTGTAATAATACTGATAAAAACGCTGGCTATCCTGCTAATTAATTCCAAGTAAAATCTTTTGATGTAACACACGCTTCTATAATCTTAATGCTACAAGGGTGTGTCATACGATATGTTATGGACCTGTAAAAGGAAAATTGGGGCAGCCCTATTATCTAGGCCGTAGGATATGTCATGGACCTGTAAAAGTGAAAGTACTAGTGATGTGACGACTATGATCTGTTGAAAACTTCAAGAAAGAATCTAATCTGGTATTGTAGTGCTAATTCTGGGGATGACAAAACTGTGAAGGTTAAGACATCTTTGGATTGACCCACATCTCGCCTTTCCGCTTGCAGTGGTTGAAGTGTTTTATTCCTCATGACAAGAAAGGCCAAAACAATGGTTCATTCAACATTTCAGATTCAGTGCTTCTTTTGACTGATCGATCTAGTTACAGAAATCAAGTTTGACTGGTTAAGTGGTTACATATTATAGTCTCTGTTGACCCGAATAAAGTGATCGCGAAAAGGGTCTGTCAGTGCACGACCATCCATTGAAAGGGTGTAAAACAAGTGTAACTATGAAATGGATTGAAAATGTTCTGGATATATCAAAATTAAAATAATATTTCTTTATTTATTGGTAGACCCTTTGGATATAAGTGAATCTGTTTTCAACTCCTTGGGGATAAAAATATCGATTTTTTTTTTTTAATTTTTTGAGGTGGGAGTAGTTGTAATTTGTGTGGGAGAAGAAAAGATTTTACTTAGAAACTCAGAAAACAGCAAGTCAAAACACACCCAAAGGTGAATTTGATCTACATACACCTTCCCCCTTTTAGGTTTTATTTGTATTTTTTTATTTCATTTCTCTTCTCTGTCGATCTCAGTTTACCAGTCTTCGTTTCACTTGATTTTTTTTGCAAGTTATATTCGATCTTCTTCTCACTCAGTCTCTTGATGAACTAGGGTTTAGAGGGTTTTAAGTGTTTCTACAAGTAGGTTTCTCTTAAAGATTAGGGCTTTTTTGTTCTCAAGATTTCTAGATGGGAAAGTTTTTAGATTAGCTGTTGGTGGCGACTAGAATATACTGATTTTGATCTTTATTGCACTACTTTTAGTTTAATTTTTGTTTTTTTTAAGTCTAAAGGTCGTCACTTTTCTAATTGTACGGTTAGTCAGTGGGGTTTTGAGTGTGAGAAGCTGAAGCAGCTGATAATCTTTCTAAGCTTAAAGGTGTGTTACTCCATTTTTAGCGATTCGTTTGCTTTTTTTTTGCCCTCTTTTGGGTTTGAGTTTCTGAGTATCTCTGAGAGGATTGGGTGGTGGTGTTGGTGATCATGGTGATGTATGGAGAGTAGAATAGTGAGGAGGACTCGTGTAGAAGATGATACGGAAGCAAAGGGTGGAATGCCAAGCTTTGTGCCCCCAATTCCACCATCTTCTGAACTGTAATTTCTCTTCACCCAGCATACTTTTATTTTGATTTCTATGTTTATTGTTTGTCATCTTGTATATTGCTGCCTCTGAACTATAATTTCCCTACTCTACTGATTACATCAAGACAAATCACTTACTGAGATGGTCAGATACTTTTGAATCTCTTAAATTGATGGTCAAATAATATCACTTTAAATCATGAGCAATTGTGAAATCATGATTCTGTTGTGTCTCCAATTTTTATTTTCAAGGGTTGAATTTTGACAACTTGGTATGAACTGTAGCTTTAGGTGTGACAGGCAGTTTCATATTTCCAAATTTGCGTGTTTGCTTGGTTGTCATCCAAATATTCTTGGATTTTCTTTGAATATTGATCCAAGTCTTTGCCAGTTTAGATACTGGAGGAGGTTGTATTGGGTTGTTGGGATGGTCGATCAATGTTTCTTTGATAGTGGTCACATTGTTTTGCTTGCTTGGTTTTTTTTGCTTTTCCCTGGTCTGAATCTGATGTCCATTTTGAATAAGATATACTTAGTACTTATGAAATTTATGTAGGCTCAGAGTGATAAGAAACTATGGGTTGATGAGGTGGTGGGTGGAAACTAGGCCCAATTTCAACTAGGTTTCAGCCTTTTAGGGGCACAACATAAGCAAGGACCCAAGTTTTTTAGCAATTCAAACTTTGAGGATGATTAGGGCTATATTCTGAAGTTCTTAATGTGATAAGGTCGTTTAGATCTTGAAGTTGAGCCTAAGTCTAAGATTAAGTTTGGGTGCCCCATGCGTTTGATATTAAGGAATGTTGGAGGTTTCACAATAAATGAGGTATGCTAGCTAGATGTTAAAGCAGCCTAGGAATAGCAGATGGAAAATGCTATAGGCACCGATTGGACACCATGGCCTGTAGCTGACGTATCTCCTAAACACCATTAGGAGACACATCAGTGAGCGACACGTCATGGTGTTCAAGTGGTGTCTATATAACGGTGCCCACATAGCATTTTCAAATAACAGATGGTTGGGTGCTTCATTGAGTTGTATTTGTCACTTAATGAAGAATTAAAATTCAAGGTTTTATTTCGTACCGAGAACATTGTAAATTTTCTAAATCATCATCTCAGTCTCACATCATAATGAGGTTTTCTGCATAGACTTTTTGTTTCCTATTTTCTTGGTGCGATGCCAGTTCTTTAGATATATGCCGGCGTTTCTAGGCCATACTTCATAATAATGTCTTATGAAGATTGTTTGCAAAAGATAATGAATAATTAGTCCAATGTTGTCTGCCAAACTTTATTTCCCAACTGACATGGTAGGTGAAAGGAGCAAGGCATTTAAGGCTGTGCATTGCAGTTTAAATTTTCAGCTGCCCCATCTGTTGGGAAAGCTAAGTTGGGTAAAATCATCTGTCAGAATAGCGTTTCACTTTTGCCAAATCTCTCTGGTATATTTACTGAAGTGGTTGCAGTCAGTTCTTTATCAAATGATTTTTGTTGGAGTTAGAGAGAAAGGTATCATTACCTGTGTAGCTCTGAGGGTTTTGCTGTTCGTTTTATCCAGTTTCTTACTTGCACTATCTTCCGGGTACATTACTCGGCTCACTTCCGGTCAATTTTTGGTTATTCCATCTTTAAATTTTGTAACTCTTGGGTTTCAGCGGCACAGAGAGAAATTACATCAATTCATTTCGAGTTTCCATCATTGGGGTGCTTGAGCAATCCGTTGGACTTTGTGTAGAAATGCTATTGTTTTTAGTAGGCTTATGAATTTACTTCACTTTTCTTTTTAAGTTAGATCAATTTTGAATCCGATGATTTTGGTGTTGTGCTTTCTGCTCGACCACAACAATGTAAATAAACAACTTTGGGTATGGTTTGGGTGTATGCCTATTGCTGTGATATCTGCTTGTGTTATCTGTATTGAACTCCAGCAATGTAAAGGAATATGGTATGGCGATTGTTTCTGCTGTCCATTAAGTTTATCTTTTTTGTTCTTCTCTAATGTTGAGAATGGTTTTATGTGTCAGTCTGCTGGCAAAATTTACACATACCTCAGCATCTAATTTACTCGTGTTCTCTGACCTATCATTTGAACAGAAGAATCAGTGCTTGACCCAAAAAAAAAAAACAAGTGGTAGAAATATTACTCCATATAAGGTGAGCTTTACTTTCTCTTGCGTATCTATCAATTTTTTAAGTCATTAGCTAGCTTCCTTCTCTTTATAGCTAACTAGAGCTTATTATATCTGTTCTTTTCTTCCCAGGCAAAACAGTTGACAGTTCTCTCCAATTTAACATCACTGCTGCTAGAGTTGGCACTCAGAATTTGCCAATACAAAAAGGACACTGTAATTTTATTTCTGCCTGTAGTGGCCACCTTAAAATCTGTGGAGATCCAGAATGGCGGATGGCAGTCCTAGGAGCGATAGCTCAACAGATGGTGACACAGAGGATAAGAATGCTAGGGTAATGCTCTTAAATAGTCTTTGTTATAATTTTTTATACATTGAATTTCACTTGTTATGTTAACATCAAATGCTGCGCACTGTTCTTTTATCGCATGATGTCCTCTTACACTATCTTTGATCACTGCTGTTGCAAATGCTGGTGTGGTTACTAGATGTATTGACACCACTAATTATAACTCTTTGTTACAGTTCGATATAGTTCCGTCGTCTGGTTTAGCGGCTTCTGATTCAAGTGACAGGTCAAAAGAGAAAACAGGGGACCAGAAGGTTAACAAGTTCTAACTGTATTATTACTACCTGAACTATATTTGATAGCTTGAATATAAACCCGATTTGGCTATAATTTTGCAGACACTTCGCAGACTTGCCCAAAATCGTGAAGCTGCACGGAAAAGCCGTCTGAGAAAGAAAGTAGGTTCTCCTTTACTATATTTACTGTATTCTTCTCTAATGCATTCTGTACTTGATTGTTCTGTGATTGCACCTATATGCTAGTCTAACATCACTACAGCTGCAACTGTAATTGTTAGATGTTAGTGGGGTCAAATTGAGCGTCTTAAAAATGCTGAATAACTATTGGCTCATGTTTATATGCTATTGTAGATGCTGTACCTTCTAGATACAACTGTATATGATATGGCTGTATACCTTCTGATAAATAAATTAAATAATGTGCTTATACTTTGCTGCTTCAGATAGTTAATGCAAGGTGGTTGTTTGCTATACGCAAGTTTACTACGATTGATGTTTCATGTCTTAATTAGCGCATAACAGTGTTTAAAAGTGTCAATCTTTTCCTGCTGTAGGCCTATGTTCAACAGCTTGAAACTAGCAGGTTGAAGCTAACCCAACTTGAGCAGGAGCTCCAGCGAGCTCGCCAGCAGGTTTGATTTTCCTTTTCAGCTCTCGCTTCTTATGTTTGCTTCCAGAAGTCCACCCTCTCTTCCTTTTCTTCTGTGCATTGAGTTTATTTTGCTTAAGGTGTTTCCTGTCTTTTCATATCCTCAGGGCATCTTCATTTCAAGCTCAGGGGACCAACCTCATTCAATGAGTGGAAATGGTATTCTCAATTGGTTATATCCATTGCTTCATTTTTGTTTTTCCAGCGGTTGTCTGCAAGTACCTGTCGTAACTTGATCGTGTAGAGGAATTAGATTTAGTTTAAGCAGCTGAACCATGCATTTGGTGGAATGACATGAACAGTAATAAGTTGACGTGGAGTGATCACATACAGTATTTGTATTTTGAAGTGGAGGGATTTCGGATTCTGTCTGGGGAGGACCATAAGTTTTGGTACAGGATGAGTATCTATTTCACACAGAAATATTGATTATTGGCAGTTAAAGCCTATGGCGGTTTCACTCTTTTCACAAGACTTATTTTTATTATACTACATTAGGTGCCCTTTCTGTAGCAATCTCATGCTGTGATGGACTTTCTTTAGTTTCTCGTGACAAAAGTTACCTATTAACGAAAGACTAATCTTTTTGAATGGGTTGTTTATGTAGGGGCATTGGCCTTTGATATAGAATATGCAAGATGGCTAGAAGAGCACAATCGACAGATAAATGAATTGAGAGCAGCGGTGAACTCCCATGCAGGTGACAACGAATTACGCAGTATAGTGGATGGAGTCATGGCACACTACGATGACATTTTCAGACTGAAGGGAATTGCTGCAAAGGCCGATGTCTTCCACATGTTATCTGGTATGTGGAAAACTCCAGCAGAAAGATGTTTCTTGTGGCTTGGTGGATTCCGCTCGTCTGAACTCCTCAAGGTTTGGCTAGGTTACCCTTTTGAGTGTTTCAGATCTGACTGAATTGGATGTACTGATATGAAATTTCCTTTATTTAATTATATTCCTCGTACAAAAAAATATTCAAAATGACAGGGGTAATCATAGCTTGGGATTGTTTTTTTGTTGTTGCCTTGTAAAGGTCATTTGTAGTGCTCTGGCAGCTTTGAAAATCAGATGGCCTTTTTAAAGATACTTGAACATGAGGTTTACTGAACACAATTTTACTTGCTTGCTAATCTCAAAATACTTTCAGTTCAATACTTAGCCAAATGTTCCAACTGCATGTCATTGTCTACAGTGTAACACAATTATACAGTGAATCTTTAAGTCACGTTATTACTGAGCCACTAGTTGTCTTCCAGTTTTTGAATTCTGTTAAATCTGGAACATTTGCAGCTCCTCGTGAGTCAACTGGAACCTCTTACAGAGCAGCAGTTGGTAGATATTTGCAACTTACAACAGTCATCTCAACAGGCAGAGGATGCATTGTCGCAAGGAATGGAGGCACTGCAGCAATCCTTGGCCGAGACATTAGCCAGCGGGTCCCTTGGCCCTGCGGGATCATCTGGTAATGTAGCCAACTATATGGGTCAGATGGCAATGGCTATGGGAAAACTTGGAACTCTTGAGGGTTTTCTTCGTCAGGTAGTTTGTTTTCTCCTTCCCTTCTTGCACTAGTTCTTTGGTAGTATCTTTGATTGCATTGCATTAAAGATGGATGAGTCAGCTGTCTTGGTAAGTAATGTCCCATTTTGGTAGGATATTTTCAATTGACAGTTTTCTGCCACAGTTGCATTCTTGAGAGAAAAATGATCGATAGACCGAGAGTGTAAACACTCTCAAAAAAGGGTTGATCGCTAAAAGGGTTCTTCATTGCCTAACTTAGGGCTTAGTGTTTTTAGGAAGTTTATTTTGTCGTTTTGTGTAGACCCAGTGTTCTTGAAATTCCAATATCCATTTTCAACAAGATAGACCATACATGTGTGGGGTATTTACTGTTTGCTATGTTTAGGCGACTAAATTCTGTACCGGCATTTCATCTCTGTTTTTTCCTTCTCATTCTCCTCTTTATCTTTCTCTGAGTTAATGCCTGATAAATCATCATTTTTTGGGGGGTAATTATCAGGCCGACAATCTTCGCCAACAAACTCTGCAGCAAATGCACCGTATATTAACAACACGCCAATCAGCTCGTGCACTTCTCGCAATAAATGACTATTTCTCTAGACTCCGTGCCCTTAGTTCGCTCTGGCTAGCTCGCCCTAGAGAGTGAATAATATTAAAAACTTGATCGTCATTCCCACATTTGAGGAAAATCTTCTCAGCATAAGATATATCTTTTTGGAAGGTCGGTCTGAGCAACCGAAATTGAGTTTCAGGTTTTGTTATTTGTCAGCAGTAGTTGGTTCTATCATAGCCACTCCAACTTCATTGGTTGCGTCATCTGTTGTAATTTTGGGCTTTTCCCTGGCCTGCACCATTTATGAAAATACAACAGTTGTCTGTTAATTATAGTATATTCTAAACCGGGTCAGTGCTGTATTTTGCTTGTTTCTCAATTGGGAACAGATTACAGTTTCAATTTTCTTTTTCATTTTCTGTTGTTTTTTTAGTATACATAGAAGTCTCGGTGCATTTTGTAACAAAAGATTAGAGTTGACTAGAAGAAATTGGTGTATGGAGTATTGGTGAAGGGACTAAAGGCTGTTGTTGATGTTGAGTTGTGGTATGGTTTTTAACTGTATTAAAGTTTTCTGTTTTCATATTTGCTTTTGGATGCCTTCAATATACTAAATACTGTCGGGGGAGGGAGAAACTGAGAACACACATTTGGCTATTCGGGGGGAGGCGGATTGCATTTGTGCAGTCCAAGTGGTCGCACAACTTCTTTATGTTGTAGGGCAACCGGCGATTCTAAGCAACACTTGGGATATCATGCACAGACAGTTGATTTCTGATCAGCTGCCCACCTAATCTCACGTTTAGATGCTATGTAGTTGACACAGATTAAAAAACACGACGCTGATATTAAAAGCAAACTTAATTTCATTAAACTCTCTTCATTACCGTGAGAAAATCTCTCTTTAACGATCCTAAGCTGGAAACACATAATATTGGAGATAGAGACATTGATGCAGTGGTGATTAGATGCTCTATGGTTAAACAGTCAACGAGGCAAGTGCACTGGGAGATTTTGGTGCCTGGAACAAACTCACTGCAATGTTGTTCTCCACGGAAATCGTTGATACATATGTCTCTGCATTCCGCCTCACATCTTTCCTCAGGCAGGGTCCATATTATCTGACACTTGGGACCGACGTTTTCGTTTATTTTCGCAGGACGAGCGACCACCATAGCTGCCACTGTAGCAATATACACAACAGTCAATAAGTTAAACCAAAAAGAGTAGAGCGAGGCCCACTGCAGAGTCTTAGGTGAAAGTAAAAAGAAACAGACCTGAAAGGCAGATGATGGAGATAAGCAACAAAGCAGTGCAAGACAACTTGGCCATCTCTGTATCTCAGCAAACACAAAACTGGTTGAGAACGCTAGGAATTAGATATAATGTTCACGAGGATGGTAATTAGATGCCAGTATATATAGCTAATTATGGAGTAGCGATGAGACGTTATCAAATTTAATTCTCCTAATTAAGCCTATTGCATTCAGAAATGCGAAACGGAAATATATGATTAATACACTGTTAATAAATTACTACATATTCATCAAGTGAGTCTTCTCCAGTAAAGGTTTTTAGTTGACCGGAGAAAATGATATGACTTCTTATACGACTACTTTCTTAGAAGTTACACTAGCAAGGAAATCATCAATTGATTTAACAGAAGACCCTTTCTGATGACCACCTTCATCTTCTCTCATCGCAGCACTAATTTTCTGTGCAATCACCATTGCCTTCTTCCTCATTTCTTCTCCTTTACTAGTGTCCATAACTTGTTCAACTGCTTTCCTCACATCCTCACTAGTATCTACTTGAGCTTCATTTCCATTAGCCAGTTGCACAGAAACCCCCATTTCCTCTTCCATCAATAGAGAATTAAAAGCTTGTTCTCCTCCTAAGGGCCATCCAATTATGGGCACACCTTGGCTCAAACTCTCCAACACTGAATTCCATCCACAATGACTAAGAAATGCACCTGTTGATCTATGACTTAGTATCTCTAACTGGGGAGCCCATTTTTTGACCAGTAACCCCTTTTTAGTTTCATTCATTCTCTCAACAAATCCTTCTGGCAACCATTCCCATTTGAACTCGGATTTTATATCAAATTCGCTTGGTGGTCTTAATACCCATATAAAACACTTGCCACTTTTCTCCAGACCCAGAGCTAATTCCATCAGTTTTGAAGCGCTAATTGAGGATTCAGAACCAAATGAAATGTAGACAACTGAATATGGTTTATGAAGATTCAGCCACTCTATACAACTCTCTGGAGAAATCCCAAACTCCTTCCCTGTTCTTGAGTGAGGGACAACAGACACATTACTATTACCCTGCAACAAAAATGAAGCAGGAAGTAAAGGACCAACGGTCCAGACTGGTTTTGACTCCGTTCTAAGAGGCTTCCAACGGCCTGCAACTTCGATTTCTCTAACTGAGTTGCGTAATATTCCATCTGATTTCATCGAAAGAGAAAGCTGCTTCCGGATAAACTTAACATGCGGGGATTCTTTAGTTGCTTCTTTTAGATGCACTGGAAGTTGAGATATATGTAACCGACACGAATCATGGAAATTGGGCACATGAAATTCTTCAATAACATCATTGGAATCATCATTTTTGCGATGTGGGAGATGTAAGCAGATTGAAGAAAACAAAGCCCCTCCAAGCGCACCACCAACGAACGTAAAATGAAATGTGCCGACGCGTTTGGCAGTATCATTAACCCAGCCGAATATAGAATCAGCTATAATACAGTCAGGGACACGATTTTCAGCTGTTACGATATCGTTCATAAGATTGTCGAAACAAGGTTTAAGAGTTTCTGATGCGCACAAGAGTGTTGAGATTAGATGAGATGGTAAGGAATCGGTGTTGTCGGAATTGGCTGGTAAGCCATGATCAGCACATGAGAAAGGAAGTTCAGCTAAGCAAATGTTGCTGTGTACGGTGGTATCTGAAGCGAAGGCTGATTGGAAGCGTCTGATGTTGAGAGGAGTACTGACAAATGTGATTTTAGTTGTAGGTTTTCTCTGAGAGATAAACCTTGCTAAGGCTAAAAATCGCGTGATATGACCTTGTGCCATGTACAGGAACATTATTATATGACCATCATCTTCTTCTTGCGGTTGTTGTTGTTGGGTATACATGGTTGATCGTTGATCAGTTTCACTGAGAAAGTTGGGTACTTTGTGTGTTTAATGGCTGTGACTGCGAGATTATACAAACTTCTTACTTAAAGCATAACCCTTATGTAGAAGCTGATAAAGGTACACCCGCTCCCAATTCAATTATTAGATTAATTATTATACCACTATCTGCGCTGCAGCAGCTTATCTTCTAGCTAGGGAATACCAACTCAATGCTTATCACATTGATAGTGATGATTAATTAATTAATCTAATCTTTTTTATTATTTGATTACTCCTACATTATTATTTGATTTGATTAATCTTACATACCAGCCGGCAGCCGACCAGACCGCGATTCCAAGTGATCGGTTTGGAATCCTTCTGGCTATCCGGATCTCGCCTGCTAGTTTTTTACCCACCTATGGATCACCATCGGTCTTTTTAATCAACTTCAGTGCCGGGGACGGACCCAAGATTATTCTTTGGCAGGCCTGCAATTTTTTTGAGGTTGTAAGCCTGATTTTGCTTAAGAAACACTTGCTCTCCACTAAAAATGCGGTAAATTAGAAGGTTTCTTGAACCTGGCAGAATTGGGACTTGCTACTAGATGACAAAAAAGGTCATTAGAAATAATCTTCACACCATCCCTTATCCAATAATTACCTAAGTACCTATTTTATCCCTGATTAATTAGTACTCCCTCCGTCCCACCATTAAGTGACCTAGTTTGGATTTGAACAAATTTTAAGGCAAGTGGGAGAGAGAGTGGCTTCCTATTATTTTTTCCATACTTGCCCTCAAAAAAAACTGAAAGACCAGCTACGCCTTCCCTCCAATCTCCAAATTTTCAAATCGACAAATTCACAATTTCAACTTTCCTTCTCAATACAAAAACCCAGAATATACGTGATCTGAGACATTCATTCGTTTTTTATTTCAGAATTCCTAAAAACCAGTTTGATTTTTACAAAAACAAATACAAATTGAGATCTCTGTTTACTGTAAACTTCAGGTGATTCAATCAGAGATTTCTCTTCACTCATAAACTTCAAGTTTGATTTTTACAGAAACAAAGTTCAAAAATCAAATTCAGATCTCTCTTTACTGTAAACAGGTGATTCAATCTGAGATCTCTATTCACTCACAACTTCAGGTGATTTGTATGTACCCATGATAAGTACTCCATCTGAAAAATCAATAAGATAAAGTTCATCAAATCTCCACCTGAAAATGAGATAAATTTCAGATCTGAAAAATATCAAATCAAATTCTCAGATCTGAAAAATATCAAATCAAATTCTCAAAGCAGGAGTATTGTAAAGCAGGAAAATCAATTTGAGTTTCAGAATAAGCAAAACTTCTAAAGTAAATATCTAACTCTTTACCTCATTTTCTAATCATCTTAAGTTGTGAAGCATAGTAGCAGATGTAGAACATTGCACATGTAGGAGCAATCAATTGATTTTGACAAATTTCAGAAAGAAAGGTCAAATTAACTGAAGAATTTGCATCATCTAATTTGCAATTACAAACAATTCATAAGAACTGGACCAGATCAAAACACAGATATGTGGGGAGTATCATTTTGAAGTCTGCCCCATGTGACATGCACAATTCAGCTTAGTAACAACATACTATGGTGAACACATTTCAACCCTTTTTTATGCAATAAAACAGATGCATAATGCAATATTAAGCTTGATATCAGAAATTTGCATTTGAAAGAAGACTATTAAGCTTATCGCATGTGTGCTTGAATACAATATCAGAAATTCAACAAAACTCTAACATGTGTGCTTTATTGCATGTCCCGAAACACCTGTGCTCTTTACAATTTCCTAGTTTTGCATGAAATCTAAGTCTTCCATTTCATGCTTGGATTTCACATCCAAGGATTTGCACTGTAAGACTATGTCAATACATTATCCAATAGTTGTAGAAACTGCACATATACTAAGCTAAGTTATCATTTGGTCTTCAACTGAAGGTTTAGATCAACTACACCCTTGTTTTACATCAAAGATTTCTAGTGTCAAGCATTATCAAAGATTTCTAGTGTCAAGCATCAGACTCCTTGTCCAAGGTTGCATCCATAAACTAATGAACTCTAACTGAACTAATTAGCAATACTTTTTGAATTAACTAAGGTGATGGAGATAATCGAGGAGCTGGAGGAGATTGAGTTCATTACGAACAATGAAGAGTTGGAGGAGGAGTACATGATGAATAACGAGTACATGATGAATAACGAAGAGATGGAGGAGATGGAGTTCAGTATGAACAATGAAGAGCTGGAGGAGGAGTACATGATGAATAACGAGTACATGATGAATAACGAAGAGATGGAGGAGATGGAGTTCAGTATGAACAATGAAGAGACGGAGGAGACGGATTCAAGCCCTTGTTTTCCTGAAACAATCACAGAAACTCTTGAAGAAACGACACATGCCGGAGAATCAGGTGTTCCCACCAGAAATAAAAAAAATCTCACAAATGAACAACGTCTAAGTATTTTTCATTTCTTATTGAAAGAGAGTAACAACGGAAGAGTGCGAAAAGGCTCGGTTCCAATGGCAGCGCAACTATTTTCAGTATCAGAGTCTACAGTAAAACGTATATGGAAACGAGGAAAAGATTGTAAAGCAAAGGATTTACCTTTTGACGCGTCTTCACGAAAACCAACCAGAGTTGGTCCTAAACCCAGTAAGGTTGATTTAAGCAAGATTATGGAAATACCATTGCGACAACGTACTAGCATAAGGTCCATTGCCGAAGCTCTGAATATGCCCAACTCAACTGTACATAGATACGTCAAGAAAGGAGCAATTAAAAAACACACGAACGCAATAAAACCAGCCTTCACATTAGACACCAAGAAAACACGGTTAGAATTCTGTTTGGGAATGCTTGAGCTTAACCCTTACAAGGATAATATAATGGTCAAGGCCAATTATGATGTTATACATATAGATGAGAAGTGGTTCTTCATGACAAAAGCAACAGAGAATTACTACCTTCATCCGGAAGAAACCGAACCATATCGTACATGTCAAAGTAAAAGGTACATTAAAAAGGTCATGTTTTTGGCAGCAGTAGCTCGTCCTAGGTTCGATGAGTTTGGGAATGAAGTTTTTAACGGAAAAATAGGTATATTTCCTTTTGTAACAAAGGAGGCAGCAAAGCAACGAGCAAAAATCGTCCGGCTGGAACACTCGAAGATAAACCAATTGAATCATTGAACAAAGACGTTACAAGATCTTGTTTGATTAAGAAATTATTACCAGCCATTCGGGAAAAGTGGCCAAACTATAATGGGGAAACTATCTACATCCAACAAGATAATGTGAAACCACATATTAAAGTGGATGATGAAGAATTTTTAAAAGAAGCCGCAAAAGAAGGTTTTTATATTAGGTTGAGATTCCAACCTTCACAAAGTCCCGACATGAACGTTCTTGATCTAGGGTTTTTCAGGTCTATACAATCGTTACAGCACAGAGAGGCGCCTACTACTGTTGGCGAACTTTTATCGGCTGTGGATAAAGCATTTAATGAATTATCGGCACAAGCTCTGAATGACGTATTCCTCTCATTGCAACTATGCATGGTAGAGGTTCTAAAGCTTCATGGAGGAAAAAATTATAAATTGCAGCATATAGGGAAAAAAAACTTGCACGCATTGGTGAACTTCCTACTCAAATCGAAGTGGATAAGAATATGGTGAAGGAAGCAACTAATTACCTCTCATGTTTAAGATATTTCTGCAATGCTGGCGAAACACATGGCAATGATATCATTATGTAGTTTCTGGAACAAGCTTTCCAGCTGCTAGCAAAGGTTACTTCAGAAAACCATACATAGTTTCTCCAGCAAGAAAACCTCGAATGGTTTTATCTACAGAGACAAACAGTCACAATAAGCTGTTCAATTTCATGTAATTTTACATGGTTTCATTTCACTGCGTTGGTATTTTCATGTAATTTTACATGGTTTCATTTCACTCAGCCTGTAATCTTTACACTCATAAGTTCACTTCACATGAAGATAAGCTAAACCCTTTGCTATCTCCAGGCAAATCTTATGCCTTGTTGGCCAGTTCAAATTCAGTCGCTTTCTTCTTTACCTAAGATGGTGAAATTTCTAGTAACTTACTTTTGCTAACTCTATTGTACGTTTCAAATATGTAAGGCCCTCAACAGAAAGATAGGGACCTATAAGGATGTAACTCAAGTTACATTTTTTAATCTAGAGTATCATGAAACCTTACTTCTTAAAAGTCTGAGAATAAAACAAGTGGAACCAAATAACGAGCAGGACACACGTAAAAACAAACCTGAAGCTGCTCCAAAACAAAGCACAGACCCTTGGCTGTTGCATTGAAAAAAGAAACATTTGAGTTATCTCCATCTTGAGAAATCCCTCCTAGATCATTCATCAACTTTTTGTGTGTATCCATCACATCATCCTCGTTAGCAGGAGCTGAAAGCTTTTGCAGGGTGACTAATGCAAACTCCAATGAGTACTGAAAATTGAAAGAAACCATACCAATTTATACACAAAAAACCACCACCTACTTCACATCTAAAATGCATGTCTATCAGCATCAGAAGTCCTGATATTGGTATGTGGCCTACTAGTAAAGTAATGTGGTTCTTTACAAGTCCCTACCATTTTTACATTTTGTTTCCACTTGGAAGCTTCAACTAGGATGCACAAGAATGTCACGCAGAGTTGATTGAGGGAACGGAGAAGTTACCTTTGCTAGCGATGCGGATCATCATTTTTTATGCAACACGCATTAGTTCACTTCAACATTCATTCATTCATCACCATCTTACCATCCTTCATGCATCATCATTTCATCTCAAACTCGTCTTCAGATTTTAATTTAATACTCCCTTTTATGGAGTATCAGCTGCTCATTCTTCTTCTTCCCTGTATTCTCATCTTCATAAGAGAAAACCCCATAAAACCCAATTGGTCTTGTTCCTCACCATCTCCTGCTCTCACACAAAACCCATAGCAACAACTCGATTTCTGTAATTTGAGCAGTAGCAAACCCATTTGAGAAAAACCACCAATTCCTTCTGTTACTGACAAACCCTAAATCCACCATTTCAGTTCTTCAAACAGATTCAATCCATCTTCATTCAACAACATCTGCTTCAATTTCTTCTCTCACGGCTCAGATTCATCAATTCAGTCAAACCCATATCTTCTTTCTCTTGATTTCACAGAAACACCATCTTCTTCATCTTGATTCATCAATAAAATTTATCTAAACCCTATATCAGATTCAACTTCAAACTTTGGAAGATTTATTCATAAAATCAAAACCCACACAAAATATGTTAAGTTTAACCCAAAAATGTAATCTTTTTATCATATTCAAATAAAATTGAAGATAGAAAAACTAACAACAGAGAAGATGAAGATGATGAACATGAGAAGACGGAGATGATAAAGGTGATGGTGGTCATCATAGTAGAAGAAGAGATGTTTTTTGACGGTGATGGTGGTGGTGGTGGTGGTGGTGGTGGTGGTGGAGATAGGACCGAAGAAATAGAGAGTGAGAGTGAGACTCAGGAAAAATGAAGGGAGAAATGGGGAGTGAGAGTGAGACAGTGGGAAAATGCGTGACATTTAGGGAGAAGGAGAATTTTGGAATTCACCCCATTCATTTGAAATAGGTCACTTAATGGTGGGACAAAATTAAAAACCAAGTAGGTCACTTAATGGTGGGACGGAGGGAGTATTAATTAATTGTATTAGTTGTTAATTATGTTTTACATGTGAGATCAACTAATGTGAAAGAGTTCTTCAATACATCAAACAACTTAAATTGTTTGATTTTTTTTCGTAAATAGTACCTAGAATCGGTTTATGTTCATGCACTTGTAAACCAATTCTGGATTTTTTTTTCAAAATTAACAGGGACTTTATGTATAATACGATTATGATAATCGGGGTTTTATGTGACATATATAAACCGATTTTTGTCTTTCATAAGAATTTTTATTTCCATTCATTTCATTATTATAGGATGCATTTAGCACATGCATCAAGCCTTTAAACCCCTAGGCGACCCTAGTGGATGAGTTACAGTCTCGTGAGGGTTTACATAGTTATCTATCCACAAAATCTACACAAAAACTTCTAAAGCCATCAATCTTCGTCCGAGGAACCGGAAGACGATACACCCTCCATGAAGTCTGGGGCATACTCCGGGATTTTGGAGATCATGAATTGATAGCTTGCATCGAATGTGAATGCTTCCCCCTTTTCCTCCAAGTAGCGCGCTTTGACGACTTCATGCTACAAAAACAAAACACAAACTTACTTTGTTAGTGGTGTTTAGTAGGAATATCAAACAACATGGATCACGTAAAATAAACCACAAATATACTTACAAATTGTTCAATGGAGTAGCTAAAGTGGGTAGCGTTGAAAATCGGTTTTTGGATAGCTAAATAAGCAAGTATCGCATTTTCGATGACTAGGTTCCTATCATGTATTTGTTGAACACTTCTTCCATTAGGATTCCCAAACTCTTGCTTATATTTTTTGTATACCCTTGCCCAAAAGGTTACGGCATCCACCCTTACGGAGGACTTCCTTCTAACTCGAGTTTCCGCACACCATGCTTTGGTGATGCATAGATCTTCATTTGAATCAAATGATGCCATTGTGGAGGTATGAAATGAGTACTTGTGGAGTATATGGAGTGAGAGGGAATAGATTGAAAAATTTTGGGGTAAATGAGGTCAAAGGATGAGGTCTCTATATATAGAAAAAGTCCCTAATGGCTTTTTTCTTTTTGAAAAACGTGAAATAATCAGTCTTCTCGAAGGTCTGTAAAATCCGATTATGTTTTTATGCCACCAGGAATCGGTCTTTCTTGTGACCAAAATAATCCGATTATGTTTTTATGCCACCAGGAATCCGGTTTATGTTAACATATCTGTTAGAGCATAGCTCGGTTGAACCCACCAAGTGTTGGTATGTCAAGTTTGGTTGTCATATTTTAGTGAACCAAAACTCATTTAAAGAGTCGCTTGATTATTTACTAGAGTCAACTTTGTATAGGTTAGCTTGAAAGTATTAGGATACGAGACATTACAAGTATTACCTGAAGACTTGAAGAATGTGAAGAAGTAAGGAGCTACAACGAAGACATCATCCTTCCACTTGAGGTTAGTAATATTTGACTTGAACTGGTTCATTGGTAGGCATTTAAAGATGTGAGAAAATAAGACAATGAAGCAGCCTACATGTTATACCTGCAAGTGCACAGGGTCAGTTGTAGCTTGTGTGCAAGAACAGGGTCATTCCACAGGGACTTGGGGTGTTATGAAGTTTTCCTAAGCTAAGCTAGTTCTCTAAGCTAAGCAGTGGCAGTGAACTAATGAATCAATGATTGTGACAGTGGCAGTGATAGTGACAGTGGAAGTTAAACAAAGGCAGTGAGCCTAAGGCAGTGAACTAGTGATGCAAGACAGAAATGTTGACAGTGAGTAAAAGTGAAGATATTGACAGTGGTGAGCAAGAGCAACAATAATAACTTAAAAGTAAAAGAGACAGAGACAATAAGTGACATGAAGATGTTGATAATGAGCTAAGGGTTAAAACAGTGAGCAATGAAGGTAAAACAAGTGAAAGAAAACAGTGAAGAAAATGAAAACAGTGGGAATGGAAGTGTGATTCTAGGGTTAAGATTTCCCTTTCACCTAGCTAGTTCACCTAGGTTAAATCCTTGTCCCTAATGGACAAGAGGGTCTAGTTCAAGCTAGTCTCTTGGCCAGGGCAATTCATGTGGCAAGTTATCTAACCTAAAATCCTTAGATTAACTCCTAGCATTGCTTATCTGATTAAATCATAAACAATCACAGGTCATTTAGGTTCCTAGGTTTCTAACTAATATGGTTTGTTCATCCCTTAGATTATTACTAACTCCTAGCATTAATGGTCTGTTTAAAGCACCACTAATCACAAGCCAGTGAACCCTTGGAATGTCACTAACCTAAGTGTTTTGAGCTCAACAGGGTCTAACCCAAATGGTTAACCAACATGGTTCAATAGTCTTCTCTAAGATTTAAACAGGAAATTAAATTAACTAACATGTGAGAAACAAAAATTGAAAGATGGAATTAAACAGCAAAGAACAAATATGAACAGAAATTGAAGAACCCTAAATTGCTTTGAAATGGAAATTGAAATGAAATTAACCCAATTAGGGGGTATCTCGGATGACCCAAGAACCCCTTTTAACATTCTACATCGTTTCCTATTTATAGCTTTTACAAAACCCTAAATTTCTACAAACCCTAATTTGAAAATCCCCAAATCAGCAGGATTAGGGTTTCGAGAATAAATAAAATTAACTCACCCTCTGATGCAAATAGACTCGACCCATGCTTCTTCTGACCTTCCTGCTCCTCTCTCATGCTTCAATTTCTGTCTCTAACCTCACCTATTTCATCAACTTCTAAACTAGGGTTCTAGGGTTGAGAAGTTGATGTAATAAGTGGCTAGAGAGGTAGGGGGATGTGATGGTGGTGTCTGCGATGGTCGGGGAAGAGGTGATGGTGGCGCAGAAGGTGAGGTGGTGGCACATAGGGTGAGGAGATGGAGTTGCAGAGCTCTGGTCGGGGAGAAAATAGTTTTGGGAGAAAGGGAGAGTTTGGCTCGACTGGTGTGGAGGATATTTGATGATTCGGTGTTGAGCGGTACATCGGAGTCTGATGCACAGCGAACGAACGACGCTGGATGATCAGTTTTGGATGTAATTGAACGGCACGATGGGATGAAGCTTGAAGCGACCGTTGGATGAAGTGATACAACGAAGCTGACGGCTCCAGATGGAGTTAGGTACTATGGTGTTTGACAGGAGCATCAGATTTTGATGCACAATGATGAGGCGACCGTTGGATGACAAGATGGATCCAATCTGACGGCTAGAAAGGGAAACGGGTATGGATATAGGAAATGGATTTGGGTGAGGGTTTTGGGTCTTGGGTATGCCAAGCCCATATCTTCTTTAAGAACAATTCTTCCTCTTCAAGCCCACTTCTAGTTGATCCGGCTCTTGCAAACATCATTCTTCGCTTCCTCCTAGCGGGAGTCTTTGCCGTTTCTTTGCTCTTTTCGCTCCGTGAGTTAACCAGGCTTTATTTAGTACCTAAAAATGCAAAATTAATTAAGAAAAGTATTTATTCTTGAAAACAACGAAAACACAGAATATGGGATAAAATGTAGAATTAATGCACAAAAGATGAGTTAAATGCCAAGAAAAATATATAGAAATATGTACTTTTTAGCACTCATCAAATACCCCCAAACCTGAATTTTACTTGTCCTCAAGTAAAACAAAACTGAGGAAATCCTACCTATACCACTGTCGCTGGTCTCTCGAATGCATTTAGCGTATGCACTAAGCCTTTTAAACCACTAAGTGTCCCTAGTGGACGAGTGAATTCTCGTGAAGGTTTGCTTAGAACGTACCTACAAAGTTCTAGGACAAAATATAAGCTCAGATTCCATCAAATGTGACATGCGCAAGTCAGTAGAAGCTCACAGCAAAATGGAGATGTCAATCTAGCTATCGAAGGCACAATCCTAGCACTGATAACAAATAAAGACATGTGATAAGAGTGTAAATTGTATCTACACATGTGTAAAGAAAGATCGGATGTTATGACTACTAATCACCAAGAGATAGTTTCTCAGGCTAAGAACCAAGGTCGAAATCTAGCTAGCTGTCCGGACTTTACGAGAATTGTGAATGAGTAGGAGGTGTTTCACAATTACTCGCGTTGTACATCAATGGCATAAACCCTCCTTGCTTATTACAATGAAACAACAAAATGACTCTTTACATGACTCTTATTTACATTGACTACTCTCTTTTATTTTTGGAACAAGAGAGGATGGAATTGAAAAATACTTGATTTTTTTTCATTTTTTTGATTTTTTTGATTTTTTTTTTTTTTTGATTTTTTTTTTTTTTTTGATTTTTTCTGAAAAGGATACACTTTTGATACATATACAAAAGGAAACAAAAGATTACATGACACTTTGCAAGAGGTAGCCCTTTTTGATGCACCCAGTTAAATTCGATGGTTGTCTTTCTTAATGTAACCTCCACCTTCTATCCCAACCAACCAAAGAACAAGCTAGTCAAGTTTCGTTCAGTATTCTAAAGTGATTGACAATCGTGACTTCCTATCAAACACCTTGAAGATCGAGGCTATACATGTATTGGTAGATCGTGCGCGTGCAAATTTCTTATCACTATGTGAATTGTGCTACAATCAGGGTGCCTAAATATCTAGACTAAGACTCCTAATAATTACATATTTGCACAAGAGTCAACATTTCAAGGTAAATGAGCTCCATTTTTATGTTTTTTTTCAATTTTTCATTTTTTATTTTCATTTTTCATTTTTTTCAAAAAGAAGGAGTTCTTGATTTCAATTATGGCATATTATCAAAGTATCTACTTTTCACCCCCAAACCTAAACTAAACATTGTCCTCAATGTTTCAAAATATGAACAAAATTATAATACAACATATGAAGAGGATCATGTTGAGTAGAGAAAAAGGAAAGACAATACCCGATTTCGGTGAAAGCAATATTAGAACTCCGTTATTCAAGGCAAGAATCCAACATATGTCAGCCGAGATCATATTGGATTAGCAAAATATATACAAAAGGAACAAAAAGGTTTTTAAGAAATTTTATCTACTGGATTATATACAAAAATTCACCATACACTAACAATCTAAAGAGTTGAGGATCAACCCAAAAGACAAAGTGTAGAGGTTTCAACAGCTTCACACAATAATAATATGATAGGCATGAAAGTGAAGCTGTGAAACAAAATGAGCTACCCCCAAACCTGGATTTTTCAACGGATAAAATTTTGGAAACAAAATCTCGCAGTTTTGGGGGTTCATCATGTACAAGGTCTAACTCAAAGTGAACTGTGCTAGGGACGGGCAAACATGCTAATTCCAACTGTGGTTCCTCAAATGTATTATACTTAGAATCAAAATAGTCCAAAAGGACTTGGGAAGCACACAGTTCCAAACCTAGATTAGGGACTCTCAGAAAAATCGGTTTGACAATATGGGTACAAACCAAATCTAGGTTGGGTGGAAGGCCATCAGATTGTGACTTATGTAGGACGATAGGCACATCATTACTAATCACATCAACATCTCCTAAGTCTTCTAAACGTGTCACAACATGCTCACAATCATCAAAAAAATTGGCAAGATCACAATCAGAGTCATCAACATCATCAACAAATTTATTCTCATGCATCGGCAAATTAGGAGAAATATCACAATGTGACCTAGGTAGAGAATCAGACACATCAAATATATTTTCATGCATATTAGCATTAGTGTCTACATAAGATTCAACTATTCCTATGTCATGCTCATCTTCGCATAATAATTGTACGAATCCCATGTCAATATCAAAATCATATGAATTACAATGAGTATTAGAAAAAACAACATTCATGAAGGTCGAGGGCGAGAAGCCATATGTTATTGAACCAACAGGTTCCACAATATTTTCATGTTCTTCTAACATATCATCATAATCATCATAATCATCATCATGGTAGCATGCATATTGGTCCTCATTAATAGTGGTGGTGTCATTAGTCGATTCATGTTCCTCTAAATTAGGTTCATATTCAACATCATTTACATGAATGGGACTAGACACTTCATTAGGGACAACATACATTTCCTCATGAATTTCCTCCTTTTGTAGGTGAAGCAAAATCTGATCTAAATATGCATGAATTCGTGATGTAGATCTATCAAAGTTTTGCTTACTGAGTCTTAAAGCTTCTGTGGTGGAGTCTAAATTCATGGGAGTACAAAATTCTTCATGTTTAAATTGTGGAGAATGGTACATGTGTGCATGGTCATTAGGGTTTACAAAATATTGATCGCAACCCTCAAAGGATTGATTATGGTCCCAATGACTACCATTCTCACAATTTATGGGCATTTCATACCTTGGATTTTCTCTAGATTGCCTAAAATTATGCAAAATATGACAATTCTCAACAGGGTGGTCTAAACTACCACATGCGGGACATGCATAGATTTCAGGTTGCCTAAGAAAATTAGATGTGACAGATTCCTCATGTGATTGCATTTCTAAAGCTGCGATTCGAGCTTCTAATTGATCGATCAATGATGATTGTGTGAGTGAGGCACTAGAAAAATGTTCATTTTCACGTTGTGGTGAATGATGCATGTGTGAATAGTTATTAGGGTTCATGTATTGAGGCTCGGGACTTTGAAAATGTCCATAATAATTCCTATAACTATTGACATCATGGTCTATGGGAGGTTCATAACGTGGAGTATGTCCATACGCAAGTTCTCTAAGGGATTTGTTGTATTCCCCAACTGTAGACCAAGATCCAGACATGATTTGGCTCAAAAGCTAAGTAACTATGTTACAAAGCCCAAAATTTGGTTTTTAATGGGTTTGGATTTTTGGGAAAAATTTGGTTTTTATGGGTAACATTTGGTTTTGTCGGGTTTGAAAAGAAATTTGGTTTTTAATGGTTTTAGAAAATTTGGACTTAGTGGAAAAAGAAAACACTTTGGTTTATTGGGTTTTGAAAACTTTGGTTTTAGACTTCGAAGACAGCCCATTTGGGAGCTTTTGGTTTTGATGGGAGCAAATTTGGTTTTAAAGAGGTAGAAAAATTTGGTTTTTAATTGGGAGCAAGCCTTTTGGTTTTAGTGTTGGGAGCAAGCCCACATTGGTGGGAGAAATTGCTTTGCCAAGGGAAGGTGAACTAAGCCCACAATGTGTATGCAAACTGAAGCCCAAGGTAGCTTTTGAAATAGCCCAACTGTTGCTTGTTTGGTCTGAGGCCCAGTTGGGCTTTCAAAAGTTCAGTTTTTCTAATTTAAAACTACAGGCCCAAATCAATCTAACACCACAAGCCCACAAGCAATTAAACAAACAATCCCACAAGTAATTAAGATTACAAGCCCAACAGAAAAATGGAAAAAATTATTACAAGCCCACAAATGAAAAATGGAAGCCCACAGGTTGGGTTCTCTTAATGGGGTTAGGCTTACTTGCTTAAGCACAGCTCAGCTGTTCAGTTTGGTTGCAAAAGCCCAGTTGGGCTTTGGATCATCCTAAGATTTTATCTTTGTTGAGGCCCAGTTGGGATTAGCTTATGAATGGCAGTAGCACCACTTCAGGCCTAGCAGCAGGAGCAGGTCAGCAGCAGGAGCAGATCAGCAGCAGGCTTTGGGTCAGGTCACACAACAACAGGTGCAGAAGGCAGCAGCAGGCAGCAACAGGGAAACTAATAGCCTCAGTTCCACCAGTTCACCAGCAACAGTAGAGGCAGTGCAAGCAGCAGCAGCACCAGGTTCAAGGCAGAACCAGCAACAAAGGTGCAAATGGGCTAAGCAGTTCACAGCAGTGCACTAAAGCAACAGGAAAGAAGATGCTCTGATGCTGTGCAAGAACAGCAAGCAAACAACTAGATGAAGATGCAAACAGCAAGAATGCAATGTAAACAGCAAATGATGCAAGTGCAGCTGCAAGCTAAGAGCAACAGCAAGCAAATGAGCAAGGAAAGAAAAACAACAAGGATATGTTACAGGACTTATGATGCAGGTGACTTAAACTAAATGTGAGATAAAACAATGATGCAATTGACTGAAAAGCTAAAACTACAATTAACAGTACAGCTAACACATATATACAAGTAGTATGCAAATGATGCAGAACTACACAATTGCAGTAGCAATGACTGAAAAGAAAAAAAAACTAAACAAAATATGTACAGGGTAAAGTAAAGAAAAAGAAAACAACAATGTCAGTTGAAGATGGAAGTGAATGCAACGAAACAGCAAAGAACAAATCAACACACAGCGCCAAGTCCCCGGCAGCGGCGCCAAAAACTTGGTAGGATTTTAAAGATGTGAGAAAATAAGACAATGAAGCAGCCTACATGTTATACCTGCAAGTGCACAGGGTCAGTTGTAGCTTATGTGCAAGAACAGGGTCATTCCACAGGGACTTGGGGTGTTATGAAGTTTTCCTAAGCTAAGCTAGTTCTCTAAGCTAAGCAGTGGCAGTGAACTAATGAATCAATGATTGTGACAGTGGCAGTGATAGTGACAGTGGAAGTTAAACAAAGGCAGTGAGCCTAAGGCAGTGAACTAGTGATGCAAGACAGAAATGTTGACAGTGAGTAAAAGTGAAGATATTGACAGCAAGAGCAACAATAATAACTTAAAAGTAACATAGACAGAGGCAATAAGTGACATGAAGATGTTGATAATGAGCTAAGGGTTAAAACAGTGAGCAATGAAGGTAAAACAAGTGAAAGAAAACAGTGAAGAAAATGAAAACAGTGGGAATGAAAGTGTGATTCTAGGGTTAAGATTTCCCTTTCACCTAGCTAGTTCACCTAGGTTAAATCCTTGTCCCTAATGGACAAGAGGGTCTAGTTCAAGCTAGTCTCTTGGCCAGGGCAATTCATGTGGCAAGTTATCTAACCTAAAATCCTTAGATTAACCCCTAGCATTGCCTATCTGATTAAAGCATAAACAATCACAGGTCATTTAGGTTCCTAGGTTTCTAACTAATATGGTTTGTTCATCCCTTAGATTATTACTAACTCCTAGCATTAATGGTATGTTTAAAGCACCACTAATCACAAGCCAGTGAACCCTTGGAATGTCACTAACCTAAGTGTTTTGAGCTCAACAGGGTCTAACCCAAATGGTTAACCAACATGGTTCAATAGTCTTCTCTAAGATTTAAACAGGAAATTAAATTAACTAACATGTGAGAAACAAAAATTGAAAGATGGAATTAAACAGCAAAGAACAAATATGAACAGAAATTGAAGAACCCTAAATTGCTTTGAAATGGAAATTGAAATGAAATTAACCCAATTAGGGGGTATCTCGGATGACCCAAGAACCCCTTTTAACATTCTACATCGTTTCCTATTTATAGCTTTTACAAAACCCTAAATTTCTACAAACCCTAATTTGAAAATCCCCAAATCAGCAGGATTAGGGTTTCGAGAATAAATAAAATTAACTCACCCTCTGATACAAATAGACTCGACCCATGCTTCTTCTGACCTTCCTGCTCCTCTCTCATGCTTCAATTTCTGTCTCTAACCTCACCTATTTCATCAACTTCTAAACTAGGGTTCTAGGGTTGAGAAGTTGATGTAATAAGTGGCTAGAGAGGTAGGGGATGTGATGGTGGTGTCTGCGATGGTCGGGGAAGAGGTGATGGTGGCGCAGAAGGTGAGGTGGTGGCACATAGGGTGAGGAGATGGAGTTGCAGAGCTCTGGTCGGGGAGAAAATAGTTTTGGGAGAAAGGGAGAGTTTGGCTCGACTGGTGTAGAAGATATTTGATGATTCGGTGTTGAGCGGTACATCGGAGTCAGATGCACAGCGAACGAACGACGCTGGATGATCAGTTTTGGATGTAATTGAACGGCACGATGGGATGAAGCTTGAAGCGACCGTTGGATGAAGTGATACAACGAAGCTGACGGCTCCAGATGGAGTTAGGTACTATGGTGATTGACAGGAGCATCAGATTTTGATGCACAATGATGAGGAGACCGTTGGATGACAAGATGGATCCAATCTGACGGCTAGAAAGGGAAACGGGTATGGATATAGGAAATGGATTTGGGTGAGGGTTTTGGGTCTTGGGTATGCCAAGCCCATATCTTCTTTAAGAACAATTCTTCCTCTTCAAGCCCACTTCTAGTTGATCCGGCTCTTGCAAACATCATTCTTCGCTTCCTCCTAGCGGGAGTCTTTGCCGTTTCTTTGCTCTTTTCGCTCCGTGAGTTAACCAGGCTTTATTTAGTACTAAAAATGCAAAATTAATTAAGAAAAGTATTTATTCTTGAAAACAACGAAAACACAGAATATGGGATAAAATGTAGAATTAATGCACAAAAGATGAGTTAAATTCCAAGAAAAATATATAGAAATATGTACTTTTTAGCACTCATCATTCATTCCCTAACGTATCTTTCAATTCGTGCATATTGAAAACATAACTGCGAAGCTGTGAATATTATAATCTAGTTAGACATAGTATTAAGGAATTACAATACGAAGTATAACGCTTATCTTTTGAACTTTGTATATAAGACATCAACATAATCGTATGAATGCTATTGTGATTATGTATGGGTATGAGTGAATATTTCGTCCTAGGAAACAATGTTTTACATTCGTTTAAAGGAAGTAAATTCATAAACTTGTTTTGTGAATCGAAAGGGAAATCGCTAGACTTATTGGTATTGGTATTGATTGCAAATCTTTTGAATTACCAATATGTGTGTTTAGTATAACCGCTCATAACTTTTTTATGTATCTTGGTAAAACTATTCACAAGGCCTGACTTTTGTATTGGTATGACTTTTATTAATGAAACCAATCTTAAGTAATCACCTAAGATGGTAAGATTGATATCTTGAATTTGGCGTGACTAAATACTAGTCATTGGGTAACCGATCATAGTAAGAGGTGTGACCGATCACAAGATAGAGTGTAATCGATCCTTGTAAGAAGTTTAACAAGTTTTAGTAAGTTAGTGTAACCGATCCTATAACTTGGTCAACAGATCACAAGTTTTATCATAAGAAGTGGTAAACGATCCTAATACTTAGTTAGCCATTTTATGGTAACTAATGTAATCGATCCTAGTACCCACTTGGAGGTAGAACCAAAACTTTATGTTGAGGTAGAACCGTGAAACCCATTAATGGTGATTTGATAGGATAATCAATCATAGAGTTCTTGGAAGTCAGATGAACCAATTCTAAACTTGTTTGGAAGTGTGGCAAATCAGTTCCAAGATTGTAAATATGAAAAAGGATTTATAAAGTAAAGATGTCGACATACTTTGAACATGTGCAGTGATTCTTATCTTTTATTGTTCAAAGATATTCCTTAATAGCTAAAGGAGAATCCCGGATCGAAATAAATTGATAATCTTTTGATTAAGGTTTTTGGTTTTATATGCTTTTAATTTTCGGCAATTAAAATGCATATCTTTAGAAAATAAAAATTAGTAATGTGCATTTACTAGTTGAAAATTTTCTACTGAGATTTCGGTCAATATTTGGACAATGCATTCCCAGGAATTATGAAAACCGTTTTTGCCCTCATTAAATATCTTTGAGAATATTCGGTTTTGGAAATTCCTTGGTGTCCAAACTTCCTTGTCTATAAATACTGAAGTTTGCATTTCAAGCAAACTAATCCTCAGAGCCAGAAAAACTACCTAGTTATGTTGTTACTAGTGGAGTCGTCTATTCGGAGAGGAAAGTACCTTAATTAGTCGAAATCTCTTACGACCGCTCGTTTTAAAGACTTCTTTGGTATTGGGAAGCTCTACGAGAATCATTTGTGGGAAACTAGATAATTGCAGTTTATTATTAGTTTTCGATTGATTTGATTGACTAAGGGTTGTTGAACTTTGATTGCACCTAGTTTGTTTATACTTGAGAATCTTCTCTTCTGATATAAGATTCACTCAAACTAGATCGAAGTGTCGACGGGGATCTTTAGAACTGTTTGTAGATCTAAAGACGTCGTGTGATAAATCCATCGTTAACAGACTCCGTTCTACGTGTGATTGATCACAAGAGATTCAAGTTGTTTGTGTGCAGGTGTTTATTGAAGATCAAAGAATATTTGAAGACAAAGAAGATATTTGGGTTCATAATCTTTGGTGTGCACAAAACTTGTTTCGGCTGGAAAAGTATCCAACTATAATCGGTTTATCCTTGTGATAAATTTGATTGATTAGTTGAGTAGATCGGCACGTTTTAATTGAATAGTCTTAAAAATTACTTTGGTAGCTGTTGAAAAGATAGATCTAAGGACCTGACAAAGGAGTTTATTGGGATAAACGGAAGAGCCTTTTGTCAAACTCATATCACGTTGTTTGAAAAGATTTGTTAACGAACAAATTTGTTGTTCCTTTACTGTTTGGAATACGAACCAAAAGAATTGTTCCAAGTGCGTGACTTATTGCAAGTTGGAGGCACGGGAATACCGAGGGAACTAGGTGAACTATAAGTTTAATTGTTTGGTCTCAACTATACGTAGTTGGTTTGATTTTGTATAGTGACTTAATTCTGAGAGTATTCAATTCTGGACAAGGTCCCGGGGTTTTTCTGCATTTGCGGTTTCCTCGTTCACAAAATCTTACTGTGTCATTTACTTTTATTTTCCGCAATTATAATTATTGTTATTATAACTTAAAGTAAATTACACAAACGTTAATTCCTATTTACTTGACAGCAATCCTATTGTGTTGGTTGAGTCTGAACCTATTATCAAGTAACCATAATTCGTTGTTGTATTGTCTCGATCTTGTATCCATAGTCAATCACACAACTTATCTTGTTGTCGTATTGTCTCGATCTCGTATCCATATACGATCACACGAAGTGGGAACCTATTAGTTATATTGTCTCGACTCAGTCCATAGACAATCAATTTCGGAGAAAGGACTTATAGATGGAAAAGTTTTAGATTGAGATATATTTGGGTACCCTCGTCTTTTCAATATCGAGTAGCTCGATTGTTGGCATGTCATGCTAGAATTATTGAGCAACACATAATTATAATTAAAACTTTAAGTAGATGAAGTTCAACACAAAGATCATCCTAAATACAAACTTTAACCATCCTAAAAGAGTGTTAAGAACTTAAAACAACCACAAGTCTTATAAACTTAAACTTTTAATATTTAAAACTTAAACTTAAAAACTTAAAGAGAATGAGCACCAGCATCAGCAGCAGCAGCACCACGGAAGCATTTGCAGCACCACCATCAGCAGGAGCACCAGCACCAGCATCATCAGCATCAGCAACACCACCACTATCAGGAGCAGCAGCTTCTGCTTCAGCCATGGCTTGATGTTGAACCATTTCTTCCCACATACCTTCAATTTCTCCACGGTGATCACTCTCAGCTGAAATCACATTTCTCCTCATCCTAGTGAACCTCATGACCTCATGAAGCTCCTCCAGTGTAAGCTTGTCAATCAATGCGAGGGCTTGTTCAAGATGGGTCTCTCGCCCATAAGCAAACTTATAGAGGATTCTTTCTGGCACTGGTTGGGGTTTCCTAAGAATATCCTCGCAGGTGAGATCTCGACAGTAAACGCTAGGTGTCAGAAGTCCATATCTATATAAAAAAAAACTAGTTAATAATCGGTACATAATTAAACATATGTAATCCGATTCTGACTACAAAAATATACATGAGTATCAAACATTAAGAATCGGTTTATGTGATACATACATAAAAACCGATTATGAAAAGGAATATGAAGAGACAATCATAATCGGTAAACTAACAAGTACATAAAACCCGATTATGGGATCGCATAATTAAAAGAAAAAAATGTACCCATAATCGGTTTATTCTAAAGCACTTATAAATCGATTCTGGTGATGTATTTTAATATTTCGTTTCTAAACCTAGAACCGGTTGATGTTAATCATCATATAAATCGATTATTGTGCATGCTCTTCATGATCGAAGAGAAAAACCCATAATCGATTTATTCAATATGTCAACATAAACCGATTCTGGGTGTAATCAGAGATTTTGATGGACGAAAATCGAAGATTCAAACATGTAAATCAATGAAGAAATGCAAATCATAGAATGGGTTGATGGAGATTTACCTTTTTCTTAGTTGGATCGAAGATCGTCGGAGAAGAGGATGGAGATTCTTTTTGATTAGGATTTTGAGAATTTGGAAAGATTATGATGAAAATAAAAGGTTTTTTTTAGGTTTAGGTTTATGTTTTTGGATTTACTGAAAATGGAGAGATTAGTATTTATATGAGATTGTTTTAAGAATTAATGTGGGGTTAAATTAGTATTTTTGAGAAGTTTGGTAGCCCATAGTAATTTGGTGGAGTGGGAAGAGAAATTTGATAGGCCCCAATCCAGCCAGATTCTTGAATAAAGTTGATAAGTTCCGAAAAATATTCTATTCTAATTTTTATTTTATATCTATCCGTCCTAGTTAGCAATTTGGCATGCGGCAAAAATTTGGAGTAGAAAAAATACATACACTAACTAGCTAAGTAAATTACGGATTGATCAACTGTGCTATCAGATACGATAAAAACGGGGGAATTTCTTTATCCGCGTTTAATAAGTTTTACAAATGCAGCACAAAAAACTCGGGCATTTCATTGTAGGTTACTTGTAAAATTTATTTTTTATGTATACACATAATAAAATATCATTTCTGAGTATTAGCCAAAAAAAAAAGTTTGGGGCTGACTAAAGGACAAAATTTGGTCATGAAGTAGTAATTTTCATAACTCCTTATTCAACTATTTTTGGTAATGGCTAATATAATTTTGATTTCATTAATGTTAATGAAGTTGATTACCAAAACTAATTATGATCAGTGATTGAATTAGCTTAATCATTTCGTTTATAGTTAGTTTTTAAAAATCAAAATAAATAAAAAGAAAAATGTTTCTAGAAGAATAATGAAAATTTGGGAAACTTGGAAAATTTTTCAAATTGAGTGATTCAAACAACAGTTATGATGCACGCGATTTTTCATCTTCAAATCCAATAACATATTAATACTTATTAACAACGATCACATTATGGATGATTTTTCAGACAATCAAGAATTTTTTCTCATCAAAGCTATGAACTTTAATATTCTGATTATGAAGGACCAAGCCAAGAAAAACAAGAACATGAAGAAACAAATGCTTAACATAGTGAGGTATACCTCTGTTAGATCACTGCTCGGTCAAACTCGCAAGCGTTGCTATCTCAACCTTGTTTGTCAAGCTTAGTTGATCAAAACTATATACTTGATTTCTAGTCTACTTATAGCTATGTCTCGGATTAGGATAGAAGTGTGTACATAGTTGAGCTTTAGACTCCACGACGTTCACCAATTGAAGAAGAAGATCCAATGAAAAGCTTGGAGGAACTTCATCAACAAAAGGTATGTGGAGATTAAAACTTATCTATCACTCAAAAGTATATTCTATTATATCTTCTAATGAGACTAAGTCGTATATCTATATAGACTTTTCATTATACACACTTGAAATTTCGAGCCGAGTTTATCTAGTTTATATATTTCTCGAAATACGTGTTGGAAGCTTTTTAGCTTTAGCTTAAACTTCATCATCTACTTGACGAGTTTAGTTGGAGACAATTTATTTGTTGGAAACTAAATATTAAGTCAAGATGATCATGTGAAAATTACCTTGAACATCTTACATGATTTGTGTGGGACAATCATTTGATGTTAACTTGGGAAGTTTCGTATTAATCGATTGATCACTTGAAAATTACTTGAAGCTAGTGGTATGTGTAAGATTACCATTGTTGTCTTCCAAGATGTTTCAATGATTGAATGAGAGTTTTAGAACGACTATCAATGTCGGGATATAATACAGTATGCGTACCTTGTATGCTAACGGGTTTACCTGTGAAAGGTCCAGAACTGTGGTTCACGTACTCAGTTTGCGAACACGGTGGTCAGGTTCTAAAATCGTTAAGTATGACAATTCATACTCATGAACTCAGGTTTGTTAGTGAACTCAGTTGGCGAACTAAAGTACCTGGAACTTTAATGAAATAAGGTATACGAACTTGTTTTGCAAACCCTGGCATTATGTTCATGAATTGGTTCTTGTATAAGTACTTTGTACAACTACAAACCAAACCGAATATGTTTCAAATTTTTCATGGATATTTCTATGAGATAGTGAATATTTGAACAACTCTCTTAAAGCACATTAAGATTCATCTGATTATCTATCATGATTGATTGATCATCATATTTGAGCTAGAAGTGTTAGATGAATATGGATAAACTATAAGTGTTCATATGGCTAACTTATGTTAAATGTTATTGAGTCAACGGTTATACACGTTTCGGTACGGTTCATCCATATCTAAATATATAAGTATATTTTATTTATGTGTATCAAGCTAATACCAACTAGTGGTGGAGATTGATTGCTTATTTTCTAAGAAGACTTAGCTTGAATCTTAAATCAGGAGTTCATCTAATGGTGAATATCAATTGCTCTGTTACTAAGCTATCTTAGCTTGGATTGTAAGCAACCCTGATTTGAAAGACTATATAAGGGAAACTCTAGCATCTTGGAAACCTAATCCCGACACTCTCGTGTGTCCTAGATGTAAACTAGAGTCGATTCCCCATTAACCTAGGGTTTTCCAAAACCATTACTAGGTTAACGACTTGAAGATTTCATTTAGGATTCGTGAAGCCAGATCCAACTATTTTCTCTGTATTTGCGTATTCTGATCTTACCTTTTCTATTGTATTGAGTTTAATCTTCTCTAAGATTTTCTCGAGGTTTATCTCCGATAGGTAAGATATAAAAATTAATCACAACAGTTCTTCGTCTAAGATTCTTGTGATTCCCCAATAACTTTTATGTTAATCAATTAGGTAACTGTGAGGTGACTAATATTTCTAGGCTACTTTTCGGGAGTATAAGACCGAATTATTAGTTGAATTTACTGTACACCTTGATCTTTATCTTAAGACGGAAACAAAAACCAGAATAAACTTATCTGTGGGAGACAGATTTGTTTATAAGTCTTCGACTTTGGGTTGTAGCTAGGGTTGTCAATGGGTACCCATTACCCGGACCCGGAACCGGACCCGGTATATTTGGGTCCGGTTCCGGGTCCTAAAGTTGGACCCATTAGCTACTTAGGACCCGGCGGGTAATTACCCGATTGGACCCGAATTTAAACGGGTCCAAACGGGTAATACCCGTTGGGTACCCGCGGGTATCGGGTACCCGTTTATTCATTCTTTTATTCATGTTTTTAGCAAAATTACAAGTATTTTTGCTAGTTTTATCTTTGATATTTTACTCATTTAAATTTTTTCTCTTACATTTAACCTTTATTTAGTACATTAATAAGAAATAATAATAAATTTTTATAAAAATTACTTAAATCCAAGCCAAAAAGAGAAATATATTAAGTTTTTGAGGTTTTTTAAATAGTTTTATTAAGAACCAATGGGTACCCGGAACCGACGGGTACCCGGATATTTAAACGGGTCCGGTTCTGGGTCCACAAGTTTAGGAACCGGACCCGGAACCGTTAGGAACCGGACCCGACCATTATAAGTAGGGTCCGGGTCCGGGTCTAGTGATACCCGGGAGGACCCGGACCCGTTGACACCCCTAGTTGTAGCAACTCTTAGTTGTGGGTGAGATCAGCTAATGGAATCAAGTTCGTAGAGTCCTACTGGGATTCAAGAGGCATAAGGAACGCGATTGTACCTTAATCGGTATGAGACGTGGTTAGGCTAAACTACATTCCAGTCGGAAGTTAACTTGCAGTATGCTAGAGCCTGTAGCGGATTAATATAGTGTGGTGTTCAAATATGGACTAGGTCCCAAGGTTTTTCTGCATTTGCGGTTTTCTCGTTAACAAAATTTATGGTGTTTGTGTTATTTATTCTCCACATTATATTTGTTTATATAATTGAAATATCACAGGTTGTGCGTAGATCAATCGTAGTTGATAAATACGACCTTATTTGTTGGATAAGACTTGATTGACACTTGGACATTGGTCTTTGGCACCATCTGAGTTATTCTCATAACAATCAGTCTCACGGATTTCTATCTAGTTGATTTACTGATTGTGTTGAGAAAGAGATAAAGCTCTTTGATATCTTTCTTGATTGAGTCTCACTTCTAAGTTGGTGCTCTCAGAATTATATCGGAGTTCAGTCCATACAGATTGTCGAACGAAATATTGGTTGTGTTTGTTATACCTCTACGTTTTCAATTGGTATCAGAGCAGGCAAACACGCTAAGACCTCATAAGTCTGTGTTTGAAGCAATATGATTTTTATGGACGAGTCTATCTCTAATAACGTACCAGTTCAAAAATTACCAAATGATTTTCAAAGCTTGGATTCACCTGAGAGAACTGTCACATATAGGTCAAGACTAAATATTCTCTTGATGTAGAACTTGTTGATAACTGGTAAACACGCCTAGAAGAACAGTTGGATGAACTTTTTGATGAAGGTGATTCAGATATGGATAGAGATGTTGATGAGGAAGTCTCGGAGTATGTTAAGATATTAGATTCGTGGGAAAAGAAAAAGATGACAACTACTCATGTCACACCTTTTCTGACTAATCTCTGTCGTAAAAACAAGAAATTGAGAAGAATTTATCAAGGTCTTTATATATTGGAATTCCAGTAACAATTCGATCCTTAAAGATCGTGAGAATGACCTAAATAAAAAATCACTTGAATGTGATAATCTTCATAGAGATTTCTTTAAGTTGGAAGAAAAACTTGCATCAAATTAAGCAAGGATTAACTCCCAGCAAACAATTTTTGATGACAGAGAAAGCGCTCATCTCACTCGAGAAAAACTCCTTGAGGGTGATTTAAATGTTGTGCTTGATAAAATCAAGATGTTGGAAGATGACTTGAAAAGGTTCAATACTATCTCAAGAAAATTAACCACAATTCTAGGAGCAAGTAAAAATCATCGTGATACACGAGGATTGGGCTATAAGGGAATAAATGCTCCAAGTATTAGCAAAGAGGTAAAATTTGTCAAGTCTAGTGATCCTTCTAAACAAAAAGTTTCTACTGATGATAAAAGTGATATACTTTCACCGGCAGTTTAGGTTAGAAATGTCAATGTATATCAACCCACAAAACCAACATACATGAATCCGAGTAAGATGGTTCCTTATATTTGTCATTATTTCGGAAACAAAGGTCACCTGGAAAAGGGATGTCGTTTTCGTATAAGGAATGAAAAACTTCATGATATTCTTGTATGGGTGAAGTGGTTAAAACTAGATCATATGTTAAGGCTAGCACCTTCGACATTACGGGTTGTATAGTCCAACCTTTAGGCAAAGGAATCGGTGTTGTGATAAATCTAGATTTGCCTATAAACGTCATACGAAGCCTTTTTACAATCAAAATGATTATCAAAAGGATAACTTTGTAAAGACGAAGGCAAGATCTGATGCTCCCAATTGGAGAAATATTAACTTGCAAAAGAATAGTCAATCCAATTATCTTCCGATAAATCTGAAAGAGAGTAATGGGAAGAACGATCCGGTTGTTCCTAAACGCACTCAGAAGTGGGTACCAAAGAAAGTTAATGATGCTTTGAGTGTTAAAAGAAATTATCTCCCAGAAAATTCCCTGACTGTGGAGAAGGTAGTATCCATGATGTTAGAAGTTAAAAAATTCTTTGCAAAGATGGATTTGTATATGAGAGGTTTTAAAAGCGATCTCTTTCATGATAATACAAAAGTGAAACACAAGAATTTGTGGAAGAAGAAACAGAATAAGCCAAAAACTATAGATGGTGAAAAATCCATAGTCGCGGAAAAATCGGTTTCAGTCACTTGTGGTGAGCAAGACATTGTTCACCTCAAGTGCATCCTCACCAAGGAATGCCCTGTTATGTATACAGTGAGGGAAGCACAAGAATTGGGACGCACATATTATGTTAGATAAGATATTGAATAATTGGTAAAGCCGTATGAATCACGATTGGATTCTTCTAAAAGGTACATCTATAAAATTGATCAAGTTTTATGATTTCATTTGCTTGATGTCATGATCTATTTATATCAAACATCTTTGTGTTTGTCATTCGTACTTTTATTTTTCGCTAAGTGTTTTGATGGAAACTCGAGTATCATCTTTATTGGTTGAAAAATGTATACCTTGAAGTTAAATACCCAATGTTTTGGAAGATAAGAATTTTTATCTCTACCTTGTTGAGCCCACACTCCAAAGAGATGATTTAATGTCAAAAAGGGACGTAAAAGAGTTCGTGATTTTCTATCCTTGTGGTTCACATACCAGGTATGCTGATGAGTGCTAAATAGTGCATATTTATATATATTTTTGTTGGCATTTAACTCATCTTTTGTGCATTAATTCTACATTTTATCCCATATTCTGTATTTTCATTGTTTTCAAGAATAAATATTTTTCTTACTTAATTTTTCATTTTTAGGTAACAAATAAAATCTGGATGAAGTGAGGAGCAAAAGAGCAGAAAAGTAGTGAAAAGCCGGGAGGAATTACGCAAGGAAGGCCGCGAAGAATGTTGTCCAAGACCAAGAGGGGAGAAATGGGCTCAAGAAGGAGGAATTGTTCTTAAAGAAGTTATGGCCTGGCATAACCCAAGGCCCAAAACCCTTTCTCAAACCCATTTCCACTACCCAAGCCCGTATCGGATTTCAGCCGTCAGATTGAAGCATCTCAGCATCCTACGGTCGCTCCATCATCGCACATCAAACTCCGAAGCTCCCGCTTTACATCGCAACGCCGATCTCCATCTTGGGCCGTCCTTTTCGTTGCATTCCTCCATCCGACGGTCGCTACCCACAGCCTCCCATCTCATCGTTGGATCCACCTACCATCGTCACATCCTACGGATCAGCTCGCCAAACATCGAATCAGATGTTCCCGCTTCACACCCTAGCACCGATGCCTATACTACCACCCAAACACCTCCTTCTTCCCAAAACTTCATCTCCTTCACCCGACAGTTGCAGAGCTCTGCAACTCCACCACCTCCCCTCTCTGCCGCTGTCACTTCCGTCACCACCACCAGTTCCATCACTGCCACTACTATCTCTTCACCGACAACACCCCCATATCCCTAGCCTAGTTATTTTCTTCTCCTCACAACCTCTGAAACCCTAGGTTTTGGGGTGAGTAAAATAACTCGAAATTAGGGGACAATAGGAGCAGAGGAAGAGCATCAAGGACTAGAGGAGGCATGGGTCGAGCAGATTTTGGGAGTTTGTAAGTTAAATTTTGTGTAATTTAAAAAAACCCTAATTTTCTGATTTGGGGATTTACAATTAGGGTTAGTGTTCTGGTATAAATTGTACACTGTGTAACATTGTGAGAAGAGGGAGGAGACCCAAGTTTAATTTCAGTAAGAATTTTCTCTATCAATTGGTTTTTGTTCTGTGTTCTGTCCCTGTAGCTTTTCTCCATGTATAATAACCCTCTTAGTATCATGTTAGGCTCTCTAACTATGAACTAAACATCTTAACTGGGGCTAAGATGAAACCCTTAGCCTGAATGCTAATTTGTGTGCTGATGTGCTGCTGTTTATGCCAAGATAATTGTGTAAGATGAATTTTTGTTGATGAATACATGTTGCTTTCACCTAGAATGTCAAGCATCCTAGGTAGTTAGAATTCCTCTATGTTTGTTCACTGACTCTACATTGCTTGTTATTGTGTTTGATTAGTTGTGCTTTAAACAGACAACTAATGCTTGCCTTGATTTAGTGATTGGAGGTAATTTATCTATTCAAAGAAACTAAAGTAGTTCATTGGTTCACATGCTAGTATGGGCTGAGAGGTGAATTCTCAACCCTAGTTTCCATTCATCTGATTCACCATATCCTTATTACTGTTCAGAAATTTTCCCCTCCTCATTTGCTTGTTCATCTTCAGTTCTCTGTGTAACTTTGCTTCAATCTCAATGATTGAATTAGTGTAATGTCCTGCCTCCAAGTCTGCTATTCAGTTAATGTGAATGATTGGTATCAATGATCAATGATTAGTGCTCCAGAAATAAATGTTAATGTTAATGATTCAGTTAATGTAAATGATTAGTAGTTAGTGATTAATGCTTCAGGAATAAAGACTGTGTTGAATTTGATGCTAACCTGAAGTCAATGCATTGAATGTTAATAACTGTTAGTGGAAATTTAATGCTTGTTCTGTTACTTCTGTTTAATAAATGCTAATTCTGTGTAATGATTGGGAAGTTAATAACTGCTAATGATTAGTTCTGTTGAATGCTAATGATTAGTTCTGTTTAATGTCACAATAAGAAAGATCACACTTGCTCCCCCTTGTCCCTGTGGAACTGACCTGTGCTGCCCTGTGTTGCTTGCCGACACTGTGCACTTGCAGTAGAATTTTTAGGACTACATTTCTAGCCCCAACAAGTTTTTGGCGCCGCTGCCGGGGACTCGGTTGCGGCGCACTTGCTCTTTCTTTCTTGTGTTGTGTTGCTGAACTGCTGCTGTTCACTGAACTGTGCTGTGGAGCTGCTCCTCTTCTTGCTGTTGTGCTAAGCCTGTTGCTGAACTGGGCTGCCAAGCTGCTGTGCTGCTGCAGTTTTCTTTCCCTGTCAACCTACTCTTCCTGCTGCTGCTTGCTTTGTCCTGCTGCTGCGTTGTGCTGCTGCTGCTAGCCTCTCCCAAGCTGCTGCTCCTGCTGCTGTTGTGTTGCTGTTGCTGCTGCACTTGCAGCCTTGCTGAACCAAAAGCCCAACAGGGCCTCAGACAAACCAAAGCCGCGTAGGACGATCCAAGCCCAACTGGGCTTTAGCAACTTAAACCGAACAGCTGGGCTGTGCTATTCAGGTAGGCCTAACCCATGAGATAACCCAACTGGGCCTCATTAAATTCATCTGGGCTTGTGTTTAAGTATTAATCTGGGCTTGTAATAATTTTTCAATTTTCTTTTTCTTTCTATTTGGGCCTGTAATAATTTTTAATTTTCTTTGTTTCTTTTTCTTTTCTTTTATGGGCTTGTATTTATTGTTTGTGATTATTCTTTTTCTTATCTTTTGTGGGCTTGTCTTTTAATTTGGACTTTAGGTGTACATCCCATCCATTAGGCTCCTAACTTTACAAAACAAAACAAAAAAATTAGGGCTCTACATTTTATAAACCAAAACCCACTCAAAACCAAATCATCAAAAAACCCATTTTAAACCAAAATATTGGGCCTTTTGTGGTTCAAAAATTGTTTCCGACTGCTCTGACCAACATGTTAGTTGAGGTACCTGCTAGGACATGATTGTGACCTACAGAGACCAAACAAACAGACTCGTTAGAATTAACCCGGACGATCCAATCGAAATCCTTAGTTCTGAGGTAGACAGTCCAGATCAATCAGAAACAATGGGAGAACCCCGTACACTCAAGGATTATATGTACCCAACTAGAACTAGTCAACCATCTTGTATTGTGCTACCCGAAGCCAATGGCCATTATGAGCTGAAATCGAGCACAATACAAATGCTTCCAGTTTTTAGAGGTGTAGAAAATGAAAATCCGTACCATCACGTGAGAGAGTTTGAGGAGATTTGTGGAACTCTGCGTTTCACTCAAATGTCTGACGAAATCCTAAAGTTGAGGCTTTTTCCTTTCTCCCTTAAAGATAAGGCTAAGGCCTGGCTGTATGCTTTACAGCCTCAATCCATCATGTCTTGGGATGACCTCATCAAGGAGTTTTTCAAAAAGTTTTTCCCAAATCACAAGACTGCGACAATTCGTCAAAGTCTGAATAGCTTTGTGCAATTAGAGGGTGAGACCCTAGCTAGATACTTGGAGAGATTCAATGAATTATTGCTCCAATGTCCCCATCATGGTTTTGAAAAATGGAGACTTGTGCAAATTTTGTATGAGGGTCTAGATGTGTCCACCCGAACAACGGTTGAGTCAATGTGCAATGGTCTTTTTGTAAATAAGACTGCTGATGCGTCTTGGGACTTCCTGATTGAAGTAGCTGAGAAGACGCAACAGTGGGAATCCATTCGTGAACCTAGAAAGACTACACCTGTAGCTAGGGTCCATAGGATTGAGTCTGATTTTGAAGGAAGTGTAAAGATGGCTGCGCTAGCAAGAAGAATAGAAGCGTTAGAACTACAGAAAAACGCAAACCCTTCTCCCACTACCTTTTGTGAACATGTCGAAATGGCTATCTGTGCTCTATGTAGTGGATCTGATCACCAAGTCAATGATTGTCCGGAAATGCATGCATTCCAGGAATCTAAGCTTGAGCAAGCAAATGCTATGTTTCAAAAACAAGAGCACAACCCATATTCACAGACCTACAATCCAGGATGGAGAAACCACCCCAACTTTTCATGGTCCAAAGGCCCTGCCCAAGGAGGACCATCTCAACCAAATCAAGGCTATCAAAACAACCAAGGCTACCAATACCCTAGAAATCCTCAACAGCAGTCGTACCCTCAATACACTGCTGATAAGAAATTGTCCAGCATTGAAGAAAGTATCAATCAATTGACCCAACATCTGATGAAAAACGAGAAAGCAACTGATCAGCGAGTCACCGCTCTAGAACTACAGATGGGTCAAATTTGCGATGCATTGAATACAAGAGAAAAGGGTAAACTTCCTAGCCAACCCCAACAAGAACCAAAGAGGATATTTCAAGCAGGCACAACATCATCATCTTGCGAAAGAACCTCACCCGATCAAGTCCATTCCATCACCACTCTCCGAAGTGGTAAAGTTGTTGAGAACAATGTAGGCATACCACAAACAAGTGAATCTGAGCCAAACTTAGCATTGCCTACACCACCTAAGGAAACCTCTAGTCCAGAAAAAGAATCCGAGCACATTAGTGAAGCCGACAAACCTACTGCTAGGAATGTCCCTCTACCTCCTAATGTTCCTATTGCTCCTTTTCCTCAGAGGTTAGTTCGCCAACAGATAAGCACCCACTACAATGAGATGTTAGAACTGTTTAAAAGAGTCAACATCAACATTCCTTTTCTTGAGGCAATTAAGCAAATCCCTGCATATGCCAAATTCCTCAAAGATTTGTGCACTCAAAAGCGCAAGATTAATGTGCACAAGCGTGCTTTCTTAGCTGAACAAGTGAGTTCCATTATTCTCAACAAAACTCCACCCAAGTTTAAGGACCCAGGTTGTCCAACCATCTCTTGCACTATCGGAGAACACACGGTCAATAGAGCTTTATTAGATCTAGGTGCAAGTGTGAACCTCCTGCCATATTCTGTTTATGTGCAGTTAGGTCTTGGAGAGTTGAAGCCTACACCTATAACTCTCCAATTGGCAGATCGATCTGTCAAAGTTCCTCGTGGAGTGGTAGAAGACGTTTTGATTAAGGTTGAAAAATTCTATTTTCCTGTAGACTTCATTGTCTTAGATACCCAACCTGTCCAAAACCCAAATTGTCACATTCCTGTCATTCTAGGACGTCCATTCCTGGCGACGTCCAATGCGATCATCAACTGTCGGAACGGAGTGTTGAAACTCTCTTTTGGAAACATGACTGTAGAATTGAATGCGTTTAATGTTAGTCAACAACCTGTGAATCTTGATGATGAGGAGATACATGAAGTCAATATGATTGAGAGTTTGATACAAGATTCATTGACTAGCATTATGTCAAAAGATCCCCTGCAAGCATGTTTGGAAGGTGTTAACATGGAGTTATATGATGATGAATACACTAGTGAAGTCCAATCTTTGCTCGAATCTGTACCTCAAATGGACATCACTAAGTGGCAGAATACAGTGGAACAACCCCCACTTTCTGAGGAGTTTGTTATATCTTCGGACGAGTCGCCTAAGGCCAACCAGGAATTGAAACCATTACCTGAGACTTTGAAGTATGCATTTCTAGGTCCTTCTGATACTTTACCTGTTATCATTTCTTCACAATTAAACATAGAACAGGAAAACAAGCTTTTAGGAGTCCTTGAGGAGCAGAAAGAAGCCTTAGGATGGACCATCTCAGATCTCAAAGGGATAAGCCCCACCATTTGCATGCACCACATTAATCTTGAAGAGAACGCCAAACCATCTAGGGAAATGCAAAGGAGACTTAACCCTAACATGAGAGAAGTCGTTAAGAGTGAGATCTTGAAGCTACTCGATGCGGGTATCATATATCCGATTTCAGATAGTAAATGGGTTAGTCCCATACAAGTTGTGCCTAAAAAGTCAGGCATTACTGTGGTTCGGAACGAAAAGAATGAGTTAGTCCCTTCACGTACAACCACAGGATGGCGAGTATGTGTCGACTACAGGAAGTTGAACACAGTAACAAGGAAGGATCACTTCCCGCTCCCTTTCATAGACCAAATGCTAGAACGTGTGTCTGGACACAGTCACTACTGTTTTCTAGATGGCTTTTCCGGTTATAACCAAATCCATATTGCAGCACCAGAAGATCAGGAAAAAACTACATTCACGTGTCCATTTGGGACATTTGCTTTTAGGCGTATGCCCTTCGGGCTGTGTAATGCACCCGCTACTTTTCAGCGGTGCATGATGAGCATTTTTTCAGACATGATAGATAGTTTTCTCGAGATCTTTATGGATGATTTCTCTGTGTTTGGTTCCTCTTTTGACGAATGTCTGGACCATCTAGTCCTTGTGCTATCAAGATGTAAGCAAAAGAATCTGATTTTAAACTGGGAAAAATGCCACTTCATGGTGAACTCCGGCATAGTTCTAGGACACATCGTATCGGAAAAAGGAATTGAAGTAGATAAAGCTAAAGTCGACCTCATTCAGCAATTACCTCAACCCCACTCTGTGAAGGGGATTCGATCATTTTTAGGTCACGCTGGGTTCTACCGGCGATTCATCAAAAACTTTAGCCAAATCTCAAGACCTTGTGTAACCTACTTGCCAAAGATGTTGTCTTTGACTTCGATGCTTCTTGTGTGAAGGCATGGGAAGAACTCAAGACTCTCCTCACCACCGCTCCTATAGTCCGACCACCAGATTGGAAACTGCCGTTCGAGCTCATGTGTGATGCCTCTGATTATGCCGTTGGCGCTGTTCTAGGGCAACGTGTTGATAGACTACCATATGTGATATACTATGCTAGTAAAACTCTTAATGATGCTCAACTCAACTATTCGACTACCGAGAAGGAGTTACTTGCCGTGGTTTTCGCATTAGACAAGTTTAGATCTTATCTGATAGGGTCTAAGATCATCATATACACAGACCATGCGGCTTTGAAGTATCTTCTTTCCAAGAAGGATGCTAAAGCTCGCCTTATTCGATGGATACTCTTATTACAGGAATTCGACATCGAAATCCGTGATAAGAAGGGGTGTGAAAATGTGGTTGCTGATCACTTGTCTAGATTAACTTTAGAGTCTATTCATGAATCTGAGCTGATTAGAGAATCATTCCCAGATGAACAGCTGATGTCTATCTCAGACCTTCCTTGGTTTGCTGATATCGTCAACTACCTTGCTGCAGGTAGGATGCCCTCACATTGGTCGAGACAAGACCGCTATAAGTTTTTGGCTGAAGTTAAACACTTCATCTGGGATGACCCATATCTGTTTAAGTATTGCCAGGACCAAATCATTAGGAGATGTGTCCCCAACACTGAACAGAAAGATGTGATATCTTTTTGCCATGACCAGGCATGTGGAGGCCATTTCAGTGCCAAGAAAACCGCTGCAAAGATCTTGCAGTGTGGATTCTATTGGCCATCATTGTTCAAGGATTGCCATGATTATTGTGTTGCTTGTGAACGCTGTCAAAAGCTAGGAAGCATTTCGAGGAGAAACATGATGCCATTGAACCCCATTCTGATTGTGGAGATTTTTGATGTTTGGGGGATCGACTTCATGGGTCCATTCCCTATTTCTGACGGTAGATTGTACATCCTAGTCGCAGTTGATTACGTTTCTAAGTGGGTAGAAGCCATAGCAACCAGAACAAATGACCACAAGGTGGTACTTTCATTCCTAAAGGAAAACATATTCGCACGTTTTGGTACCCCTAGAGCTATCATCAGTGACGGCGGTTCACATTTTCGTAACAAGTACTTTGAGTCTTTAGTACGCAAGTATGGCATAACTCACAAGGTTGCTACTCCGTACCACCCTCAGACTAGTGGACAAGTAGAAGTTTCTAATAGGGAAATTAAGCACATTCTGGAGAAGACGGTCAACCCGTCTAGGAAAGATTGGTCATTAAGGTTGAATGATGCTTTGTGGGCCTATAGAACAGCTTATAAGACACCAATTGGCATGTCCCCCTATCGTCTAGTGTATGGAAAGTCGTGCCATCTACCTGTGGAATTAGAACATCGTGCCTACTGGGCAATCAAGGAGCTAAACTTTTCTCTGGACGAAGCTGGAATTCAAAGGAAACTTCAACTCAACGAGTTGGAAGAATTGAGGAATGAGGCTTATGACAGTGCCAAGCTGTACAAGCAGAAGATGAAGATGTTTCATGACAAGCGTATTCTGCGCAAATCCTTCACTCCTGGTCAGAAAGTCTTGCTGTATGACTCCCGATTACATCTTTTTCCAGGAAAACTGCGTTCCAGATGGAAGGGTCCGTACCTAGTACGCACAGTTTTTCCTCATGGAGCTGTAGAGTTGGAGGATGTCTCCAACAAGAACGTTTTCAAAGTCAACGGGCAGAGATTAAAGCCATTCCTTGAGCCATTCCCACCCGACATTGAAACAACCAACCTGGAGGACCCGGTCTATGTGGACTAAACTAGTCCACTCTTTCCCTAAATAACCAAACAGTTTTCCAAATGTTTTTCTCCCCTAAAAACCAAAATTTTTCTTTTTCCCATCCAAACCAAATGTCTCCCGACAAAACCAAAATTTTCCAAAAAGTCCAATCCCATTAAAAACCAAATTTTCTTGTAGATAATGTGTTAGTTAAATTTCCTTTTGTATATATTTTGTGCTCATCCATTGTGACTGCTAATATGATGGATTTTTGCCTTGAATAACGGAGTTTTAATCGAGCTACCACCGTACAATCGGGTATTCTCTCTCCTTTTACTCTACTCAGCATGTTCCTCTTCATATATTGTTGTATAATTCTTTCCATGTTTTGAAACATTGAGGACAATGTTTAGTTTAGGTTTGGGGGTATGGAATGGATACCATGATAATATGCTATAATTGAAAACGAACTCCTTCTTCTTTTTGAAAAAATCGAAAAATTCAAAAAAAAAAAAAAAAAAAAAAAAAAAAAAAAAATGAAAAAAACATAAAAATGGAGCTCATTTACCTTGAAATGTTGACTCTTGTGCAAATATGTATTTTTATTAGGAGTCTTAGTCTAGATATTTAGGCACCCTGATTCTAGCACAATTCACATAGTGATAAGAAATTTGCACGCGCACGATCTACCAATACATGTATGGCCTCGATCTTCAAGGTGTTGGATAGGAAGTTACGATTGCCAATCACTTTAGAATACTGAACGAAACTTGACTAGCTTGTTCTTTGGTTGGTTGGGATAGAAGGTGGAGGTTACATTAAGAAAGACAACCATCGAATTTAACTGGGTGCATCAAAAAGGGCTACCTCTTGCAAAGTGTCATGTAATTTTTATTTCTTGTTTTTATGTATCAAAAGTGTTCTGTGTTCTCTATCAAAAAAAAAAAAAAAAAAAAAAAAAACGATGTATATTCAGAAAAAAAAAAAAAAAAAAAAAAAAAAAAACAGAAAAAAAAAAAATCAAGTATTTATCAATTCCATCATCTCTTGTTCCAAAAATAAAAAGAGATTTGTCAATGTAAATAAGAGTCATGTAAATAATCATCTTTTGTTGTTTCTTTTGTAATAAGCAAGGAGGGTGTATGCCATTGATGTACAACGCGAGAAATTGTGAAATACCTCCAACTCATTCACAATTCTCGTAAAGTCCGGACAGCTAGCTAGATTTCGACCTCAGTTCTTAGCCTGAGAAACTATCTCTTGGTGATTAGTAGTCATGACTTCAGATCTTTCTTTACACATGTGTAGATACACTTTACACTCTTATCACATGTCCTTATTTGTTATCAGTGCTAGGATTGTGCCTTGATAGCTAGATTGACATCTCCATTTTGCTGTGAGCTTCTACTGTCTTGCACATGTCACATTTGATGGAATCTGAGCTTATATTTTGACCTAGAACTTTGTAGGTACGTTCTAAGCAAACCTTCACGAGACTTCAACTCGTCCACTAGGGACACTTAGTGGTTTAAAAGGCTTAGTGCATACGCTAAATGCATTCGAGAGACCAGCGACAGTGGTATAGTAGGATTTCCTTAGTTTTGTTTTACTTGAGGACAAGTAAAATTCAGGTTTGGGGGTATTTGATGAGTGCTAAATAGTGCATATTATATATATTTTTGTTGGCATTTAACTCATCTTTTGTGCATTAATTCTACATTTTATCCCATATTCTGTATTTTCATTGTTTTCAAGAATAAATATTTTTCTTACTTAATTTTTCATTTTTAGGTAACAAATAAAATCTGGATGAAGTGAGGAGCAAAAAGAGCAGAAAAGTAGTGAAAAGCCGGGAGGAATTACGCAAGGAAGCCGCGAAGAATGTTGTGCACAAGACCAAGAGGGTAGAAATGGGCTCAAGAAGGAGGAATTGTTCTTAAAGAAGTTATGGGCCTGGCATACCCAAGGCCCAAAACCCTTTCTCAAACCCATTTCCACTACCCAAGCCCGTATCGGATTTCAGCCGTCAGATTGAAGCATCTCAGCATCCTACGGTCGCTCCATCATCGCACATCAAACTCCGAAGCTCCCGCTTTACATCGCAACGCCGATCTCCATCTTGGGCCGTCCTTTTCGTTGCATTCCTCCATCCGACGGTCGCTACCCACAGCCTCCCATCTCATCGTTGGATCCACCTACCATCGTCACATCCTACGGATCAGCTCGCCAAACATCGAATCAGATGTTCCCGCTTCACACCCTAGCACCGATGCCTATACTACCACCCAAACACCTCCTTCTTCCCAAAACTTCATCTCCTTCACCCGACAGTTGCAGAGCTCTGCAACTCCACCACCTCCCCTCTCTGCCGCTGTCACTTCCGTCACCACCACCAGTTCCATCACTGCCACTACTATCTCTTCACCACAAACACCCCCATATCCCTAGCCTAGTTATTTTCTTCTCCTCACAACCTCTGAAACCCTAGGTTTTGGGGTGAGTAAAATAACTCGAAATTAGGGGACAATAGGAGCAGAGGAAGAGCATCAAGGACTAGAGGAGGCATGGGTCGAGCAGATTTTGGGAGTTTGTAAGTTAAATTTTGTGTAATTTAAAAAAACCCTAATTTTCTGATTTGGGGATTTACAATTAGGGTTAGTGTTCTGGTATAAATTGTACACTGTGTAACATTGTGAGGAGAGGGGGGAGAGACCCAAGTTTAATTTGAGTGAAAAATTATCAACCAATTGGCAATTGGCTTGTGTTCTGTCACTGTTGAATTTTCCATGTACACCAACACTGTTAGTATCATGTTAGGCTCTCTAACTATGAACTAAACATCTTAACTGGGGCTAAGATGAAACCCTTAGCCTGAATGCTAATTTGTGTGCTGATGTGCTGCTGTTTATGCCAAGATAATTGTGTAAGATGAATTTTTGTTGATGAATACATGTTGCTTTCACCTAGAATGTCAAGCATCCTAGGTAGTTAGAATTCCTCTATGTTTGTTCACTGACTCTACATTGCTTGTTATTGTGTTTGATTAGTTGTGCTTTAAACAGACAACTAATGCTTGCCTTGATTTAGTGATTGGAGGTAATTTATCTATTCAAAGAAACTAAAGTAGTTCATTGGTTCACATGCTAGTATGGGCTGAGAGGTGAATTCTCAACCCTAGTTTCCATTCATCTGATTCACCATATCCTTATTACTGTTCAGAAATTTTCCCCTCCTCATTTGCTTGTTCATCTTCAGTTCTCTGTGTAACTTTGCTTCAATCTCAATGATTGAATTAGTGTAATGTCCTGCCTCCAAGTCTGCTATTCAGTTAATGTGAATGATTGGTATCAATGATCAATGATTAGTGCTCCAGAAATAAATGTTAATGTTAATGATTCAGTTAATGTAAATGATTAGTAGTTAGTGATTAATGCTTCAGGAATAAAGACTGTGTTGAATTTGATGCTAACCTGAAGTCAATGCATTGAATGTTAATAACTGTTAGTGGAAATTTAATGCTTGTTCTGTTACTTCTGTTTAATAAATGCTAATTCTGTGTAATGATTGGGAAGTTAATAACTGCTAATGATTAGTTCTGTTGAATGCTAATGATTAGTTCTGTTTAATGTCACAATAAGAAAGATCACACTTGCTCCCCCTTGTCCCTGTGGAACTGACCTGTGCTGGCCCTGTGTTGCTTGCCGACACTGTGCACTTGCAGTAGAATTTTTAGGACTACATTTCTAGCCCCAACATATGCATACCATGCTTTAAAATAAAGTCCAAGAATTTTTGTTTGCGAACCCAGTTTGCAAACTCCTCCAGTTCACGAAATTTCCAGTTACACCAGTTTGTGAACTGGCCTATAGACGTCGATATTCGGCAAAATTATTTTGGCCGTAACTTCTTCGTACGAACTTGGAATGACCTCATTATTTTTGCATTCTCCTTATCATTAAATTATCTTCAATACGGTGATGAAAAATCCTTAAGTTGAATGAGTTAAGTTTTTTCTTTGTCTCATCTCTTGATTTTGAGCACTTTTGCTTCGTTTCGTCACACTTCCCTCACTCCACTTGTGAGTCCAAGTTGTAATGACTTGAGGATATGTGTAAAACTCTCAAGACATAATCTTAAGTGAAGTACTTATGATAGACATACCAATGCGGCTAATAATCCATGTACGTACCTTGTGTGTCGTTCATGTGTACCTAACTTGATTCGTGCTTAAGATTCTTAAATGATCAGGTTTGAAGAAACAATGTCGTTATCTAGGAAACTTCTTGTGAGAATTTATTCTTGTATTATAGAAGGATATATAGGGTTCGGTATAGCATATATTGTGATTACACAATCTATTTCAAACAGTTCTCATCTTGCATGTTTTTAGATTTATTTATTTAAATTGTAAGTTGTTTGGAAGATGAACTTGCATCATTTAATCTTATTGGTTTTATATATTGCAAATATCTTATGAGATATATATGCGTTTACGTTCGTGAACTCATATGTGCTCAAAAGCTAAGTCTATTTTGTCTTTATGCAAATGTTGATAAAAGATAGAATGAACTTTGTGATAAAATTCCGTAGTATTGATCTTTCCTTGATCCACTATTATGTGAAAATACTGTATTTACTCCGTAAGTTTTCTTATGTTGAGTGTTTCCGGTTAAACTAATCATAGAATTTTTCTTTTGATTAGTTTACTCGATGATATTTTGGACAATAACAAATCGCGTCTAAAGAAATCCTTCTTTTCTCGTAAAAGTAAGGTCGCTCATGTTTTTCTCTTGGGAATGACATCAAATGAGGGAGAGTTCTTAAATGAACTTGTGCTTAATTGCCACATCTTTGTGGGGAGATAGGTTATGGAATTTGAAGGGGTTAACTTGTATTAATAAACTCCTTGATGAATACACTAAGTTTCGATTATGTGAAATCATCGAAAAAAGTTGATATGTTTCTTTTTAGTCATGAATTATCTTTTGAGAATTCATTATGATCCCATAGTTTTCGTACCTTTTCCACTTTATATTGACAAAAATGGGGAGAATTATTTAGTAGTTCACACTACATACATATGGTTTACAAATCATTATGTAGGGGGGTGGGGGATTCCATTCTAAGATGGAAGTATTGACTAGGGGAGGGGGGGGGGGTGGGGGGGGGGGGGGGTTTATACATATCACCGTATTATTATTTCAAAGTTGTGATGCAATTTTACTTTGATTCTATATAATAATACTATGACACTGAATAATAATGATTGAGAACTTTCATTTTTGTATTGTTATTATTATGGATCTTCAACAACAATGATGCTGAGTTGAACACATTCAGAATCGATGGAAAACTTGAAGTAACGAAGAATTCAAGGAAGTTGAAGAGCCAAGGAAATCATACATGATGGATTACAATCTACAAAGTTTATTTATTTTGTAATCCATATGTATTGATAGTTTTGTCACTGAAATTGACAAAGGGGGAGATTGTTAAAGCATTTCTCGGTCGAACTCGCAAGTGTTGCTACCTAAAGCTTATTTGTCAAGTTTAGTTGATCAAAACTATATACTTGATTTCTAGTCTACTTATAGCTATGTCTCGGATTATGATAAAAGTGTGTGGTTGAGCTTTGGACGTCACGACGTTCACCAATTAAAGAAGAAGATCTACTGAAGAGTTTGGAGGAACTTTGTTAGAGCATTGCTCGGTCGAACTCGCATGCGTTGCTATCTCAAGCATGTTTTTCAATGTTAGTGATCAAAACTATAAGTCTTGATTTCTAGTATATTATAGCTAAGTCTCGGACTAGGATAGAAAGTGTGGTTGAGCTCAAGGACTTTATGGTGATTCATCATATAAGTAGAAGAACTACTCAAGGAACCGGTGGAACTTCTCGACAAAAAGGTATGTGAATAATTGAACTTATCTATCACTCAAAAGTCTATCTACTCTATATCATACTCTTTGAGACAAGAAGTCGTATGCTATATATATAGACTTTGATTATACATATTTGGTATTTCGAGCCGAGTATACCTCGCCTATCTATATCTCTAAATATGAGTTGGTAAGATTTTCGCTTTAACCAAGTTTATCTTTACCATGTGACGAAAGTCATGATATGTTTCAATCATCTTGAAAATTGCTTTGACGAGAAATGGTGCAACAACTGTATAACGTCCTCTAAGAATGTTTCAATGATTTAAATGAGAGTTTAGATTACATAACCAATGGTGGACATAAGCATTGTTGTGGAAACAAATTTATGTATAAGTCTTATTCCTTGAACCAAAGTTTGCAAACTTTGTTGATCAAGAGAACCAGAAGAATGGCGTGAGCCAAGTCTGCGAACTCAGTCCGCGAACTGCCGAAGTTCTCAAACCCGAGAATTTCTGCTGGAGTTGACAAACTAATTGCGTGAAACTAAGTCCGCGAACCGGCTTAGTTCTCATACCCGATAATTTATGTTGGAGTTTGTAAACTCTGCCCGGTAACTTAAGTCCGCGAACTCTAGAAGGTTATATATCTGAAGATGATTTATGAACTTAAACTTAAAAAGGCTAAGGAATGCAGTTTGCAAACCGTGGATATAAAAGTTCATGAACCGACTCAAGTGAATCAAATCATCTTTGCTTCAATTGTGTCTTGTGTAGTACATGAGATTTCCTTGCAATTGAACAACTCTCTAAGTAGTTCATTTGAAATCATTTGTACTAGTTATGGTGAAGAATAACATGGTTGATATGGAATGCACATATGGTTAACCATTTGGTTAACTATTGTTGAACCAACAAGTGCATATGTTTGGGTACGGTTAACAAACCTAGAAGCGTGCATTGTCAAGTGTGTGTAACAAGCCAAGTTTTCGATCTAACGGTTGAGAAATATTAGCTTGAATCTAAATCAGTTTTTCATCTAACGGTGGATATTGATTGCTCTGTTACCAAGGTAACTTAATTGCAAACCATGATTTGAGAGACTATAAGGGGAACTCTAGTATCTGTGCAAAACTAATACCCACACCTTACATGTGATACGAGTTTGCGTGCTAGAGTCGGTTGTCCTTTGACCTTTGGTTTTCTTCTTCTAAAACCAGGTTAACGACTTAAAGACTTCATTGGGATTGTGAAGCCAGACCGATAATACTTTTATCGTAGTTGTGTGATATGATCTTGCATCTTCTATCGTACGAGTACAATCAGATTGATTGGCTTGAGATTGATATCTCCGATAGGCAAGATATAAAAAGTAATCACAAACATCTTCGTCTCATTTTTTGTGATTCCGCAACATCTTGTTTCGCTACCATACGATTAAGATCGTTGTGAGGTGATTGATAACTCTAGGCTGTTCTTCGGGAATATAAGACCGGATTATCAATTGGTTCATGTTCACCTTGATTATTATCAAAAGACGGAACAAAACCTTTTAGGGTTTATCCGTGGGAGACAGATTGATCCTTTGATAGACTTGTCTGTGTGAGACAGATTTTTTTATTTTCAAGTCTTCGACTTTGGGTCGTAGCAACTCTTAGTTGTGGGTGAGATCAACAAAGGGAATCAAGTGCGCAGTATCCTGCTGGGATCAGAAGCGTAGGGAGTACAACTGTACCTTGGATCATTGGGAGACTGATTGGGGTTCAACTACAGTCCAGTCCGAGGTTAGCTTGGAGTAGGCTAGTGTCTGTAGCGGCTTAATACAGTGTGTGTTCACCCTGGACTAGGTCCCGGGGTTTTTCTGCATTTGCGGTTTCCTCGTTAACAAAATTTCTGGTGTCTGTGTTATTTCTATTTCCGCACTATATTATTTTATCTTTATAATTGAAATAATACAGGTTGTGCATTTAGATCATCAATTAGAATAATCCAACCTTTGGTTGTTGATTGTCATTGATTAATCCTTGGATATTGGTCTTTGGTACCATCCAAGTTATTCCTTGTGTTTGATTAAAGACTCGATGATTTCTATTAACTTGAGTAAATCAAAACAAGAGAGAGATATTAACTCCTTGAGATACTTTTACCTAGATTGAGTCTGACTGTCTAGTGGATTCTCTAGAAAGTATTTCAGAGTTAATCCATACAGATTGCTAAGCAAAATATTGGGTGGTGTTATTAGACCCCCGCTTTTTCAAACTTCATCAACAAAAGGTATGCGGAGACTAAAACTTATCTATCACTCAGAAGTCGATTTTATTTTATCTTCTAATGAAACTAAGTCGTATAGATATATAGACTTTGAATTATACACACTTGAAATTTTGAGCCGAGTTTATCTAGTTTATATATTTCTCGAAATACGTGTTGGAAGCTTTTTAGCTTTAACTTAAACTTCATCATCTACTTGACGAGTTTAGTTGGAGACAACTTATTTGTTGGAAACTAAATTTTAAGTCAAGATACTCATGTGAAAATTACCTTGAACATCTTACATGATTTGTGTGAGACAATCATTTGATGTTAACTTGGGAAGTTCGTATTGATCGATTAATCACTTGAAGCTAGTGGTATGTGTAAGATTACCATTATTGTCTTCCAAGGATGTTTTAATGATTGAATGAGAGTTTTAGAATGACTATTAATGTCGGGATATAACACAGTATGCGTACCTTGTATGCGAATTTTGAAGTTCTAGTTGAGCTACGGAAGTCTTGTTTGTGAAAAGTGTTTGCGAACGGGTTTACCTTTGGAAGGTCCGGAACCATGTGGTTTGCGAACGTCTAGACTAGGCTAGGTCCGGAACTGTGGTTCGCGTACTCAGTTTGCGAACACAGTGCTCAGGTTATAAAATCGGTAAGTATGACAATTCATTCTCATGAACTCAGGTGAGTTTGTGAACTAAAGTCCCTGGAACTTTAATGAAATAAGGTATGCAAACTTTTTTGCAAACCGTGGAATTATGTTCATGAATTGATTCTCGTTTTGTATAACTACAAACCAAACCGAAAATGTTTCAAATTGTTCATGGATATTTCTATAAGATAGTGAACATTTGAACAATTCTCCTAAAGCACATTTAGATTCATTTGATTATCTATCATGATTGTTTTATCATCATATTTGAGATAAAAGTGTTAGACGAATATGGATAAACTATAAGCGTTCATATGGCCAACTTTGTTAACTTTTATTGAGCCAACCTTTATACACGTTTAGGTACAATTCATCCATATCTAAATATAAATATATTTCATTTGTGTGTATCAAGATAATACCATCTAACGCTGGAGATTGATTGCTTATTTTCAAAGCAGACTTAGCTTGAATCTTAAATCAGGAGTTCATCTAACGGTGAATATCAATTGCTTTGTTAGTAAGATATCTTAGCTTTGATATTAAGCAACCCTGATTTGAAAGACTATATAAGGGAGAACTCTAACATCTGGGAAACCTAATATCGACACTCTCGTGTGTCCTAGTTTCAAACTAGAGGTGATTCTCCATTAACCGAGGGTTTTCCAAAACCATTATTAGTTTAACGACTTGAAGACTTCATTTAGGATTCTTCAAGCCAATTTCCAACTATTTTCTCTGTAGTTGCGTATTTTGATCTTACTTTTTCCATCGTATTGAGTTTAATCTTCTCTAAGATTTTTTCGAGATTTATCTCCGATAGGTAAGATACAAAATAACAACAGTTCTTCGTCTCAGACTCTTATGATTCTGCAATAACTTATTATGTTAATCAGTTAGTTTATTGTGAGGTGACTAATATTTCTAGGATGCTCTTCGGGAGTATAAGACCGGATTATAAGTTAAGTTTCATGTACACCTTGATCCTTATCTTAAAACAGAAACAATAACCAGAATAGACTTATATATGGGAGACAAATTTATTTATAAGTCTTCGACTTTCTGTCGTAGCAACTCTTAGTTGTGGGTGAGATCAGCTAAGGGAATCAAGTGCGCAGAGTCCTGCTGGGATTCAAGAGGCGCAAGGAACGCGACTGTACCTTAATCGATGTGAGACTTGGTTATGGCTCAACTCCATTCCAGTCCGAAATTAACTTGTAGTATGCTAGAGTCTGTAGCGGCTTAATATAGCATGGTGTTCAAATCTGGACTAGGTCCCAAGGTTTTTCTGCATTTGTCGTTTCCTCATTAACAAAATTTCTGGTGTATGTGTTATTTCTTCTCCACGTTATATTTGTTTATATAATTGAAATATCACAGGTTGTGCGATGTTCAATCATAGTTGATAAATCCGACCTTGTTTGTTGGATATGACTTGTGACACTCGGACATTGGTCTTTGGTACCATCCGAGTTATTCTCATAACAATCAGTCTCACCGATTTCTATCTAGTTTATTTACTGATTGTATTGAGAAAGAGATAAAGCTCTTTGATATCTTTCTTGATTGAGTCTCGCTTTTAAGTTGGTTCTCTCGGAATTATATTGGAGTTTAGTCCATACAGATTGTCGAACGAAATATTTGGTGTCGTTGTTGTACCCCGTGTTTTCAACCTCTAAATTAACTCCAATTACTTCTAGAGATATCGGGAAATCTTTGACATCCTATTTATTTTTTTTCATTTGACGTAACTTCCAACCGATGCGCTCTTGAGAATATTTTTCTTTATTTTCGTAACTAGTTACTCTGGTTAACTTTAAGGAAAAAACTTGCCTTGTTTTTCCTTGCCTTGAACTCTTCTTTGAATTTAGCTGGATGATTGACTTGGTAAATATCTGAAACTCGAAGACTTCTTTGTCTTTTGATATTTTCTTTTGATAATTATCACATCTTACTAATAGTAGCTTGAAGTATTACTCCGAAAAATCAATTTAGGTTGTAATTTCTGCCATTTGAAAATTTTGGTGTTAAAATAAAGCCTTAAAATTCACATATTTATAGGCGGTAAAGAAAGAGATGTCGGAGGTAAAGTCTCAATCGCCAGCAACAAAGTGTAGACTGCTGGAGGCTTAGTCTCTGATGTAGACTCTGTCGATCAATTCGTTTCCACGATGGGTGTAGAATGACCTTTTGGAACTCTTGAGCGAAATTTCGTTGTCATTTATGGGCCATTTTGGTTTAAGTGCCCGTGAAATGCATATAAATTTGCCCGCTTGCATAACTATGCATAATATGTCAATTTAGGAAGCCCGTTATAATAAGAATTTGATTAACCATGATGATCAAGATTTGAGGCCTGAGATTCAACCAAAAAAACCTGCATGCAAGGAACTATGTGCAAATGACTAGTTGCATTCATAAATAGAATCAATATGACAGGTTAAGAGAAGATCCTAAAGTGAATCTTTAATCCGAGTTTGAAAGATTGGGCGTGCGTAATTTTCAAGCTTTATTTAATTATTAGTTTAAATATTTAATTGTTAATTTGGTTGAAGTTTGTTAGTTTATTCAATATCAATTTTTATAAAAATATCCAATTGTCACTTAACCGTTTTCAATTGATCGAGTGACAAACACTTTATCGCCAATGACGGGTTTATCCCCACTTTCATCATCTTTATCATCATCATCGCCATATGCGTTATTAAATGTCGGTTGTTTGACCTTCGTAGCTTAGTAAAAGCCAGATGTTGTACGGATTTTTCTGGTCGTTTATTATCATAGTGTTCACATCAAGGGTCTTATACTTATCATTGTCGTTAAAAAAATTGTCTTGAGAAAGGATTTTTTTTTCAACTATTTACTTTGAAATTTTCGGCCTGACCTTTATTTATTTTTCACGATCGATATCAATAAACTCCTCCATGTTAAAATCTTTAGAGCTTTCTCTTTATTGAGCTAATTTTCTCGCAAGTATTACATTGTTTTCTCTTTAATTGTTTTCTTTTATTGATAAAGTTGAGATTTAAGTTGGGATTTGTGTTTGTTGTGGTATCTGGTGGAGAAAATGAATTTGGTGAACTTGGTGAAAATGATTTTGAGTTTGTTGCTTGTGAGTTTGGTGTTAAGAGAGAAGAAGTGTACCATGATCTTTCAGGTACTTTCTGATTATTTTCTAATAACTCTAGCTTATAATTGGTAGCACTTTTAAAATATGGTAACAACTTTCGAATGCGAATTTGTAACGTTTTTGTATTTTCCAATCCAGACGACACTTTATTTCCGTATTAGCATCAACATCACAATCTCCCGGCTTCGAGCGGCTTTCATCATCGCAAAAACATATAAGGTTACCTTCCTGTTGATTACCGCAAAGCAACCTGATAACCCATTTGCACCACGATAATTGATGTTAGTTTGTTCATGATATTTCTGAAATATGTTTTCCCATATGGTGTAACCTTGTTGCTATGCACCATTAATACAATTTTGGGTAAAATAAACATAGCTCCGGAAAATGCATTCCGCGAACTTTGTTATCTCAGCTAGGTTGGATTGAGATTTCATCTTGTGATTGATAAGTAACATTACATAAAACTAGGAAATTGTGAAGCGTAGAAAAGGTGTGAGTGAAAATAGTGTATTCTTTTTAAATTAGAAAAAATATGGGTGAGAGATTCAGAAATGTAAAGGAAGTATGACCGTGTGAGTTGAAATTAGGTCTAAATTGGGTCTTTATCGAGGATGGATTTGTGATAGTTGGATGCTATATCACTGTGCGGCGAACATAATACCGAGCGACAGACCAAAACATAATCACTTATATTGGAAACATCATCGACCACTATAGTCGCCATCAAGCAATAATGTCTCTATCGCAAGTAGAAACCATACTGCGACTAGCTAAGTGACTTGCCCTGTTATGTTAGCCGCTTGCCATACCAGGGATGCAAAAGTGACAAACCGTGCATAGTATGGGAGCGTGCCTAACCAAGCAAGCACCAAAGTAGTCCCAAAAGGGCCAAAACGCTTTCCGTTTTTATTCATGTTCAAAATCCCAACAAGCTTCTAATACGGCACCGCTTGCCACGTGTTGCGACTCATAAACCATGAGTTGCAACCTTTTTATAGAGAGACAAAGTAGTCGGTTTGCATCTCTTTTCCGGCTGCATTACAGAACCCTAATTCCTTCTCCACTTCGTCTGTAATTTGTTCTTCAAAATTTTAATTGAATCCTCGATTAATGGCGACAATCAGCTTAAGAAAGGGAAACACTCGTCTTCCCCCAGAAGTAAACAGAGTTTTGTATGTTCGAAATCTTCCCTTCAACATATCCAGCGAAGAGATGTACGATATTTTTGGAAAATACGGTGCTATTCGTCAGATTCGTATCGGTACAACCAAGGATACCAGGGGTACGGCTTATGTTGTCTATGAAGATATCTATGATGCAAAGACTGCTGTCGACCATCTTTCTGGGTTCAATGTTGCAAATCGATACCTAATTGTTTTGTATTATCAGCAAGCTAAGATGAGTAAGAAAGTTGATTTGAAGAAGAAGGAGGACGAGCTTACAAAGATGCAGGAAAAATATGGAGTATCTACTAAAGATAAGTGAGACTAATTTGTATCTTCTCGTCATATTCCATTAACATGTACGAATTTTATTCAATTTAGGGTTTCTCGTTGTCAGACAAACAGTTGTATTTTGATTCTATATTAGTTTTATTGATGACCGGAGTTTCCTATTATTAAATCTCATTGGCATAGCTGGTGGTAACTGGTAAGTTGTTAGGGGTGCAATCTGTTCATGTGGGTGTTTTTGTATTTTGGGTGAAAACTTTTAGTTGCAGGTTCTCTGTGTTCAATTGTTTATTGTTTATGGCTATGGCTAGTTGTTTTGATGGGTAGGAGGGTTTTAAGAGTTACTATAGAAAGCACAGTTTCTTCAAGTTGTATATCTTCAAGTTGTGAGTTATCTTAGGTTTGCTGTTAATGTGCATACTGCCCTGTTCCATGTTTAGCTGTATATTTTTCTGTTTAGCTTTAGTCAGTTAGCAGTTGGACTTAAGTTTATAGTTAATAAGAAAGCATGTTGGTTGAAGTGGTGAATTTGTATTGTCAACTCACCAACCACCTATTCCAAATCCACATTATCTCAAAGCACATCTCACTTTCATAATGAACCCCCTTGATAAATCATCTACATGTTATAATTTCCTTTGCTTTTCCAGCCAGGTGAGACGGCTGTCGAAGTTTAAGTTAAGCACTTCAAATCTAACTGGTTGACAATGCATGTAAAAAAGAACAGCGGAGCTATAACAAAATATCAGCTCCTACTGTTTGTAGTAAATCTTAGAAAAGCTAATCTTGTGGTTCTTCGTCTTGAATTTTCGTGATTGTTAAGCTCTTAAAAAACAGAAGCTGGTCTTTTTTAAGACTTTTTCCCAGGTATACACATTATTCATCTAGGGCCTGAAAGTTTGAATAAAGAATAGAATGATACAGGGTATTGGTATTCCTAATCATATGTAGGCATCTGAATCCAGAGTGGTCCTATCTGTAAACCACTTCTTCTAGGCAGTTCTTTCATGTAATCATATGACACTTCTTCTAGGCAGTTTTCATCCATCACTGGTTCTCTTGTAAGTATGATCATGTCTTTGTTTTCCTTACTTTTCTGTGGGTAGGGAGAACTGGAAATAGGATATCTTTAGAAGTGAGTCGGAACCATCAAGATTTTGCATTCTATTTTATCGCAGTTGATGGCTTAGAGTGCTGCATCCTTGCTGAACCTAGTTATTCTTGTATCACCTTTTGTCTAGAAGAGGTTTTGAAGTGTTTTTTTTGCTGTTAAACTCACCTACCCAAGTTCGAACTAGCTGAAAAAAGAGCTGCTCCCCATTGCTGCCTCATGACTTGTCCTTGAACATTGTCACCGTCCAAACTGACGTCTTAATACGTTTTGTTTAGAGGTCTTTAGTTTGCGAATATCTTGCGGTAAGGTTACTACAATAGAGAAGTTTCTCAAGATTGGGAGATTTTTATGTACATGTAGGACAATTTATCCAAAACTAGGTTTAGATTTTGACCAAGTAAATTTTGAACAATAAGTCTAGATTCATCGTGAATTTTTTCACGGTGATATCCCCGCAAGGCACAAAAAATGATGGGCCCATTGAAAAACAAAAACCCACCCCCTTTTTCTCCTGGTGGGGTCCCCGGGCTGTGAGTGTCGGTGAATTCTCGGTGGTGAATTCACGGTGTGCGTAGCATCAGTGAATTTTGAATGTACGTGTAGACTTTTAGGTACATGACCAACTACCAAGGGTCCAGTAAATGGATTATAAACAACAAGTAGAGGGATCTTCATAGAAGGGTCCAACGTATGAGATAGTGTGATAATAAAAGTGTGAAGGTCCAGTAAATGGATTATAAACAACAAGCAGAAGGATCTTCATAGAAGGGTCCAACGTATGAGATAGTGTGATAATAAAAGTGTGAAGGGATTCTTCCTAGTTAACTGAGATTTTTTTTCTTATATATTTTATAAGGGAGCGTATTCTATTTTATTTGACAATTGGGAAAGCTACCAGGGGTGATAACGTATTTGAAGAATAAAATATTATGAGGGGTTTAAGGTGATTTTTTGTGAGGGGTTTCCCAATCCCCTTAACATTCCATCATCGGGTTTTCATAATGTAAAAGATAAGCACTGAGATAGCTTTAAACAAAGAATATAGACTAGAAATAAAAATGAGCTTAATCACTAAATAAAGGAAAATCACGTAGAACAAGATTAATCTGAATAGAGATGCAGATAGTAAACAAAAAGTAGAAATAAAATTGTCTAAGATTGATGAAACTATAAACAGTTAAAATTGAGTTTTTCTTTGAAATACGAATAGAACCTGATTAGGGAGTATTACTTGGGCTCCAGCTTCCACAGAAGAAACAAAGGCACGATATTTCCTTGTTCATTGTCTAAAGAAACATCGGCAACTGCATCTCCAATTAGGGCTTAACATGATTTCGGTTTTCCGCTGAAACCGGACCGAACCAGATCAATTAGGAAGAAACCAAACCGAACCATTTACTAATGGATTGGTTATGGTTTAGAAAGTGAAAAACCGATGGTGTTGGTTTTGGTTTGGTTTGACCACTAAAACCGAACCAAAAACCATTGGAAAACCGATTAATTTTTAGACTTAATTTTTACCTTGATTTACAAGTATTAGATTCTACCCATTGATTTAGAGGATAAATAGAAACCCTAAATCTAATATTTCATTATAATACTCTCCCTCTTTCTCCTCCTCTTAGTCGCCTCCCTTCTCCGCCCCTAACTACAGCAGCCACTGCTGCTACTCGACTTTCTACTTCCCTTCTTCCTTTTTTTTGTTTGTCAATAACTAAATTAAGATATATTATATATCTTCTTTTAATCTCTAGATTTAGAGTATGCTTTAACTATTCTTGATTTTTTTTTTGTCTGTAAATTTGTGTAAACCAATACTATCGGCAGTTACGATTTTTTTATCTGTAAATTTGTGTATTTGTTTTTTGTTTGAGTCGTTTGACATAATTATTGGTTAACCAAAAACCACTGGGACAAACCGAAACCGGCTGGAACCATTTGGAAACCGAACCAATGGTTAATGGATTGGTTTGGTTTAGATTTTTAGAAACCGATAGTATTGGTTTCGGTTTTGGTTTGGCTAGAAACCGAACCAAAACCGACCATGAACAGCCCTATCTCCAATAGAGGATTCACCCATTTCGGTCACAGTCTTTGAATTCTCTTTACAAACTTCTTCAAATAGCCTATTGAGAGCAAAAGCAATTTCTCTAGAGTAAGTATCCATGTTCATGATATCAGAGATTATATCTTCTCATCTTCTTCTCTCATTAGCTCTTTGATCATTCATATTAATCTCAGTTGAGTAAACAGCTTGAACATCTACTGGAGAATTGGGTGGATTTCTCACTTCCTCAGCTTCCCTTTCAACATGCATAATTTGACCAACATTCTCTTGTGTATCACTCCCTGCAAGGAAAAAATCGTTAGTGCGTGGGTAAGCAAGCATAAAAATTATGACAACCAAGCCACAAGCACGGTGGAGTCATCTCACTTTCGATCCAATAGGAGGATAAATGGGTGCGATTGTGGTTTTGTTGTGATTTTTCAAGCTATGGAAGAGTACTTTAAGCGTGATATCAATAGAATTAATGAGGATTATGAATTTAACCGATCTAGAAAGGATACTCTTTATTTGGATAATCCTTGGCTCTGAGGAATCAATCACTATGTATCGCATTGGGTGATTAAGAAGATTATGAAGGAAGTTGACGCTTTGAAGAAATTTATTCCAAGGGAATGTATTTGTCCCAACATGTCGTCGTTGGGCCTTCCATGTAATCATATTATAGCTAAGCACTCACCAAAGTTTCTCCCAATCCAAGACATTGATCCTTTTTGGAGACAACTTAGCTTCAATGATCTGTTACCCAATAAAGGTTTTGGAGAAGTGTTTTGCGACACCGAGGCGCACAAAGAACTATTTGACAAGTATGCTTCATTGTATCTGGCTCAAAGACAATTTTGGTTGTATGAGTTGCGGAAATTCAACCGCCCCCACACGTCAAATTGGCGACCGGTGTTGGGGTGAAATTTAGTTTCACGGAAGGTGTTGAGTAATCTGAAATGGTGGAGTGTTCTTTGTCTACTTCAAAAGATTCTTCAGTAACTATCTTCTGGACATATCCAAGTTGACGTAGAACTCTACGAGGATTGTACATCACAAACCCTGTAGGATGATACAACGGTCTGTTGTAGGTTGACACACTTGAAATTTCGCGTTGGTCAACTCCATCTTCATTGAGCCTTAGGTATGGATCAAACACCACCTTTTCCACAGTCATAGCATCCAACTTGAACCTAATCTCAACAATGAAGGGATCTTTATGCTTTTGTTAAACTCCAGTGCAAGGGTATCTCCTTCCAGTAGGTAAACGATTATGCCATTTTGGATCCTCACTTGGCCTCAACGTCGGAAAATGGTCATAAACCCATGAACACACAAAAGTGAATGATACATACTTGGTTATGCTACCTGGACAATCAAATTGTAAATGAAATTTAAAAATCACCGAAAATTACCTGGACAATCAAAATACTTCATCCAACTTGAAATCAATTCCATCTCGTAGATTTACCAAGATTTTCAAGCAAATAAGAAAGGGTTGTGGTGGCCCATGCGTAATGCGGTACCTCGTCATTCATATCAAGAGAAAGTGTCTTAAAAAATTGGAGATAAGAAGCTTTGACCCGGTTACCGGTAAGATCGGGGAAAATGATGGTGCCAAGACCATACAACAAATAAGCAATAGTTGGATGCCTAACGCTATGTTCGTCCATCAATCCATTTTCTTCCTTTTTTTTGGATCCTTCAAATATTTCCCTCAAATTCTTCAATTTAATCTTTCTTGCAATGTTGAGCGTTACATTTTTTTCATTCTTCTTTGTAACCCTTTTGTCTCTTGGTTTGGCTCCAGCGGCAAGCTCAAACTCTTCTTCCGCCATTTCCTTGTCTCACCCAAGACACTCTTTAGCCAAGTCACAAAGCTTGTCAAAAGGCATTGAGTCGTCAAAATCTTCAAAAACAGCTTTACCTTCCACGGGGAGCCCAGTAATTTGATTAACATCGTCCTGGGTGATGGTCATCTCGCCGAAAAGAAGATGAAAGGTGGAGGTTTCGGCCAAAACCTTTCTCTGAATCCAGAAAACATCGAAGTCCTGTTGCGAATACTCAATTGAAGACCATAAACCCGAAGCTTCTACCATGGCTTTAACAACATCACATTCTTCATTCAATCGCCAATAAAGAGTTATTTGACGCTTCAGTTTAGGAACCGCTTTCGTATGATCCTAGAAAAAACATGAAATTGTTAAAGAAAGATTAAATAATGGTAAAAAAATTAATAGAGACAAAGTTAGTGAAAGATCTTTACCTCTATTGCACAAACTCTTGCAGCCCGTGAAGTTTCATAACTAAAATAGACTTCGCCCCCATATCCAGGCAAACCCCAAGCACTTTCGTTGGCCTTGGGCGACATTAACACCATAGCCTCGATCACTTCTTTTGCTGAAGGTTGAGATTTATACTTCTTCTTTCCTTTGCCCTTGTCATTATTTGTAGGTGGAAGATCACCTTGTTCTTCAATTTCAGGATTGCTTTGTTGAGCAACCGCAAGTGCACGTTCAGTTACTTCTTCTCTTGGTCCACCAATGACGATACCTTTGTTCCTTTGTTGAGCACCCAATTGAATTTTTTTACGGGGAGTTAAAGTCCGCTCATGACTTGGTGTTACTTCTTGTGTTCTCTTCTTCTTTCCCTTATCTTTATCCTTTGGTTGTCGATTCCTAAAAATGTCAACAACCATGTTTAACACATACAATGAAGTAAACGAAGCTGAAAACTGAAAACTCAGGTGAACCTGCGGTTTGAAAAATCAACATAGATGTGGAAATTATTTAACCTACGGTTTGGAAACCAAACTGCACGCAAACACAGTCCAACACGCGATTTGAAAACCAAAGCGTACGCAAACTCATTCCAGACTACGGTTTGAAATACAAACCCGGTTAAACCTACGGTTTAAAATAAACAATATACGGATGGGAAATTAGCTACGATGCTAAAATCAAATCGTAAGAAAACACAAATGACCCTACGGTTTGGAATCTAGGTTTTCAATTTTTCGCTTACGGATTAATCTACGGTTTGAAAACCAAACCGAACGTAAAAGCAGTTAAACCTACGATATGAAAGTTTGCATTTTTCAAACCGTATGCAGTGCGTACGATTTGGAAATTAAGAACTCCAAACCTATGCAGTTCTGAAACTGTTTTTTTTTTTACTAAATCGATCAATTCTATCTATTCTTACAACAAAAACCAATGAAAGAAGATGGGTTTTTTGATTCTTACCTTATTGAAGTCATTGCGGGTGTTTGAGCTCTTTGATTGTTCAATTCTTCATCTTCATCTAATTCCTCATTTAGTGTTGCATGTGATTGATTCACTGATTTTGACTTCTTATTTCTCTTAGGATCGTTTGTCTGTCCCATAATCTTTATAGAAGTTTTAATCGACAATGAATAATATAGAGAATTGACGATTAATCGGAAAAAGAAAGCGATGGAGGTGATGGAGAGGCGATGGAGGAGATGGAGAGTTAGAGAAGAGAAACTGATTTTGGTTTAAGTTTAGGTATTTAAGGGGTGAAGGATATTTTGGTATTTTTCAATATGGTTTAGGTCCCCCTTTATCATCTTTTAGGAAGCTAGAGTCCTTAGGAGCCCTCAAAACTCAAACTTTGAAACCCCTATAATAGATTTCTAAATTAAACGCCCCTCGTAATACCATGATGTCGTTATTTTTCCGTTTTATTCCACACCCTAAGTCGAGTCCTCCAAGTCCAAATATTGGATTCTAAATGCTTTCTGTCTGGGCTTGGGCCACTTAATAATTTGACTATACTCGTAGATTTCTGGAATTATTATACATCGAATTTCGAATATCTATGTATTGAAGTTGTGCTTCCAATTTCCATCTATTGTACGGGTATTAAGTACTCATGTTTTAATTCACCGAGCTTTATTAACTGAAATTCTACAGAACCAAACAAAATTATTAAATATGTACAAAAACAAGAACTAATCTTATACTAATATAAAGAAAAGAGCTTTTTTGGTATGAGACATCCTAAATTACTTAATTGTCCTCATATTTTACATATTTACAGAAATACCATTATTTAAAAATAGATGAAAAAATTTAAAAACTTAATCTTTCCAAATATACACCGAATTTTTATAAACTTTATATATTTGAAAAATTCTTTCAATTATCTACGTAACGAGTACAGATAAGAATAGTAAATTTTTGTTTTTACCCAAAAAATTTCATTGCTTTCAAATTTAGTATTATTGGATGGGTAAAAATCAAGCATGTGCACCGCACATGTGTTCTTACTAGTAAAAATAAAATTGAGTGGTAATTACGTAAGAATTAAGCACTCATCAGCTTCCAACAATAACAAAGAGATAAATTTTGTTAAAGCTATAGACTCTTCCACACAAGAGGATGTTTTATACAACTTTGGTATAGTGGAGTTACGAAGTATAGTTTATCTATGTGGACTTCTAGATTCGACATAACATTATTTGGTAATTCATTATTAATTAGTATGTTGAATGATGTATTTTCAAAGTTGTTGTAGTAGTATGATTCGTTCAAGACTTGTGAAAGCGTATTTTTAGATTTTTTTTAATAAATAAAAATAGCGAACTAAATTAAAAAGATGTTGTGAAAATATTATGGAGAGAGTAGGACTAGGATTCCACCATTGGTTGATATTAGTGATTTAATAAAACAATAATTATACAACTCAACATTCAGATTGATTCTAATAGTATTGCCTAGACATGTATATTTCCAAAAGAATAGATGTTAATCCAAGCATAGAATATCAAAAGCCTAAAGCAAGCATATTCTATCAAGAGAAAATACACCTAATTAATCAAATTCATATAAACAATTTTTAGTTCAATGCAAAAATCATAATAGAGTTGTTGTAATGAGTTAATAAAAATATATCACTTTTACCGAAACAACGGCTTCCTCCATAGCCCCAAGGATTGGGTTTAGCTCCGCATATTGGAAACACACTCAGAATAATTTTTCATTGCTCAAAAGTGTTTACAAGTGATGAAATGGGAGAAAATAATTATTAAACCGGGTTCGCTCTAAACGATCCCAAACTCTCCATCCCCTCACTGATACCCAAGACACTCTTATTTATACTATGAAGCCAATCTTAGGTCGACAATCATCTAAATTACTCCAAAAGATCTTTGCAGTTAATGAAAGTATTTCACGGGAATATTTCTCTCCATTTTCACACGTCTTCTGAGTTGTATGGTATATCCAAATCTTCTCATTTAATTGAGCCAAATAATGAAGAGAATATCTTCAATTAATTTCGTGAATAATTCCTTCCCTGTTTTCGAAAATATCCAAAAATATATGATTTCCTTCCATTCAAGACACACACAAAATCTTACTGTCATGGTAAGAAGATAATCATGTCTTAAAGACACAAATATCCCCATAATATCATGACCAGAATCTCATACAGTTGAGATTTCTTTTCCCGCCAAATATCTTTCCCGTGAAGAAGAAGATGGGTGCCCCCTGTCCGGTCCTGGGGTGCGAATAGAAAATGCCATGAGGGTTGTCTCTGTTCAGCTGCTTGGGTGCAGATATCCTTTGGGTACCCCTTATCATTTGGGCGCCCCTTATCCACAAGTGAGATTCTGAATACCACGTTCCTTCTGGTGCTTTAGACGACTTTTCGAGCCGATTTTTCCAAGAATGTTTATTTCCAAAAATACCTAAAAACACATAAAATACCATAATAAGTACAAAAATCGAGTACCAACAATATATGAAATTAAGGACAACGTAGACACAAAAATGTGTCTATCAAATACCCCCAAACTTATTATTTGCTGGTCCTCGAGCAAAACTAATAAAAAAAATAAAATGATTACACTTAACACGTGCAGCAAGCCGTTAGACCGCTAGGTGGCCCTAGCGGCGGAGTGTTGTCTCCGGAGGGTTTACAAGAGGTGTACCCACAAAACCTTTACTACACACCCTAGCTATCTACGCAGAACCTTTGAAGGCACTAAAGAATCTCCTTGGTTGGCATACAATCATTGACTATAGGAGGAAGTACCCTGATGCGAAATTCCAATTGATGTACACGAGTTTGCACTCAGCATACTAAAATTCATATATAAGTGACAGAGCTCTACTCAGATAGTTTCTGTACATCATAACCGGAGTCAACCAATCACATGGAAAGATTAAGAAGATGGATAAAGAGATGGTTAAAAGTGAACGGTGTTTCCCATATCTGTCTGAAGGCCTCTGCCAAGGTGAACCTATCCTAATGGACTGAGATACCGGTCTGACTAATATCAATACATCTGGCATATACAAGGGGACCAGTGGTCGATAAACCTAACTCTAGGTCAACACAACTGGCACATACAAGGGCACCAGTGGTCGACTTTATTGAATTTATTCCGGTTGGTCTAATGGTCTGGTCTCTTTTTTTCTTTTTTTTTGATGGTGGTATCTCATTTACTCTATTCCACTCTAGCAAAGGTAACAACTTGAATCGTGTGCCCCACCAAATCATTTAAAAAATAAAAACATAAGGATTAGGATTCAACGAGATATGGCGAAACTACCATTTTTTTTTTAATTTTAACACCTGAGCTCTGTGCTTTTATGAATAGACTCTTTAGATGTTTCCATCTAATCATATTGGTTCCTCAACTCCTACAACCAAGATGTTCCCATCTACTTAGATTGGTTAGTGCCAACCTTAATAAGCATAAATTTCTAGGCTCTGGAGTTTATTTATTGCAACTGAAAGTTTCTCTCATACCCCCAAACTTAAATCTAACATTGTCCTCAATGTTCTAAACATAAAATTAAAAGCATGAACAAGGAGAAATTGTTATCACTTGAAGCAAAAGAGTTAAGGAAAGATATTACCGTGTTGCATGAGCATGGGTTACCTCCCAGGAAGTGCTAAGTTTAAAGTCTTCAGCCAGACTAAGAAAGGATTAGTCACCACGAAGAATCATATAGCAGCAGCCGGAATAATTGTGGGTCATCTGAATCAAAAAGTGTTACCCAAACGAAGAGAAAATCGCTACATACCATGAAGATACCGAACATACCCTTACTTAACTTTAAGATAACAATATCTAGTTGTGGTTCAGGTTCGGGTTCTATAACTGGGTCTAGATAAAAGGTTTTCATCGGCTGGACTTCCTCAAAGGCAGGATCCTGAAGGTCAAGTTGTAGAGTCTGGAAATACTCAACTAAGAATTTAGAAGCACATAAAAGTAACCTGAATAACTGGGGATCCTCTAAGTCAATCAAATTTGACTTACACAGCTGACAATAATGAACGTGGTGGTCTTCCTTAAACAAATGTGTCGACCCTAATCTCCTAAAGTAATTAGGTTTAGTCTCAAAACTCAATAATTGACACATCTGAAATTTATACGTTCCCACAATTGGTTGAAAAACATTTGGTGGGAAAACAAAGTCAATTTGGGTACTATCTCCTGGGTAAACCACATCAACCAGAGGATGGGTTTCTAACAACTTAACTTCTTCCTGGAAATTATTAGGTTATATCAAGTCCTAAGTGAGGAGACTTTCTGAGAGTTAAAGATAAGGCACTAGGAAAGTGATAATCACCCACAAACTTAGAGTTTTCAGTGTCTCTAGATAGACTAGTCACAATCTCTCTAATTTCTAGATCATCAGATTCTTGAAAATAGTCAATTGATTCTTCTAAGTTACAATCAGCATCCTCACTTACCTCTACGAGTTTATCTTCTTCTAAGACTAGCGTTTTTAACTCGTTAGATACTACATCGTCTAAAACGGGGATACTTCTAGTCAAATCCTCATCCTTTTGAATAGGTGAATAGTTACTAAAATTATTTGGATTTGAAATAGAAATAATATTATTATTGTAAAGCTCAATTGGAGTAACAAATTCCTGATCACTATGCCTATATGTGTCTGATTCTTCATCAACACTATCCTCATCATAATCATCATTATAATAATATGAAAATGGTTGAACCTCATCTAAACTAGTAGTGTTACCAATTCTAACCTCGTCATATTGATTATGTGAATAAAAACTATCCTTATTTTCAAGGGTGGTATTGGGAACACTATATTGGAAGTTAAGACTATCTTGAGCAAATTTTTTCATAATCCTATTTGTACTCTCATTAAACTGCTTGAGGGACTCTTCTAGAGACATCTTAGTTGACTTCTCTACGGACTCTTCTGGAAGCGGAATATTATAAGTCTCTTTCATAAATAAGTGAAACTTCTGTGTTGACTCACTGAAATTCTTGAGAGACTCTTCTAGAGAAATAGGAGGATCGTTTTTCTCGTATGACCTGTAGGTGTGTGAATAGTAATTAGTCTCATCATGGTATGACCCATAACCTTCAAAAGGTGGATGTTCCCAACCACTATTCACACTATGGTCAAAGTAGTAATGTCCATTTTGTTCAATTGGATATTCGTTGTATTGGCTATTGTACCAGTTTGACATTCTCAAAATAAACCCACTAACAAGGCTGACTCTACCATAGCAAACCTACTGATTTCTAGCAAACAAAAAGCATGATTTCTCCACTTAGATTGTTTCTAGACCAGCTTCTAATCCTTCGAACGGGAATTCGTTACAATTTGAGCAAACCCCTATGGAATCAACCCGAGTCAAAGTAAGTTGAATAGAGGCGAGGGGAGCTCGGTGGAGCTTTGATACCCAAGGCCTCACCGGTATTACAAGGCGGCGCAGTCACGCATTCAACTTACAGAAATCGTCAAGAATTTCGAAGTATGCTTAAAATAGTAACCAATATTTTTCGAATGACTTTCCTGTTAAGCTCGTTACCCTATCGGTCTCGTTCTAGTCAAAATTTTAGGCTTAGGTTCGCGTTTGGTGTCGTTTTCCTAAGGCGGGCAAGAAGAGAACGGTGATGAAATCCGAACCCTTATCTTGTATGGTCAGTCCTTGCCCTTTACTAGGAAATTAAAGCAGCCGTTTTCAAGTCCTCGACATATATGCATACGAAGGAACACAGTAACTCGCTGACAGGGGATTCGCGAGTGTTTCAACAAACTTACCTCCCGTACCAGACGGGGGATGAACCTTTATAGTCGACTCGGGCCACGACTCCTATGTCATGTACGAACCCGAGGGGCCGAGGTGATATCGTAATCACCGTCCTTCTCTGCAAACAGTTTATATATAAACTACCCTTCCGTAGGGTTTAAAAAACAATGTCCCAAATTTAAAGTCCAAAGTCCAAAAATATAAAGTGAAAAAGAAAAAGAAAGTCTAAAAAAAATAAAAATCTACAAAAATAAAAATGTCTCTCTTTTTTTTTTTTTTTTATAAAAAAAAAATCTTCTTCTTTCGCTCCTTTCGCTTTGCCTTTTACTCCAGTCTTTAAGTATTCACCAAAAGCTTTGACAAAATTTTTTTTCACTCCAAATTCCAAAATCTGAAAGAAAAAGACAAAAACCCAAAAACGTAAAAAAGAACAAATAAAAATAAAAACCTAAAAAAAAAATCTAAAAACTCTAGCCTAAAGACAAGTCCGCGTCCGCGTCGCCAAAAATTTGATGTATTTTCAAAGTTGTTGTAGTAGTATGATTCGTTCAAGACTTGTGAAAGCGGATTTTTAGATTTTTTTAATAAATAAAAATAGCGAACTAAATTAAAAAGATGTTGTGAAAATATTATGGAGATAATAGGACTAGGATTCCACCATTGGTTGATATTAGTGATTTAATAAAACAATAATTATGCAACTCGACATTCAGATTGATTCTAATAGTATTGCCTAGACATGTAGATTTCCAAAAGAATAGATGTTAATTCAAGCATAGAATATCAAAACCCTAAAGCAAGCATATTCTATCAAGAAAAAATACACCTAATTAATCAAATTCATATAAACAATTTTTAGTTCAATGCAAAAATCATAATAGAGTTGTTGTAATTAATTAATAAAAATATATCACTTTTACCGAAACAACGGCTTCCTCCATAGCCCCAAGGATTGGGTTTAGCTCCGCATATTGGAAACACACTCAGAATAATTTTTATTGCTCAAAAGTGTTTACAAGTGATGAAATGGGAGAAAATAATGATTAAACCGGGTTCGCTCTAAACGATCCCCAAACTCTCCATCCCCTCACTGATACCCAAGACACTCTTATTTATACTGTGAAGCCAATATTAGGTCGACAATCATCTCAATTACTCCAAAAGATCTTTGCAGTTAATGAAAGTATTTCACGGGAATATTTCTCTCCATTTTCACACGTCTTCTGAGTTGTATGGTATATCCAAATATTCTCATTTAATTGAGCCAAATAATGAAGAGAATATCTTCAATTAATTCCGTGAATAATTCCTTCCCTGTTTTCGAAAATATCCAAAAGTATACGATTTTCTTCCATTCAAGACTCGTACAAAATCTTACTGTCATGGTAAGAAAATAATCATGTCTTAAAGACACAAATATCCCCATAATATCATGACCAGAATCTCACACAGTTGAGATTTCTTTTCCCGACAAATATCTTTCCCGTGAAGAAGAAGATGGGTTCCCCCTATCCGGTCCTGAGATGCGAATAGCAGATGCCATGAGGGGTGTCTCTGTTCAGCTGCTTGGGTGCAAATATCCTTTGGGCACCCCTTATCATTTGGGCGCCCCTTATCCACAAGTGAGAGTCTGAATAACACATTCCTTCCGGTGCTTTAGACGACTTTTTGAGCCGATTTTTCCAAGAATGTTTATTTCCAAAAATACCTAAAAACACCTAAAATACCATAATAAGTACAAAAATCGAGTATCAACAATACATGAAATTAAGGACAACGTAGACACAAAAATGTGTCTATCATTGAACTTCCGGGTTGATTCCATACCTCGAAAACTATGTCTAATTACATGGTTTAAGGAAGTAAACTTGTGAAACTTGTTTCGTAATTGAAAAGGAGGTCAAATAATATTTACAAGGATATAACCTATTTCTATTTCATCCTTAATATGATTTTAATAACTACAGACTTAACTTGTTCAATTTATATCATTTTTTCTTTCAAGTTATTATTTATTAAAAACATAACATACGAAGTAAAGTTTCTTTACAATGAATTTAGTATTAGTGACTTACTTGTTCATCATACTATGATCGAAGTATCAAGGAATTATATACTAGTTGTTTCCATAAATTGACTATACGGAGTTACAAAGTATAGTTTGCCTATTGACTTCGTATTATCGATATTGCAATAATTGGTAAGTTGTTATTATTTAGTGTGTTGAATACATACCTTGAAATTATCTTTTTTACATAGTTTAAGGAAGCATACTTCCGAAACTTATTTCTTAGCTGAAAAGGTGATTCAAGGATCTTTTCTAATGATCTATTATAGTAACCAATCCCATGTAAAGATCTCAATTAGGACTAATCCAAAATGAGGATTTAAATCTGGACCAATCCCTAGCAAGGATCTAAGTTAGGACTGATCCTTATTTTTCTGACATAAATATTACACTTTCGATATTTCTGTTATATTCGAGTTTCTGCATATATTGAGGTGTATTGGGTTAGATTAGGTATAAACAAGTGTGAAACTCTTATATCTCCGTGTTCAAGTATTTTCCTTTTAAACTCAAGGCTTGATCCCGAAATCGTTTTTTTTTATATATCTTTTTGAGATATCAAAATTATATGCTTATTATTTCCTAGAGGTTTGTATATTTCTGGTTGTTATATTAATAAAGTACATGGATGTATGCTAGCTAATATTAGTTTTCATCTATAAGAAATATCGGTTCAATAGTTGGATTACAGTTGGTATTTCGGGAATAAACATTCATATTGCATATCTTAAAGATTTCCGAAATTGGTAATACCTTGTCTTACAATGAAGTCTTGGTCATAACACTATCAAAAGCAGAGCTTGTTCTTACAAACTCATCCATGGACACACATCTTGATTGATTGTGTAGGAAGCTAACTTGTTAAGAGGTGAAACATCTTGCATTGCCTTCATTTGAAATCTTCTTTGGGATCAAGAAGCTTTCAACAGTACCGTTGGTGGGAAACTGAATCGTACTATTATTTTAGTTTTTCGATTAATTGATTTGATTAAGAACTAACAGTATAATTATCCTTGATATATCAAACTTGTTTATTATATGGTATTATCTTCTAATATAAAGCCTCTCAAGTTTGTCTGAGGATTTAACTATTACATATCTGGTGATTCAAGATCTTTGTATAGAACTGTTCATCAACTAACGTAACAGACACATGTGTGTCGATCAACATTGTTCATCAACTTGTTTTGTGCTATGCATACTTTGAAGATTAAAGAGTTGAAGACTTTCTTTTCTGGTTTTTGATCTTTGTGTTACTTCTTGTACACTTGATTCTCTAGGATCCAACAAGAAGTTTATATTGATAGATATAAGGCTTGTGTAAATATCGAACAAACTGTCTAGTTACTTATTCTTATTAAGTTTCTTGGATAAATCTTGTTCACTGAGATTGATTATTTCGATCATATTTTTTTTCATTTGATATTTGGCCAAAGGAGCTTGCTTATAGTAATTAAACGAAAGATCCTTTACTTTACTTATCTTTGATCTAAAGATCAATTTGGGAGATTGATAAGTGAGTTGGCTACTGAAACAGATTTAGCTCTTTGTTGTTTTTGGTTACGGTCCAAAGGAGTTGAGAGCGGAAGTTTTCACAGCAGTGAAGCAACTCAAGATAATGGACTATGTCTTTGATTTCACATGCTTAGGCCAGATTTGTAGGCACATGGATACCGAATGAGTTGAGTAATGAATGAGTATTTACTTGGTCTAAATTATACGAAGTTGTGCTAGTCAATTTATATACTGCCTTAATTCTGAGAGTATTCAAAACTGGATTCGGTCCCTAGGTTTCTCTGCTAGACAAATTTCCTAGTTAACAGAATCTTGTGCGTCATGCCATTACTTGTCTTTCCACATTATAATTACTTTTATAATTATAATTAAATTATTACACCTGTCCGTTAATCAACTTGGTAATGATACCATAGTTAGTTCGATGTTGAGCTCTAGCTATTTACTAAGTTACAACTTGTTGAATAATTTGTTGGCAGTTATTACTTTTGTAATATTATACAAGGTGTGTATATGTAGGTTGATATCGAAAAGATTGTTGTGTACTCGGTACCCTCGTCATTTTAATATTAACTTTATATCGCACCCTAATTCCAGAATTTAGCAGATACGCACAGTATATGTTTCCTGTTCATTTATGCTACTTATGTGTTTTATATAAACCACTTGGACCCCCTGACCATCCCCTTGACATAAAAATATTTGTATGTGTAGGGTACAATAAGAAGCTCCTTGCATATTCTTCCGTCATGACCGCATGAGTGATATCGTGATCAAATTTATAAAGCTGAGAATTAAGATATGTTTCTAATCTCATTAATTAAATTGATCAGTGAGAAGGGATGCCAATGTTTATGGAGGAGACCAAATAGCACAAAAAGTAATGTGCTTGTAAGTTTGATACCAATTAATAAGGTCACCTAGAATAAATTAATCGTTGTTGGAACATTTCTACTAAGATAGTATATGGAAAAAATTGAGTTTCTTTTGCTAATAATAATATCTTAATCACAAGATGATAAGGCTAACTCTTATGACCATCCAACTTTGAGATTCAAGTTGAAAAGCCTAAACCCAACATTGATCTAGTTTTGGATCAACTAATGCTTGAAGCGAAAGTTAATTAGGTATTGCGCGCCCAATCATTAGCCGTATAGAAAATACAATATTATGCTTTACCATTCTGCGTAGAGAAATTTGAGTCATCAGATGGATAAATCCGTTGGCGATCCAACGGGTTCACTGTATGAATCACATAAAATCATAAGAGCTAGCCTCTCTAATTGAAGTATTTTTGTTTATTTTTTTGATCAGAACTCCAATTGAAGTTGCATGAATAGAAAGTTGAAAGTTGAATTTGACATCCATGAATGTTTTCCTAACAACTCAAATTGCTTTATACTTCTACGCAATGGTTTTTTTATCACTAATAACTTAATTGGGAAGGGGATGCTTTTCGGCAATAGTTCTTCAATTACCAATTTGGAACGAATTTAAGTATTGCATGCTCAACAACCCAGATTGCTACACATGAAATTGTAGGGATCAGGTGTCAGTTATTGGCATATGACAGGTATCACAGAGGACATCTTTTTTGTCACAATTTAGTAATGGAGACCAACATTGCTTATAGTGCACAATTGTAGCCTCAAATTTTATTTTATTTTCCTGCTTATAGTTCATAATTATAGCCTCAGCTTTTTTTTCTCTTTTCCTGAACGATTTATGCTTATATGTATATATGGGAAGGGATGGGGAGAGGTGGGGAATGCATGTGGGGCGGCATGTAAAAAAGAACCTAAAATCCCGAATCATTAGGGATAGTATGCTTTACAATTATATTAATAATTCCATTTTTTCGGGATAGAGGGAATATTATATTCGAAAAAAATACTATCAGCTATTCGAAAAATTCATTATTTCGTACAAACAATACGAAGAATAATTTTTTTTTAGGCTAAAGAGAAAAGGCAACATAGCTAAAACATTATAATTGTATTTTCATTCCTTTTGCGCCAAACCGAAATAATTATCAAAATAAATAAATAAATAACCTATTTTTCCTGTGCTACTTTTTATTCCATAATAGCTATCCGATTAAAACATGTCCTTTCATATCTTCGAGGGATTTTAGTCACCAGCGGCCTTAGCTTCCATATTTTTGGTTATTTCTAATGCTAATGCTTGAAGCGAAAGTTGAATTAGGTATTATGCGCGCAACCATTAGCCGTATAGAAAATACAATGTTATGCTCTAGCATTTGGTCTAGAGAAATTTGAGTCATCAAATGGAGAGATCCATTGGTGATACAACGACTTCACTGTATGAATCAGATACAACCATAAGAGCTATCCTCTCTAATTAAAGTATTTTTTTTTCTTTTCCTTTTATCAGAACTCCAATTGAAGTTGCATGAATGGAAAGTTGAAAGTTGAATTTGACATCCATGAGAGTTTGCCTAACAACTAAAATTGCTTTATACTTTAACACAATGGTTTTTCGTCACTAATATCTTAATTGGGAATGGGATGCTTTTCGGCAATAGTTATTTAACTACCAATTTGGAACGAATTTAAGTATTGCATACTCCACAACCCAGGTTGCTACACATGAAATTGTAGGGACCAAGTGTCAGTTATTGGCATATGACAGGTGTCAGAAAGAACATCTTTTTTGTCACAATTTAGTAGTGGAGACCAGCATTGCTTATAGAGCACAATTATAGCCTTGGTTGTTTTTTTACCAGCTTATAATTCACAATTGTAGCCTCAGTTTTTTCTTTTTCTTTTCCCGAGGGATGGGAGAGGTGAGGGATGGGAGAGGGGTGGTATGTAAAAAAGAACCTAAAACCATAAATCATTAAGAGTAGTATGCTTTACAATTATATGTTGGAAAACGATTAATAAAAAAAATAATTTTTTAAAGTTTTAATAAAAAAATTATAATTTATTGTTTTATTTTGTGAATGAAACTTTTTAGTCCCACATCGTGGAGTTTCCAATTTTTAATAGTTTTAAGAAACTATATAAAGCTTTTAGTCCCACATCGGGGAGTTTTTCTTCTTAAGTTGTATTTGTCAATTATATAAAGAAATTCACTACTTTTGTAAAATCTATGGGAAAGGGGTTGCTCTATATTTTAGAGGGACCCCTAAGGGAAAATATTTTATAGCGGTTTTTAAGCATTCGCGATTTTCCTTAACGGTTTTTTCGGAGTTGCCAAGCTCAAGTTGAGCATCTACATATGCTAGTAGTAGGTGTATTAGGGTGTTTTATCCTGGAGATATCTGTCCTGTGAGGGCTATAGCATCACTCTTGAGTGTAGCCGGGCGCTAATGTCTTAAGGACAGCGTGTTGAACACGTGACTCACTCTATTTTCCAAAGTTTTGCCTTGTTGCTGTTGCGGAGATACGGGGAGCTTGTTCGTTTCGTCAAAGCAATCACTTCCATTATAAAGGAGCTAAGTATCAATAACTTTTGCTTATTTGATTTTTATTTGTTTTTGATTATTGCACCCAACAAACTTAAGACATTATATTTTGTAATAATCGAAAACGATTGATTGGTTTGTGAATCATGGATGTTAATTGTGGAGTGAAAAACAAAAACGAATTTCTGGTCAGCTGTATAGTTTCAATTTTATCTTTTAATCTAGAAAGAATTTCGATGAACCCTTTTGACACAACGTAGTAGACATCCTGATAGTTACCCGTGTAAAATTTCAGAATTTTTGGAGTTGTAAAAGTATTTTTTTGATATTTTACAAAACAGAAAAACGTTTCTGAAAAATTCTGACGAGCAGAAAATTGTTGTTAACTAAATTAATTTTTGTGGGGTAACCATGAGTTTTTTGAAACGCTGATTCAAACGAAGTTTGTATATATAGATGTTATCTTCAAAACTCATATTTTACTTTCTGATTTGGAATTGTGATTTGTGAATAAAGGTGTCATCTCCGAGGGACATGGCTAATAGCCGCATGTGGTTGGAAACAAATCTTCCAAAGATGGCAAAGGTGAGAACATCGAACGCAACTCTAAGCATGGTCTTCATGATAAAGGTATATTTCGTAAACCTGAATCTGGAATTACTTTAGTTAAGGGTGAGTGTTATGTTTGTAAAATTTCTGGCCACGCGGGCAGTAAATTGTAGACAACATAAAAACCTTAATAAGTAGAAAGTTAATGCTAATTTAGTTGAAACAAACTAGAACGAGTTTGGTGGCATGATGTCGGAAGTTATTTTAATAACCAATGTGAGAGACTAGTAGGTGGACTCTGGAGCCACCAAGAATGTTTGTTGAAACAGAGACCTGTTCACCTCCTATCATAGGATAGGGGATGTCGAGAAACTCTTATTGAGTAACTCATATGCAATAGAGGTTGCATAAAAGGAAAAGGTCGAGCAGAAGCTCATATGTAATATTCTCACATTGAATGAAGTTTTCATGTTCCGAGCATATGCGAAAATCTTGTATCTTGTTCTGTTGTAGATGGAAAAATATTTAAGATCTTAATTGAATCTGGAAAACTTGTTGTAACTAGGCAGTGATTTTTTAAGCAAGAGTTATAGGACTTTGGGTCTATATAAGCTTAACGGAAAAACTGATGATGTGAACGTAGTTGATTCTTGTGATATCTTTGTGTGATTGATTGTTTTACGTGGTAGACTTGGAACCGTAAACATATAAGTCAATGCTTAACTGGCTAGCATAGGCTTCGTACCCAAATTTAGTTTGGATTTTGAACACAAAAGTGAAATCTGTGAAGAATAAAAATATGCTATAAAATCTTTTAGCACAAATGTTCAGAGTAATTCTAAGCCTTTAGAATTAATTCAGTTAGGCCTAGTTGACATGAGTTCAACCCAAAACCACTGTTGTGGTAAAAGATGGTTATAACTTCCGTAGATGATTGTACGAGGTACTATCTTGTATACTTGCTTAGGATAAGGATGACGCCTTAGAAGCCTTAAGATGTATAAACTTGAAGTTGGAAACCAATTAGAAGCCTTGAACATAACAACCGTATCCTTAAGGAGATGATAATTTCCATGTTGATTAGTTCAGGATTACCTGCGGCCTTGTGGGGGGAGGCAGTCCTCTTAACTAGTATATCCTGAATAAAGTACCCTTTTAAGAATCAGATGAAACTCCATATGGTTTATGGAACGGTAGATGACCTTCTTATGAATGTGTCAAAGTGTGGGGGCGTTTGACTAAGATTGTAATTCCTCTTCCTAAAAGAACTAGATTGAAACCAAAAATGTTGATTGTGTTTTCGTATAGGGTATATTGAGTATACTTCTACAAATAGATTTTTGGTTGTGTGTTCTGATTTTTTCTGACATTGGTGTGAATATTATTACGGAATCTAGGGATGCTGAGTTCTTTGAACATGTTTATTCTAAACCTGTACCTCATTAGAGATGTGTTGTTGATCCCCTAGATTTATCTTCAAATAGTCAGAACTTATTTTAAAGGAAGATGAAGTTGATGTTGAGCCTAAGAGAAGTAAAATAATTAGACTTGAGACTTCTTATGAAACCGACTTCATAACATGCCTAGCTTAGTCTGAGCCACAGACTTGTAAAGAAGCCTTAATATCTACTGAAACCCCATTCTGGTAAGAAGCTTCATTTAGTGAAATGGACTCAGTCCGTTGGAACCAGACTTGGGAGCTTTCTAGTTTACCTCCAGGTTGTAAGACCATGGGATGTAAATGAGTCTTTAAGAGGAAACGATAGGTAGATGAAACTGTGGAAAAATATTAAGCTAAGTTGGTAGCTAAAGGCTATAAACTAAAAGAAGGTGTAGATTTCCTTGATTCTAATTCAATTGTGACGGAAATTACTTCCGTTGAGATACTAATTGTTATTGCTGCCATAAAGAACGTAGAGATACATCAGATGGATGTTAAGACAGCTTTTTCTAAAACCGTGAATTAGGTAAAGAAATTTACATAGATCAACCTGAAGACTTTGTAGTGAAAGGTTGTGAATACAAAGTTTGTAATTTGAAAAATCTTTGTATGGTTTTCAAATAAGCACGTAAACAGTGACATGGAAAATTTAATCATGTGATAATGGATAGTGGATTTAAATTAATGAATCTGACAAGTATGTCTACAAGTAACTTGTTAAGGATGTCTGTGTAATTGTATGCTTGTATGTTGATGATATGCTTGATACAAACATAGATGTGATCAATTCCACTAAAAACATGCACTGAATGAGAACATTGACTTGAAAGACTTGGGCCCTTTTGATGTAATATTAGGGATGAGGATTAGAAGATAATCAAACATTTATAAGTCTTAGTCGTTCTCATTATGTTGAGTTGTGCTTAAGAGATACAATCAGTCTGATTGTAAACCTGCTTGTACTTCGTACGATTATTCTTGTAGTCTCAAGAAAAATAAGGGTAGTGGAGTATCTTAACTTGAATACTCAAAAGTTATAGGATGTCTGATGAATTTAATGAACTGTAAGAGTCCAGACATTGCCTATATTGTGAGTAAGTTAAGTGGATATAATTGTAGTCCAGAGCAAGAGAATTCATGCACTGAGTAGAGTATTATGGTACCTAAAATACTCTTTTGATTTATGAAAGGTATCTTGTTGTCCTTGGGACTTTATGATGCAAACTGGATAGTTGACTCAGAGGAGTCTAAGTCTACGAGTGGATATGGTTTCACTCTAACATGTGGGTTTGTTGTTGGAAGATTTCCAAACAAACATATCGCTCAATTCATTATGGAATCTGAGAGTATTGCGTTAGATAAAGCATGAGAGGGGGCCGAGTGCCTAAGATGATTTTTAGAAGACATTCCTCTTTGGCATAGGCCTGTGCCAGCTATATCTATACATTGTGTTAGCCAAGCTATAATAGTTAAAGCTAAGAAATAACTAATCTCAATCGGCGTTATTTCCATTGATTGGATAAAGTCCAAGGAGAATATCGCGCAATCTTTGACGAAAGGTTTGTACAAAGAGATAGTTAAAAATGCATCGAGGGGGTTGGGGCTTAAGCTCATATATTAAACTTGCCATGAAGGATACTCAACCTTGCTGACTGGAGATCCCATGATCAAGGTTTCGAATGAGACAACTAATTTGTGGTGGGTAAAGGTAAACACTATCAGAGATTTTCATTCTCTGTCCCTTCCCATGGTGTAGACGTGATAGTGTGACTGCATGTGGAGGATGACTTTTTAATAAGTCTTAATGAGTTCTATAGTTTCAATTTAAGATTGAAGTGGGGTGTAGCAGTAACACTCTTTATGGAAACTCACCTATCTGAATGAGGAAGTGGGTCGCTTCCTGTGAGAATATGAGCTGATTCTCTAGAGCATTCTGAGAAACAGGATACGTCCAGGGCCAAAACGGACAAAACGGCACGAGCTTGGCAGCAATCTTGGAGATATCACCCGTGGTTGTTATCACGAATTACATCAAATGCTAGCAGTTCAAGACATAGTTCACTGTCTCTAGCAAGTAATTCTGGTAATATCTCACTAAGCAAAGGTTCAAGACCTCATGGACACCTCTGCCTAAAATGGTATTTCCTGCGTTTTTTATGTGATTTTCATTTTGATGGTTTTGGTATTACTGGAACTTAGGACCTAAAGGTCACTAAGGGTTCACTAGTTCATGCTTTTTCACTTTGGTGAAAGATACCTATAGTCTCACCATGTGAGAATTAAAGATGAAAGCTCTCAATACTATTATGATTTATGCAATCCATAGTATGACCCTGGGGTCAACACACTTTTGTGTGAGGGGAGGACGTAGAAATGACTAGTATGATTTCAACACTTGCACGATCAGTCTGTTTGGATCGTGAGGTTGGGATGTTTATTTACCAAGATCTATCTGGTTTTCATGTTTTATTGAGTTTTCATTCATGTGGGGGATTGTTGGAAAACGATTAATAAAAAAATAATTTTTTAAAGTTTTAATAAAAAATTATAATTTATTGTTTTATTTTGTGAATGAAACTTTTTAGTCCCACATCGTGGAGTTTCCAATTTTTAGTAGTTTTAAGAAACTATATAAAGCTTTTAGTCCCACATCGGGGAGTTTTTCTTCTTAAGTTGTATTTGTCATTATATAAAGAAATTCACTACTTTTGTAAAATCTATGGGAAAGGGGTTGCTCTATATTTTAGAGGGACCCCTAAGGGAAAATATTTTATAGCGGTTTTTAAGCATTCGCGATTTTCCTTAACGGTTTTTTCGGAGTTGCCAAGCTCAAGTTGAGCATCTACTACATATGCTAGTAGTAGGTGTATTAGGGTGTTTTATCCTGGAGATATCCGTCCTGTGAGGGCTATAGCATCACTCTTGAGTGTAGCCGGGCGCTAATGTCTTAAGGACAGCGTGTTGAACACGTGACTCATTCTATTTTCCAAAGTTTTGCCTTGTTGCTGTTGCGGAGATACGGGGAGCTTGTTCGTTTCGTCAAAGCAATCACTTCCATTATAAAGGAGCTAAGTATCAATAACTTTTGCTTATTTGATTTTTATTTGTTTTTGATTATTGCACCCAACATTATATTAATAATTCCTTCTTTTTTTCGGGATAGAGTGTATATTATATTTGAAAAAATAATTATTTCGTACAAACATTATGGAGAATACCAATTTAGACCCATTAGAATAGTTTTTTTATTTTTTATTTTTCTTTGAGGTTAAATAGAAAAGGCAGCATAGCTAAAACATTATAACTGTATTTTCATTTCATTTGTGCCAAATTGAAATAATTATCAAATAATAACATAAATAACCTACTTTTCCTCTCCTACTTTTTATTCCATAATAGCTATCCGATTAAAACATGTCATTTCATACCTTCGAGGGATTTTAGTCACCAGCTGCCTTAGCTTCCATATTTTTGGTTATTTCTATTATATTTTTTTAATTTTTTAACCAACAAAATATCTCATTTTTACTAAACTAACTAGCTAGATTTATTATAGATCGTGGAGAGACAATAAATTCCATAAGTTCACTAACAATTATAGTAGCAAACACAGCGATAACTTCCGCTGCCCGCACCCATTTCTTGACAAGAGCCATTCCCTTGTTTTTGTTGGTAGCATTGTCGTCGGCATAATGGAAGTTCACAGTTGTTCGGATTCAGAATTACTTCACACCTTCTCTGAGCTTCTGCTTGATGAGCTACAATCGTTACCACTGCAACAACTAAGAATCCATTAGCACTCACATACCAATTCTACATATAATCATTTTTGTTTTCATCCGCCAAAAATAACATAGTATATATGAGACGAAAGCAAAGAAATATTAATGCTCAAACCTGAGAAAACAACAAGAAAAAGGATAAACAAGTTGGTGAAAGAAAGCCTAGGCATCATTTTATCTTATGAAATCCAAGACAAAGTGTAAAATCACTATAGGATAGTGTGGCTTGTTTAAAAAATTTGGTTACAGGAGTCATACTTATATGGACTTCATTATATATGCATCTGTAACTATGCATGTATGCTTCTGCGTAAATGTGTCTCTTGATTAATCACATTTATGTGCTTGATTTTGGAAATCATTTCGCTGGATATAGGAAATATTTTTGATTCTGCTTGTTTTAAATTGTTCATTTTAGGGCAGTTCTAGTGATAGATGAGCATATTTTTTCGGACAAGCTTAGATACAATGCATGCATGTCACTGCACTGGTCTGTGATCAAACATTTAAACGAGAAACGAGAAGGATCGTGTACTAAATACGTCTCATGGTTATCCGTCAAAAAAGGAGTACATGCAAAACAAAACTATCCAAATCTCAATTTTCTCGTTCCTTTCTTCATTCATTATTTTATCAATTCAAAATCGTATTGTAAATTTTTCTAAAATATCCTCCGCCACCTTCTTCCTCTCCTGCAAACGGCATGGAACGCCGCAAACAGGTAATTGTTGTTAAAATTTTAAAATCAATCAATGATTTTAAATGCAGAAATAAAAATACTTTAGAGTTTTCTTTTAAAAAAAACTCTTGTTCCAATATTTATTTATTTATTGAAGCATAATATTTTATTTATAATTATCAAATGAATCCCACCATTGCAATTTAAATGCTTCAATTTTTTTTTTTTTTTTTTTTTTTTTTTTTTTTTTTTTTTGCAATCTATCTATTTCTGTGGATTCTTTTACCATTCTTATATTAAAAGGTAAGAACATGTTTAATTTTCTTGTGAGCAGAAAGAGGACTTGACTGTACCTAAATTTGGAGGCTGGGAACAAAAGGTTGGAGGAGGATTTAACACTGATTACTCAATGGTTTTTAATAGAGCACGTGCTAATAGAAAACAAGTGAAAAAGGATCGAATTGATAATCCAAACAGCATCGGCAATGAAGCAGAAATCAATCCGGTGAAACAACAACAACCGCATCATAATCATGCCCATGATGATTCCGTTATTGTAAGTCTCCCCCTTACCATGCAACTTCCTCTATCTTTCATCATCTTGACTTATTTTCTGCTCATGTATCCTACGGGCTGCTTGAATATATTTTTTTTGTCTGGACTGTACCTTGGGAGCGCAATTGACAAACCAAGGTTCTGTAGTTTTTTTATTGTTCTTACACTTGGTCAAGTGTGAGTTAAAACTCAAAGATGCAGAAGATTTGCAGCCAAAAAAAAAATGCACAAGTGTAGAACACTAGCCATATTCTGGCCGAGTAGCAACTGTATCATTAACAAACCGTAGAACTGTTTGAAATTAGGCGATTTTCATGTCAAACTCATCCCTACGCGATTTTAGAATTCGGCAACTGCTTATAATACGATGTAATGGCTAATGGAAATTGACCGTGAAGTAACAGGAGAAAGAAAATAATGAAGTTTTTTTTTATATATATATATTTCTAATTCACAGAAGTCTGTTCCACGTTAAGCGCTGGTAGTAACCTAGTGTGTTTGTTGATATATATGCAGAGAAAGAAGAGAATTCTGAGTTACTTCAGTTGTTGCATAAGGGTCTATGTCGTCACATGAATATGGATTGGAGATCTGAGATTCTTTTTTACCAGATAAATTATACTATAGGCAAAAGTAGAATTTATACACCACGGGAGAAGAACTTTACAACTTAAGGTGTTTTGCGGACATTTGCAACTAAAAGTTGGTAGTGAATACATGAACCAAGATCAGCTTATAGTGGTTTATTTCATTTCTTGTGTGGCCCATCCTGGGGCTTATTTGTTCACAGGTTTGCTAACTCTACATGTGAATATAGGTTGTTGTATTCTAAACCTGAAATATATTATAAGACATATTTATTGCACACTATTTCACTGTTCTTTATATGGATCTAATTCTTGTATCAATATATTTTGTTCGACCTCAAGAAAGATCTTGGAGGAAATGGAAGCATGGTATCTCACCGATCAAATCCCTCCCCGAATGTGTGATTTAATCTTGATGTTATATGAAAGCTTAATGAGATGGTAAAATACAAAAACTACTTATAACACGCCGTCCAAATAATATTTATGTAAAAGTAATGGAAGATTCTTTTATCTAACAGCATCACAACCAACCATTGGAACAGTGGCATTACCTTAGATAATTTCAACGCCCGGAAGAATCGGTGATCTCATATTCATGTGAACCAGTTCATACTCCATGCAAATAAAACATGTGGCCGCAGTATTATTCACAAATAACAGTGCCTTTTTCATTTGTAAAATGACAATCTACAATATTATCTAAGAGTTACAAATAATAATGACTTATACTTGATACTGCAGGCCGTAGTATATACAGTTTAGAGAGTATTTATGTAACCGGGCTTGGATTTAACTACATTTGAAATGTTTCAGATACGATCCTTGAGATATTTATTTGTGCTTCAACTCAATGCTATTGGAAATGGTATATACAGTTTAGTGGTTAATAAATTGAGATTTAAAAATCAAGATTGATCTCTGAAGCGTCGAACAGGAGCTTTCAGGGAAGACAAGTATGCAGCATCAGCCTTACTAATACCACTGAATAGATAATTGAAAGGAGACATTTTTATGTACCTCCCAGAGCCAGGAATAACTTTGAGTTCATCATTTTCCCATACAACTCTTCCTCCAGCAATTGTAACTTCAACTTTCCCCTGTTTTAAGAAAGAGAGAGACCAAAATTTTCATAAACCAACCATCTTATCATGTTTAAATGTTTAAGAAAGAAAACAATGACAGCAATTAAAATTTTGGAACTTGTAAAACAATAGTGAAATTGCAATACTGGCGATGGTTAAAAATAAGAACGTCCAAATCATGTAGGTGCAAGCTTTTTACTCCATCCTAAATGCCTATTCCTTTAAAGAACAGTTTATCAGAAACCTAGGGCATGTTTGTTAACCAACAGTAACAGCTTATGAAGAAAGATTGCAAGGACATCTGATCATATTTAAACCACAAACGGCCAAAATTTAATTTTTTATATGATAAAATGCCTGTGACCTCAAACCCTTGTAGACATTATATCTTATGGTTGTATAGACGAAAGTAATAAATAAATATAAACTAGCTACATCTCGTCCAGGTGCTTTCTACTGCATCTCGTCCAGGTGCTTTCTACTGCATCTGGACGAAATCCCAGGTGCTTTCTAGCATATGAGATTAGCATGTGCAAGAAAGGAGACGAAACCCCAGGTGCTTTCTACTGCTAAATTAGCTACATGGAAAGACTTTTCATCAAACACCTTGCTTTTGCATAAGTGAAGCAAGAGATACAAAACACCCAAAATGGAAGAACGGATATAACAAATAATGATTAGAAAGATGTCCATATTCCAGATTAGTATAAAAAGAACTCCTTTTGTCGTCCACACTCTCTAATGCAAAGACCGAGGAGTGTTAAAAATATTTATACAAATTTAGTACCTGTTCATTTACTTGTTCATGTACATCAAAAGAATAACTATTGAGCGGAGATCTATCGACTATAGCCATTAGTATATCAGATTAGAAGTATATGAAAACATAATTGCAGCAAAGACTTAAAATTGGCATCACAGGGAGTACCTTTAGTTTCAATCCTTCATAAACATTAGTATCCGTTCTCGAATGGTGAGACTTGGCAGATATTTCGACGCTTGAGTTTGGATTTAGTATTATAATATCGGCATCAGATCCAGCTAGTACAGCGCCCTTTCTAGGATATATATTAAAGATCCTTGCACTGTTAATTTTTCAGATAAATTAGCCAAATATTGACCACACATCTGCAGCATGCACCTAGTTCAACATCCTAACTAAGAAGTAAGAGCATTAACGCATTTCTTTGGTTTCCGCAGAAGATTTTTATAAAGTGAAAGGTTCACCAACTAGTATGTTTATCCATATCCTAGATTAGAAAACCATGAAGAGACAGATTTATGTGCAGTTCCCAGGCATCCAACCTATATGGCTACAAATATCTACTCGACAGTCTGTGTAAATGCGTAGTGGTCCTGTGCCCCATGACACTCCATTATCAGAGAAAGAAAACAAGGGTAAAAAATACCATCTTTGACAAAAAGATCATATATGGATCAAATAAGGCACTACAAATTTGTGATTATAAAAGAATACCATCCAGAACTTGTTATCTGCACATAGTCTGTAACAGATATCTGGCCCGACTCCTGCAGAAAGTTAGATTATATTAAACATAAACTGATAAAGTGTCGCAGAACTCACTACCGACTTGAACCCTTATCAAGTTAGTAAGTTAGCCCTCAATTTATGGATTCTTACCACCATCAATTCCCAAACAACATGCATCCTCTCTTCTATACCTGCAAATTGCGTATAAGGATACAACTAAGATATTACCGAACTGTTTCAGTATCTCAGCCTCCAAAATAAAAAACAAGCATATAGGAACTCGGGATTACCATTTACCCCATTGGGAATCTTTCGAAAATCATCAATACCAAAAGCTTTTTGAGTAGAATTGAAAGTGCAATGATCAGTTCCTACAAGCTGCAACATCAAAGTCTAGTGAACAATGGAACAAAGAGTTCATCTGCAACTGCCTAACAAAACAAGTCCAGCAGAAACATTTTCAATTATCAAACATCTAACAACCTGCAGGTGACATCAAGGCCAACCCAGTGATGGTATAAACCAGGTACGGTACAAGGATGGCAGTACAAGCTTGTCTATAATTTCATTTCAAAGTTTTAAGAGCAGCACTAATCGATGATCCTATGGACAACCATTGATATATTATGGTTGAGGTGCTATATTGTGTAAATTTGAGGTGCTAACTTAACGTCACACTATCGATCAAAAAAAAAAAAACTTAACTTCACATTAGACTACTTGAGAAGAGTAAAACTCAACTTCACACTAGACTATTTGAGAAGAGTAAATAGGATAATGTCATGCTGGGAAGGTTCTTCATTAACATTTTTTATTGATAACTCTATCCAAATTCCAAAGAACAAATGAAAAGAGAGGTGATGGCAATAACTTCAGAATAACTTCTATCCTCCTCCTACATTAAGCTTATTTAACACATTTATCGCCGTTAGATAGGAAGTAGAACATGAAAGAGCGAAGGAACCTATCAAAAGTAGCCACTAGCAATGCTCCTAATAGTGGTATCAGCGTCTGAATTCACCTGCAAAACTCCTGTTGAAAGGGCAGCTTTAAGGGCTTTACCATGTCCCAGTTTTCTTATTGGAGGCCTCATGACATACCTGAAAGAACGGAAAGGATACACATGTTTCTTGAGAAAATATTAAGCAAGAGAGAATCCAAAGATATTCTGATTCTTACTTAGCTGCAGTGGTGAAATCAGGATCCCAAAGTTTAGAATCATCAAGCACCAATCCAGAGGTTACAGGTTCTCCGATAATCTTTTGCCCTGCAGTTTCGTAACAGCAGATTTAAGAGGTTGCCACCATATGTTCTAACAAAACAAGTACATATATAACTTCTACTGTAGAAACTAAGGGCTAATATTGTCACCAGTGTTTTAAGACATGGAATTCTGGTGTTCATGGTGTTCAGTGTGCCTTTGTTTTAGGGATGATTTTCCGAAAGTAAAGAACTGAAATTACGTTTATGAGTTTAGCTCGAGGTCCTTGCGTATATCAAGATAATGATCGTTGAAGGATATTTTTCAGTCGTGAGGAAAAGGGGTTGGTTGCAGGGAGGAAACCAGAGAAAGAGTAGAAGGAACTACAATGCTCCTACATTTTCCTTTGCTTCCCTCCATGCCAAAAATCAACCCCTTTTCCATGCTTACGACTGAAACTACCCGTGAACGATCCTTATCTTGATTTAGGAAAGGACTTAGAGTCAGTCAATCTCTCCCAGGCTCATTAACCGAAAATAGCCTTACAATTAGCAATTAATAATACTCTAGAAAACAACCAAAGATTACAAGTCGTCTCCTCATCTTACGTCTTATTTCACTTGTGATTGCATCAATCATATTCATCTTTTATTTTCTTAAAGTTAAATACCTTATTATACCCAAAAATTTCCTCTAAAATATACTCTATCTTGAAGTTGAATGTAGAGGATAGATTCAGTATCCTAGTTTTCCTTGAACTAAATTGAGAAACTTGTTCTAATTATGCAATATATCAGACTGCACAGATGCATCACTATTCATCAATACCAGGAAAAACTTGTATAAAGGGAAACAGAATCTTAACCTAACTTTTGAGCCTTAGCTATCTCCTCCATGGCATCAATGCTCATCACGTGGACTATCTACAGGGGTGTATTTATTAATCCTGCCAAACGAACAGCTCTTGCAGTAGCCTCTCCTTCAAGCTAGATAAGAATTAAACATTAAGTGAAGTAATACCAGAACACATGTTCTCTCCTTGCAGGATTTGGCCAGAAAAGGTCCATAACATAAACCAACAACTATATACTACTTAATGAAATGTAATGTGGAGAAGTAAATGTTTTAATGGTCTCAAACGCACATCTCAGAAAACATGTTAAAGGCTGAAAACTATGCATTAGAAATTTGTAAAGACCGGGAGAGGCATTCGAGTGCAGTAAATATGTGCTTAAGATTGACCATCTTTAAGAATGTTGAAACAAGCTTCCTAAAGAAAAGTTTTACCATGAGCTTCCTCCAAATTATCAAGAGCTGTTTGGATCACTTCATCTTCAGTTATACCGATGAACTTTTCTCGATCAATTTTCCTTACCAGAGCAAGAAATAACTTGACTGCAAGCCTAATTGATTGAAAACGAGCATACAACGAGCATCTCGCTTTCCCGGGTTCCCCGTCAGTGAGACGAACATTGTAAAAATGTTCTCCAAAAAGAACTGTCTTGATTAGGGATGTCAATGGGTACCCAATTACCCGGAACCGGACCAGACTTGGCTTAATTTGGTCCGGTTCTGAGTCCTCATATTGGACCCATTAGTAGTTTTAATACCGGACGGGTAGAACCGCTAAGGAACCGGTTAGTTCAGAGTCCTTATCGGGTATACCCGACGGGTACCCGCGGTTCCCGGATACCCGACCTAAATTTGCTTAAAACCTCAAAATAAGGTATCAGCTATGATAATTCCGCCTGTCACTCTCTGAAACCTCTCTTCCGGAGAACCTAAACTATGCTTGAAAAAGCGATTTCCATGGCGACTGTTGAATCGATACGATTTCGTCACTATCCCATGCCTTTTGTAGTTTAATTTTATTCCTTTTCTAGCTTAATCTACCATTTCTAAGTAATTTGATTTTCCTGTCATTATTATTGGTAGTTAATAGAGAAGAATCAAGGTTATTCAAGTTCTGGCTTGATTAATAAGGATGGTTTTTGGAAAAATTCAAACTTTGAATGAGTTTTATATGGAGTTAGATGGTGTTTTTAAACGAGAAAAAAGCTGAAAATCACTAGTTGTTGTCACTGTTTGTTGGGAAGTGAATGGCTGAATTAGAGACTGTTTCGGTGTGTGAATGCTTAGAAATGTTGAGTTGTATTCAAGCATGAATTTGCAGGTGAAAAATACATATGAGGAGCTCAATATAGCAGGGAGAGATACACCTCTTGACAGCAACAAAATTGCACATAAACTGTTTGATGAAAAACCTGAATTAAGAAAAAAAGGGTAAAAATTATTACTTCATTCTTTACTTATTCAGTAATTGTGGGAGTGATTTGTTGGTGGATTTTGATTAATTTGATCGTTTAGGATATGGGATATGTGGCTTATTAAATTTCCAAGGCTTTGCGATTGAAATTACTCCTAGGCGTACTAAAGCATCGTTTAACATTGCGTTACAATCTATCTAATGGTGGAATGTTCTGAATTTATGCCGTTTGATTCATTGGGGAATGATATCTTTGTTTGTGTCTTTGTTCCTAAACTCAATTTAATTTCATTGGTGCACAAGCTTGGGGTTTAAACTATAGTAGTCATGAGAAATTGGGAATTTCAGAAAGGGAAGAAGGGAGGCATCGAAGGATAGGATGAGGTCAGTACAATTACAAACTAGGTGACTCCATGGGACCATAACCACCAAAGATGGAGCTATAAGAAGGCGATCCCGTACTGTTACTGATGAATAATAACTTTGGTGTTTAGTTTTCATGTTAGTGCTTTTGGACCACTATTGCAGGACGAGTGATATTAGCTTTTGTTTTTTTGGAAGGCAAATGAATATGACAGCATCACCAAAATGGTACTGGGACTTTGAAAAATGATGCAATCATAAACTATGGGGTGCGGTGCCAGTATACTGTATATATACTGTTTGCTCGAAGTCCCAACACCATTGCCATAGTCCAATGAGAAGTACCAAAGCCTTGAGATTAAAGCTCAGGCCTTTTTTTTTTGTCTGTAAGTGTAAACAAGTATTGGAAACTTGTAACCACTGTATTCTGTTTTTGTTTTTTTTGGAATTCTTATGTGTTTGAGTTGTCTGGAGATTTACATTAATGTATTGGTACGTATTTTCATTTGCACTAAAACTAGATATGAAATACCCGTTTAATACCCGGAACCGGTGGGTATCCGGCTGTTTAAGGGGTCCGGTTCTGGGTTCATTAATTTAGGAACCGGAACGGGAACCGCTAGGATCCGAAACCGGGAAAAATAATAGGGTCCGGTTATGGGTAGTATGATACCCGGGAGAAACCGGACCCGTTGACTGCCCTAGTCTTGATAGCCCGTACTAACAATTACCCTATGAAAAAATATGTTTTGCATATAGTTAAATCCTCTTCTTCAGTAAACTTGGGACCACGAATTCTATCAGATATTGTAGCAGAGTGTGAAAGATTAAAAGTAATAGAAAGAAAGAAGAAGATGTGATTTTGGAGACGGGAATAATGGAATTTATAGGGTAAGAAAGATAATTGAGTCGTTGGCGGTCAAAGTAAAACCGCACGGCTTTACCATGACCGCTCGTTTGAATTACCAACGACTATTTATTTTTTTGTTGTAAATACAACACTAGATTTGATTCTCAACCAAACCAATAGATTTCTTTCTTAGCCAACAACATGCACCATGTTTTGTAAAGGCAAAGTGAAGCAAATATTATGTATCGAAGCAAAAGAGGTTTGTCCATTATGTTTCATGGATAACCACAGTCTTATACAATGCATTTGGATGTATTCAAAGTTTCCACAAGAAGGTTGTTCACGCATCAGAATGGTGATTGAATCACAACCGGAAAAGCTCAGGTATTTGCAATGTCAAGATCCCAACTGTCCAGAGGAATCACATATGCTATATGATGCTATGAAGGTTAAAAAAGAAGAAGAAAAGTTTGCAGCACTCTGCAAAAACTTCAAACTTAAATCCTAATTGAAGAAGAGTTATTACACTATGAGCATTATGGAGATGGAGATCACGAATACAAACATTATCCACGTACAATCAGTGGATGCTCAAAGCCCGGAGTGCAGGACTTTTATGCATTTGTGCACTTCTACCGAAGAAGACACATATGGAAGGCATTTATGGAAATGTCGTAGGTGTTTTTTGGTGGAGTGGGCTGAATAAAGTTGAGGGACAAATCGATTCACTATGGTATTATGTTATTTAGTTTGGTGTTTATTTTGTGTTATGACTAGAAATAACCTGTGTCGTTACGGCACGGCATGAGGTTAACAGAGAGTTCTAATAAATATCTAGAGACAGCTCGTGTCATAACAACACTGCTCTAATATGATATCTGACTGCTCTAATTTTTAATTTTATTTCTTTCTTTATTTGGGATTGTAATAATTTTAGTTTATTTTTATTTTCTTTTTTTTGTGGGTTGTAATAATTAGTTTTATTTTTATTTCTTTCTTATTTGGGCTTGTAATTTAGTTGTTTGTTAGGCTTGTAGTTTCTTTTAAACTAAAATTTGGCCTTCAAAACCCAACCCAAAAAAAAAAAAAAAAAAAAAAAAAAAAAACTTTGCTCCTTATTTCAAAAACCAAAATTTTATCCCAAGCAAAACCAAATTTTCTTTTCAAAACCCTTTCAAACCAAATTTTCAAAACCCATTAAAACCAAAATTTTTTGAAAAAATGGGGCGAGTGTGTGAATAAACTCCGTAGTCTCCATGAATACATGTACCCTAACATAATAAATCAGTTATCATGTATCGTCTTACCCCAGACTGATGGCCCATTTGAACTAAACGCAAGCATGATACAAATACTTCCTATATTTCGAGGGTTCGATTCTGAGAATCCCTATAACCATGTAAGAGAGTTAAAAAAATTGTCCGGGCTTTACAACTGACCATATATCCGAAGACTCTTTGAAATTGCGTTTGTTTACTTTTCTTTAAAGGAAAAGACCAAAACATGGTTTTACGGTTTGAGACCGCAGTCAATCACCACTTGGGACCAACTCACAAATCAATTTGTCGGAAAGTTCTTTCCACATCATAGGACCATCTCTATTCGTCGAAGTATTAAGTGTTTTGTCAGTTAGATGGAAACACTTTTTCATTATTTTGAACGATTTAATGTTGTTGTTTGAGTGTCCTCATCATGGCCTCGAGAAGTGGAGACTGGTCGCCATTTTTATGAGGGACTAGACTTTAAGTCTCGAGCCTTGGTTGAATCTATGTGTAATGGTGAATTCATTGATAAAACTGTGGACGATGCATGGTTATTTCTAGCTGAAGTTGCAGAGAAGACCCATCAGTGGGAAACCTATAGGGAAACTAGGACCATGCCACATGATATGGGTAATCACCATGAGTCAGATGTTGATTTTCCCAATGAGCTTAATTCTGGATATAGTGTTTCATACCCTATTGCTGAAAATGTCAATCCATATTCACCTATTTTAGAGGCAGATGTATGGACGAAAAACACTAATGGTTTTGACAAAGTAGGATTTTCATGTATTTGTGATGATGATGATTATGATGATGTTATATTAGAAGAACATGTCTATGCTGAAAATGTTATGGAACCTTTGGGTTCAAATACATTAGGCTTTTCTGCCCCGACCTTCATGAATGATGTTTCTTCTAGTATTCCATATACATGTGATGAGGCTACTGATTTAGATATTGTGCAGTTATCCTGTGAAGAGCATGACTTAGGTAATGTTGAATCTTCTGTTGACACTAATGATCCTATGCATGAAAATATAGTTGATGTGTCTGATTCCATACTTAAGCCACATATATTGTTTCTTTTGATGTTAATTTGGATATTTCGGATAACCATGATTCTGAATTTGGACTTGTGAAATTGTGTTGTGATGATGAGCATGCTACACAACTTGATTATGATTTAGAAAATGCTGATGTGACTGATAATATTGGTACTTTTGATCTCATGCATGTGAGAAACTTAGATGTCACCTTCTTGCCTAAGTCACAGATTGAGATCATTCCACCCAACCTAGATTTGGTTTGTAACAAAAATTTTAAACCAACTTTTCTGAAGATTCCCAACCTAGGATTGGAACTGTGTGCCTCTCAAGTCCTCTTGGACTATTTTGCATCTAAATACAATACTTTTAAGGAGCCACAGTTGGAATATGCATGTTTGTCCATCCCAAACAAAGTCCATTTTCAGTTAGACCTTGTGAATCCTGCACCCCTAAAATTGTTAGATTTTGTGCTTAAAAGTAAACCTGTTGAAAAATTTAGGTTTAGGGGTGATTCATCCGGTTTTTCACTCTCGCTCTCATTTCAGTCCAATTTTAGTGTTTTGAAACTGTCTATGTTTCAACACTTCGTCTTTTGGGTTGATCCTCAACTCTTTAGACTGTATGTATATAGTGAATTGTTTGTATATAATCCGGTAGGTAATGTTTAGTGGAATCATATGTTTCTTGTATATATTGTGTTAACCCAATGTGAATTCAGTTGAGTTACTGTTGGGTTTTGCCCTGAATAACGGAGTTCTAATATTACTTTCGCCGAAATCGGGTATTCTCTTTCCTTTTTCTCTACTCAACATGATCCTCTTCATGTGTTGTATTATAATTTTGTTCATATTTTGAAACATTGAGGACAATGTTTAGTTTAGGTTTAGGGGTATAGAGTAGATACTTTGATAATATGCCATAATTGAAAACAGAACTCCCTCTTTTGAAAAAATTGAAAAATTCCAAAAAAATTGAAAAATTGAAAAAAAAAAAAAAAAACATAAAAATGGAGCTCATTTACCTTGAAATGTTGACTCTTGTGCAAATATGTAATTTTTAGGAGTCTTAGTGTAGATATTTAGGCACCCTGATTCTAGCACAATTCACATAGTGATAAGAAACTTGCACGCGCACGATCTACCAATACATGTATAGCCTCGATATTCAAGGTGTTTGATAGGAAGTCACGATTGCCAATCACTTTAGAATACTGAATGAGACTTGACTAGCTTGTTCTTTGGTTGGCTGGGATAGAAGTTGGAGGATACGTTAAGAAAAGCAACCATAGAATTTGACCGGATGCATTCGATAAGGGCCACCTCTTGCTAAGAGTCATGTAATTATGTTTTTCTTTTTGTTCATGTATCAAAAGTGTCACTATGTTGTAAAGATCAAAGTTTTTTCTTGAAAAAAAAAATAAAAACAAAAAATCAAGTATTTATTTATTCCATGTTTTGTCATGTTAAAGACAATAGTTCTCTCTTGTTCCAAAAATAAAAGAGAGTAATCAATGTAAATAAGAGTCATGTAAAGAGTCATCTTTTTGTTGTAAATAGTCTTGTAATAAGCAAGGAGGGTGCAGCCATTGATGTATAACGCGGGTAAACTGAAATATCACCAACTCATTGGGTGAACATTCACAATTCTCGTAAAGCCGGACAGCTAGCTTGGCTTAGAATTCGGTTCTTAGCCTAAAAACTATCTCTTGGTGATTAGTAGTCATAACTTCAGGTCATTCTAGACACATGTGTAGATACACTTTACACTCTTATCACATGTCCTTTTTTTGTTATCAGTGCTAGGATTGTGCCTTTGATAGCTAGATTGACATCTCCATTTTGCTGTGAGCTTAAACTGACTTGCACATGTCACATTTGATGGAATCTGAGCTTATATTTTGACCTAGAACTTTGTAGGTACGTTCTAAGCAAACCTTCACGAGACTTCGCTCGTCCACTAGGGACACTTAGTGGTTTAAAAGGCTTAGTGCATACGCTAAATGCATTCGAGAGACCAGCGACAGTGGTATAGGTAGGATTTCCTTAGTTTTGTTTTACTTGAGGACAAGTAAAATTCAGGTTTGGGGGTATTTGATGAGTGCTAAAAAGTGCATATTTCTATATATTTTTCTTGGCATTTAACTCATCTTTTGTGCATTAATTCTACATTTTATCCCATATTCTGTATTTTCTTTGTTTTTAAGAATAAATATTTTTATTAATTAATTTTTCATTTTTAGGTTGTAAATAAAGTTTGGATGAATTGCGGAGCGAAAAGAGAAGAAAAGTAATGAAAAGTCGGGAGGAGTTACACAAGGAAGCCGCGAAGAATGTTGTGCACAAGACCAAAAGGCTAGAACTGGGCTTGAAGAGGAAGAATTGTTCTTAAAGAAGATATGGGCTTGGCATACCCAAGGCCCAAAACCCTCACCCAAACCCATTTCCAATATCCATACCCGCCTTCATCTTCAGCCGTCAGATTGGATCATCTCAGCATCCTACGGTCGCTTCATCGTCGTGCATCGAAGTCTAAAGCTCCTGTCTAACACTACAGCACCTAACTTCATCTTGAGCCGTCAGTTTCGTTGTACTTTCGCATCCAACGGTCGCTCCTCGCTTCCTTCCATCTCGCCGTTGGATCAATCCATCATCTTTGCATCCAACGCTTTATCTTCGCTGATCATCAAGATTCTCTCCACCTGCTCAACACCTGAGTACCAAACACCTATACCCTAAACCAAACAGCACCTAATCTCTTCTCCATCGACTCCATCTTCTACACTCCGTCTGCAACAGCCTCACCTTCACCACCAAATCCGCCAACTCCACTACCTCAACCACCACAACCCCCACCAAAAGCCATCATGGCTATCACCTACCGAAAACCATCATTTCCCCTATCTTTCTAGCCATCTATTTCATCAATTTCTCATCTCTCATCTCACTGAAACCCTAGGTGAGAAATTGATAAAATAGGTGAATCTATAGAAGCAATTGAAGCATGGAGATGGACCAGGAGAGGCAGAAGAAGAGTGGGTCGACGAGATGGAGCAGTTATCCCATCAAATTTGGTGATATTTCAAAACCCTAACTTTACTGATTTGGGGATTTGGGGAGAAATAGTGTATGAACCCTAATTGGGTTTCTGGGTATAAATATAGGGGTGTGTGGGTGTTGTAAATAGGCCTGGACTAGCCAGTGCACCACCAAGAGGACTGGAATAGCCAGTTCCTCGATTCCTCACATGTTCTGTTTTTGTTTTTGTTTTTGTTTCAATTTCAATTACTCTTTATGTTCATCATGTTTTTAATTACTGTCAACATGTTCTAGTTCTTCAGCTAAGGCTCAGATGAAGCCTAGTGCACTGTTAAATGATGAATTGCTAGGATAGTCGTCTTAATGCTTGTCTTGCTTGAGAAATGGGAAGAAGTCAGTGCTCTGATATGCCTGTGATTGACTGTGCTGTCAAAAGACAGTCAATACTAGGGGCATATCAATGAGCAAGCTGATTCTCCTCCCATTCTAATGTATGCTTAAGATTCTAATTTCAACCTAGAATTGCATTGCTTGATTAGGACACAAGGTGGATTCTAAGCCCTTAGCTTAACCCACAATTTGTTTTCACAGTCACTTGCAACTCCGAATCTGTTTTTCTTATTGCTTAGTTAAATTTTCCTTGCTGCTTTGTTTAGTTTTTGTGCAATTTACAGCTTGTTGTGCACTGAAATCAGTGCACAAACTCCCCCCTGCCCTTGGCTTACAGCCTTGGTTCTTAACTGTTCTGCCTTATTGCTTTGCCTTGCTCACTGCCTTGGCCTATCCCTCATTGTCACTGCCTTGCATATAGCTTAGCTAGGAAAACTTCATAACACCCCAAGTCCCTGTGGAATGACCCTGTTCTTGCACACAAGCTACAACTGACCCTGTGCACTTGCAGGTATCACTGTAGGCATCCATTTATTGTCTTATTTTCACATCTTTAAATGCCTACCAGTGATATACAAATAGCTAAATCCTCTTGTTGAGTGAATCTAACACCACGAACTCCGGGAGGCATTTTTGTAGATGATTTGAGAGTGAAGAGATTTAGAATGTGTGAATTTGGAATTGAAATGAGGAGTATTTATAGAATCAAAATTCTAGCCGTTGGATGATAAAAAAATTCATTCGTCCAGATTTAGTCGTAGGCGGTTTTTGATCACACGCTGGAGGATTCACTTCAGACGCTGACGTTTGTAGGAAAAAGTGGCGGTTTTGGATCACACGCTAGTGGTTTTGGATCATACAACAGCGTGTTTGGTGCATCTAATCTACGACCGCACTTAACAAACCCTCAATTTTATTAGTTTGCCCCATCCGTTTTTCAAGTTTGTTGAGTCCATAGTAGAAGCAATACTCAACAAATTACGAGAAATACTCTAACAATTTATGAGAAATACTCTGCTCAAGTTATTATGGCAAAGCGTGGTATTTTTACCTACCTCAAAGTCTAATTGTACCAAAACTTTGAAGTAACACTACGATGATATGTTCTCCCCCTTAGTCAATACTAACGTCTTTTACATAATAGGTAAAACCTATAGATTATGATTCACCACCCCTTACATAATGCTTTGAAAAGTCATATGTTGTAGTAAGATACTATTTAATACTTCCCCCCTTTTTCAACAAAATTGGCAAAGGCGAAAAACTGGGATCACAATGAATTAAACAAAAGAGTGTCAAGACTAGAGAACACATATCAACCTTTAGTTTACACGATTTCACCAAGAAATCTCGGTTTGCATCAAGGAGACATAATGCACAAGCATCTCCTTAATTTCACATCCGCACTCCCCACAAAGATATTACCATGAAGCACAAGTTCAAAAGAACTCTCCCAATTAGATGTCATTCCCGAAAGAATAACAAAAGCGACATTTCTCTAAAAGAGAAGGATTTATAATATTGGATTTAGAAATCCCACGAGGAGATATGAGCTAAGAATCAATCATTAAAAATTTCTCATGAGATCGTGTTACTAAACAATTTAGAACTATCTCATGGTAATCAAACAATATACAATATGTCACGAAGATCAATTATTGCGACCATCTTAGCTAAGATACAAACCTGTGTCAACAAGATTTGATTTACTTTTAAAAGGAAGAATCAATCTTTTCTGCAAGGATTTACACCAAAAATTGGCTATTAAAAGCATATGAAAAGATATCATTGACAAAGAAGAAGATGCATATATATATATATGCATATGAAAAGATATCATTAAGAACCGTGCATAATATGTTCACAATGGACCAAGAAGGTTGAGAATATTCAAGTGATAACGGTGTTCAATGAAACTCAATACAAAACAAATGTTCACAAACACAAAGTGATTTAGTATCAAAGTTTTCTTAGAATTTTCTATGAAAGTTGTAGCAATGCCAAAGCCAAAAAGAATTATAAAAATTGTTTACGAGCATTTGTAAAATTCAGAGTGGGAGGGTTGGTGAACTGGCTCACAAACTGTCCCACATAAAACTCTATGGTCCGTAAACTGGGTTATCGAACTGTCCTGTTTCCCAAAATTAAGATGTCAACGGTTCACGAACTGGGTTCGCGAACTGTCCCAATCTGAACTTCACGGTTGGTGAACTGATTGACCAACCTTCATGTATTTCATAAACTCATATATCTATGGTTTGAGAGATGGTTTACCAACCTACCCTGAGCTGAAAATACAGAAGTTCTGAACTCTCAATTTGAAACTTTCCCAATGGTCATAGATAATAAATATCATTGCCTGAGAAATTTTCAAATGATCAACTTGAAACAAAAATAATTCATGAACAATAAATTGTTCTTAACCAAGATTGTTAAGGATTATGAACAACCATTGCTTATAAATTGTTCACCTAGAAAAAAAATCAAAAAATTAGCCCTAGATAAACCGGAAAAAAAACCACCTTATCAGTAGACTCCCCAAACTTCGAATTGATTTTTTTTATTAAACGATCGATCGTATTTCAAATAGTCAATCTATCTTCAAGTAAAACCAAAATGGACATAATCAAACACCTAATATATTTGGAAAATGAAAGATACGAAAAATTGAGAATGTGAATGCAACTAAGCAATAAAACCAACAGAGTTTCAGTAAAGTAGATTTGCAAAGCGATTTCGTGAAGAAAATATGAAAATCTACATGATTATTAAAATGGTCAAAATAAAAAATGAAAGTTTATCAAATGAAGGTAATAACAATGATATTATAAAAAGAACTTGGAGAGTAAGAAAAGAGATAGTCAAAGAGAAGTACGTATAAATCTAGACGTGATAATCTCTTTAATGACTTTAAGTGCTTTCTCTAAACACGCAAATATTTAGCATTTTATCAAGGTTAAATGAACTGATATCTATTCTCATCGTCCATTCAAATTCATTGACATCGATATGAATTTTATGGTTTCAATCTAGAGTCTAGACTCAACATAATTACTTATCCAAAACCATCTATCAAATAGATAACAATTTATATTTTATTGAATCATTAGCGTCTAATCAACATATACAATTTTCGGTTACATTTAAATAGAAATTTTCACTGTATTTGCTTTCCCATATTCATGGTAAAACCATTTTTATTAAACCAAACGCACACTAAACTAAAATGAATACCGTAGAAAAAAGAGAAAAAAACCAATACCATGTAATCAAATATGACAACCATTAGATATACAAGATTCTAGGGTTACGATGTTTTGTCAAACCTTTTATCAAATTATAATAAACGAGTCTATCCATAACTTTTTTTCTTCAAGAGTAACGAATCTCTTTATGATAACCAGATCCATTTTATAACTGGGTTAATTCTCGTTGGTAACTATCTGAAACCTTTTTTTTTTTTTCAAAACTAGTCATAAAACACCAAGGTGATCAAACTAGTGGTACAAAACATCCAGCCATATTATTTTTAATAAATAAAAACCATTTTATTAAAAAATGGCACAAAAAACCCAGATCAAATGATAATGAGTAAATTTAATTTTTGTTACTTAAAAAAAGCCAAACATACCCTTTTCATCTTTTCTTCTTCTTTCCTTTCTTTTTTCTTCTTTATTCCGTCTCCTTCTCTCCACCACCATCATCACCAACAACAACAAATATCTCAACGAACACCAGCAGCAACACCTCTATCACCACCAACATCAACACCTCCGTCTCCTCCATGAACGCCTCAGTCTCCTCTACGAACACCTCCGTCCCTTTTCTTGCACTTTTATTTTCAGATCTATCACCAACAATAGCTCTGCCACCACCAAACCAGTCACTATTTCCAGACCCGTCACCAGCAACACCTCCATCTTCTCCACGAACACCTCCTTCTCTTTTCTTCTACTTTTATATTCTGATCTATCACCAACAGTAGCTTCGCCACCACCAAACTAGCCTCTATGTTCAGATCCGCCACCAACAACACCTCTGTCTCCTCCATTAACACCATCATCACCTTCTTCTCTTTCTACGTCCTGATTTTCCATCAACAACACCGCCTCCTCTTACTTCTATTTTTTCCCACCACTACATGTCAGATCCTCCACCAACACTACTTATGCCTCCTCCTTCTATCATCTAAAACTATCACGAATACCTTCAAATTGGTTTCATCAATTCTGACAGTTTTGGTTGGTGAAAACAGTAAATTTATGATGAAACCAAATTTGGTTTCATCATAATCTTGTCTATTTTCTATCATGAAACCAAAGATTTTAATGATGAAAATTAAGTTTATGATGAAACCAAATTTTGGTTTCACCTGACTTTTGCCTAGTTTATTCGACCTGACTTGGAAGTCGGCGTGTTTAGTTTCATCATTGATGTTATGTTGGTTAAATAACAATATGAGGAAAAATGATGAAACCTAATTAGGTTTCATCATATTTTTTTTTTCATTTTGTTGAATATTGATCTCTATGAAACCAATTTTTGATGGTGAGACATAGGTGAATTGTTTTTTGTTGAAACTAATTTTAGTTGAGGAGGAAATGGTAGTGGTGGTTGTGGTGCTGATGGTTGTGGCGGCGATGTAGGTGGTGCATTTAATGGTGGTGGTAGGTTTTATCTTATTGTGTTTCATTTTTTCTTCTTTCTTCCTTCTCCTTTCTGTTATGATGAAACCAAATTTTGGTTTCACCTGATTTTTTCCTAGTTTATTCGGCCTGACTTGGAAGTCAGCGTATTTGGTTTTATCATTGAAGTTGTGTTGGTGAAATGATAATATGTGGAAAAATGATAAAACCAAATTTGGTTTCATCATTTTTTTATGTTTGGTTTCATCATTTTTTTTCTCATTTTGTTGAATATTGATCAATGAAACTCATTTTTTGTGGAGGTGGCGGTTGGTTGGTGGTGGTGGTGGCCAGTGATAATGGTGGTGTTGCTCGTCGGTGGCGCGCTGGTGGTCGTCGTCATCGATGGTCTGTGGTGGTGGTCGGCGGCGACGGTGGTTGGTGGCGGTGGTGGTGGCGGCGCGGTGGTCTGTGATGGTGGTGGTCGGCAGCGATCGGTGACGGTGGTTGGCGGCAGATGGTGGTCGGTGGTGTGGCTAGTTGCTGGTGGTGGGTTGTTGTTGGTGGTGATAATATAATAAAAATTAAAAGTGGGGTTGATTTGTTTTTGCTGGGGTGGTTTAACCTAGAAGAGTAATATAAACAGTTTATGTTAAATGGGGTTGTTGTGAACATTTTGTTTTGTTGGAGTTTTTTTCCATGAATAGTGACACCTTTGGGGTTATAACTCCGGCTGGTTTTTTTATCAGAATTATCGGTAAATATCTTGCCTTGCGTATTTTAATTATTTATTTATTGAAGGAGGATCCATGGACACTCTTAGATGGACACTATCATACATGATTTGCGTTATTTTCTCCGCAAAAGCCAAACGACAATGAATTTAAATCTAATATTTTGATGTCACGTTCTTCTTAGATACCAAACCTCACAATTTACCGATGTTAATTTCAACTGTTAACTTTTAACGGATGATATTCAAAGGAGTAGACGGAAGTGTTATACATCTCTAATTGTGTTCATTTTTGATAGGAATGTGAAATCTTATAAAAGAAATGTATCATCAAAATATTAAATTTAAATTCTTATAATTTGGATTTTGCCAAGAAAATGACACGAATGATGTATGATGTATAATATTCATGAGTGCGCATAAATCCTTCCTCATTTGACTCGTTAACTTATCCTGGGGCGGTTTATTTATTTTTTTTCACCCTAAAAGAGAAGAACTCCCCTACTTCATTTTGTTGCACTCGAGGAAGAGTCTTCTAACTTTCTGCGTCCAAAATCCCTAGCTCCTCTCAGTCTATCGCTAAATTTTAGAAGGTGATCGAGCTGACAATCTAAAGGTGCGATGAACTCTGAGATCAACCTCTTCCCTTTTTCCAGTTTTGGTATATTGTTTTCTTTCTTTTCTCTATTTTTTTTAGTTAAAATGTGACTTCTTTGAATGTAAAAATCAGTTGTAATGTTCCTAATTAAAGGAGGAGAAAATTTTCAGAATTCATATAATTATCATCCTTAGTAGCAATGTTTTAGAATTTACTTGGTAAGCAACCGTATTTATTGATTGTAGTTATCATTGATGAGTGAAGGTTGTTGGAGTAGATTTAGGTAATACTACTATTTGAATCATATGTGTCAATTGCTACATTTTAAACAGAAATTGATAGGTTGGGTTTTGCGATTTTGAAGTTTCTTTGTGGGAAAAATAGGTGATAGTTGTGAAATTTAGTGATAGGACTATAATACCATCTGAATGAACAGAAAAGTGGTTTTTAAAAGCTGGAAAAAATTAAACACTCAGCTGCACTTAGTATATTGTATTGCATGATGCCATTGTTGGAAATGCTTCAATTTGGTGAGTTTCATTGTTACCCCGCTTTTCCCTTCTTGTTTTTGAAGTCTCAATGCGAACTACGGCCAATGTTTTAAATCCAATCAGGCACTTCTTCACTAATTACACCCTGATACTATCGTTAAAACATGGATGCCTGAGCTAGGAAATATTTTTTAAGCTTAAGCCCTGTTGAATAAATGCAGGGAGTAATAATTGTTGTAGTATGTGCAGATGTCTTGAAGTTTCTTAAAAGAGAGATGTCCTACTGTTGAATCAAGACATTCTTGTCGTTCTGTTCTATGACTTTACTCTATTGGTTCTAAGCATGCTTATGATTTCAACTCTACATGCCTATGTTTATTGTTTATTATATTTATTATCTGTTTATTTTAAGGAAGTATTTCCTGCTCCTTAGTTCTCTCTGCATCACAACTAACTATAAGTAATTTGTCTTTTAGGTCGATGACATGAACTTCTATCGAGCTTGAACATCAGCGGTGGCTTTTCTAGGAACTTGGGCATTTAGCATCATGAATATCCAAATAACACCAGAGTTGCCTGTACTTGCAAAGTTAAAATTTGGGGTGAACTGTGTTAGATCGTTTTCCCAACGGTTAGCGATGCCCTATTGATTTACGGATGAATCTCAACATGTATGCTTTTTTTCTTCTCTTTTTAAATTTTATGATGCATCTTAGGGCGTGAAGTTCAAACCATTGAAACAAGGATACTCCATGCCCAGTCTCCCACCCATGTGAAGGATATAGATACACCTTGATACTTTAAGTAACTGCTGACCGTTCTCCGCCTTCTTCTCAAAGTGTCGGACCTCTGATAAAAATTAAGTGTTCTCTTTTCCAATTTCACTTTCGAGTACAAAGTCGTTATCTTATATCCAATGAAGTAGCACTCGTGTTAAAAATAATGCGAAGTTTAGTTAATTATCTGTTTTTCTTTGAAACTTTGTATTCTTACCTTAGATGCCAACATCGGAGCACTTTGGTATCACCTCCTACATAATGTCACCACCTCACCTCCACTAAATAGCCAGCAGTATGGTTTTGAATATTTAGGTCAGTACACACTGTTGTTACTATCCATATGTTAGCAATTCATTAGTTGACTTGTCAGTTATGTATTTTATATTGTTTTGTCCGTGAAATGGGAGATCTGATGTACGAGAGGATGACTGAATTTTGCAATTGGGGAAAGCGGCAGCCAATTCATAATGGGTGGTACAGTTAACTTAGACTAAGTACATTGACCTTGTGCAATTTGGCTACACGGTAGAGTAGAGAACCGGTTTTAGTATAACTGAGACTGTACACAGCTTAAAACTTAAAAGAAATTAACTGTCTTTGATTATAGGCGTACATCTTCTTATTTTTGTGATTTTGTGCATGCTAATATGCTGTTTTTGACCAATAGTTCAAAGATGTCTTAGACGTTCAATTGACCTGTATAATTTTTGGCGAAGTATTGTGTAAGTCCATATATGATATCCTGTAGTTATGGCCGTTTCCTGTTTGTCTCTGAACTAATGATTTTCTTCCAGTTTGGATAATTACCCTTACCTCTGTTCTTTTTTGGACTGCTCTATTAGGATGCAAATGCAACATTGCTACATTAAGGCTTGTGATATATAGATGTGTATGGTGCCTTTTTCTGGGTTGTGTGTTAGGTCTTAGGTGTTTGAGTTTTCACACCCAGTACTGTGACACTGTGAGGGTTGAAGCGCTAGTGCTTTCTCTACCTCTTGTCCAGAGATTTTTATTGGAGTAATGTTCCAGGTGGTATACCATCTCTCTTTGAGGAAGCGAACTTAATTTGCCAGCTTTTGCAGGAGTATGACTGAAAGCACATCTCATCTTGGAGATCTAATTGGCAGCAATATGGTGTTGGATAGTGAAATTTTTGATGAGTTTGAGATAGAAGATTGTGATAATACCAGCAGACAAGACAATCAACTTGTAGAATTGACTGTAGACGTGGGACCTTCAGAACCATGTATAGGCATGGAGTTCAATTCAGCAGATGATGGTAAAGATTATTATGGTGCGTATGCCAGACGTAATGGTTTCACTATTCGTGTTAACCGTAAGCGAAGATCTCGTATAGACGAAGCTGTTATCGGGTTTGATTATGTATGTTCTAAAGAAGGTTTTCGTCCAAAGAGATGCCTAGGAGAAGACAGAACTATTCTATTGTCGAAGCAATCAAGAGTAGGGTGCAAGGCAATTTTAGTTATTGCTTACAGGAGGGAAGTTGAAAAATGGGTTGTCACAAACTTCGTTAGAGAGCATAATCATGACCTAATGGGTCCTGCAGAGGTTCTAGTGAGACGGTCATCGGTGAAGGCGTCAACTGAGGTATGCATGCACTTGAACTGCTCTCGTATTGATCTAAGATGGCAAGTTTTGCCTGTAATAAAGCAATGCTAGGAGGTGACTGGAAGAGCTAACATGATTCTTGCACTGCTCCATGAAACCCACACATTGATTGTCCAAGAATTCATTTTACCTAGTAAATTACCCTTAAAGATAATGAGAATTGTTTCTGCATCTACTTATTACTCGAGAGTTTGATAACTGTTCTTGATTCCTGAAGATCAGTTGACTTTTAGTTGGGAGTGGAAGTAGCTGTCCTCTATAGTAGTACAATGTCATGTAATCATGTCCTCAACACCATTGTACTTTTCCATGGTTTGCTTTTGCAGGATGCGAAGGATAAAAGAATTCGGGAACTAACCTCAGAACTCTACAATGAGAGACAAAGATTCCAAAGACGGTGCTCAGCATATGAAGAACGTTGTGCAGCTTATAAAGTAAATCTAGGTAAGATTTTAAAGGATATTGAGCTACACTCAGAACACCTTTCTGTTAGTGTTTCAAACATCCTTCAGACCATAAAAGAGGTTGACGATGAACATTGAAAGACCCACACAAACCCCGGCTAGTCTTTTTGTGCTAGTTGTCTGTTGTAATATATTTTCATTTTTAGTTTCTAGTTCTCTTCTCTTGCTGTATATCGTCACTATTGTATTTGCTTTATATTTTCAAAAGTATTTAGCTTGATCAATTGTTGAGCTCAGTTACAGTGATCTCCAGTTATGAGAACGAGATTTGATTCGGTAACGAAAATGCCATATTGTAACCAGAAAGAATCTTCCTGGTCGGATGTGGGGTCGCCTATTCTGACAAACCAACTGTTTAGTAAGTCGACCCAAAATTACCATGTTATTTATTCTACCAGTACCAAGTTTATGTGATCATCCATCATACTTTTTGCTAGTATTATCAATATCAAGTCCTTCAAGAGGAAGGGTTGAGAAATCCCAGAGGCTAAAAATAGATGGCCATACGGTTGGGCTTTGGGGATGGAATCCCCAAAATTTTAACTCCTGTCAAGAAATAATGCTGCTTATGAATAAAGATTGAAGATGAACCATATGTTGACCCTAGTCTCGTATTCAATTATTCTCAAAGTTATCACAGCTTTTAGTGAACAAGTGTAATTATCGACTGCCTATGTTTTCAAGCGATTCCCACAGTAATTTACAAACAGCACAGCCACATGCTAGCTTCCGCCATGATGACTCTTACAATTCATCTGGGAAACACAGACGTGGGACACGGCAAATTGTAAAAATAGCTAGGACACGGACAGAGTAATGTACTGAAACATGAAGGACACACACTTATAAGGCTATATCTACAGTTGAGAAGAAGAGCTGGCAAACCCTGGTGTGGTTTAAGTGGCACATTCCCAGACATTCTTTCATAGCCTGGATGGTATAGGCTATACAGAGTAGGCTGAAGACGAGATAAGCTGGTTAAGTGGAGAATTCTTGCTAATGCTAAGTGTTTCTTTTATGAAGCTGAAGAGGAGAATGAGACCCATCTGTGCCACTTAAACAGCAGAGGCATGGAGAAATTAGGGGTAGAATGGACACTATCATTCCATCAAGGAAGTGGTGATGAAACCGGGTAGACTAGTCTAAGAAAATGAAAGAAAAAATAAATACTGCTTGTGCTGGATACACTTAGTGCAGTCTACGAGAATCATTGATGTAGTGAACACCTTCACACTACTATCTACCATAGGTTATCAATGGGTAAAAACCTGTTAAACTAAAATGATTGTCCAGCAGATAAAGTAAAATGTAAAGCGAAGAAACCCATATTCTATGATGTTTGGGGGTATAGTAATATACAGTACATTGAGAAACTTATATTAGTGTTTCTAAGAAAAAACTGAGATGGAAAATAATAACTGAACAGAATCGCTGATGACTTTTTAACGCTCAACAATATGAACGGCAATGATAAAGAATGCGAAAATTACAGTTGAACTTCCATCATCCAAGAAATTTTTCCATTGCGACTTACCTACTGTCGAGTTTTCACTACATTAAATGAGTTGAGAGGAGGAATCAAACAAGGTCAATCTGCCCCGTCTCTACAAGTGGCTTTATTGACTTGTACCTTAGGACATACAGATCATCCGCAATTAGGTCTACAACCTCATCTCCACTGCAACATTGCCAAACAAGATAGATAAGTGGATGAACGAGATACATTTATAGGAGGAACTGGAATAAAATCTCTATTCTTTATAGCTAAGCTTCAAATTAGCAGTTCAAGACGCTTCCTTCAAGCCTAAATAACTAGTATCCCCCATACTACGGAAGAATATCATATTGTCACACTAAACTTATACGAACATTTGACCCACATGAAGATGATCCAATATCTGGTTGTTTTTAGAGGATGATTTCTTTGAAATATAGATCAAAGTCAAACCTACATTTATTATCATTAGACCCCTAAACTCAACACAGATAACATGTCTACATATGCATAGAATCTATAGTATATAAAGAGTTGATTAGAGAATTACACGGCATCAAGCTGAAATGATCCAACAGATCCCTTGCTTTTGCAGAAGACAAATGTATCCAGCTGCGGCTCTGGAACTGCATGTCAAAATCAATGATCAGAAAAGCATGAGGGGGAAAAACATCTTGTTACTCAGATGCTATAATGAGCAATAGCAGGTACCATAAGGCAAGCAAAAGAGTCATCCATGAGACAAGTGCATTTGAATTTTAAGATTGCCTGAATAGTTTAAGAATGACCCCATAGTGGTTATAAAAACCATCCACATCTACGGATGTAAATCGAGAACGTTAAACCCAATTTCCTCAAATGATAGAACAACAAGCTACAATATGCTTGGAAGACGACAAACAAATGATGTATTAACTGTTGAAACAACTGAATAACCACAGAATTTGTAAAACTCTTTATAGTCATATATTTCCCAACGAAATAATAATTGGAAAATAGGAAAAATTACTAGTATTACACCAACATTTTCTTCAACATTCCAAAAACTGCAATAGGATGCAAAGAAACTCTTGTATAAAAACTGTTGGCCTTCACAGATGAGCCATAAGTTGAGAGTATACTAACTAGGTAATTGCTTGAGAGAGAGAGAGATAGTACCCATATCATCCTCTTCACTTGATATAGATTGCTTCAGAACATCCTGGTAGCCAAAAGGCAATCGTGATAAAACACTTTGGTTCAGATGATTTTCCATATTTTCCTTACAGCTGTTCTTTCGAAACAAATTCACAGACCAAATTAGTCATGTAACTTAGCAAAAATTTCGCGCATAAAACTACACATATCAAATAAAATAGAATGATTCACCTTTTCGCAAACACTTTCTCAGGTTTAGAAAGCCTCTTCCATAAATCAGTTTTCGAAATGTGAATCATGTACTTCTCGATCTGTAAAAAGAAATTGTTAGATAAAAGGATACACCATTTCAAGGTCCTGACCAACAAAAGCAACAAGAAATTGAACCTATCCCCACCTTCTGAAGGCGAGTTCGAAGATACGATCTCAATAAAAACTCAGTCCTGTCCAAGTCCATCTGATAAAGTGATACGGTGAGCGCATCCTTGCCATCTTCGGCATATGCTTCCACAGTATCTTCCTACACAGACAGTATGAAAAATTGAATTAGACAAACAATGTAACATAAAAAAGACAAATCAGACACCCCCAATCAATCTTTCTTCTACAGAACCTGTTTTCTTAACTCACTTTCTAGAATCTTGTGAATAAGTAAAATTCCTAGAACCCTAACTTCATTAGTAAAAGAAAAAACTCTTAAATCTGTAAGAAATTCCAGCATAAAAACTATGTAACCCTAAAATAGACTATATATTCACAATTCATTAGTGAAAATCTAACCCCAAATCTCAATTGAATAATTGAAAAAGAAATATTTTCAGCAAAAATAAAAAAAGGGGTAAGATCTAAAAGAAAAGGTTAAACAGAATTAGGGTTTGGGATAAAAAATTTACCATATTTTGAATTTGGACTCTAGCATTTCTTACTACATCTTCCTGAAATTGAAGAATTTCAGGAGAAGCTTTCTCGTTTCTCCATGCGCGCTTCAAAAGCTCCACTTCAGTTGGAAGAGCTGAAATCGACGCATCGATATCTTCACTTCCAAAACCTAAACCTTGATCTGAAGCAGGCGCCATAATATCTTATCTGCAGAGACGAAGACGGTAAAGCAACAAAAGAAGAGGAGACGGGAGGAGAAAGAACAAAATGGCGCCAAAAATATAGACATACCCCCGTCTTTCTTCCAGAGGGACTAATCTGGACCGGGTAATTCACTTAAGGGTCCGTTTGGCACGGTGTTCATAATAGGAGGAGGTAGTGCAGCCTAAGGAGTAGTAGAAAAAAGGTTGTATTTATAAGTTGGTTTGGCTTCTGCCCAAAAGTTCATTTCTCAACTGATTAGCATCTCCGGTTGGTGCAGACTAGACTTCTTATCTCACTACATCCTACATGACTTTATATATATCCGAAGAAATGTCACCAAAACTCTTCACAATCATATATTTTAAGTTAGAGGCCTAAAAAGCCCGTCCCAGGACCATCTAATGATAAATACAACAGGATCCTTAGCTGTGTTTACTCCTCTGGTTCAGAGATAGTTTGTACTGTTCTAGTACAAATCAAGAAGGTTTTCACAAAAAAATGAACGGAAATAGACAAGAATTAGTAACTCTGCCGTAGCAGCCCTTAATTACTTCATTAAAATCAACTTAAGTTTCTCAAATAGTTTTCTTACGTCATAAATACTAAGTCAATAGAAGAGAAACCCTAAATTAGGAGACTAATCCGCCGACGACACCTGTCTAAGGATCACCGGCTCTTAATTAGCCAATGCTTAATCGGTTAGCTTCATTATTTAGGCTGACGGACCACTAATGAGGGCACCCATACATCTAACTTCAGAAGGAACGTGACAATACCCTCTCCATCAGAACATCCTTGTCCTCAAAGATGGAACTTGGGAAAATGATGTGCTATGTAAGTTGTATCTTCCCATGTAGCATCCTCTGGAGCAGTGTTGGTCCATTGTATAAGCAGTTGAGGGACAAAATTGCTATTGCAGATGATGATTCTTGAATTTAAACCAGCATCTGGAATGACAAGAACTGTACCATCAGTATCCAGCACATGGAGGGAAGGAGAGGGAATGTGGCTGGCTCCAATGTACTTCTTTAACTGGGAGACATGGAAAACAGGATGAATCCGAGCTTCTGCTGGCAATTTGAGTTTATAAGCAGCTGAACCAATCGTATGCTCTACAGGAAATGGGCCATAATATTTGGCAGCAAGTTTGAGGTTCCTTCTCAAGGCAACAATAGCTTGTTTGTAAGGCTGTAATTTCAGATACACCAAATCACCCACTGCAAAAACCCTGTCAGTTCTTGTCTTGTCAGAAAAAAACTTCATTCTCTCCTAGGACTTGTGAAGAGTGTGCTTCAAATAAGTCTCAACATCAGCCACAGAAGTAGTAGCAGTAGGAGGAAAATCCATGTGAGGAGGTAGGTAACCATATAGTGCATGAAAAGGACTCATTTTAAGACTAGTATGAAAGTTGGTGTTGTACCACCACTCTGCAAGTGGAAGCCATGAATGCCATTTCTTGGGCTGGTGGCCACACATACACCTCAAGTAGCTCTCCAGGCATGAGTTGACCCTCTCAGTTTGACCATCAGTTTGTGGATGGTAGGCTGTGCTTAACTTCAGCTGAGTCCCCAATGCCTTGAACAAGTCCTTCCAAAAATGACTAGTAAAAATCTTGTCCCTGTCAGATACAATTGAAGCAGGCAGACCATGGAGTTTAAAAACATGAGAGATAAATTCCCTGGCAACAGATGAGGTAGTGTAAGGGTGGTGTAAGCCAATGATGTGGATGTACTTTATCAGTATGTCCACCACCACCAAGGTAACAGATTTCCTTTCACTCATAGGCAATCCCTCAATGGAATACAGTGAAATGTACTGCCAAGCATGGTCTGGAACTGGTAAGGGTTGCAGTAATCCAGCAGGGAAGGTGCGTTCTCCTTTATTTCTTTGACATACATCACAAGTGGAAACAAATGAAAGAATGTCATTCTTCGTAGCAGGCCAAAACAAGTAAGATCTTGCTCTAACATATGTTGCATGCATGCCAGAATGGCCACCCACAGCTGAAGAATGTAGAGATGCTAAAATCTTGTGTTTGGTGTCAGCTGAAGTGCCCACATATAGTCTGCCTTTGTACCTTAAGATGTCATTCAAGTAAGTATACTTGGGTGCTGAGGCGGGGGAGATGGAAAATTGTGTTATGAGACCTTGAGCTGTGGTGTCATGTGCATAACTATCAATAAGTTCTTGAGTCCAAGCAGGCTGAGATAGAGATAAAAAATGACAGGCAGCAGTGGAGTGAGGTCTTCTGGAGAGGGCATCAGCCACCTTATTGTCAAAACCTCTTTTGTAATGGATTTCATAATCATATCCTAAGAGTTTCATGAGCCATTTATGTTGTAGGATAGTGGATATCTTCTGGTCAAGAAAATAATTGATGCTCTGGTGATCTGTTTTGATGATGAAATGAGAGCCTTGTAAATACTTCTTCCACTTATGGACTTCCTGAACAATAGCCAATAACTCCTTCTCATAAGTTAATAGTGCTGCAGCTTTTGGCCCAAGTGGTTTGCTGTAAAAGGCAATGGCCCTGTGTTATTGCATAAGGACAGCTCCAAGACCCACATCACAAGCATCAGTTTCAAGAAAAAATGGTTTGGTGAAGTCAGGTAATGCCAGCACAGGGGTAGTGTTCATGGCTGTTTTAAGCTTATTAAAGGCTACAGTAGCAGCAGGAGACAAAGAGAAAGCATCCTTCTTCAATAAGTCAGTCAATGGTTTGCTGATAAGATCATAATCCCTCACAAACTTCTTATAGTATCCTGTGAGGCCCAAGAATCCTCTAAGGCCCTTAAGAGTAGTAGGAATACGACATTCAACCATAACAGATATCTTAGCAGGGTCAGCCTTAACCCCATTATGGCTAATGATTTGTCCCGAATATTCTAGTTCAGATTTCCCAAAACAGCACTTAGAAAAGTTGGCAAACAGTTTGTGAGTTCTGAGAAGCTCAAGGACAGTTTGTAAGTGAATTAAATGAGTTTCTATAGAAGGGCTGTAAACTAGGATATCATCAAAAAATACCAAAACAAACTTTCTAAGATATTTCTGATAAGTTGTGTTCATGAGAGCTTGAAAAGTTGCAGGTGCATTGGTGAGACCAAAAGGCATTACCTTGAATTCAAAATGGCCACGGTGAGTCCTGAAAGCAGTTTTGTGGATGTCAGAGGGAAAAATCCTGATCTGATGATATCCCGATTTCAAATCAAGTTTCGAAAAAACTTTGGAGCCATGTAATTCATCCAATAATTCCTCTATGACTGGTATTGGAAATTTGTCTTTGATTGTGATTTTGTTTAACCTCCTATAATCAACACAGAACCTCCAAGCGTTGTCCTTCTTTTTGACCAGCAAAATAGTATAAGCAAATTGATTGTTGCTTGGTTGGATGATGCCTGACTGGAGCATTTCTTGCAGTAGGTTTTCCACCACTGCTTTTTGGATGAATGGACACCTATATGGTCTGAGATTGACAGGGATGGCATTAGGAATGAGGGGAATTTTATGGTCCAAGTTCCTTTGGGGTGGGAGAGTATGTGGGTCAGAAATGACGACTGGAAATTGGTTAATAACAGTAGTGATTTGTGGTGTGGGGATGTTGGTTGGATAGTGTTAGTTGATATGGAAAAAAGTTGACCAACAACTCCATGAGAATGCTTCTTGAAGAATCTTTTAACTGCTCCACCACTCATCATGCTTAAAGATGATTTTTGTTGAATTCCAGTCAGTGTGATTTTCTTTCCCTTATGCTTGAAAGTGATGCACAACTTAGATAAGTTGAAGAGGACATCACTCAGGTTTCTTAACCAGTCAGCACCAAGTACAGTGTCACAACCACCTAGTGGTAGAAGTCTGAGGTTCCCAGTGAATTTATGCCCTTGCATAATCCATTCCAGCTGAGAGCACACCCCTGAACTCACTGTTTTGTCCCCATTTGCTACAGTGACCAACAAACTGGCAGTGTGTTCAATTGGGCATTGTAAAGAGGTTGCCAAAGCAGAATCAATAAAGCTGTGTGTACTACCTGTGTCTATAAGGATTGAAATTTCCTTTTTCTTAATGAAGCCAGGAATCCTAATAGTGTCACCTGAGGCACTTCCTGTCAGAGCATGTAATGAAATCTCCATATCACTCTCAATAGGAGAGTCTGTCTCAGTCTTCAGTCCTGCTTCATAAAGTTCTTCAGCTTCCTCACCAATGAGTACACATAAGTATTGTTTCTTTGAAAATATGACCCCTCCTATAGTAGTCATCACAATTGAAACATAAACCCTTTGCCTTTCTAGCTTGGACTTGCTCAGGGGTTAATCTTTTTAATGGCATCATGGGGCTAGATTTGGGTTGTGAAGTTGGTGGAGGTGGTGGAGGAGTGACATTCAAGGATTTTTGATGTTGGGTGAAGGGATGGAATGGTTTGGTAGTGGAAAAATTATGAGGGAAAGGTCTTTGAGAAAGCTTAGATGTTTTTTGTTGGATTAACAGAGTTTTCTCTTGCATTCTAGCAAGGAAAAAGCATGAAGTAATGCGGTAGGTTGGAACATGAGAACTGACCCTCTAAGTTCTTCTTTCAAACCTCTAATAAAGCTAGAAATGAAATAGGATTCGGGAAAATCCCTGTGAAGGCTTAACAATAATGCTTTCAAATACTCAAATTCTTCAAAGTACTCATCCACAGTGGTGAGTTGAGTCAATTTATTAAACAAACCAAAAATATTATCATGAGCAGGATTTTCAAATCTAAGACAAACACTCTCACAAAAAGATTTCCACGAAATATGGGTTTGATTCAGACAAAAATTATCATACCATTTAATAGCTTTGCCATCTAAATGGATGGTTGCCATCCTTGTCTTGTGGTTATCCTGAACGTTGTTCATCTGAAAAATAGTATTCACATTTTTGAAGCCAACTTTTTGGATTTTCGCCATCGAATCTAGGAAAGTCCAGCTTCGGCATACGGTGTTGCTGACTGTAATCTCGACCACCAATTCGACTATGAAAGTTAGACCCACCAGCTTGATTTGACATTCCACCATTAAAGCCTTGAGTTCCACTTTGGTCTCCTTGCAGATCTCGATTCGAGAAGAAAATATTCTAACTGAGGCTGCATCTCTTGTTGGATTTCTACCTTCAATAACTGTAAATCTTCTTTTGTTGTTGTTGTACTGAGTTGTAGGGCAAGATTATTGACCTTTTTGTGTAATGAATCGAGCTCAATTTGTTGGCGATTGTCAGTATCTTGTAGATCTTTGCAGGTTGGAACCACCATGTTGAATGATAGGAAAGAACGACTTTGATGCCAATTGTACTGTTCTGGTACAAATCAATAAGGTTTTCACAGAAAAATGAACGGAAATAGACAAGAATTAGTAACTCTGCCGTAGCAGCCCTTATTTACTTCATTAAAATCAACTTAAGTTTCTCAAATAGTTTTCTTACAACATAAATACTAAGCCAATAGAAGAGAAACCCTAAATTAAGAAACTAATCCGCAAACGACACCTGTCTAAGGATCACCGGCTCTTAATTAGCCAATGCTTAATCTGCTAGCTTCATTATTTAGGCAGACGGACCACTGATGAAGGCACCCATACAACTAACTTCAGAAGGCACATGACATAGTCCAGGTAAAATCAAAGTTTGCACCAAAAACAAAACACAAAGCCTAACTGGAAAATCCGGCAACTGCCACATTCTTTACCAAAAACAAAAATAAGTTAAAGAGTCCAAAACCTTTTATCTAAATTAGCTTCCACTAATCCTGACAATGTATTGTGTTTTCCAGACCAGACTCATATTATGAACAGTTGGATGATCTTTTTTTAAGGGGAACATAATCAAGGCAGCCATGACAATGCTAGTGTTGCTCAATAAATACAAGGATACTGTTGAAGAGAATAACGGATCCTACGATGTTCGCAATATTATTTAAAATAATTAAGCACCATGTCTGAGCATGTAAGAACAAGAAAGAAAAAAGTAACAAAGTAGATCCTTCTAAGGTGGTAGGCATCTTCATCCCCTCTTTTTTTCTATTTTCTCGTTCTCTCTTTTCTCTACTGTCAATATGAGAAGTTCACTACATGAAATCATATGTAGAATAAAGAATACAGAAAACTACTTACCAGACATTGACCTCACCTCAGAAGCAGGTGGGCACAATGTCCTCATTTTGGGTACTTTAGAAGGTTACTCGACCCCTTTCTTCTTTTTCTTTTTTCCCACCATTTTTTTTTCAGTTTTTTTTTTTCTTTTTATACAGACGAGCTTACATCCAGCTTCAAGGCTCGGAGGATATCAAGTAGGAGAAGCCCATTCGAAAAATGGGCAAACTGCACCTCTGGTAGCAGTCCAATTTCCACACCCAAAAAAGAAGCTTCCATGCTTCGGACCAGGTTTGCGGACCATTCTTCTGCTGCTCTTAACCCCACAGAAACAGTATGTGCGCAAGTCTCTAGCAGAGTCAATGGGAGAAGGATGGTGGTGATGATGGTGGTGCAATTGGATGAGAGGAGGCACAGGAGAAGACTGCCTCATTGGCTTCTGGGGGTAATGGGTGGGAGTTGCGGGACCTAGTTGTCGGTCAGGAGACTGCTGCCATCCCATTGGGCGTTCTGCAGATTGCCATACCAGCGAGTTGGTGATGGAAAACCTGAAGCCCCTGTGCATGATGTGGGTAAGAAGCCGAGCAGTATTCCTGGCGTCATCCAGGCCACAATGTGCGCGACCTTCCCATACTAAACCAGCCATCTGAACAGCGTCTTTTAGATTGCAGCGTGCCCCACCAAAAACCTCACAAAATGGAACCTTCAAGTTGATCCACCTGAGAAAATTTCCAGGTGTTAGTGTAAGGTATTTCAGGAATCGACAGAAATCACTGCTATATTCATGGCCAAAATTTTGAATGCTTTGAGATGTTATATTCCGTTCAAATATGTGACGATTTTACAGTTTTCGACCCTACAATTATAGCAAGACATCTCAAATTATGAAAAATAACAAGATTATAACACCAACAGTTGACTAAGTTTTCGACCCTACAATTTACCATAATTAGAGGGACTGGATATACACACGAACTAGCAGTGAACAATGAACATACTAAGAGAAAAGAACCCGACGATGTGTCAAGCTGCACAAACATTGGGGCTCTCTAGTTCATGAACAATTTTACGGTGGTCCCTACCACCGTAATAATTACTAAGGTGAAAAAATTGGACCGAGACACTCATAGTCCAATCAACCAAAACGTTTAGAGAGGACTAAATCTACACCTTGCTTACAACGTAAAAGCCAGGAAACAAAACCTAATCACCTGTTGAAGTAAGGAGGTTTACGAATCCTCTTAAAGCGGCATTCAGATTCCAGCATGACCCTACAATCCCAGTTCGACCAAGTTACCACAGCAAAATTAGTGTGCTTGATCCCCTTATCTTCAAGCCACTTATCATGCATGAGTAACGCTTCGCCTAGAGGGACACCTCTGTCCACCTGGAAAACCACAAACACATTTTAGTTATTTCTGCTGCATAGCTTCAACAAATGGCTTCTATTGATAAAAGCACTTTATTTATAGTGATTACTATGATTTAATCAGCAACATTCCTTCCATCATTAGGGTACAGACGACAAACACAAATTATGGAAATGATCACCTAATTCTGGTATGGTGGTAGCTAATCTATAAACAACAAGTTTTTCTTGTACTCTATTAAGCAGATACACTTTACAATATCTGCAGCAGTCCTTGATAATAACCAACAAATACTGGGTCCCTAACAAATATTTGTGAACAGCTTTGTACCCTTTTACAGGGCTTCTTGCTACTTAACCCAAAAAGATTTTCACAATTATGGTCACATTGTTAAACTCATGCAGGATGTGGTTTGAATTTGCAAAAGATGCAATTGTGAATCAATGTACAACATATTTACTTTGGACCACACTGCTGCCCAACCAGCAACCAAGATCCCTTCATACAAAAAAGCCTTCTCCACATGAAGTCAGATTAATGACCATAAAATGGAGTCGGTTAAAACTCCTGTTTCCCTATTGAAACTTGAGACCAGGTATTCATATCACATGATCCAGACAATGAATATGGCTCCCCATTAATTACTTAGCATAAGTACAACACAAAAAGTCATAAATTCATGATTTTGAGCCGTCATTCAAACACAAATACCATACTTGACCACTAAAACTCAATATTTACCCATCCTTAAGTAATTTGAATATATGTTATATTATCCTTAACTTACATAAATAATCTTTATTTTGGCTTGAACAAGAACTCAAGAACTAACACAAGTGGAACAAAGAAGTGACTAATTCAAGTCGTCACACAGGATGATGCTTAGTTATAAATAACTAAGCAACATGAAGTAGAAGGTAAGGATAATGAATAGATACACAGACTTGTATGATAGTACGAGCAATTGTGCTACTATTTTGAGAGTTAAACATTCATACAATACAAATAATACCCCGTCATCGCATAGTTCACGAATTGCCGCAAACCAGCCAGCTCCACCCCGTTAATTCTATGGACCCCTCTACGGATACTAACTACACTTCCTCAAACTTTATGATAGATAGTCTAACAAATCCCAGCAACACAAACTGATCCGTGAATTGGGGCTGTTGGTTAGAGCTTGTAAATAACTATAATGGCATTTACTAAGGATTGTGATTTCTGAGTAACTGGAAAACAAAGAGAAAAAAATCCTTTCTACAAGTAAATTGTGATGGTGGAGCTGTGTAAAAAATCCTAATACATCGGCTGTCTACACAGCTAAACCTAGACATGTTGTTCAGATACCTAAACCTAATGAAGGCACTATGTCTTCTGTCAAGGTAGTGCATGATTACCTACATGAGGACATCAGAAGCCACTCAGATTGCATTATCTGTGTTTATCATGAGTCGCAGAAGTTAATTGGCACTCCATGCGTCTCATTGCAACATCAGCTTGCTGATATCTTTAGCAAACCATAGCTTATGCTTGTTTTAGTTCCAAGTAAGGTTTAGAAAACCTCCGTGCTCTATCCTAAGTTGAATATCAAAAAAATAAATCATTAGTTATAACTTGTAAACTGATAGCAGTTAGGTAGCTTTCAGGGTTCTACTCTCTGAGTACATCATTTTTTCAGCACTATGACTATCCCCAACTGTATAAGCTCCTTGTACTTCTTCCAAGACGATAATTTCTATGGTTTATCTGCTACAAGTATGTTTTACTTGGTCTAGGATAGTGAAGGTGAAAACATGTCTATCACCCCATTAGAAACATAAAAATAAAAATATAGACAAGAGAAAAAAAAAGGGAGTAGCAAAGTACACTGAAGACACACCTGAATTTGCTGTATGCCAGTCAAGTCCTTGCAGAACTCAGTGAGATTTTGATGATAAGCAGGTCGCACATATGTCTGAAAAGAAGCTTCCAATTGCCCAGTCACACTGTTCACTAAAACAGATGGAAACTCGATAATTTCTTGTGGGTGGGGATTCCTTTCCTTGTCACAGGTTGCTTCGAAGTCTATAACCACAAAATATTGAAACTCTTGAAACTGAAACTCATGTGGATAGCCACCTTGAGAAGCAAGCATCCTGAAGGGTATATACTGGATTCTGTTTTCTAAGGGAAAATGATGCTCCCTATTCATGTAATGTAAGTTCTCGAAGGCATTCCAGTTCTGTTGTGGCTTCTGATAGTCGGGATGATTAAAGGTTGAAGACCACATGCAAAAATCTTGTTGGTACATGGGTCTAGGATAACCACCTTCACCTGGAGGTGCAAAAGATTCATTGCTTGATGAACTTTCAGGTTCTACAATGCCACCACCTCCTGGATGAGCATTGTTTTCATCCTTGTACTCTACAAACCCTTCCATGGATATTCCATCATTTTGCAAATGGAAAGGGAATGCCTCAGGCTGTAGGCATCTTATGGATGCCTCCTGGTTCTTCTGCATTGTTCTGCAGTCACCCGGAAAGAAAAAAAAAACTAGTAAGATTTCAATAACCTATAAGACGATAAAGCATTGAACAAGTCATTTGAAACCATACTACGGAATTAGGCTTTTCACAGTAGCTCAAAAGGATATGATCGAAATGATGATGGCAAAAGAAGGTATTCACTCAAAAGGATTTGGTTTGAACTTAGAAGACTTAACGTGAGCAACAGCATAATATTTATAAATTTCAGCACTGAACCAAAAAAAAATGTATAACACATTAATATGCTATTTGCAACTCAGATCTCTCTTTGCAGTAAGCAGGGCATAACCTGATAGGCAGCCAAGACATAGAGGTATGTGACTGCGGAAATTACACGGTGGCGGTATATGAGCCAAACATCCGTAGATAGGTCAGAAGACATTGGTATGGGGTTAAAACAAGACTTCGAATCAGCAGTGGCATATAAATTATCTATAGTATTGAAAGGGACTGATGTTGGAATGTACTCTCATCAATGACACTACTAACTCAACTGTTGAAGAAGTAGAAGAGTATAAGAAGAAGACATCCTTAGCCTATACAACCATATACATTGGCACACAAATACTTATACACACTGAATTTTCAATATAATATCCAAACAAGTAATAATAGGTTCTAAAACACCAATCCCACAGAATCTCCTGCTAATAGACTATAACTCACTGGCTAGAGCAGGGAAACTTGGGACTGTTACAATATACCTCCTTCACACAAGTTTCATCAGAAATTCAAACAATTACATTGAAAGAGTAAAATAAATCAAAACTATGAATTCAGCTATTATCAGCATCCCATCTCCTTGTTGATTTAGTAATGCTATCGTTTTGTTTATTGCTAAGTTGCTATGCCAGCAATGGTACAATACGGATGCCATATAATAAATAATCATATAAACTTACAAATTGGTGGCAATCCTTGGTCTCTAAGTTCTCCAATCATTTGCACGTTGTTGGAGACAACACCTTCGCTGTGAATTCCAATCAGATTCATAGTATTAGATTGGAAATTTACCAATCCAAAAAACAAACAAACTAATAATTTGCAAAGGCAATTGATGTAAAGCTCAATTGGTTCGCCTACAGAGAACAATTTCATGTTAACTAATCTTAAAACCTAAGCATATTTAAACAACTACAGCAGTAACCAACTCTCAATTATCATGATTTTGAAAGCAAATCAAACGAAAGGCAACATTAAATTATCCAAAAAAAAAAATTACATCTAAATCGAAATCTGCTCCTTGAAAAATAAGATAAATCGAAATCCGGTAAGATTAGAATAGAATTTACAGAAAGAATAATCGAAAGAAAGAAGAAGAAAAAAATTGAAAGAAAGCCAAATCCGCTTACATTGATTCTATAGACAGACACAGAAGGAAGGGGGAGAGAGAGAAAGAGTTTGAGTGAAACGGAAGAAGGTGATCATAAAAAAATCAGGACTAAAAAGCTTACCAGTTTCCGGTTTTCCTTGGAAACCAAGCAGGTGACTCTACTCCTAACTTCTTCATCCTTTTTTTTACTTTTATATCCTTTTAATCAATTTTTATTTACACTCACGTGATATCCAAGTGCCCCAAATATCTTCTTTCCACTTTTATCCCCGACTGGTCATCTTCGTCCTTTTTCTATTTTTAGACTATCTCTTACCCGACACATAATTAACAAAACCAAGGTTGAATTAGAGGCGCTCGAAAAATAATTGGGGATCCTAACTACATGATAAAAAAGGTCATGAAATAGTAATTGGGAGTTATCCCTTATTCCCAACTTTTTTAAATGGCTAAACTATCCCTAATCATTAGTGGTAATTAAGTTAATTAATTGTTAATAAGATTAAAATCAGATTTAGGGAAAAAAATTGATAAAATAAAAATTGTGTTTGTGTGTTGTGGAGAGGAAGAAGTTGATTTTTGGGGGGATTCTGGTAGAGGAATCATATTGCTCAGAATGAAGGAACCAATCCTCAATATGAAGAACCTGAAGCTCAAAACAATCAGGTAAACTTCCTATACTCTTCAAATTGTATGAATGATGCCCCAAGTGGTCGATTCATGTACACTATGCAACTACTCAGAGTGAGGGTCGTTAAGTCGAGAGGGTAACAAACGAACGACTCTAAGGAGTCGTCAATTACTTGACACTTTGACGACTCAAACCTGCAACTTTTGCAGGTTATGAAAAATCGTCAACCAAGTGTGATATAATTGACGACTCCAGCTAGTCAGGTCATATAGAGTCGTTAACTTAATATGTTTAGAACCCAACGACTCTAGAACTTTTTACTCTCTGAAGATGTTACTCTTAGGGTCGTTAATTAGGCATTCCTATATACTGACGACCCTAGCGAGCCATTTCATAGATCAAGGGTCGGCAAGCAAAATTTATAAAACCAAATGACCCTTCAATATCGTTAACGACTTCACATGACGACCCTTCAACACAGTTAACGACTACAACCATTTGACATGACGATCCTTCCTATTTTTTGAACAGGGAACAAATTTTGTATCATATAGAGTCGTTAGCGATTTAGAAATCCCTAGACGACACTATTCAGGGCAGAAAACCAGGTTTAGGGTCGTTATCTACTACACCCTAATGGTCAACGATATTTTATCAATTCAACATGCATATCAAAAATCGTTAAGAAATAAAAAAACCGTGGTTAACGACCCTGGAACTGTAACTGCAATTTTGCAGTTGAAAACCTAATTTTTTTTAGTTCACTGAAAAAAAAATCTCATAAGTCGTTAATGGAATGGGAAACAGTGGGAGAGAGGGAGCGGAGGAGAAGAAGAATGGGAGGAGAAGAAGTAATTAGAGAAGGGTAAAATAGTTATTTCACCATCATTTTGGAATCCCCATATATCTTTTGGTATGGGTATAAAATGTGTCCTGGCCCCCAATTCAGCCTTGATAATTAACTACCCCTATGATACCTGGCGAGATTGGGGTATACCCAGATTTATATGGACATAGTGCCCTTACTAAGGGGAGACCAAATATGGATGAAGTTATAATACTACCCTTACCTTTTATAATTCTAATTACCCTAAATCAGTTTTTTTATACCATTTCATCTTCTTCTTCTCCTCCACCTCTACCTTACCGGCTCTTCCTTCCCCACCATTGAAAACTCGTCGATTAATTCGTCGTAATCGTCGATTCGAAAATTTCGATTAGTCTTCAACCATGGAACCGTCGAGGGCTAGTAAGATGAAACAAACAAATAGAAAGCGCAATGAATTCAACCCTGGAATTCCAAGTTTAGTTCAAAAGAAAGTGAAGGAAAAAACCGTCGAAGAGGAAGAGATCAACGCCGCTGAAACCGAACAAATGACGCGATTAAGAAAGTAAGGGCCTACTTAAACTCACTCCAGTATTTCAATTTCATGTTTGCATGTCAAATTAGGTCTGAAAAATCGAAACTTTGAATTTGCAATTATTTAGCCGGCAAGGTGTTTGTTTCACGACCTTGCCGACATTTCATAGCTAGGTTTGGTCAGCAAGCTCTTTGGTTGAAGATCTTGCCGGTTGTTTAGTATTTGTAACTGCTACTTGCAGGGTCGGAAAGGTATTCAACCTAGGACCCTGCCGACGTCAGTTTTTTTTTAGCCGGGTGGGTTATAAATTTTTAACTTGCCGACTGTATTTCAATTTTTAGTATCTCCTGATGCCTTGAATTATTAAAGTCGGAATGGTATTTGGATACAACCATGTCGGATGTGTGTTAGCCGGCAATGTATGGGTAATGTACCTTGTCGACTGATTATATGGAAAATCCTTTTATCTACTGTGTTCATCTTTGTTATAAGCCGGCAGGTTATGTGAATAAGACCCTGCCGGTTACAGTTTAGCCGGCATGCATGTTTTAATCGACCCTTCCGACTTTTGTGCAGCCGGCTAGGTTATATTTGTCGACCCTACCGACTTATGAATTTTTTTCTTAATTTTTCTTGTTTAGGTCGCTTAAGGAAAAGAAGAAAAATGTTACTCCTCCTTCAAGACCTCCTCGCGTAGGCAACAAACTCTTGACTTTAACACATCGAGGGGCATTCGTTGAGCCTGGAACGATCAAGATCCGTTTACGGAATGATTATCAACCACCACCGGAACCAAGTGATTCGGATGAAACTCCCTATGAAGACCAATCAATTTCATCTGATAGAATAGGTGATGATGATGATGTTGATGAAAGCACTCTGGCTGCTGTAGGAGGTAACAATGATGATGATGATGGTGATCAGGACATGCTACCTGTTGGAGAAGGTAATGATGATGATGGTAATGGAGATAAAGATAAGGATATCGAAGATGAAATTGTTGAAGAGGCAGTGGAACAGGAAGAGGAACAAGAAGAAGAAGGAGATGGAGAACAAACTCAAGTTATTGTTCAACAAACCCAAGCTTCAACTTCAACTGAAACCGGAAGACCGAAGAGGAACATCACTAAACCAGCTGATTCCCACATGCCTCCCCGTCACTTGATAGTTAGACTTAGACCAGGTGAGCCTCCAAAGGGGACCCCGGCAGATGGTGGAAATGTTCTTTTTGAATACAAAGACTCCTGGGCATGTCAAATCCATAATACTGTCGTAAGTAATCTCAATCCGTCTTTGTTTTTTATTTAAGTGTATCTATCTTAAATTTGCGTCAAGTGTTTGTATTTCTTTTAATTATTTTGTTGGTATTTAGGATCACAAGCATGTCATCCGTCTCATGAGGCGCCAAACTTCATGTTCAGTGACTAAGAATTGGGATCTTGACAATGAATGTGAGGAGGTGAAAGTGATTGTCAAGAACTCCGGGTTGTGGCCTGCGGTGGATAGTTCGAATATTGAGCATGACAGAGGTACCGTATCTGCATTTTGTGAGAGGTTCTACGGAGAGACTGATACAATGTTATTCCTATTTGGTGAGATGGCGATAACTCCCGATGATGCTCATCAAATTCTAGGTATCGAGGTTGAGGGAAAAGCAATCAGTGACGGGATCGATAGTAAAATTTCTTGGGAGAAGATCTTTGAATTGACCAGAGATTTGTTCGGTTGGAATCAGGTTCGAACGGAGTCTGTACTTGAGGTGAAGGATGGTCATCTATCCAAGAAGTTTAATCTGAGGAAGTTGAAGGCTGCATTATCTGGGACCAAGAAAATCTTTGAGAGGAAGGAAGGGTGGACTTGGTGCGAATCAATGCTACCGCAGCAGGTTATTTGCTATACGTCATGGGCAAATGTATCTTCCCCGAAAATTCTGTAAGCTCGGTCGACGCCAGGTATGTTCAACTATTGCATCCCTTAAACGAGATGCATGAGTGTTCTTGGGGTACTGCGGTGGTCACCTTCTTGAAACAATGAGTTGACAAAGGCTTCAAGGGCACTCACTGCGCAAGTCAACTGAAATATATGTCTCTTCCAGGTAATTTTATTGTGTAAATCGTTTATATTCGGAAAATGATTGTAAGATAAGATCCTTACTAAATTTTATGTTTGCATAGGTTTGGATATAAGAGCACTTCCCTTCTTTGGTGAAATCCAACTCCTACATCAAAGTGAATGAGAATATAGCGATTAATAGGCCAAGAGGACAGAGATACAGTTTTAAGGGTGGTCAAGATAAGGAAATGCCGCAACAACTTATCAAACTCCGAATCGCCATTGACAATTTGACTGCGGATGAGGTAACATTTGATATGTATCGAGATGTTAGAAATCAAGGTTTAATCCAAAGGAGAGATGATGTTGCATTATACTACGGTCCCTTAATGATTACCCATGGATATTTTATGTACGATCCACATCGGGTAATGCGACGGTTGGATTACGTCCAAGAAGAACCCCATTTTGATGATGATCCGTCCTTTAGAGTGGAAATGAATGACTACAGCACGTCCCAAAAAAGTATTGTCGTCGCTTACGTTCCAGCGCCAGCTACCGAACATCAAGACGATATACGTGGCCATAAAGTCGATACGAGTCTTTTGGACGAGGTGACAGAAGCTCATGAGAGACACATGTCATGGTACTTGGGTTGGGCTCGTCCAACTGTGATTAGGGAAATGACTGCTGAAGAACTAGCTCGTAAGAGGAAGATGGCATCGAAATACCTAGCAACAAGTCTGAAGTTCTTTGTAAGTATTTTAGAGTAGCTCTTATTGTTTTAAAATTACATTATCGAATCATTCTATTAATTTTTTGTTGTTTAATTGAAAATATAAGGAGCATTTGAAGAGCCTTGTGAGGGTGATGTGTTGCGCGATAGAAAGAGGAGAGCGTTTGTCGATTGAAGAGCAAAGCAAACACATTGAATTTTCTACCAATGTTGACAATGAGGATGCCTATGAATTGTTCAAGCAAGCTGATGTTGAAGTAAAGAGGGAAGAAAAATCCAGGAGGGAAGCACAAGCCAAGATGAATGCTGAAAAAAAGAGGGGTTGTTCTCGTGGTGGTGGTGGTGGTGGTGAAGGTATTAGTAGTGGTGGTGATCCTAAACGGGGTCGGGGTCATGGTCGTGGTCAGGGTGGTGAATGAATGCATTACTAGTTTATTTATTTATGTTGTGGTAGACAAATGTTAAGGTTAACGGTTGGAAAAATGTTTTCTTTAAGGTTTATGGGACATGCTTTCGTATTTTGGACAAAAAGTGTTGGATTTCTAGTTGTTGAATGAATGGTTTGTTTAGCTATGTAAAGTTTCAATACTCACACCGGCATGATTTTTTTAAGTCACATTGCCGACTAAACCAGGGCCGGCAAGGTTGTGAATTGTAAGACTGCCGGCCCTGACAGCGGAAATGGTGTAGTTACCAGGTGATAGCTAAGGAATTAAACCTAAAACTATGGTTATATTTACACCTGCAAGTATACAGGGTCAGATAGTAGATAATGAAAAGCAGGGGAAGTCCACAGGGACAAGGAGGGAGCTGGTGTTGTTTCTACTTTTCTAGTGACAGAAAGTAAAGCAATGCAATATATTAGAATGGGAGGAAAATCAGCTTGCTCACTGATATGCCCCTAGTATTGACTGTCTTTTGACAGCACAGTCAATCACAGGCATACCAGAGCACTGATTACTTCCCATTGCTCAAACAAAACAGGCATCAAGATAAACATAAACAGGAGCTTGATATAAAATGTAACAATCACACACTCAAATTAAATACATGTTGGAGTTCAGAACAGCTAAAATTAAAAATGCATTTGAATTGAGAATCATGGAATTGAAAAGATTGAAACCCTCAAAGCTACAGTTCATGGAAATAACAAAACTAAACTATTCTACTGATGCTCTGGTTAATCCAGGCATAAGTTTTGCAAAACACAACACCCAGCTCTATTTATAGCTTACAGACAATCCCCAAATTCCCCAAAAATTAGGGTTTTCCAAAATCACACAAATTCCCAAATTAAACAGTAATTGGGTTTAATTACCTACCCTATTTCACCCACTCTATCTTCTCTATACTCTTCTCAACAATAATCAGGGTTTTTATGATTTTCCCCAAATTGACTGTGAACTAGGGTTTAGGATTTTTACCTCACCAACTGTGATGAGACAATTCCATCTTCGACCCATACTTCTTCTGCTTCCCTTGCGTAATTCCCATGCTTCAATTTTATCTCTAGGTCACCTACTTCATCAACCTCTCACGCTTAGGGTTTCAGGGAAGAAACGTGAGAGATTGAGGGAATAGGGGGCTAGATAGTTAGGGGGTGATGATGGGTTGGTAGTTTAGGGATGATGTGAGACAGGTAGAGGTGGTGGCGCGGAAGTTGCAGGGAGTGGTGGTGGTTCTGCAACTGTCGGGGTAGGGGAGAAAGAGGGAGAAGAAGAAAGAGAAGAGAACAGAAGAATGGTCGATGTTTTTAGGTTAATAGGTATAGGTTGCTAGTGTGTGAGGCGGGGTATCAAAGTTCTATATTGGCTTATCTGAGTCACTGGATGCGAAGCTGTAGGTGAATCGGATGGCTACCCCTGAAGAGGCTGGTAGCGACCGTCGGATGTCTTGATACAACGAAGTTAACGGCGAAGATCGAGGTTAGGTGCTGTAGTGTTTAGCAGAAGTATCGATATTTGATGCACATGCATAGGAGCGACCGTAGGATTCAAATGCAATCTAATCTGAAGGCTTGGAAATTAAGCACTACGGTGTTTGACAAGAACCTCGGATTTTGATGCACTCTACTGAATCGACCATTGGATTTCGATGATCCAATCCGACGGCTGAATATGAAGGCGGTATGGATATTGGAAATGGGTTTGGGTGAGGGTTTTGGGCCTTGGGTATGCCAAGCCCATATCTTCTTTAAGAACAATTCTTCCTCTTCAAGCCCACTTCTAGCCTTTTGGTCTTGTGCACAACATTCTTCGCGCTTCCTTGTGTAATTCCTCCCGGCTTTTCACTACTTTTCTGCTCTTTTCGCTCCGCTATTCATCCAAACTTTATTTATTACCTAAAAATGCAAAATTAATTAATAAAAATATGTATTCTTGAAAACAATGAAAATACAGAATATGGGATAAAATGTAGAATTAATGCACAAAAGATGAGTTAAATGCCAAGAAAAATATATAGAAATATGCACTTTTTAGCACTCATCAAATACCCCCAAACCTGAATTTTACTTGTCCTCAAGTAAAACAAAACTAAGGAAATCCTACCTATACCACTGTCGCTGGTCTCTCGAATGCATTTAGCATATGCACTAAGCCTTTTAAACCACTAAGTGTCCCTAGTGGACGAGTGAAGTCTCGTGAAGGTTTGCTTAGAACGTACCTACAAAGTTTTAGGGCAAAATATAAGCTCAGATTCCATCAAATGTGACATGTGCAAGTCAGTTTAAGCTCACAGCAAAATGGAGATGGCAATCTAGCTATCCAAGGCACAATCCTAGCACTGATAACAAATAAAGACATGTGATAAGAGTGTAAAGTGTATCTACACATGTGTAAAGAAAGATCGGATGTTATGACTACTAATCACCAAGAGATAGTTTCTCAGGCTAAGAACCAAGGTCGAAATCTAGCTAGCTGTCCGGACTTTACGAGAATTGTGAATGAGTTTGAGGTATTTCACAATTACTCGCGTTGTACATCAATGGCATACACCCTCCTTGCTTATTACAATGAAACAACAAAATGACTATTTACATGACTCTTATTTACATTGACTACTCTCTTTTATTTTTGGAACAAGAGAGGATGGAATTGATAAATACTTGATTGATTTTTTTTTTTTCCATTCTTTTTTTTTTTTTTTTTTTTGACAAGGAGACACTTTTGATACATATACAAAAGGAAACAAAAAATTACATGACACTTTGCAAGAGGTAGCCCTTTTTGATGCACCCAGTTAAATTCGATGGTTGTTTTTCTTAATGTAACCTCCACCTTCTATCCCAACCAACCAAAGAACAAGCTAGTCAAGTTTCGTTCAGTATTCTAAAGTGATTGGCAATCGTGACTTCCTATCAAACACCTTGAAGATCGAGGCTATACATGTATTGGTAGATCGTGCGCGTGCAAATTTCTTATCACTATGTGAATTGTGCTAGAATCAGGGTGCCTAAATATCTAGACTAAGACTCCTAATAATTACATATTTGCACAAGAGTCAACATTTCAAGGTAAATGAGCTCCATTTTTTATGATTTTTTAATTAATTATTTTTTTTTTCAATTTTTTAATTTTTTTCAAAAAGAAGAAGTTCTTGTTTTCAATTATGGCATATTATCGTGGTATCTACTCTATACCCCCAAACCTAAACTAAACATTGTCCTCAATGTTTCAAAAGATGTAAAGAATTATAATACAACATATGGAGAGGATTATGCTGAGTAGAGAAAAAGGAAAGAGAATACCCGATTTCGGCGAAAGCAGAATTAAAACTCCGTTATCCAAGGCAAAACTCCAACATATTCGGAGTCACAATGGATGAGCACAAAATATATACAAAAGGAAATTTAACTAACACATTATCTACAAGAAAATTTGGTTTTTAATGGGATTGGACTTTTTGGGAAAAATTTGGTTTTGTCGGGAGACATTTGGTTTTGATGGGAAAAAGAAAAATTTTGGTTTTTAGGGAAACATTTGGAAAACTTTGGTTTTTATGGGAGAAAAACATTTGGTTTTTAATGGGATTGGACTTTTTGGGAAAAATTTGGTTTTGTCGGGAGACATTTGGTTTTGGCGGGAGACATTTGGAAACTTTTTTTGTTTTTTTTTGTTTTTTTTTTTTTTTTGTTTTTTTTTTTTTTTTTTTTTGTTTTTTTTTTTTAAAGGGAGCAAAGAGCTTTGTGTTTCTTGGGAAGTTTGGAAAAGAAATTTGGTTTTTTTATGGGATGAGGAAAAGTTTTGGTTTTTTGAAATTGGGAGCAAGCCCACTGTTGGTCCTCTAATGGAATGGGAGGAAGGCTGCGGCCCACGAAACACTAAGTTTTAATTTTGAAAGTTTAATTTGGCCCAGTTGGTTAAGGCCCGATGTTTGTTTTAAAACTTTGGTTTTGAGGTCCACTCTTGAGTGGAAACAAGCCCACAATCGGTTACAAGCTCAGATGGGTTTAAACCCAGAGTCCAAAATACAAGTCCAATGAAAGAATTTAAACAAGCCCACAAAAAATTAAATACAATCCCAAATATAATTAATTACAAACCCAACAGAAAATAAAAAGCCCAAAAATTGGGTTAATTATTACAAGCCCACAATTAAAAATTGGAAGCCCACAGGTTGGGTTCTCTTAATGGGTTTAGGCTTACCTTGTTAGCACAGCCCAGCTGCTCTGATATTGTTGCAAAAACCCAGTTGGGCTTTGGTTCTTTTCCTTGGTGGCGTCCCAGCAGAGGAAAACAGGTTCAGAACAGCAGGCCCAACAGCAAAAGAAGTGAAGCAGATGCAGATGCAAGTGCGATGAAGTGAAATGCAAAATAGCCAAGAAAACTACAAGAAAAACACAGCACCAATCCCCGGCAGCGGCGCCAAAAACTTGATAGCTAAGGAATTAAACCTAAAACTATGGTTATATTTACACCTGCAAGTATACAGGGTCAGATAGTAGATAATGAAAAGCAGGGGAAGTCCACAGGGACAAGGAGGGAGCTGGTGTTGTTTCTATTTTTCTAGTGACAGAAAGTAAAGCAATGCAATATATTAGAATGGGAGGAAAATCAGCTTGCTCACTGATATGCCCCTAGTATTGACTGTCTTTTGACAGCACAGTCAATCACAGGCATACCAGAGCACTGATTACTTCCCATTGCTCAAACAAAACAGGCATCAAGATAAACATAAACAGGAGCTTGATATAAAATGTAACAATCACACACTCAAATTAAATACATGTTGGAGTTCAGAACAGCTAAAATTAACAATGCATTTGAATTGAGAATCATGGAATTGAAAAGATTGAAACCCTCAAAGCTACAGTTCATGGAAATAACAAAACTAAACTATTCTACTGATGCTCTGGTTAATCCAGGCATAAGTTTTGCAACACACAACACCCAGCTCTATTTATAGCTTACAGACAATCCCCAAATTCCCCAAAAATTAGGGTTTTCCAAAATCACACAAATTCCCAAATTAAACAGTAATTGGGTTTAATTACCTACCCTATTTCACCACTCTATCTTCTCTATACTCTTCTCAACAATAATCAGGGTTTTTATGATTTTCCCCAAATTGACTGTGAACTAGGGTTTAGGATTTTTACCTCACCAACTGTGATGAGACAATTCCATCTTCGACCCATACTTCTTCTGCTTCCCTTGCGTAATTCCCATGCTTCAATTTCATCTCTAGGTCACCTACTTCATCAACCTCTCACGCTTAGGGTTTCAGGGAAGAAACGTGAGAGATTGAGGGAATAGGGGGCTAGATAGTTAGGGGGTGATGATGGGTTGGTAGTTTAGGGATGATGTGAGACAGGTAGAGGTGGTGGCGCGGAAGTTGCAGGGAGTGGTGGTGGTTCTGCAACTGTCGGGGTAGGGGAGAAAGAGGGAGAAGAAGAAAGAGAAGAGAACATAAGAATGGTCGATGTTTTTAGGTTAATAGGTATAGGTTGCTAGTGTGTGAGGCGGGGTATCAAAGTTCTATATTGGCGAATCTGAGTCACTGGATGCGAAGCTGTAGGTGAATCGGATGGCTACCCCTGAAGAGGCTGGTAGCGACTGTCGGATGTCTTGATACAACGAAGTTAACGGCGAAGATCGAGGTTAGGTGCTGTAGTGTTTAGCGGAAGTATCGATATTTGATGCACATGCATAGGAGCGACCGTAGGATTCAAATGCAATCTAATCTGAAGGCTTGGAAATTAAGCACTACGGTGTTTGACAAGAACCTCGGATTTTGATGCACTCTACTGAATCGACCATTGGATTTCGATGATCCAATCCGACGGCTGAATATGAAGGCGGGTATGGATATTGGAAATGGGTTTGGGTGAGGGTTTTGGGCCTTGGGTATGCCAAGCCCATATCTTCTTTAAGAACAATTCTTCCTCTTCAAGCCCACTTCTAGCCTTTTGGTCTTGTGCACAACATTCTTCGCGACTTCCTTGTGTAATTCCTCCCGGCTTTTCACTACTTTTCTGCTCTTTTCGCTCCGCTATTCATCCAAACTTTATTTATTACCTAAAAATGCAAAATTAATTAATAAAAATATTTATTCTTGAAAACAATGAAAATACATAATATGGGATAAAATGTAGAATTAATGCACAAAAGATGAGTTAAATGCCAAGAAAAATATATAGAAATATGCACTTTTTAGCACTCATCACCAGGGTCGGAAAGGTAAGCAGATTAATACCCTGTCGGATGTATTACAGCCGACAATGTATTATGTTATCGACCCTGCCAACTATGTGTTGCTGAAAATACCTTTTCCTGATGCCTAAAATCATCATAAGGTAGGCATAGTTATAAAATATGACCTTGCCGACTGTACCATAGCCGGCACGCTAATAACCAAATAATTTTTTGACGGTTATTCAGAAGAAAATCAACTCATGATGCCTAAAATCATCATAACGTCGGCATAGTAACAAATTTCGACCATGCCGGTGAGACTTAGTCGGCGTACTTGGGAAACAAAAACCTCGCCGGCTAATTCAAAATTCAAATTTTTGCAAGTACAATTGCATTGACTGACTTGTACTTAGGCACTATAATGGCCAAATTTGGGCACCATCCTATAAATACACCACTTCTCTCTACAAAACAACACACAACTATTTGCATATACTCTCCTAAGCTCATATCATCATACACTCCATCTAACTCACCCAATAGCTCTCTACGTACAACAATGGCATCATTTGGTTCAAATGAAGATTTGGCAATCACCAAAGCTTGGTACGCGGAAACTCGAGTTAGACATCAGTCTTCCTTAAGGGTTGATGCCATAACCTTTTGGACTAGAGTACACAATAAATTTAGGCAAGAGTTTGGGAATCCTAATGGAATAAGTGTTCAACAAGTCCATGATAGTCACCTAGTCATCGAAAATGCTCTCCAATCCCGGATTTTCAACGCTACCAACTTCAACTTATCCATTGAACAATTTGTAAGTATGTTTGTGGTTTATTTTACGTGATCCATGTTGTTTGGTCTTCCTACTAAACACCACTAACAAAGTAAGTTTGTATTTTGTTTTTGTAGCATGGTCTCCAAAATCTCGGAGTATGCCCCGGATTTCATGCAGGCATGAGATGAATGAGATTCCTCCAATGAATATTGGTGGTTTTAGTGTAGATTTTGTGGGTTGATCTCTGTGCAAACCCTCAAGAGACTACAACTCGTCCACTAGGGTCGCTTAGGGGTTCAAAGGCTTGGTGCACATGCTAAGTGCATTCCTTTCTCCGTCGACAAGGAGTTAGGTTTTATGTTTCGATCGATGTAGTAACCAAAATTGCATGAATAAAGTGAATTACATCTTCCCATGTTATGTTTTCTGTTGGGTATAAACTACAGGCCGGCAATGCTAGAAATCATTAGAATGCCGACTATAGGCCAACCGGCAGTGTTTTAAATTATGTGCATGCCGACTATATGATAGCCGGCATGGTAGGAAATATTTACATGTCGACCGTAAGATTGCTGGCCCAAGATAGTCGGCATATTCTTCATTCAAAGACCCTTCCGGTCTAAAAATGGTCGGCGTTTTATTCATCTGCGGACCATGTCGGCTACACTTAGTCGGCATCCTATTCAAACGTCGACCAAGCCGGCGGATCTTGGTCGGCACCTTATTCAAACATGGACCTAGCCGACCTTTCATATTTTCAAAACTAATTTTTTTGATTGAAATCGAACTCATAAGACATATAAAAGGTTTAATCTACTGAATTCTCATTTTCAAAATTTTAATCTAAACTCAATTAATTAACCTAATCAGAATTTTTAGTGTTAATTAAACAAGGGTATATTAGCCATTTAGAAAATACAAGGTTAAGGGATGGCTTCTTTTACTTCAAAAGGTCTTGGGTTTTGTCTCATTAGTTATACGCCAATTAATTTGAGTATACCCCAATCAAGCCAGGCTATAATAGAAGCCCAACAAATACCCTCCCCAAAAATAAGAACGATTTTTTGGGCACTACTCAAAAATGGAGTGGGACTACTATTCATTTTTTGGGTGGATATTTGAAGTAATTTTGAATCAACCCTTATCTAAATTTTTTTTAATACCAAACTTGTCATTGGTAATAAAATTAGTTAGTGTATTGATCAGTGAGTTAATTAATGATTACTGAGATTAAATTAATAATTTGTTTTTTTTAAAAGAGAATTGTTGAGAAGGAGAAGAAGAAGGTGAAGATGATAATGAAGATGAGGTTTTTGGAGAAAAAAAAAGTTGGATCTTTTTCTTTAAGAGCCACAACAAGAGTATGATGTTTTGGGTACTCATGGATACTTCAAATTTAGTTAATGGTGCTTTCATTGGCCAAAACATTCCTAAAAATAAACAATTTACAAATTGATTTCGGTTTGGTTAACAAGGTTCGGATGCAACATTTGAAGAACAGGTAGCCGAACTCATCTGCAAGTGTAGTTCGGCTAATATTTCTAAAAACATAGGTAGCCAAACTCAGCTTTAATTGAGTTTTTTCTTTCAGAGAAAAGTTCGGTTAGGAGAAAAAAATTACGACGTAACCGAACTAAAAGTTTGGCTGGGAAAATAAAATGAAAAAATTTGCGACGTAACCGAACTCAATATATAGGTTTTCAAAGAAAAGTTCGGTTAGGAGAAAAAAATTGCGATGTAACCGAACTAAAAGTTCGCTAGGGAAAAAAAATGCGACGTAACCGAACTTTTCTCTGAAAGAAAAACCTCCATTAAAGTTGAGTTCGGCTAGTTCGACAAAGTTTTCAGATAATTCCTAGTCGAACTCCTCTCTGCAACTTCCGTTTTCAACTCATTTTGATGATTACTTTTCATTTTTTCAACCAAAAACGAATGACAATTAATGGGTTTGTAATAATTTTGATTTATTTTGTTAATGATTTAAATTAAGTTATATATAGAGGTGGTTATGGTGGTGGTTCGAGGTGGTCGGTGGTGGTGGTGGTCGGTGGTGGTAGGTGGTGGTGAGCGGCGATGGTGATGGAGGAGGTGGTTATATATATAGGTGGTGGTGATGGGAGGAGGTGGCTGAATATATATAGGTTAAGGGTAGGTTAGTCATTCTCACGCTTTAGGACACCCCTTATAATTATAGGGTAGATATTTTATCACTTAGTAGTCCCCCACCATTTTTGAGTAGTGCCCAAAAAATCATTCAAAAATAAAAATAGCGTCCCCTAAAAATTCCGAATTGTCAGATTACTATTATACCCCTCAATATATTTCAACATTATAACGTTACAGCATATTAATCAAAAACCCCTGCTTCTTCTACTCCAAAATAAAAATAGCCTCCCCTGAAAATGATGAGGAACCAGACGTTACTCATCATTTTCTCTCTCTCCTGCATCTTCTTCCGAATTGTCAGATTAATAGCGCCCCTGAAAATTCTGAATTGTCAGATTACTATTATACCCCTCAATATATTCAACATTATAAGGTTACAACATATTAATCAAAAACCCTTGCTTCTTCTTCTCCAAAATAAAAATAGCCTCCCCTGAAAATGATGAGGAACCAAACGTTACTCATCATTTTATCTCTCTCCTGCTTCTTCTTCTCCAAAACTTGAAACCGCCGCTCATAACTGAAGAAATCAAAAAACAAAAATTAAGTTTGGCCTATTCCTATGCGCATGCCAAAAAAAATCTATTTGCATACCAGGTGGCATGGCAAACCAATTGTGCCACTATGGGAAAACCAATTGTGCCACTATGGGAAAACCAATAAGCGATAAACTTTCTAGCGAACGATATTATGGATAACGATGGCGATATTGTGATTATCGCTGGTGTTATACATTAAATCGAGCGATGTAAACAGTATCGCTGGCGATATTAATTATATCGACCACTGGATATTTTGCAACGGCTATTTCTCCCTACTGGTTCCTATATATACGCCCTCGTATTTCTCCAAGGTACTCACACCTACTTAAACCTATATTTCACCGATTTCTCTATCTGTATTCTCGGTTTAAATTTCATAATCATCTGGATTATATTTGTTCAACACCTTCAAAATATGATAACAACTTTCGAAAGCGAACTGTTTACCATGTTTTCGCTGCCAATCTGTACGAACTTGTCTTTCAAAATCGACATCCATATGACCACTCTTCTTGCCTAATCTCTTGGCTTGCATTATCAATGCAACATAAGCGACTACTTCCATGTTGATTACAATGAAGTGTTCTGCCAATCCTTTTGCATCACGAGAATTGATGTTCATAGCTTGTTCTTCATATTTATGAAATATATTTTCCCACATGGTGTTACTATATTGTTGTGAACCATTGATACAATCTTGGGTAAGATAAACATAATTACGACAAATGCATTCATCCTCTATCATGTTGTATTTTGCACCACGGATTTTGTTTTTTTAGCTTTGCCTTTGTCTTGACTTTGAGATTGTGAATCCATATTACAAGAAATAAAGAATTGTATGGAAGGAGTGATTGTTTTAGATTTGAAGAAGAAGATTGAGAAATTCTAGAGAGATTTAGAATTTCTGGTGTGAGTTGAAATGAGATTAAAATTAGGTATTTATAGCGGGGGAAAATAGTAGCCGTTGGATGAAGATATGATAAGCGATGATGAGAGAGACGAGCGATAGCTTGACTAGCGCTGGCGCTTTAAAGACCAGCGAGCGCTGGCTTGACCGTCGAGCGATGGAAACTTTATCAATCGTTGGAAACTCTGTCGTGTATTCCTATATCTTATTCCTGACATATAGGCATATGAGTTTGGCAGTTTGGCATACCTATAGTGGGTGCATATATGGCAAACATCATATGCATAGGAATAGGCCTAACTGAACAAAATCGTCAATCCATATAAATCTCAGTGACCGATCTCATTAGAATAATTTTTAGTTTCAACAATCAAAAAATCTGAGAAGAAATGATAGAAAACTAGGGTTTACTGAGTTTGAAGATTCAAACACAAGATTCAAAAAGGTAAACACGATTTTCATCTTCTACTTACTGTTATTGGTGAAGATTTTGGTTTTGATGATGATTTTTTAAGGTGTTGATTTTGATTTCTTACGGTTTTGATTTCGAGTTTGATTTTCAGTTTCTGAAGAAAAAATTGCATGTATGATTTGATGTCGATTACTGCTACTAGATACTATGATTTGGTTTGGGACATAATAAGTTTTGTGCTAATTGTTTTTGTTTGATTTTGATTTTAGGTTAATCTGATTTCAAAGTTGCAGTTGCATTTGATGGAGGTAAGAAAGTAATTTCAAATTAATGTACTCTGTGTGTGTGTGTTCATCAGTATTTGCATGATAATGATACAGTCGTTGCTTAGAGTTGATGATTATGCAAAACAAGAAGTTATTGCTCTCTGAATGCGTGTTCTTCAGTTGATGTTGATGCTAATTGTTACACCATATATAGGGTCAACAATAGGAGTTGATTCCATAAAATTATGTGTTGTGCGAGTTGTAATCTAAAATAATAACATGTCGATTCTACAAAAATATTTGATGAATAATGTTTAGAGTTGATCCCATAAAATTGTATAAACAACCAAAGTTGACAGCAAATAAATATTATTGTAAGTGATTTTATTACTTAGAAGTGAGGCTATATATGAACAAGTTATGGTAATTGTTGTTAGTGATTGTAAATGAATGAATTAAACTAATAACTTACAAAATCATGTTCTGTAATTTATGTTTTGGTTATAGAAGAATTTGTTCTGAGGTTTGTTCTCTTTCATGGACAAATTTTGGTAATTCTTGTTATAATAGTTGTTGTTGGTGTCACCAACAGTAGTTGATGCCATATTATACCAGTAATTAACATGGTTCAACAACAGAAGTTTATCCAATTAATGAGATCAACAACATGAGTCGATGACGTAAAACTGAAAACCAACTATAATTATACAAGTAAAATGAGATAAAAAACAGTAGTTGATCATATGAAAAGGAATCAATAACAGGAGTTGATACCATTTGATGGTATCAACAACATGAGTTATACCAGTAAAAAGTTGTCAACAATGGGAGTAGATCCCATTAGATAGGATCAATAACAGGAGTTGATCCCTTTTTACTAACTGTTCAACTGTTATTGTTGTGTTATTTAATGAATAAGAATGCTGACTATATTACTGGTGTTTTAAATATAACAATCAAATGAGGAGATCACCGCAGATAAGCCAGAAGAATCAAGAAGAGGATCAACCGAAACAAATTCCGAAAGATGTAGGAAACAAACGGAAGAAAATATTGGAAGAAAAATAGCAACAGGTTGAAAGAAGGACAAAGCATAAAAATGACTAAAAAATGAACAAGTCAAAGCAACAACAAAAAAACAGAAGAGGGACAAGAAGATTTAGAAGAAGACGAATCGCAAGAGATTGTAAAAGTTAAAGCAACAAAAAGAAAGAAGAAGAACAAGAGAAATTAGATGATGCACATAAAGCAGAGGTGAAGAAGAATAAAAATGAAGATGAACCATCAGGTAAAAGAAACAAAAAGATAATAATTGAAGAATCAGAAGAAGAGGAAGAAGAAGATTCAGATGAAGAAAAAGTAACTGAAGATGCGAAGCCGGAAAAGGAACTCAAAGGTAACAATATTGAGTTGTGCTTTATGCTGCCATATCATTAAGTTGTTTAACTATTAAAAAGAAATAAGTCAATGGTTGAGTTGCATGTATGCAGGTAGGCCAAGGAAGGACGAAATTACATTTAAAGGAGGTCTCATTCCATTGGTTGAAATGGGGAGTTTTCTATACAAGTTGTTTGAAGTAGAAGGAGGAGGAAATAAGAATAAACCAATCCCTGCAAAGGCACCAAAGACCATTCATTTCTGGGACTTCTTTAGACCATTCTACACATCAGACAACAACAATATAATGACTCTTAAATGGTCAAAAATAATCATTCTTGCAATACAACTGCTGCTTAGTGGATTTAACAAAGAAACGAAGAAGATCGCATTTGGAGATCCCAAAAATGAGGAAAATTATACAGAGTGCTCTCTGGATGTAAGGGAATTTGCGTTGATCTTCAAAATTAGAAGAATTATAGAGAGTGAAGATTTCAATAGCAAACTCAAATCAAAGCACCAAGATGAATGTAGGGAATTCTTGAATACCAAGTTCAGACCAGAGAAAAAGCCGGATTGTAAAGATAAAATATCTAAGATTGAGGTTGAAAACAGACTAAGAATTGCAGCTGGAGATGAGTCCGACCCGGAGTATTTTGTCAGACTTTTTGCCATGTGGTTGTGTGCGGTGCTTTTCTTCCCAGATTCTGGAATAACAAGCTTTGCGAGGAAATGGTTACCTCATGTTCTACAAATGGATAAAGTGTCATGGCCATATCACATTGTAGATTATTTGATTTCAAACATCTCAAAACAAAAAGGGGGGAAAGGGATTGTTATTGGATGCACTACAATGCTACCGGTAAGTAAAAGACATTTATATCAAAGTAAAACATTTATATTTGTATATAGTACAATGTTGCATACAATATGTAAAAACTAACCTCTTTCTTTTCTTTTCACATCGAGAAGAGGTAGGGTTTTGAAACCAGAACTCCGAGATTCCTAAGATGGAACCAGCACACATTTTACAAGAAACTTCGCAATGATTTTTGCAAAAAATCTAGAGAAGGAATAGACATGACTTGGTTTAAACATCAGGTAATTTTTTTTTACTCTCTTTAAATTTCCTAGTAAAAAATACTAATTTTTTGTTTGTAAACAATAGAAGTTGATCCCAGCAAATGGATCAACAGCCAAAGTTGACAAAAAATAATTGAAATCTACTGCAGGCAAGTATGATTATGCACATTTTTTTGTATATGTGTATTTAAATTAGAGGTGATAGAGTTAAAGAAATGATACTGAGTTTCCATCTGAAATGTATTACATATTTTTTGTATCAAGAATGAAAGTTGATCCCCAATGAATGGAATCAACAACCAAAGTTGGCACAATATCTGAAATGTATTACAGATTTTCTGTATCAACAATGGAAGTCGATCCCCAATGAATGAAATCAACAACCAAAGTTGACATCATATCTGAAATGTACTCCACTTATATATTTCCTAAAATAGAGTTTTAGCTACAAATTCATATATGTCGCACCTCACTCGGGGCTACGCCCCCTCCTGAAATATATATTAAGGGTAGAATGTGAGAAAAAATAGATTATTGCCCAAAAAATACTTTGCTCACCGTATTGCACACCGGTTTGCAGGTTCATAAAGATTTTGTTGATCAGGTTACAAAAGATGAGATATATTTGATCGACCTATCAGCACCAACACGAGAATTGGAAGTAGGGAGGCAGAAGAATGAAGAGCTGGCAGAAGAAAACTTGTATCTTGAATGTGGCAAGCAGGAAATAACTTATCAAAGAAGGGGCCAATCAAATATATTGATGAACAACATAATCTTCATGAAGAAAAATATTGACAATAACAAGGACATGATTCAGTTGCAGCCTGCAGATGTAGAGAGACTTGAAGATATTGCTTAACAAGTGAAGGAATTGAAATTTAAAAAGCGGGGGTCTAAAAACCACACCCGATATTTCGTTTGGAAATCTGAATAGACAAACTCCAATATACTTTCAAGAGAATCAACTAGATAGTCAGACTCAATCTAGAGAAAAGTATATCAAAGAGTTTACATCTTAATTTCTCAATTCAATCTGCAATCAACAAATAGGAATTTGCGAGCCCGATTGAATAAGAGAAATAACTTGAACGGTATCAAAGATAAATGTTCAAGTGTCAATCAATTTATGTCAACAACCAAAGGTTGGATTATCTAATTGATTGATCTTAACGCACAACCTGTGATATTTCTATTATATAACAAAATATAATGTGGAAAAAAAATAACACAGACACCAGAATTTTGTTAAAGAGGAAAACCGCAAATGCAGAAAAACCTCAGGACCTAGTCCAGCTTTGAACACCATGCTGTATTTAGCCGCTACAGACACTAGCCTACTACCAATGAACTTTAGACTGGAATGTAGTTGAGCCCTAATAAATTTCACACTGATTAAGGTACAGTTGTGCTCCTTACATCTCTGAACCCTAGCAGGATTCTAAGCATTTGATTCCCTTAACTGATTTCACCCACAACCAAGAGTTGCTACGACCCAAAGTCGAAGACTTGATAAACAAATCTGTCTCATACAGAAAAGTATATTAGAATAGATAAATCTGTCTCCCACATAAATACCTACAAGTTTTGTTTCGTTTTTTGATAAATCAAGGTGCACAAGAACCAATTGATAAACCGAACTTATATTCCCGAAGAACAGCCTGGTATTATCAATCACCTTACAATAATCTTAATCGTATGGTAGCGAAACAAGATATCGTGGAATCACAAACGATGAGATGAAGATGTTTGTGACTACTTTTAATCTTACCTATTGGAGATAAATCTCAAGCAAATCTTAGCAAAGATAATACTCAATCACGATAGTAAAATTAAGATCAGAACACGCAACTACAAAGAAAATAGTCGGTTCTGGCTTCACAATCCCAATGAAGTCTTCAAGTCGTTAACCTATGATAGATCACACACATAACAGAGTCTGTTAACAATGGATGATCACAAGTTATCTTTAGATATAAAAACAGTTCTAAAAATCTCATCAGTACTTTGATCTAGTTTGAGTGACCCTTATGTCAGAAGAGAAGACTCTCAAGAATAATCAAACTAGGTGCAATTCTCACATACGGTACTCGTAGAGCTTCTTGATCCCATAAAAGTCTTTAAACGAGTGGTCTTAAGAGATTTATCCTAATTAGGGTACTTTTCTCTCCAGATAGACGAATCCACCAAAAACAACACAAATGAAGTTTGTCTGGCTCTTAGGATATTTGCAGGAAATGCAAACTCAACTATTTATAGACCAAGGTTGTTTGGGCAACAAGGAAATTCCAAAACCGAAATTATTCTCAATATATGCAATAAGTACCTAATTTCGATTTTCATATTTCCAACTAATATCCAACCTGTAATTCTTAAATCTCTCATTAGAAATATCTAATATTAGTTTGGCACTTAACTAATATAACTTTCCAAGAGATATGTTTTGAATTGCTGGGAAATCAAAAACATGTAATCGAAAATCTTAATTAAAATATTCTCAATATTTCGGATTGGGATCACCTTGAGTATCAAGGAATATCTTTGGACAATAAAAAAACAAGAATTATATTCATGTCGACATCCAGAACTTTCCTATTTATCAAACCCTGATTCCAAACTCACACAAAACCGTAAAGTAATATGTAAATATAAAAAATTGGTTTTGCTCTTGGGACTGGTTCTACCATGAATCCTAACACAAGTTAAGATCGGTTTATCAAGTCTCCAAATATAAGTAGGGATCAATTCTACCATGACTCCCAACAAAATCTAGGATCGGTTCTACAAGGTATCCCAATATCAGTAAGGACCGGTTCTACCAAGACTCTCAACAATGGTAGTTAAGATCGGTTATACCATGTATCCCAATAAAGGTAAGGATCGGTTCTACCAAGACTCTCAACATAAGTTAAGATCGGTTCTTCCTCGTATTCCAAACTAAGTATAAATTGGTTTTATCATAACTCTCAACAAAAATCAAGATCGGTTCTACCAAAATTCTTACCTAGGTTCGAATTGGTCATCCAATAGATCTTCAATGAAAACCGGACCAAACCTATTGATTTACTTTCGATTATGAAACAAGTTTCGTATATGTACTTTCTTTAAGCATATGTAATCAAACATAGTTTCCTAGGATAAAATCACACCTATATCCAATACACAATCAAGTAACAAGTTACATAGACTATGTCGATGTCACATTTACGAAGTTCAAAAGATAAACGTTATACTTCGTAATCAAATATTCATCCTTGACACTTTGATCATAATAAAATGACCAAGTATAACACTATAGAATTAAATATAACATCTCATGTTATGTTTTCAATCTTAAACGACTTGAAAGCAAGGATATGAATGAAAACAAGTCAAGTAAATATCATTATACCTCACGTGGAAGGATGATGTCTTCATTGTAATCGATACGTCTTCACGATCTTCAGGTTCTCAAGGTAATACTTGTATGTCTTAACATTCTTAGACTTTTTAGTCTAACCTAAATGAAGTTAACTCTAGTGTATTCAATCAAGCGACTCTAATTGAGTTTTGATATTAAAATATGACAACCAACCTTGACATACCAACACTGGGTGGGTTCAACCGAAAAATGCTCTAACAGATTCGTGAAGCTAAGTTCGACTATCTTTACCTTGTTAGTTTGTGTATCCTGATCTTGATTTTCTGTTTTCGAGGTTTTCGTAATCTCTTTTAGGCAAGATAGATAGTAATTGCAAAGTTCTCTTCATCTCAGACTTTGTGATTCCTCAAAATAGATATCTGAAAATTGATCTTACGTGATCTTTTGAAGATTGTTCTTGAGAGGTGTTAAGAATCTAGGATGCTCTTCAGGAGTTCTAATTCCAGTTTTGTGAGGTTTGCTAGATTTGTCTATTGCAAAAAGATTTCCACACAATGATATTTAATTAAAAGGAAATCAAATAGACTTATATGTTAGAGGATTGGTATTAAAAGTCTTCACTTTGGCTAGAACAACTCTTAGGTTGTATTGGACGACAACTAAGGTAATCAATTGCGCAAATCCTTGCGAGGTTCAAGAGACGCAAGGAGAGTGAATGTAACTGAATCGTTTGGAAGGCGGACTCTGTCTCAACTAAATTCTAATCTAAAGCCTGATAGTATGTTAGTATCTGTAGCGACTTAATACAGTTTGGTGTTCAAAATTGGACGAGGTCCCGGGGTTTTTCCACAGTTGCGGTTTCCTCGTTAACAAAAATTATGGTATCTTAATTTTTTTCGTTTCTGCGTTATATTGTTTATCTTTATAATTGGATTTACGCAAGTTACACGTATTCAATCTTAGTAGATACATCCATCTATTTGAGATCGATTCCGAGACTCATTTGTTTGTAGAATTTGTATCTTGAAAGATAGATAACAAGTTTAATTACTTGGAAGAATTCCGATTGGATTATTTGGATACGATTATATTGATCTTGGATATTAATTTTGAAGATCGTCCAAGTACTCTTCTTAACAATCAGGTTCATGGATTCCTTGCCTATATATATACTGATTGAAAGGAGGTAGAGATCTAAAATATATATACATATTGTCAAGGATCTTTCAGTTGGTCTACTTACAAGTGTATTAAGTTTTGTCCATACATGTTACCGAACGAAAAAGTTGGTGGTGTACTTCGTACCCCTACGTTTTCAATTGGTATCAGAGCAGGCAAACACTGTTAGATATAATAAGTTTGTGTTTGTAAACCTTCTAATACATGTGTTCACGTACGATATGGTGGAACCAAATGGTTTTGATTATGCCGAGTACTTGGGAATTACATCAAAGGATCACTCCTTAGTTGATTCTTCTAAATCCAGAGGTAAGGTCCCTGAAGCTCTTAATGGTACATAATCAAAATTGGAGAAGAATGTTCCTGGAAGCTGTAATGACTATTCTAAGATCATTTAACTTCAAGCCTCCAAGATAAGAGATCTTCAAGAAAAGTATGCTCAGTATGCTGATAAACTAAACCAATCTCTTAACAAAGAACGCGAGTTATGTGAAGTTGTTGAATTTTTTTCTGACAATGCCAGCATACTAGTTCAAGAACTAAAACTTAAAAAAGAAAAAGTTGATATTCTTGAGGATATTTTCAAAAAGGCTACGACTCGAGAAAAATGTATTATTGAGTCACATACCTCTGAGATGAATAAGCTTCGCTTTCTAAAAGATAAAGCTGAGTGCAGTCTTCTAATATATCATGAGCGGTGCAAATCCTTAAGAGAAGAAAATACCGTCTTGAAAAGTAATTCTTCACCAACACCTGACATTGTTCTAGATTCTAGAACAACACCTATTGTTGAGAAAGTTACACAAACTCTAGCTGAGAAACGACGAATAATTTGGCATCGAAAAAAGGCTTATAATGGAGCTTTTGAGCTAAGACATGATCCAAGTGTCTCATTTGATACCTTGAAGTTTTTTTCTCGTTGCGGTAGAAAAGGGTCATTTCATATTGGACTGTTTTCATAGGAAGAAGTAAATTAGTAGCCTTCAAAAGTTGATTTCTTTTGCAATCAAGGAGGTTAAAAGTTTGTCAACATCCCCAACTGATCCTAGGAACATCATTAGCCAAAAAACTTGTGATATGAATATTCAAGATTCTCCTAGAGTATTTCATAAGTCAAGAAACTCTCATGGTAAGTTATTCAGTAGCAAGGATATTTCCAATATCAGACTTCCTACTGATAAACAAATTTCCCCTAGGAAATCCAAAAATGAGAATCAAAGGTCTAATAACTTATGTTCTCTAAAAAGGATCTCACAAGGACCTTGACTTTCTTATTTCAGAACGTCTAACAATCTGTCATGTGATCTTAACATGCCCAAAAGACAAGAATTTTTTTTTAAGTCATCATCTGAAGAAGATTAAAAGATTGAAAATCCTTCTAAAATGCACAATAGAAGAAGGAATGCAAAAGGGAAGAGCTACTCTTAAATAATATAAGAAATCTAAATGTATCTATTGTAGATACAAATGGTGAGTTGGTGTCTCACCCTGTCATTACTTAGTATTGACAGGTGCATCCTCAAAGTATCTTGAGAGATACGAGGATTGCAAAAAAGCATCATAATTGTATTTACAGTCCTGGTATGAGATATCTCAAGTAATGAATGGGGGTTCTACCTTAAACTTAATTAAGTTTGTCTTAAAATTGGCCTTACTCACTAAAGCCCTATCGTATTACTTTAATTTAATATCCACAAACTGATTAGTCCACGTGAACCATAACCCTATCAGATGCCTTTTCGAGTAAGCAAGTGGTTTCCTAATCTTCTTCTGACTCTTAGTCATGAATAATATATATATGTATATAATTGTTAGATTTCTACAACTGTGTTCATCAAAAGAATGGGCAGTTCAAAGAGACCTCATAAATCTATCATCCTTGATGAAGAAAACGTCAAAGAAGAATTCTCTCATCAAGGTGCCTTAAGATAAAGGGTAGCTATGATGAAAGAACAAAATTCCTGGTATACTGAATCAATAAAGGATTTAACTAATTCTTGTAATGATTTCAAGGTTAAGTTACGAATTTTCAATTGCAATTGAATCACTTGATAGATGGTCAATTTTTTTGAAAAACAAGAAGGTCAATATCAGAAACCAGAAGAAACTCATCATAGAATGCAATAAAACTAGGGAGTTTGTGCAGATTGTTAACTTCAAGGTAGGAATCTTAAGTCACGATCATGTCCTCTCCACTGTTAAACGTATCAAGGATCTCAGTGACTCGTTCCATGATGGGGTGCTTGAAAGGTATGAGGAGATTGATGAAGTTTGATGCAGACCGCTAGGTTTGAATGCTTTTCTTTATCTTTGTACTAGTTAACTCCTCCTTGTAGGAACTTTGTTCTTATTGGTTAAGGAGAAGCACTAATTTTTTGAGTAGTTGTTATGAGATTTATTATTTCAAATACTATAATCTTGCATGTTAATTCAAATTTTATTTTGGAAGATGACTTGCAATACCTAATCTTCATTGATTATATATATATGTGTTGCTTATTTTGTGAGGTTTGTTATTTGCAATTATATTCTGGTGATCAGAACATATATCTTATATTTTCTCATAGATTAATTTATTAATTCTTGCAAAAGAGGAGTAAACTATTTTGAGAATGGCAGTATTGATCTTTCGACGATTACATTTTTGTTAATATACTGCTACATGATTTTGTAAGATGTTCTCTAGGAATCTACTTAGTTCCTTGATTGCATAACTGCCAAGGGATAAGTGGTGAACTTTAATCTCTACGTTCTTATATGGCTAGTGAAGTTATAATTCTTATGCTGAGTCATATCACACTATTTGTTCTCTTTTTGTAATTGGCTTAGAGAATAGTTATCGTTGATGATTATTTTTTTCATGAATATTTTGTATCTTTAGTGCCTCTAACATTATGATTGTCATTTTTAACTTCTTTGCTCGTAAGTGGCGAGAATAGAAAAAAATATACTAATGCTTATGTACTTTGTTTGTAACTGTCCAATAGATTTGTATGTACTGAAAACGCAGGGGGTACTAAAACACACCACCAAATTTTTCTTAGGCAACTTGTACAGGCTGAAATCTAATACAATTCCGAGAGTTCAACTTAATGAATCCCAACCAAGGAATTATATGAAGAGCTTATATCTCTTTCTCTCACAATTATAATGTTTACAAAACCAAGTACGTGAATCTAATCATGTGTGAGAGTACTGGGCGATTCCAAAGATCAATTTCCAAGAATCAAGCAAGTCGTATCCAACAGAAAAGGATGGATGTATCTATTTGATTGATATACGTACAACCTGTGATATTTCATTATAAAAAATAAACAATATAATACGGAAAAAGAAATAACACATACACCGGAAATTTTGTTAACGAGGAAACCGCAAATGCAAAAAAACTGGGGACCTAGTCCAGACTTGAACACCACTGTATTAAGCCGCTACAGACATTAGCCTACTATTAGAACTTTATACTGGAATGTAGTTGAGACCGAATTAAACCGTCATAACAATTCAGTTACAATTGCGCTTCTTACGCTTCTTGAATCCCAACAAGACTCCGTGCAATTGATTCCCTTAGTTGATGTCCTTCACAGCCTAAGATTTGCTTCAACTCAATTGAAGACTTTAAACCAGTCTGCCTCCCACGGATAAGCCTATAAGTGATTTATGTTCCGATGAAAGATCAAGGTGAGGTAGGAAATCGAAAGAAATAGACAAAGTCTAGTTAACCTTAAAATCCGGTTTTATGACTCCCGAAGAGTAGCCTAGATTATTATTCACCTCACAATTCGAAATTTGCATGCAGAATCACAAAGTCTGAGACAAAGATACTTTATGATCTATATCTATTTTTTGAGGGAGCAGTGATAGACACATTTTTGTGTCTGAATTGTCCTCAGTGTATCTATTGCTAGTGCTTGATTTTGTACTTATTTGGTGTTTTTATGTTTGTGTAGGTGTTTTTGAAGAAATACACTTGTGCGGAAAAAGTTGCTCAAAAAGTGCTATTTGGACCTCTGGAGGACATTTGCTATACGGACCCTAGATTTGGCTAAGGGACACCCAAGGTTATGCGTAGCCCAAATTCATCCTCAGCACCCAAATTTGTCCTCAGCACCCATCTGCTATTCGCACCCCAAGAAAGGATAGGGGCACTTCATCTTCAACATTTCAAAAAAATATTTTGGCGGGAAAATATTTCCATTCACTGGCAGATTTTTCGATCGGATTTTGGAGGAGCTTTTGTGCGATTCAATCGCTGAAACTTTACGGGTAGTTGTGATATGTCCGAACATAGCTGGTATGGGTGTTTGTTTCGATCAAATTTGGCTGAAAAATCCGTGAGAAGAAAACAGGGCAACACGTGCATGAGAGGAACAATTCACGGGATTCCATGAGTTTTGGAGAATTTAAACGTGTTCTGCTCATGTTTGATGACACGAGCAACACTTTGGACCTTGACAAAGATAAATAAGCATATTTTGCAGATGTAGAAATGCGTGAGAAGCTAAATCAGGGAAGAAAATATTCCCAGAATATTTTCTTTACTTCCCGAGTTCAATGAAGAATATTGATAATTATGGCGTGATTAAATGAGGCTGAGGAGTATAAATAAATTGCTGGGATCATAGAGAAGGGGGACGGAGAGTTTGGGGTCGAGAGGAGAGCTCAGGAGGCGTGAATCAAGAATTTTCAGAACTCTGTTTCTGCTGCTGCACCAAGAACACGAAGAACAAAAGACCACCAGAGGCAGTCGTTTATCAACAGTGACAACGACAGACACACGAGGATCGCAGAGTTACAACAACATCAGTTCTTTTCTATCGTTCTTTGTAACAGTGTTTTGCAACAATTATAAACGTTGCAAACACCCAATTTTCATCATGTCCTCCATTTCATCATTTGTACACCTACTTTGAGCAATGAAATCAACTTTTGAGCGTGTTTACAACATCATGATGAGCTAAACCCAATCCTTGGGGCTATGGAGGAAGCCATTGTTTCGGTAAAAGTGATATATTTCTATTAATTAATTACAACAACTCTATTATGATTTTTGCATTGAACTAAAAATTCTTTATATGATTTTGATTAGTTAGGTGTATTTTCTCTTGATAGAATATGCTTGCTTTAGGGTTTTGATATTCTATGCTTGGATTAACATCTATTCATTTGGAAATCTACATGTCTAGGCAATACTATTAGAATCAATTTGAATGTTGAGTTGCATAATTATTGTTTTATTAAATCACTAATATAAACCAATGGTGGAATCCTAGCCCTATTCTCTCCATAATTTTCACAACATCTTTTTAATTTAGTTCGCTATTTTTATTTATTAAAAAAAAATCTAAAAATCCGCTTTCACAAGGCTTGAACGAATCATATTACTACAACAACTTTGAAAACACATCAAATTTTTGGCGCCGCCGACGCGGACTTGTCTTTAGGCTAGAGTTTTTAGATTTTTTTTTTTTTAGGTTTTTATTTTATTTGTTCTTCTTTACGTTTTTGGGTTTTTTTTTTTCTTACAGAATTCAGAATTTGGAGCGAAAGAAAATTTTGCCAAAGCTTTTGGTGAATACATAAAGACTTCGAGTGAAAGGCAAAGCGAAAGGAGCGAAAGAAGAAGATTTTTTCTTTATAAAAAAGAGAGGAAAAAAAAACATTTTTATTTTTGTAGATTTTTATTTTATTTTTTTAGACTTTTTTTTTCTTTTGCACTTTATATTTTTTTTTGGACTTTGGATTTTAAATTTTGGGACATTATTTTTTTAAAACCCTACGGGAGGGTAGTTTAAATATAAACTGTTTGCAGAGAAGGACGGTTATTACAATATCACCTCGGCCCCTCGGGTTCGTACACGACATAGGACTCGTGGCCCGAGCGACTACAAAGGTTCATCCCCCGTCTGGTACGGGATGTAAGTTTGTCGAAACACTCGCGTATCCCCTGTCAGCGAGTTACTGTCTTCCTTCGTATGCATATATGTTGAGGACTTGAAAACGGCTGCTTTAATTTCCTAGTAAAGGGCAAGGACTGGCCATACAAGATAAGGGTTCGGATTTCATCACCGTTCTCTTCTTGCCCGCCTTAGGAAAACGACACCAAACGCGAACCTAAGCCTAAATTTTGAATAGAATGAGACCGATAGGGTAACGAGCTTAACAAGAAAGTCATTCAAAAAATATTGGTTACTCTTTTAAGCATACTTCGAAGTTCTTGATGGTTTCTGTAAGTTGAATGCGTGACTGCGCCGCCTTGTAATACCGATGAGGCCTTGGGTATCAAAGCTCCACTGAGCTTCCCTCGCCTCTATTCAACTTACTTTGACTCGGGTTGATTCCAGAGGGGTTTGCTTAAATTGTAACGAATTCCCGTTCGAAGGATTAGAAGCTGGTCTAGAAACAATCTAAGTGGAGCCATCATGCTTTTTGTTTGCTAGAAAACAGTAGGTTTGTTGTGGTGGAGTCAGCCTTGTTTGTGTTTGCATAGAACATCCCTTCCTTTTTAGGACTTTTCTTTTTGATTTTTTTTTTCTAGTGTATGCCCGAAGTTTTTAAACGGGCTTGGAAAAGAAACACTCTAGGTCGTTTGATTAGTGACAAACCTAGTAGTTCTTCTTATGAAGGCGGGGAGCTCGAAGACTCTTCTTTTGAGTGCCCCGTTTTTGGAAACTTCAGTCTTGAGAATCTGTCTCTTCGTGAGGAAAGTACCCCTAGTACTCCTAGTTCTTTGGTAGTGCCAGAAATGGCAACTTTGAAAGCTTTGCTAAACCCAACTAGGACCTCTCGTCCGTCTTGTATCGAGTTAGCTGAAACCGAGGCAAATTATGAACTGAAACCTGGGACTTTACAGATGCTCCCAATGTTTTTAGGGAAGGAGAATGAGAACCCCTATTTTCATGTTAGGGAATTTGAGGAAGTTTGTAGTACTCTGAAAATTAAAAACCTAAGTGATGATGCGTTGAAACTTAGGTTATTCCCCTTTTCCTTAAAAGATAAAGCCAAATCTTGGTTGTACAGTTTGGACTCTGGGTCAATTGAAACCTATGACCAACTTACTTCTGCCTTTATAAATAAGTTTTTCCCAAGGCATAAAACATCGTCTATTAGGACACAAATATGTACTTTTGCCCAACAAGAGGGAGAATCTTTATATATGTACTTAGAAAGGTTCAATGACTTGATATCTCAATGTCCTCGTCATGGTTTGGAGAAGGTTAGGTTAGTTCAGATCCTCTACGAGGGTTTAGATTATTCAACAACAACCATGGTTGAGTCCTTATGCACAGGTGGGTTTGAGAATAAAATTGTTGATGAAGCGATGACATTTTTGAATGAAATCGCCGATAAGACCCAACAATGGGAAAATAGTAGGGAACCCCAGAAAACAATTCTTCTAAGTAGAGGAAATGTTAATAAGGTAGAAGGATCTTATGAGTCAAATGCCAAAATAGCAGTTATAGTCAAAAGGTTAGAAGCCTTAGAATTAGGTCATTCTAGTGGTAGTAGTGGTAGAAATGAGCCTTTTTGGGAAGGCCATGTTGTTGAAGAGCAATCCAATGCTCTTTATAACAACACTAGGTTTGATAACCGACAGAAGTTTGACCCATATTCAGAAACCTATAACCCTGGCTGGAGAAACCATCCAAACCTTTCTTGGTCCAAGGGCCAGAATCAAGGTCAGTCTAATAATGCTCAGGTTCCCCCAGGTTTTGGCTATACTAAGAATCCTTCAGATAAGAAAATTATGAGTTTAGAAGAGTCTCTTGCCTTGTTAACTCGGAACACTTTAGAATTTCAGCAATCGGTTGCACACGGATTAGATGAAAATAAAAAGATGGTACAAGCTAACTCTCAGGCTATTTCCGAGTTGAAAACCCAGGTTAGTCAAATAAATGAGACATTGAGAGAAAAAGGAAAGTTTCCTAGTCAACCACAACCCAACCCTAGGGGAGTCCATCAAATATCTTTAGCTGGTGAGAAATCATCAAACCATGTGAACTCGATAACAACCCTTAGGAGTGGTAAACGGTAGACAATAAGGTAGCCATGCCTAGTGGACATACTATAGTTCCACCTTCTACTTCCCAAGAGGAGCCCGTAGACGAGGAAACTGAAACAGTCTCTAAGGATTCCCGGGAAATTCCTGATAGGTCTACCTTTGTGCCTAGAGCCCCATATCCACCTTTGGTAGCCCCAACAAAGAAGGAGTCGACTTTCAACGAGATAATTGAAACATTTAAGCAGGTGAACATCAACATTCCGCTATTAGAAGCAATTAGGCAGATGCCTGCTTATGCCAAGTTCCTTAAAGATCTTTGTACACGAAAGCATAAGCTTAATGTCCATAAGAAAGCTTTTTTAGCTGGTCAGGTAAGTTCCATTCTTCTGAACCAAACACCCCCTAAGTATAAGGATCCTGGATTCCCCACCATATCTTGTGTGATTGGTGATTATATGGTTGATAAAGCTTTACTTGACTTAGGAGCTAGTGTTTACTTACTCCCGTATCATGTATACACCAAGCTAGGTCTTGGTAAGTTGAAACCGACTGAAATGACACTACAATTAGCTGATAGGTCTGTCAAAGTCCCTCGTCATAGAGGATGTTCTGATTGAGGTTGATAAGTTTATTTATCCTGTGGATTTCGTTGTTCTAGACACCCAGCCTGTTCAGGACCCAAGTCGTCAAATCCAAGTGATTTTTGGTCGCCCATTTTTAGCCACAGCTAACGCTGTCATCAACTGTAGGACTGGGCTTATGAAGATATCCTTTGGTAATATGACCACTGAACTAAATGTCTTTAATGTTACTAGACAACCTTCTGAGAACGATGATTTGGAAGAAGTGAATATGATTAGCACTTTAGTTCAATATTTGGTTCAGGATAACTGGCTTATCACTTTACTGGTAGATTCTTTAGATGATTTTGAGGAAACCATTCTCTTAGATCAGATATGTGATCAATCTCTAGAAGAATCTCTTGAGTATTTTAAGGACTCTGAAGATCTGGAAATTCAAGAAATAGTTAGAGGTTTGTCTGTGAACCCTAAGTTTGAGGGTAGTGATGGTTCTTGTGATTGTATCGTATCCCTAATTAGAGTCCCTAACTTGGGACTCGAGCCTTGTACATCTGAGATATTACTTGAGTCTTTTATGACTCCGCAACTCGATCCTCCTGATACTGTCCAGAAGGTAACCCAGGTATTAGAGACCCGTTTTTCGGATGAATATATTTATCGAGACACACATATGAATTTAAATTGCGCGCCGCAGATATACCCAGTTGTCTTGACAGAAACCTTAGATGAGGACGTGCTCCTTCTTTTCATTTTTCTGAATCAGTGCAGTTGTCTCATACTGGTGTCAGCTCTATTTGGTATTATGGACCCACAATTGTTTCGACTATTGATATATGACTTTGGAAGGTGACAACCCTTTTTGAGGTATTTGATGTCTAGCTAAAGACTTTAAATTTAGCATTTCCTGGGAGGTACTCATGCTTACGGTAATATCCTTCCTTATTTCTTTTTCCATCCATCAAGTGGTAACAGTTTCTTATTGTTCATTTCATCTTTAGAACATTGAGGACAATGTTAGATTTAAGTTTGGGGGTGGGGAAGAAACTTTTTGTTAGCTCTTAGCTGCAACAAATAAACTCCATAGCCTAGAAATTTATGCTTATTAAGGTTGGCACTAACCAATCTAAGTGGATGGGAACATCTTGGTTGTAGGAGTTGAGGAACCAATCTGATTAGATGGAAACATCTAAAGAGTTTATTCATAAAAGCACAAAGCTCAGGAGTTTGAATTAAAAAAAAAGCATGGTAGTTTCGCCATATCTCGTTGAATCCTAATCCTTCTGTTTTTATTTTTTTTAAGTGATTTGGTGGGGCACACGATTCAAGTTCTTACCTTTGCTAGGGTGGAATAGAGTGATTGAGATACCAACATAAAAAAAAATGAAAAAAATAAAATACCAGACCATTAGACCAACCGGAATAAATTCAATAAAGTCGACCACCGGTTCCCTTGTATATGCCAGTTGTGTTGACCTAGAGTTAGGTTTATCGACCACTGGTCCCCTTGTATATGCCAGTTGTGTTGATATTAGTCAGACCGGTATCTCAATCATTTAGGATAGGTTCACCTTGGCAGAGGCCTTCAGACAGATATGGGAAACACCGTTCACTTTTAACCATCTCCTTATCCATCTTCTTAATCTTTCCATGTAATTGGTTGACTCCGGTTTTGATGTACAAAAACTGTGTGAGTAGAGCTCTGTCACTTATATAGGAATTTTAGTATGCTGAGTGCAAACTCGTGTACAACAATTGGAAAATCGCATCAGGGTACTTCTTCCTGTAGTCAATGAGAGTATGCCAACCAAGGAGATTCTTTAGTGCCTTCCAAGGTTCTGCATAGATAGCTAGAGTCTGGAGTAAAGGTTTTGTGGGTACACCTCTGGTAAACCCTCGGGAGACAACACTCCGCCACTAGGGCCACCTAGTGGTTTAACGGCTTGTTGCACGTGTTAAGTGTAGTCATTTTTATTTTCTGTATTAGATTTGCTCGAGGACTAGCAAATAATAAGTTTGGGGGTATTTGATAGACACATTTTTGTGTCTGAATTGTCCTCAGTGTATCTATTGCTAGTGCTTGATTTTGTACTTATTATGGTATTTTTATGTTTGTGTAGGTGTTTTTGGAGAAATACACTTGCGCGGAAAAAGTTGCTCGAAAAGTGCTATTTGGACCCTTGGAGGACATTTGCTATACGGACCCCAGATTTGGCTAAAGGACACCCAAGGTTATGCGTAGCCCAAAATCATCCTCAGCATCCAAATTTGTCCTCAGCACTCATCTGCTATTCGCACCCCATGAAAGGATAAGGGCACTTCATCTTTAACATTTCTAAAAAATATTTTGGGGGGAAAATATTTCCATTCACTAGCAGATTTTTCAATCGAATTTTGGAGGAGCTTTTGTGCGATTCAATCGCTGAAACTTTACGGGTAGTTGTGATATGTCCTAACACAGCTGGTATGGGTGTTTGTTTCGATCAAATTTGGCTGAAAAATTTGTGAGAAGAAAACAGGGCAGCGCGTGCATGAGAGGAACAATTCACGGGATTGCATGAGTTTAGGAGAATTTAAACGTGTTCTGCTCATGTTTGATTACTCGAGCAACACTTTGGACCTTGACAAAGATAAATAAGGAGATTTTGCAGATGTAGAAACGCGTGAGAAGCTAAATCAGGGAAGAAAATATTCCCAGAATATTTTCTTTACTGCCCGAGTTCAATGAAGAATATTGAGAATTATGGCGTGATTAAATGAGGCTGAGGAGTATAAATAAATTGCTGGGATCATAGAGAAGGGGGACGGAGAGTTTGGGGTCGAGAGAAGAGCTCAGGAGGCGTGAATCAAGAGTTTTCATAACTTTGTTTCTGCTGCTGCACCAAGAACACGAAGAACAAAAGACCACCAGAGGCAGTCGTTTATCAACAGTGACAACGACAGACACACGAGGGTCGCAGAGTTACAACAACATCAGTTCTTTTCTATCGTTCTTTGTAACAGTGTTTTGCAACAATTATAAACGTTGCAAACACCCAATTTTCATCATGTTCTCCATTTTATCATTTGTACACCTACTTTGAGCAATGAAATCAACTTTTGAGCGTGTTTCCAACATCATGATGAGCTAAACCCAATCCTTGGGGCTATGGAGGAAGCCATTGTTTCGGTAAAAGTGATATATTTCTATTAATTAATTACAACAACTCTATTATGATTTTTGCATTGAACTAAAAATTGTTTATATGATTTTGATTAGTTAGGTGTATTTTCTCTTGATAGAATATGCTTGCTTTAGGATTTTGATATTCTATGCTTGGATTAACATCTATTCTTTTGGAAATCTACATGTCTAGGCAATACTATTAGAATCAATTTGAATGTTGAGTTGCATAATTATTGTTTTATTAAATCATTAATATCAACCAATGGTGGAATCCTAGCCCTATTATCTCCATAATTTTCACAACATCTTTTTAATTTAGTTCGCTAATTTTATTTATTAAAAAAAATCTAAAAATCCGCTTTCATAAGTCTTGAACGAATCATATTACTACAACAACTTTGAAAACACATCAAATTTTTGGCGCCACCGACGCGGACTTGTCTTTAGGCTAGAGTTTTTAGATTTTTTTTTTTTTTTAGGTTTTTATTTTATTTGTTCTTCTTTACGTTTTTGGGTTTTTGTCTTTTTCTTACAGAATTCGGAATTTGGAGCGAAAGAAAAATTTGCCAAAGCTTTTGGTGAATACTTAAAGACTTCGAGTGAAAGGCAAAGCGAAAGGAGCGAAAGAAGAAGATTTTTTATATTTTTATAAAAAAGAGAGAAAAAAACATTTTTATTTTATTTTTTTAGACTTTCTTTTTCTTTTGCACTTTATATTTTTTTTTGGACTTTGGACTTTAAATTTTGGGACATTATTTTTTTAAAACCCTACGGAAGGGTAGTTTAAATATAAAATGTTTGCAGAGAAGGACGATGATTACAATATCACCTCGGCCCCTCGGGTTCGTACACGACATAGGAGTCGTGGCCCGAGTCGACTACAAAGGTTCATCCCCCGTCTGGTACGGGAGGTAAGTTTGTCGAAACACTCGCGAATCCCCTATCAGCGAGTTACTGTTTTCATTCGTATGCATATATGTTGAGGACTTGAAAACGGCTGCTTTAGTTTCCTAGTAAAGGGCAAGGACTGGCCATACAAGATAAGGGTTCGGATTTCATCACCGTTCTCTTCTTGCCCGCCTTAGGAAAACGACACCAAACGCGAACCTAAGCCTAAAATTTTGACTAGAACGAGACCGATATGGTAACGAGCTTAACAGGAAAGTCATTCGAAAAATATTGGTTACTCTTTTAAGCATACTTCGAAATTCTTGACGATTCTGTAAGTTGAATGTGTGACTGCGCCGCCCTGTAATACCGGTGAGGCCTTGGGTATGAATGCTCCACCGAGCTCCCCTCGCCTCTATTCAACTTACTTTGACTCGGGTTGATTCCAGAGGGGTTTGCTTAAATTATAACGAATTCCCGTTCGAAGGATTAGAAGCTGGTCTAGAAACAATCTAAGTGGAGCCATCATGCTTTTTGTTTGCTAGAAATCAGTAGGTTTGCTGTGGTGGAAACAACCTTGTTTGTGTTTGCATAGAACATCCCTTCCTTTTTAGGACTTTTCTTTTTGATTTTGTTTTTCTAGTGTATGCCCGAAGTTTTTAAACGGACTTGGAAAAGAAACACTCTAGGTCGTTTGATTAGTGACAAACCTAGTAGTTCTTCTTGTGAAGGCGGGGAGTCGAAGACTCTTCTTTTGAGAGCCCCGTTTTTGGAAACTTCAGTTTTGAGAATATGTCTCTTCGTGAGGAAAGTACCCCTAGTACTCCTAGTTCTTTGGTAGTGCCAGAAATGGCAATTTTGAAAGCTTTGCTAAACCCAACTAGGACCTCTCGTCCGTCTTGTATCAAGTTAGCCGAAACCGAGACAAATTATGAACTGAAACCTGGGACTTTACAGATGCTCCCAATGTTTTTAGGGAAGGATAATGAGAACCCCTATTTTCATGTTAGGGAATTTGAGGAAGTTTGTAGTACTCTGAAAATTAAAAACCTAAGTGATGATGCGTTGAAACTCAGGTTATTCCCCTTTTCCTTAAACGATAAAGCCAAATCTTGGTTGTACAGTTTGGACTCTGGATCAATTGAAACCTATGACCAACTTACTTCTGCCTTTATACATAAGTTTTTCCCAAGGCATAAAACATCGTCTACTAGGACAAAAATATGTACTTTTGTCCAACAAGAGGGAGAATCTTTATATAGGTACTTAGAAAGGTTCAATGACTTGATATCTCAATGTCCTCATCATGGTTTGGAGAAGGTTAGGTTAGTTCAGATCCTTTACGAGGGTTTAAATTATTCAACAACAACCATGGTTGAGTCCTTATGCACAGGTGGGTTTGAGAATAAAATTGTTGATGAAGCGATGACATTTTTGAATGAAATCGCCGATAAGACCCAACAATTGGAAAATAGTAGGGAACCCTAGAAAACAATACTTCTAAGTAGAGGAAATGTTAATAAGGTAGAAGGATCTTATGAGTCAGATGCCAAAATAGCATCTATAGCCAAAAGGTTAGAAGCCTTAGAATTAGGTCATTCTAGTGGTAGTAGTGGTAGAAATGAGCCTTTTTGGGAAGGCCATGTTGTTGAAGAGCAAGCCAATGCTCTTTATAACAACACTAGGTTTGATAACCGACAGAATTTTGACCCATATTCAGAAACCTATAACCCTGGCTGGAGAAACCATCCAAACCTTTCTTGGTCCAAGGGTCATTTGTTGTCTCAAGAAACAATAGTTATATTCTTTTCAAAATCGACGATGAAACCCAGCATAATTCCATGTTCTTCACGTAACCTTGTTCTTCATATAACAGTATCACCATCAAAAGCTCTTCATATGACCTTCTTCAATCATCATCTAAGAGGATAAACCTGACAAATATTTCAGAGAGAACACAAACAGATTCAAGAATATTAAGGTTTCTTAAGTTTTCAGAGAGAACAAAGCAACGATATTATTTAAGACTAACGACAAGGATATAAATAGGGATGGAAGTCAGTTGTTATAGCTCCGCCAAAGCCGAATAATTTCCCACATTTTCTAAATACTGGACACAACAGAATGAACATTCATACACAGTTATACACACCCAAATATGCAAAAAGACCAAAAATGATATTCTCGTGAACTCACATCCCATACAGATGAGATACCGTGGCACCATACTAAATTTACAAGAAATATACATTCTATCTTAGAGTTCCAAGAGACCTTGCATTCAACCTAAGACAGAGTATGTTGAGACTTGCTTAATGGATCGACCTCATGTGTTTAAAAGACACCAGATCATTGCATCAAAATGTTAGCCGAGTGTACAGAAGAAAGCATGTCAAGTCTGTATGTACTTATACACACAACTAAAGCATAGCAATGCATTCATAAGAAACATCAATTCAACGACATGATTCAAATTATAAATAAGGATAGCAACTAATTAGCTAAAAGACTATGAAGACCTTCCATAAATGTTGAGAATAACGGTACGTAAGTTAGAAAATATAGAATCACTTAGATACTATGCATATCCTAAGTTCTGGCGGGATTCAATTATAATTTCAGTAGAGCCATGGAACAACAGACTTTGCATGGGTTAGTATACCGCAACCATGTGCATGAATGTCAAGTTACAGAGAAATCAAAATAATTAAAAACATGTTATTTTGATCGTTAATGCAAGCTTTTCAAAAAATAACAGATAGAAACGTATAGTACTCCTGCGAAAACCTTTTACTGTATAACCTAGCCTTCCTAGTTGTGCAGTCACATAGAAACACCACCACATATAGGAATAAATTTGACTATGTTCTATCATCCTACAAAGATTCGGATGCAGGATAAGTTCAATTACTCTCGTTCTTTGTTGGTTTAGTCCTCCACGTTGCAATAAACAGAGAGCCCCTTGTCTTTCGCTCACTTACAAAACCTAAATTCATACCAAAAGTCCAAAATGTGAATACAAAAATACTAAACAACTGAAGAGCAGCAATTTCCTTTAAAGACATGGGTTCAAAGTCAAATAATCAAAATCTTACTGAAATTGTTTGAAATATTGAAAATGTATACATTTAAAGACATGGGTTTTAGCTAGAAATCATGAAGATCCAATTTATCAATCAGTTTACATATGACCAAATCCCTAATTTTTGATCGAGAGAAACAACTAAATCAATCACAGAACCAAAAGACAACATTTAATGAGATTTTCAAGTGAGAATATGAAACAATAAGAACTGCAGAAATAGGTTTCTAGATTTATACCTTGACAAGAAGTTTCAAGTAGATATCATCGGATTTTGGTGCTATCCTTTTGGTTCTCTTGCTTTTTCCTCCTGCGATTAAATCGTTACTCTACAAAACAGAAAACCATTGAAATGATGTTAGCAGTGAAGATGCAGATACTAGAAGGGTAGTGTGGCGAGAGGGAGACCATAAATCAATTCAAAGGAGATGATTTTATAAACATGCAGAGTATGAAATTAGTAGACAGATCAGAGTCACCAATTAATCAAACAAAATCCAATTTACCTGTTGTATTCCTCTTTAGACGGAGATGGAGCAATAACAGGAGAAAGGGGTTTCGTTAAAAATCCAATCGAATGAGTACTCCACTTCTTCTGATATATTTGGGAGGAAGTATTTTGTGTGTTCGATTAGGTATGGGGTGTGCGTTTGATTTGGGAGAAGAAGAAAGATAAGAACTTAAGAAGGAAGAGCAAAAACATGTTAACTTTTTACCCCTGATATCGATGAAAACACCAAAATTTACTCATGAAAAAAAAATGAAAGGACTATTTGGTATTTTCAGATATTAGGCGGGTGTGCGGGTAGGGTAGGATAATTTTGAGTTTACCCGTCACCCTACCCATTTAATGGCGGGTAAGAAACCTTTAACCGTCACCCTACCCGCCGTTTGACGGGTAGGATAGCGTACGGGTAAAACAGTGGCGGGTAGGGTAGAAATGGCGGTTAAGGGTAGGATATGTGCACCCCTAATCACTGTTAGATGAAAAACTTAACTTGATATTAACATAGCAGAATATACACACTGGTTAGGATGAACTATAACCGAACCGTGTACAAGGACCTGTTCATGTAGGTTAGCCGAAACTAGTCAGTTGAACAATAAACTTAATCATTTTCATATAAAACTTTAAGACTTTTCTTTAATCACACATATATGCAGGATTTCAGTTCCTTTCATGATTGGCTGGTAAGTTGGTTTTCAGACCACACTAATGAACAGGTTGCTAGCTTTGAAGTTGATGGTTATACTTGTAAACTAATGTGCACTATCTGGCACATTTGGAAAGATAAATGCAACTTAGTTTTTCAGAATACTAAACCAAATGCTAATAGTACAATATCTAGAATTCATAATCTGTTTCAGCAGTGTACTTTTTCTTACTCTACTGCCAGGTTAAATAAGAGTCATCATGAAATTATAAAGACATGGTTACCACCTGAAACAGATTATGTGAAAATCAATATTGATGTCTCTTATATGTTTGACACTAAAAAGGGAAGTGTTGGTACGATTATTCGGGACTGTACAGGTACCACAATAGGGGTCAAAGGAGTTAATCTAGATGAGGAAGTTGAGCCAGAATTTGAAGCTTAATACTTTGAGCGTAAAGATCTATTATTCGCAGTTGATTGGATGGAACATCTAGATTACAAGAAGGTGATTTTCGAAATGGATTGTGATAATGTGATGAACTCTTTGCAAAGTGGGGAATCACAGATTCACTGGCATAACCAACATTTGCTTGCAGCTATTAAAATAAGTTTTCTAGGTTCAGTTTCTGGTTTGTAAGTCAGTTCATAGACTAAGTAACAATGTGGCTCATGCTAAGGCTTGAAGCCAACAATTTTCTTTATATGAACCATTATCCCACTGATATTATCAAAATGACAGAGGATGATTATGTAAGGTTTAATTCAATCATTGAATAATTTTTTAGTATAAAAAAAACATATGATAAATATGTATAAATAGTGTTTTTAGAGAGTTGTTCAAATGTCCATTATCTCATAGATTTAATTCTGATGCATATGAAAATACTCGACAGGGTAAGTACGTGTACCTACCTGTTCGTGAACATTTTTGTCATAGTATGTATACCTGGTACGTGTACCCTTAAGACAAAAACGAGTTCAGACACTCACAAATCTTTTATGGTATGGTTTGTATACTAGGTATGCATACCTTTCCTAGTTCACGAGTTGACACAGACTTTTTATGGTACGGATACAGGGTATGCGTACAAAAAATTCACTGTCGAAATATAGATATGTCGGCACGTGTACTGGGTACATGTACTGCAACTCCGAACCTATAATAGTTCTCCCAGTATGTGAACTGGTAGGTTGTCATGTATCCAGATTTACATTAGTTATATATCTCTCTAATAATCAATTCGAAACACTCCCGAATAACATTAATAACACATATCACTTTTTCAGGCTATTTTCAAATGATTAAATCTTGAGTCATAATTAGGTCATAGCCAATAAATTTCTTTTCACCAAATTCATCAAGTATGAACAAATGTTCTTAAGCTTAAGTCATATTTTGAGAAGATATATTAGATAAACTTGACTCGAAATTTATGTTATGCATGTACTGTCTAATTTAGTCATGCGACAATGTCTCAAAGATCTAAAGGTGAAAACTTGAGATATAGGTGGTTCAGTCTTCACTTATCTTTTGATGTTGAAGTCTCCAAAGATCCTGTTGATCTTCGTCTTCAAACGATAGAAAGCAGTGATATACGAATCTCAAAGTACCCATTTTTATCCTAATCCGAGACCGAGTAAATGTAGACTAGAAATAAAGATTAGTTTTGATAACTAAATTTGACGACAAGCATGAGATAACAACACTTGTGAGTTAGATCGAGAAATGCTCTAACAATTTCCCCCTTTGTCAATCTTAGTGATAAAACTATCAATACATATGGATTGAAAAATAAAGCTTCAAAACTCCAGAATCCACCATGCTTGATTTCCTTGGTTCTTCAACTCCTTGAATTCTTCGTTACTTCAAGTTGGAATGATTTTGAATGTGTTCAACTCAGCTCCGTTGTCGTTGAAGATCTGTAGGGATAACAACCAATGTCCTAACATGCACAACAAAAATTATTCTCTTGCGATTAAAGTTAAGGTCACTCATGTTGTTCTTTCATGAATGACATCTAATGGGGGAGAGTTCTTTTGAACTCGTGCTTAATGGTAATATCTTTGTGGGGAGAGTGAATGCAGAATTGTAGTAGATTATTGTACCTCTACGTTTCCTTGACCTAAACCTCGTTTCTTGGTGAAATCATCTAAACTAAATGTATTATGATCTTTATTTTTCACATTTTCCATTTTTGTGGACAAAAAGAGGGAGAAATTATATAGTATCCTACTACAACATATGGCTTCTCGGAGCATTGTGTAAGGGGGAGTGGATTATTATCTATAGGTTTTACCCATTTTAAAAAATGAGTATGTATTGTCTAAGGGGAAGAACATATCACCGTAGTATTGCTTCAAAGTTATGGTGCAATTGAACTTTGAGAAGGTAACAATACCATGTTTCTGTATAACAACCAATGAGTAGAGTATTACTTCCCCATTTTAACAAAGCTCTTCTTGAGAATTCTCATAACTTGTTATTGCTATGGATCTTCAACGACAAAGGTGCAAAATGAACACACGAAGAACCATAGGAGAACTAAAATTATGAAGAATTCAAGACGTGTGTTGAACAACTAAGGAAATCAAGCATAGTGGATTGAATCCATATGCGTTGAATAGTTTTGTCACTAAAATGAAAAATAAGGGGATTGTTAGAGCAATGCTCGGTTGAGCCCGCAAGTTTTGTTATCTCAAGCTTGTTGTCAAGGTAAAATTATCAAAAAACTATATATTGATTTCCAGTACATTAAGACATGTCTCAGACTAGGTTAGAATTTGGAAATTGAGTATCAAACATCACCTTTGAATATTGAAGATCGACGAAGACATTTGAAAAACTTTTGTATCAGGTCTTTAAAGACTAAACCATTCCATTTTGCTCATTATCTTACCATTATATCTGCGGAAATGATGTCGTATTACTTCTAGTAGATTTACAAAGAAGAAGTTTCCAGTCAAGCTTGTCTTGTTAAAAATATTCAAATATGATTTTAACAAATATGTTTAACAGTCCTTAACAAAATTAATTCAAAGAAATTTATTGTCTATGAATTAGTTTGTGGATAAATTGAAAATTTCCCATGCAAATGATTTTATCACTTGGGAATTTTTCAAACATCAAAAGAGAGAAATTCAGAACTTCTGTTATTTCTGCTGAGAGTTCACGAACCAGTTCGTAAACCATAGATATATGAGTTTCAGAAATACATGGAAGGTTGGCGAACCAGTTCGCAAACCGTAAGTTCATCTGGGAATAGTTCACAAACCATGGTGAACTGAAATTTTGGCAAGTTAGCCAAAAAACTAAAAGCTACTTGATGTTCATTTAAACACCTAAGAAATTAATCATGATTCAGACGTCTAAGTGTTTTAATTAATCAATGAAGTCTTACAAGTGTTTGAGAGAGTTATAGCAATGCTAAACATATTAAAATAATAACTCTTTGAGCATCTACTAAACATTGTCAGGACAGTTGGTACAACGGTTCACCAATCGTAGAGCTTATTCACAAGTCAGGGTGCAACGGTTCGTGAACCGAGTTTTCCAACCCTTTTAGACTCCGGAAATCAATTGCCCACAGTTTGTGAACTGGGTTTGCCAACTGCTAGCCAATTAATTCAACCTATAGAATTCAGTTCACCAAGGTTTGCCAACCAGGTTCGTAAACTGTTCCCGACTGAACTTATGGATTGTGAACTGGTTCGCCAACCTTCCGGTATTTCTGAATCTCATATATCAATGGTTTGCAAACTGAGTTCACCAACATACCTTGAGTAGAAATTTAGTAAGTTCGTATATGTCTCATTTGATGATTGATATATTCACAAGTGATATAATCATTTGCATCAGAAATTTTCAATTGATCCACAAATTAATTCATAGAATTAGTATTGTTAAGGACCTTTGAACATCCAATCACTAAATCATATTTCGAGATTTTTCACAAAACAAGATTGACTCGAAATATCTTATTTGTTAATCTACTATATGCCATACGACATAATATTAATAAATATAATGATGATATAATGAGTAAAATATAATGGCTCAGTGTTCACATACATGATACATAAGTTCTCCAAAATGTCTTTGTCGATATTCAATCTTCAAGGGTGATCTTTGATACTCAACTACAATTCTAACATATTCGAAACTTGACTTAGTAGACTAAAAATCAAGATATAGTTTGATCACCTAACATTGATAACAAGTTTGATATAGCAAAACTTGTAGGTTCAATCGAGCAAATCTTTAACATACTTGTTGACCTGGACATATATTTTTTTCCCACTCATTATAATGCCCCCTAACTGTCAGACCAATTTTCTTATTTTGATACTAATTTATATTTATTATACAGTTATATCATTACAAATCCAAATTTAGATTTACGAAAAGTAAGGAAAAAACCACGACACGACCTTACAACATCAATTTTAAGGTGTTTCCTGCTTGGCCATTATTCCACGATGTATCCTTTTTGTATAATTTTTTTTTATTACGCGTTTATAACATTATTAGTTTGTTGTTCAAATTTATACTAACGTATATTCATAATATTTGTACTTATGTATTCGTGTCCGCGTCTTAGTTTTTTAAGAATTTAACCGTGTTCGTGTTGTGTCATGTCCGTGTAACCGTGTATGTGTCCGCGCAACCCAGATTTCAATTACCCACCATCAGCGGGTAGGGTGGCGGGTGAGGCCGAACCAACCCACCCGACCCGTTGTGCATTCCTATGAGTCAAATTCCGACTTGGCCATTCTTTTTTTTTAGTTTTTTTTTAAAGTAAGATAGACATATTAAGCAACCAAAACATAATCCACTAATCATTTGATTCGGTCTCGTTTAAGGTCAATTCTGTTTGAGTAGCCCCAAAAATGACCGAACCTGATGGATTATATGAAACTAAGCATCCACAATCCCCTTTTTTTATGTTGTTTTAGCCTTAACTACCTTCATTCCTAAGAATATCAATACTCAAGAAAAACTTGATAATATTATTATGAATCCACCCAACGTTTTGAAATTGTTGATTTTTCTACTATGCCTATCGATTTTGTTATGCCAAAGTTAAGTGTTGATAACATCATTCGTTATGTTAAGTTTTTGAGTTATCCTTTTCATTCCTTGTTAATTGTTGAGTGCAAGTCTGGTACTTAGAGGTATTTGTGAAGTTAACGTTATTGCAAAGGCTTCAAAACATGGATGATTATAAATAAACTTTTTCGAATACTTCTCTTGGAAGCGAGCAAATATCTTAACGAATCCTTTCCATGAATTTTACAATGCTCCATTATTACGTGATTCTATTAATTGATGCAACGTTTTTCCTTGACGAAAATCAAAACCATGCATACTTTCATTGTAAACAACACCTAAACTCGAAATCCAGGGTTCAAATAATAACACATGACAGTTATTCATAAAAGGTAATTCACAATAAGCAGTACTACGATACTTACCCCCGTGAAAACTAAATTCAAGAAGACCCCCAAATAAATCCCATTCACCATAATTCCTTTTCTAGAAGTAATTTGCTGCTGCAATAGATACATAGTTTTTCGGACATGATGTATCAAGAATAAAGTCAGTGATCTTTGAAAGTAATACAAAATTCTTTTTCCATAATGAAGAACTTGAAAGTCAATGCACTAAATGGAGGCTCCTAACTGTAGATAGAAACAAAGCCAAGACACTCGATAGAGAATCTCAACCGTTACTCTGATGCCACTTGACGTAGCGGAAGCGTATGATTTGGATCAAAGATCTGATAAAAGATAGAAACTAGTGTGAGATCAATAAATAAAGAAATCCTAAATTAAGAAATACCAGGAAAACGAAATCCTAATAAGAATTATAATAGGCAATAGAGAAATTATGAGTAGAAAGTCCTACATCAATAATTGTATATGATAATATGATTTATTTTGTGTGAATTTTATCTGGAATGAGAAGGAATACAATTACCATAATTTAATTTGTTGGTATAAAAAGTTGGACAAGAAAGATTCGAAAGTAAAATCTAAATTGTTTTCAAGGAATATTTTCTACCGATTTTGGGAACCGACCGAACGATCCAAACTGAAAATCGACTCCAAACCCAGATAAACGACTGCAACGGTTTTAGGCTGGGTTTGATAATGTTTTTTTTTTCTTTTCCAAAAGCACTTTCAAAACCTATATATGTCAATAATTTTTGAAATTAGTGTTTGATAAAAAAAATTTAGGTATTTTTTATCCAAAGCACTTCCCAAATTTCCCAATTTTTAAAAGTTGGGGAGGATGAGCTTTTAAAAGCTACAAAGCCTAAGCTTTGCTCACACCTAAATTTAATGCTTGATTTGTCTTTTTCATTCTTATTTTATTTTATAAATGACAAAAATTACCACTAAATTTATATAAAATCAATTTTTTATTTTTTGTATATTATTTTTAAAATAATATAATTTTTTATTTTCAAACTATTTTATATACTCTTTCATCTAATTTTTGAAGGAGCCTCGTTTATGTAGAATACAACATAAACTGCTTTTCGCTTTCCCACGGTTCAACTTCCTTCTTCGAGTTTTTTTATCCGAAAACCCAAAAAAAACTTCCATGCACTCTCAAATCGATACCGGCTAACTTCGATAACCAGCCCTATGGGTTGTAAATGTTTAGATCTATGTGATACAAAATCTATTTCATGGGATTATCTTCTTCTCTCGATTAATATTGGGTGTATGTTGTTCTAATTAAATTCCATTTTTGCTGGCTTTTCTGATTCAATGATGCTGCAATGATAACATCTTCAATTTACTGATGTAAAAGATTGAAATCTGGTGTCTCCTTCCTCGATTCAACCTGGATGAAATATTAACTTCAATTTTCTAATGTTTCTGCGCCCTTTTGATTGATTCGTTTTTCTCTATTCTCATGGGGGTGACTAGATCCGGTGGTTCCTTGATTCATTGAAGTTACATCAGGATTGGCAGATGATGCGGCTATTTTATCGACGTACTTCATAATTTTCAGCTGATTTTAAGGTTAAGGTATCGTTCCTAATCTCATGTTGTTAGCTTGCTATTGTTTGGGTTTAGATGTGGTTTGAAGATTGATGCTAGCTTGATCTTGTTTGGGTTTAGAACTGATTTTATACTTACCAACCAATATTCGATTCAAAACGAATCCCCAACATCTCCCATGCCTTTCTCGCCAGTTTGATGCTTATGCCTTAACTTTCATACCTGTTTGAGGCCAGAAATTCAATTGGACTTTATCCTCTGCCCGCTGCACCTAGTCCCTTTTTGTTATGCTGACGAGCCTTTTGTTAAGCCTCTTCATCTCTCGAGCGATTTGTTGGTTGAATGTAGATTCTAGGATCTCTACTTTTCTGAACCTGTTTGTTCGATATGGGTAGGCACTACTGGTTTTAGTGCCTGATATTCCTTCGGATGTTTGGTGGAATGTAAGTTATTTTGAACTTGTGAAAAAAATTCTTCTCAAGGTATGGACTTTTTGTCTGGTATTGGTTCATATATTTCGAAGTTTATCTAAGATGTGTTCCTTGAAGACCTTTTATTTTGATTTGCTTGGAGTCTGGTTTAGATCATCTTTTTTAGGGATGAAGTTGATCTTGAGGCAGAGTTATCTATTAAAAAATTATTGGATTTATCGTACCAATTCAGTGCTCGGCAATGGAAAATGGTGCTTATCGTCCACCTAAATTCAGATATGACTTCTTTCATAAGGATTTCGACATCAACTGATTTGTTCTCTAGCCTAGTTTTCGTGCAGCATATGGGGATGGTATTGTCAATAATTTCAAGCAATCGACAGTTTCAGCTCTACAACATCATTAACATCTCTCATTTGAAGTTTAAAGCAAGCTAACTATGATACTGAAAGTACAAACGGGTGTATTCATGGGTTTCATATGATCTGCCAGCATGACAGCATCTTCAACAGCATTAGTTCAGTTTCTTCGCCGACAGCAGCTCTACCATAATCATGGTTTTCTAAATCATAAAATAACTATCACCTAATCGGCCCTAATCTGCATATTGAAATCGATCAATATCAACACAATACAACAGCAGCAACATCAATTCAGCAACGATAGCAGCATTGATTCAGCAACACGCCAGCGAGAACAATCCCTTGAAAATTCGCATGTGTCACATGGCTAAGCAATACAACCGAAGTTCAGTTCTCCAAGGGTTGGTAGTCCAGTCCTAATTAGTCCAGTTTCGGTTTCCATCGCGCTTAAGAATTTCCTTTACTATTTTGTTGTATTTTAGTCATATATAAGTTGTAATCTTAAGTAGATCTCTGTCTAATTAGGTACTGTAGTCCTTAGTTCTAGTCTAGATAAATTAGTCAGCGACTTCTCTAATAGCATTATTAGTACTAATCTTTCAAGGGCGGAGATTGGATTATACTTCAAGAGAATCAAGACTTGTTCAAAGCCAAAGACTCGTTGAAGTTATGGATCAAGCCCAAAAGCTAAGGAGTAGACACATATTATTCGGGCAATTATCCGCGGCATCAAGATACAAAGGCATGACTAGCAACTTCAATCAATTGCATCGGACGCCTCTACCTCCATCTGAGTTCCTGTGGACATTTTTATGTCCATCAAAAATACAGCTTTTCTTGTGGAAATCATTGACTGAAGGTCTTTCGACCTTCGAAACCAACATCCACCGATGCTGCAATTATGATCTGAAGATTGCTATTGTGCTCCAATATTATGTTACTGCACATTCCTGACTTCTTAATGCTAGTGTAACTGATAAATCTTGGGGTATTATATATCCTCATGTAATAGCCTTTTAGTAGTTTAAATAAATTTCATGCTTCAAAAACAAAATCTAATTTTTCAATAATAATAAAATATTATCAAAAATTATATATATATGAAAAAGTGGTTAAGTAATTTTTTTTTAACAATCATAATAATAGTGACAATTAGTAAATTTAGTATTATATATATTTATATTTAATAATAAAAACAATCAATTATTTTTAAACTCAATAAAATTGAATAAAATTATTTTCAAGGATATGTTTGTTTTTTTCATTTGTTACAATAACAATGACTAAGTCTTATACTTTACTAAACACACTTTAATTGCCTTCTTAATTAGCTTTAACTTTAATTAATACTTTACCACACGCTTTTTTCTCACAACACAACAACACAACAAAAAAGTGTTTTTAAAAAAGCCGCATCAATATTAAACTAAGTCTTTAACAGTCCAAAACAGATGCATCACAATACCGTGATTGGTTTTGTTAAAAAACAAATCGGCCATTGTGCAGCCCTAAACTCAACAAAATCAGATTTAGACAGATCCCGCAGGCTTCTATTCAGCACAACTACAGGGAAGAAAATCAAGTGGCGGACGGGTTAGTCAATCATGCGGCAGATGAAAGTCAAACGGGGAGTTTATCAACCAAAATATAAGACCAGGAAATCCCATCTTTTATTAGTCAAATTCTATTACATGATTCTATTTCTATGGGTACCACGTATCCCATCGATTTTTGAAGTTGACCGGGGAATTGGCTCAGCTGTGGAGTTTCGCTAATGAGACGATCTATCGATTTTTGATTTTAATCTATCGATTTTTGATTTTATGCAGTGCTTTTGATTTCTTACATGAAGGGAACTAGTTTCATTTGTTAATCCTTTTCTCAGTTTTAGTTTTGCTTTTCCATTTCCTTCGCTCTTTTATCTTAAAATTTCTGGAATTTATTTTTTCGTTATGATTCACTAATCTTTTGATTTGTGGTATTTCTTTGTTTAACCAGTAGAGATTCAGTGGTGGTTGGAAGCAATAGTGCAATTTTAATCTAATATCCTAGTCTCAACAGTCGTGTTTAAATCTGTCATCAAGTTCCATGGAAGCATCAACCAGTAGTTGTGGAAGGTATTTAGCAGTGGTACTTCTTACCATTCTCACAATTCATATTTCAATCGTATCAGAGGTGAATCATACCAGTTCTATCAATCATCAACACAAAAACTAAAGCAATCACCATTATCCTCTTCCTACATTCAGTCTCCCAAAAACCAGTAAGGGCTTTTTGGCTAATCTGTTTTGTGGAAAGGCGGACTTCAAGGAATTTCAAATTTTGAATCCTTACTTACCTAAATTACAGTGGTACAAATCTCTCCTAAAAATACTAGGGATTACATAAGAATGAGTCAACAAAAAAAAAAACAGTAAATTGGGAAAGTTTTCAGGTCTTCAGGGAAACCCTAATACTATATTAACTTATGTAAATCCATCATGGTTCTTCATAAACTTTCAGAGCGGCTGTTTAAGATTGAGAAAAAAATGTCTCAATAAAATCAACTCCAGCTAGCTGCTATGACGAAAAGGTTGAGAGAAACATCATTAACTGGTGAGAGTTCCAGAGGGAGTTTGGTTTCAATAGAAGAGATCAACAAAGCTGCAGACAAATGGAGCAAATCTTTGATTGGAAAAATAGTTGATCCTGATGATGTCACTTATGAAGCTGTCCAAAAAGAGGTTAATATCATCTGGAGAAACTGTGGAAAAGTGAGTATACATACTATGGGTAGAAATATGTTTGTTTTTCAGTTTAAGAGCAAGGAAGATCAAGAGGATGTTCTCGAGAATGTCCCATGGATTATGAACAAGGCTCTGGTGGTTTTGCGTGTTTACGACTCAAGGATTGAGCTGTATGATTATGACTTCAATCACCAAATTTTTCCAGTGTTGTTTAGAGGGCTCAAGATGGAGAATCTTGATGTTGGAATCATTGAAAAGTTGTGTTCGGATATTGGTAAAGTAATACCAAATGAAGATAACAAAAACTTCGCAGTCCGAGGTAGGGTGGTGAATGCTAAGAGTGAAGTAGACTTAAAAAAAAAATTGAAGAGAGGTAATTGGCTTCTCACAGTTACTAGGCAAAAGGTGTGGATCAAATACCATTTTGAGAAGCAACCAAGGAATATTTGTCCAAACTGTTTTATCCTAGATCATGACAATGAGAAGTGAAGAAATTGCTTTCCATCTATGGATTTTCAGAATGCCGGAGGAGGAATTTCAAAATTTGTATGCTGCCAATGCACACAAAGTTGAAGCCATGTTAAGAAGTGCATCCGGAGATATTTCCAATGATGGGCCAGAAGAATCTGAAGATGATGGGCTTGACCCAAGAAGGTCTAAGCGGTCCAGAGATGATGGTGTGGAAGATAACATGACCCTTATCAAACAAAATTCCCAATCCATGAACCCCTTGTTTAGAGAAAACCAGAGCCACGAAAACCTAGGTCAAGAAATTGGTGAAGTTGTTCCTATGGAGAATCAATCCACAACTATTGGTGATCAACACATGAGGATGATGGATTCTGAGATGGAAGGATGGGAACAAATTGAACAGAATGCTAATCTCCCTGCTGCTGAGAATCAAATAAATACTACAAATCGGGTTTTATTTTTTATCCTTTCAAACAGTTTTGATTTATCTGCTCTATATTCTTTGATTTCTTTTGATCTGTGTAGCGGTAGTGTTAATCTTCATAGATTTTTCAAAGCGGAGTTGTCCCTTGTATTATGAAATACTCGTTATTTAGGTATTAGTAAGAGTAAAACGGTTTTGCATCATTGGTGGTTTCAACAATACAAAATGAAGATTCTATCCTGGAATGTCCAGGGTTTTGGTAACAAATATACTAGGCAACATTTAGGAGAGATAATTAGAGCCAACAACCCAGACATCATTTTTTTGTGTGAGACAAAAACCATGAATGTGAAAATGGAGAAATTCACCCATTCATACAATTACATGAACTATCTATATTTTAATCCAATCGGTGCTCCTGGTAGTCTCTTTATGCTATGGAAAGATGGGATTCATGTTGATTTAGTTGACATGAATTCCAATTTTATTTATGTTCTTCTTAATGTTGATTCTAGAAGTGGGCATATTCTATTAAACTGCATGTATGGAGCTTTAGATAATCAAGGTTGGGAAAGGCAATGAAATTATCTTGATAATCTTGTTGATAGATACAACTGCCCCTGTGTTATTCTAGGTGATTTAAATTTTATAATTAGGCAGGAAGAGAAAGTTGGTGGTAACCTAATTCCTCAAAGGCAACTTGATGAAGTTAGAAATCACTTAGACTCTTTAGGTGTTTTTGATCTGAACTTCATAGGAAATCCCTTTACTTGGAGTAACCATAGGAATGGGGAATCTTTGATAATAGAGAGACTTGATAGGGCTCTTGTTAACGCTGCTTGGTTTGATTTTTTCCCCAATGCTATTGTTTATCATCTTGCTTGTGTTGCTAGTGACCATGCTCCCATATTGCTTGTTACTTCTAAGGATAATAATGATACTAGAAGACCCCTTAGATTCAACAGATGTTGGTCTAGTAATAATACCTGTAGAAATGTTATAATTGCAAATTGGAAGACACATGAAAATGGGTCTAATGCCTATAAAATGTCTGTCTAATGTTAAAGTAGCCCTTAGAAATTGGAATCTTAACTCTTTTGGAAACTTTCAGACTCACATTAATGAAATTCAGAAACAGATTGAAGATGTCTCTAGCAACATGTTAGACTCTACTAGTATTAACCTCAAAGCCAGTTTAGAGGAATCCTTCAAATACTGGTATAGTGTAAGACATGACTATTATATGCAAAGAGCTAAGGAAAATATGATGACTTTTGATGATAAAACTAAATATTTTCATGATAACGTCAAGTTTAGGAAAAAGAGAACTCAAATTGATTGTCTGAAAAGTAGTATTGATATTTGGTTGACTGACAAAAGCATGATAGCTAAGGAACTAAAACACCATTTTAGTAAGATGGGTAGAACTACAAATCCTACTAAGGACAATGGCTTCCTTGACATCTTAGAGCCATGCATTACCACTTAGGAGAATGATTTTTTGATACATCCTCCTTCTGATGATGAAATAAAAAATATTGTGTGGCAAATGCAACCTTGGACTAGTCCAGGGCCTGATGGCTACCCTCCTGGCTTTTACCAGCAAATATGGGATAAAGTTGGAGCTGACACTATAGCTATGGTTAAGAGGTTTTTCCATTATGGTCATCTCCTAAAACAAATGAATCATAATTTTGTGTCTTTAATTCCTAAAAGCAATGCTCCTAAGATCCCTGCAGATTTTAGGCTTATTAGTTCAAGCAATGTGAGTTGTAAGATAATATCTAAACTCTTAGCTAGTAGACTTAAAACTGTAATGGATAAGTTTATTAGTCCTTACCAAGCTGCTTTTCTATCTTTTAGGCAAATAACATATAACATTGTTATAGCCCATGAATTGGTTGATACTATGAGAAAAAAGAGAACTAAATCTGGTTTAATGGCCATTAAACTTGATGTGTCAAAGGCCTTTAATAGGATAAAATGGAATTTATTAATTGATATTTTGAGAAAGTTGGGATTTCATGATCATTGGTGTAAACTTATTGAACAATGTGTTCCTACTGTGTCAACCTCTATTTTATTGAATGGTACACCTGGAGATGTTTATTACCTTACAAGGGGTCTTAGACAGAGAGACCCATTGTCCCCCTATCTCTTCATAATTTGTATGGATGTTCTGTATAAAATGCTCATTGATGCTGAGCATAAAAACAACATTCAGGGAATAAAGGTAACTACTACTAGTCCCTCTGTTAGTCACCTATTTTTTGCTGATGATTGTCTTGTGTTTACCAGGGCCACGGTCCAAGGTGCTAAGAACTTACAGTTGATGCTTGAGAAGTTTAGTAAGTATTATGGCCAAGTTATTAATTTTGATAAGTCAGGAATTGCCCTTAGTCCCAAAACTGAACCTAGAACCAAGTCACAAATTCTAGCTATTCTTAAAATTAAAAACTTAGGATTAGATGATAAGTATTTAGGTGTGCCCTGTTGAACCAGAGAGATAAAAGGGTAACTTTTAAACATCTAGAAGACTCTTGTGAAAGTAGGCTAGAAAGTTGGCAAGGTAAATACATTAACCAACCCGGAAGAACTGTTTTGATTAAATCTAATTTAGGGACTCTTGCTACTCATCATCTCTCTGTTTTCCCAATGCCTAAAAAAACAACTGATATATTAGATACTATTCAAATGAAGTTTTTCTGGAATAAAAAGGGTGCTGGCAGGGGTTATTATCCTAGAAGTCGGGACACTGTGGATAAACCTCTCGAACTAGGTGGACTAAACATAAGGAAAACAGACATCTCAATACTGCCCTTTTGGCTAAGCTAGATTGGAGGATATTGAATGAGCATGATGCTTTGTGGGTGCAAATTCCCAGACACAAATACTTCATATATTCTAACCCTATCCATGCTGAGTACTCTGAGTCTGTGTTTTGGGTTTGGAAGGGGATTTATAGAGGCCTAGAATTGGTTAGAAAACACTATTGTTGGGAAGTTGGAGATGGTAATTCTATTAAGGTTTCGAAAGATAAATGGGTTCCAAATAGGAATTCTTTTCTCGATGCTTCTTTTGCTTCCAGTAACATAAAAACTGTAAATCAACTGATTGTGCAGGAAACATGTGAGTGGAATCTTGATACATTAAACTGTCTCTTTGACACTGCTACTGTTAGTGATATTTGTAATATCAGAATTCCTCTATCTGGTAAGGATATCTTAAGATGGTCGCCAACTTATAATGGCCATTTTAGTGTGAAATCTGCTTACAAATGTATTGTGCAGGATTATTATAGTGGTGAAACTAGTAACTTCCCATGGAAATCTTTATGGAAATTAGACATTCCTCATAAGATTAAGCACCTTCTCTGGAAATGTATGAATGATTGTGTCACTGTGAGAAGCAAACTTGCTAGGCATGTCAACACCATAAGTAGTCTTTGTCCATTATGTGCTTAGGTTGATGAAACTATCAACCATTTGTTTATTGACTGTGAAATATCTAAAAGAATATGGTTTTCTCTTGATGCTAACGTAATGTTAATCTGCAGGATTGAATCACAAGTTGGTTTCAAAATAGTTATGGATCAGAAGATGAATAGGAAAACTATATAAAGTTTGTTAGTTTCTCCATTTGGTAGTTATGAAAACTTAGGTGTTTTGTTGTCTTTGATAATGCCTCAGTATAAATATATAATCTAGTAGCTCAGGTGACTAAGGAGCTGAATGAATGGAATTTAGATTCCATGAACTTTAGGGATAGAAGATTAAGCCCTAGACAGAAGAAAACTGTGATACATGGCATCTGTCAGATAATGGGTTTCACAAAATAAACTTTGATGCTTCGTTTTTGAAAAATAATAAACATATGGGTATATGACTTATGTTATTTTCTGATACATGGCTTTGTGGAGGTGCGCAGTCAATCCCAGGGTTAGCTCAGGATGAGGAACGTGCGGAAGCTATTGCAGCACTGGAAACTATTAAATGGGTAAAAGATGTTGTTGTTGATAAGCTACACCTGGAAGGAGATTACATCAATGTAGTTAATGCTTTAAATGATAGAGTAGGTTGTGTCCGATGGACAAATAATAATGTAATTCAAGATTGTAGGAATCTTTTAGCCAGTTTTCAAGATTGGAAATGCACTTTTGTGCATAGAGAATCTAATGAAGTGGCAAATAATCTAGCCAAAAGGGCTAGAATTTCTAGGAACAATGAGCGTTGGCTTGCAACATTACCAACTTGGATGAAATCTTTTATCAGAGATGAACTAAGTGTAATCATTTCTTAAAAATTATTAATGAATCATCTTTTCTTATTAAAAAAAAAAGTACCACTTACCTACGATAAATAGTAAACTAATTCAAAACCAGTCATAAAAACCCAAGGTGACCAAACTTGTGGTACAAAAACCCCACTCAAATGTTGAGATTCATTAAAACTCCATCTTAAAGTAAATTGATACAAAAACCCCAAATTTTAAAAAATTGATACAAAAACCCCAAATTTCAAATTTCATCAAATTTTATGACGAAACCAATTTTGGTTTCGACAAATTCTATGAAGTTTCATCAAAATTTTGTTTTTTTGGGTTTTTGTGTTACTTTTGTTTTGGCGGGTTTTTTGTGGATGGATAATGACACCTTTAGAGTTATAACTTGCGGACCGAAACTAATTTCCTTTTAGTTAATTACTAGGATATGACCCATGCCGTAACGGCACGGAGGTATGAGTTGTTTTTCTGTTGGTTAAATATTTTTTTCTTGTGATACTACCAAGAGATGAGTGTGGGAACCCTAAGGGAACTATAATCTTTCTCAAACTGAATCGGAAGCTTTGATCAATACCATTAACATCAACCAGATCGGTTTCTTGTTAAATGGCGATTAGGATGTCCACATGGATGTACACTGACATATATACAACAGAAAATATATTTTTGGTGATTAAGATATCCAATGTAAATGTGGACACTGGGATCTGCACCCATTTTCATTTATGGTAATTAAGATAACCATACATTTATAGTTGTTGCAAATAATACCAACAAACTTGAAAACCTAATGTCCCAAGAGGGAACACATAGAAATTCCAGGTTTTAATAAAAGAAACTTGTCGATTGCATTCCAAATTACAAATGCAGTTCAGTCATCATTTAAATAGATTGTCATTTTGTGCTAAAAAAGTTTAGTATTTTTTTTTCGAAATTCAAAAAGTTGAATCTGAGTTGGTAATCCTTCTTTCATATCCTTAAAAAGTGTTATATCTATATTTTGGAATCGCTAACAGTTTTATAATACGAATATTGACCTTGTGCTTGTATCAATGTATATTTGGCATGGTTACACATTAGTAATACTTGAACTCATGGTAAAAAAAATTAATCGGTTGGGATTATATAATTTACGGCCATTAAACGTCATTATTCCCTACAATATTATAGGTTTGAGAGACGTTATACTATAATATGAAACCTCTTGATAAAGAATGATAGCTATACATTTATGGTTTAAACTAACATATGAAAAACGCCCAGCTTACAGTGTCACAAAAAAAATAAAAAAAATAAAATGTAAAACATTAAATCCTAAAGCATTCCCTTGGATATTAGTGATACGAAGCGTCCTTGAATCTTTCTTAGCGGTGAAAAATGACGCGCGTGATGATATTGCATATATCATATGCCAAATATGCTTTTCCTTGCAAATTAATAATACAATCTTATTGTCTTAACTAAGCAGTGAAAGACTCGCGTTAAATAAAATTGCATGTCCAAACAAAAGAAATTTCCCCCTCTAATATGATACATGTATAAGAGAGTTCCTCTTTATCAGCATATGCATTTGAGACCTAGAAGTAGATAAGAGACCCAGTCTAAATATGAATGGTACGAAAATTGCAAATGGAACTGATGTTACACCTTAACCCAAGAGTACATAATAGAGCTAAAACATCCACAATTTTATAATTTTCTAGCATAAAATGAACATGACAATACAATTTAATATTAAAATATTTTTTAAATCATCTTATATAAAGTGTAAGATATTTGTACCGGCTTTGGTTACTTGGTATCTCCAATGAAATAAAAGAAGCTCAAGTATTAGATGATATCCACGTAGTAAAAGATAGGTAATAGATCAATTATTAGTCATGGTATCTTTAGATGAAAAATGTAGATGAGTTCCTATGCACTAAGCTCTCTTATACCGAGATAATCTTTAAAAAACTCGACAATTTAGTCACCGCAATCACATATGTGCATATGAGCCACATCTTCTAGCAAAATTTGGACTTGTACCTTTCTGGAATACCAAAACTTCTTCATTTGCATGAACGATAAAATGCATGCAATGAAAATTTGTATAGTCCCGACACATATAGATATAGTGACGCATCTCACGGAAAAAAATTGTATTATTGTATTGCTCCCTAAACCGCTTTCTTTATTGCTTCAAAATAATCTCTTGAAATCATAAAATGGAAGATTATATGTGAATTTTAATAAGCCAGTTCCGCGTTGCTTGTTTTGAGGCTTCTTAAATTTCAGTATTAGCAAGATGGTTGACTATGTATAAAGAATTTAGGATGATCTTTTAAGAGAATACCTATTTTTAGATGTCAACTGCATATAACCATTATTTGACTATGCATGAAGAATTTAAGACAAAAAAATACTCACTTTGTAACCATCAAAAGGCTATAAATATGAAGAGATGTAATTTCAAGTTTCACATGATACAAAAAATTTGAAGTATAACATACACACATAATTAAGAAACTTTAATCCATTTTATACGAACATGCACACGATTCTAGTCCAACAAAGAGTATGAACTCTCTAACATCAATAGCAATACAGTTAAAAAATGTTATTTACCGACCCGAGTTAAGTGCATAACAATGGAAACATAGTTTTCTTTGTCATTTATTTTCTCTCCATGTAAATCTTCTGATTTGGCCCGAAGAAGTCAGAGTCTAATTAGAAAATTTCATGTCCAGAGAAAATAAAAAATTTAGTGTAAAAAAATAGAAATTAAATGATATGGTATTAAAAAGAACCTAGCATAAGAATAAAAATGAATAGATAGCAATATAAAATCTGATCAGTATCTTTTGACTGCAAACGAAAAAAAATCGAGATAACAAAATACAATATTAATGATAAGTAGCAAAGAGAAATTAAACTGCATAGGTGACACAAATATTAGACGCGAGACACCCTTAATCCATTGATGTTAAACAAAAAATTAAAGAATAAAACTAACAAAAATTATCTCAATCAAGCAAAACAACATAGAATCATACCTTGAGAATAGAGGTGTGAAAAGGATGAAAAGAGAACAAAAATTAGAGAGAAAAGCTAACAAAAATTATCTAGAGAAATTAAACTGCATAAATGACACATATATTAGGCGCGACGCATCATGAATCCATTGATGTTAAACAAAAAATTAAAGAAAAAAGCTAACAAAAATTGTCTCAATCAAGCAAAATAACAGAGAATCATACCTTGGAAATAGAGTTGTGCAAAGGATGAAAAGCTAACAAAAATTAAAGAGAAAATCTAACAAAAATTATCTCAATCAACCAAAACAAAAGAGAATCATACCTTGAGAATAGAGTTGTGCAAAGGATGAAAACTGAACAAAAATTAACAAAAATTAAAGAGAAAAGCTAACAAAAATTATCTAGAGAAATTAAACTGCATAAATGACAAAAATATTAGGCACGAGGCACCATGAATCCATTGATGTTAAACATAAAATTAAAGAGAAAAGCTAACAAAAATTGTCTCAATCAAGTAAAATAACAGAAAATCATACCTTGGAAATAGAGTTGTGCAACGGATGAAAAGCTAACAAAAATTAAAAAGAAAAGCTTACAAAATTTATCTCAATCAACCAAAACAAAAGACAATCATACCTTGAGATTAGAGTTGTGCAAAGGATGAATAGAGTTGTTGATTTAGAATAAAAGAAATGGTTTGACACTAAATGGGAGGAATAACTCCCAAATAAATGACATTAAAAATCTAAATTTATTGTCTTAAATAAAATTAATATGTAAATTAATATGGATCCTTTTTTATATGCCTAAAATGTGGATTGAAAATCTTAAATATTTAGCTCAATCTGGACCATTCTTTATATGTCAGAAATGTAATTGAATAACTTAAATATGTATCTCAATCTGGGCCATCCTTTATGTGTCCAAACTGTAGATCTCCGTCCATAGGGAATTATATGCCAGAAATGTAATTGAATAACTTAAATATGTATCTCAATCTGGGCCATTCTTTATGTGTCCAAACTGTAGATCTCCATCCATAGGCAAAAACACCATTGTCACTTATAATATAGATAGACATGCTTCAAAACACAAAAAAATGGACATAGTGGACTACTCACGTGACATTCACGCGCGGACCGAAACTAATTTCCTTTTCTTTAATTACATGCTTCAAAAAACAAACAAATGGCCATAGTGGACTATGCACGTGACATTCACGCGCCCCAAACATTTTATTTCCAATTTTGTCCTTGAACCGTCTTCAACACACTCTCAAAACCCTTTTGATTCTAGGGTTTAGTATTCAACAGCCAAGGAGTTTTCCAGGTATTCTAGACCAGCTTCGAAGAGAAAGAGGAACAGATAGTAGGCCGACATAACAGATTGAAACACAGAGCAACGGAGAAGATAGAGATTTTGAGTAGCTGAAAGAGAGGGAGAAGTAGAGAGTAAAAAGAATGGGCGAGAATACTCAAAAGAAGGAGTTTGAGAACTTAAGAGAACTATTTAAACCACATATCGAGTCATTCAATTACTTCGTCGGTGATGGTATCGAAAAAATTCTTGTCAACATTAAACCAGTTGAGATTAAATCCGACGGCCACTCACTTCGAAATATCCTTTTTATTTACTATGAATTCCTTCTCTATTGATGATTTCTGTTTATAATATGTATCTGAATGATATTTGATTGTTGTTTTCCTTGACTGCTGAGTACTTTGGTTTGATAACCATAATTTACACTGTCCAGTGAGGGATAAGGGTGTGGGTGTTCCACTCTATCCTTATGAGGTATATTCTTCTCTCTATAATTTCTACTCCCTTACAAATATGAATTCATCTATATACAGTGAGAATGAAGAGAGTTGCTTGACTTTTGATTTCGGTTTCATCAGTGTCGGCAAGCAGGAATTTCCTACGAAGGAAAACTCAATATCGGTGTTTGTTACCAATATGACAAGGGACCTGTAATACGCAAGGATATAGGCTTTGGGAAGATTCCTATAATGTTAATGGTCTGTAATTTCCCTTTTCTTTTTCTCCCTTTTTGTTTTTGAGTATTGATCCATACTAATCCTGGAGAATACGTGAACGGTGACCTAATTTCCATATACTTACAGGGAATAAGCTACCATTCTGTTAGTGTGCTAAGAAGTTGAACATGAGTTTGGATTATGTTGTTTTAGATCACGATTTTTAAAGAGTTTCAGAGGGTTGTATGTACTTAACCCATCTCAAAGTATAGTGACTTGAAATGATTAATCGAGCCATTTTTTGCGTTACTCATCCTAGTTTATCCCAGCTTTTCAATTCTAGTGTTTTCATCTTTACTCGCTCTGAATTGTTTTGATGGTCTTAATGTAGTCGAACAAGTGTAACTTAAAGGATGCTGATCCTGCAAAACTAGTTTCATACAAAGAAGAGGCAACAGAAATGGGTGGGTAAGTAAAATTGTTTCATCAGTACTGTTTTATTTTTAATTTATTTTAGCTTCCTTGACATCAGATGGAGACTAGTTGTCATCCTATGTTCTGTATCAGGAGATTGGCGTTCTTGACAGTCTATGCTTATTGTTCAATTAATATTAATGAAATAGAAGTGTATTATTGCTAAAAGTGAAAGAGAAATCCTCTGTATAATCTTGCATTAGAGGATAATATCTCTGCCTATATGCAAAATGTTTGGTTTATTATCTTTAACTTTGTTGCTAACTTATAGAAATCTATCTGAGGGTGACGTTGAAGAATTAAATTGAATATAATGCTTAAACATAGGAGGAGTTCATGCTTTATGACCATCTTATTTGGTCATAATCTGCCGAATTCCAGAAGTATAATCTGGACTGTCTTTTTTGCCCTAAATCGATTTGAAATTTATATTCCCTTTGTGGTTTCAGCTATTTTATTGCGAAAGGTCTGAAATTTATATTCCCTTTGTGGTTTCAGCTATTTTATTGCGAAAGGTCTGGAGCGACTCGTTCGAATGACTATAATGCAAAAGCGAAACTTTGTGAGTCACCCTTCTCTGTATGATTATAAGTTTATAACAATTTTTTGATGATATCATGCTGGTGAGTAATATTTCATTTTCAGCCGATGAATGTCGAAAGGAGTTCATTTCGGGAAAAACAAGATGGGTATACAGATAAAGCAGTTGTTATTAGGTACTTTCATTGTTTTCCATTTCTCTGTCAGATGTAAAAACAGCTCAATTTGGCTGATGTAGAATAACTCAATTATTTTCAGTTCGTGCTGGTAATTATATCTTCACAATCTTTTGCTTGTAATGCATGAAGCTGTTTGTTGTCGTAAATTTAATCCTCCTTGTCCATTTTTTTCAGATGCGTGAGAGAGGATATGTCCTCCTTAACTCTTAGGTTGCATTACCTTCAAAATGGAAGTGCTAGACTTGGTTTCTGGTGAGCACTGCTTTCTCACTGTCTTTAGAAGTAACTTTTGGTTATCAATTTATAGTACTGAATTATCTGCCTTTTACAACTTTTGTAGGATAGATGGGAGGGAGTTCTTTCTTCCAGTGGGTGTTGTCTTGAAGGTGCGGTGATAAGTTGTTTTTATACCAAATGTCGTAGAAACCATCCTGTAAAAGGCTGATGATATATTTTTTTTGAACTTAACACATGGATACTTGGTTTGCTGTAATAGAGTTTCTTTATGCTTTTAACAGGCCCTCATTGACACTAACGACCATGAAATCTATGTGAGCTTGACATGTTGCCATAGTGAGGTGTATCAGAGTGGAAAGGGAGTTGTTGGTACCCAACTTGTTGGTGAAAGGGTTAAGATTATTCTTGATGAAGTCCGCAGCTTGTCTCTCTTGACTCAACACCAATGTTTACATTATTTGGGTACTTATCAACTCAACTAGTCCTGCTCAGTTTTTCCTACTCTTTCCTACTTGAATGTAATTGTTTATTTGAATATTTTTCAGGTGAGTACTTCAGACCAGTCATGGGTGGATTAGAAGCTGAAAGCGGTTTTGTTGTAAGTTTTAGAATGCAGTTTCTCTTTCTCTTAGTTTTTCTCTTTGGAAATTGGTGAATTGTAATATACTTGCTTAACCAGCTTGTATAATTTGTTATAGGTTGGAGAAACAGTTCTAAGAGATTGTGTACTCGTTCATCTTGAGAACAACCACGACAAATTCAATCTGCTCATGTTAGTCTTCTATCATAATTCTCAATATTTCTATTGGTTGTCCCTCATAAGCTCATCTTTTAATCTTTGGTGGTGATTAGATCTTACAACTACTACTATTCAGTTTTATGCTGCAGAAGCTATTTGCATTTGTAGACCAAACTGTGGCACCGGATAACACAGACGCATTGCAAAATCACGAGGTGTTACTTCCTGGGCATTTGATAACATTATGTCTCAAGGTACTTAACATATTAAATGCTTGTCATCGTTGCGTTATATATTCAATTGCGTGACTATTTCCATGCAAAAATTGATTTGGTGTATTTACGGATATGTCTACTAATGGACTTTTTGTAATGTCCATAAGGTGCTTCATGTAGTCTATTTTGCGAAGTTGAAATTTTTATGAATTGAACTTTATGGATACCAGGTCATTAATTTTGTTTTGGACGAGAATTATATTATTTTAGTAGACAATATATATTGTTTCTTTGTCATGCACTACGGTAACTATCTTTCAAGATTCTCTAAAATAAAATTCCATGATTGAAGTGGTTCATAGATCTGAAAGAGAGTTTTAGCATTGATTCTGTTTAGATTAAAATCTTGTTAAACTCTGTTTATCTGTCAGCTTGAAAGCATTGAGCAGTTGTCCTCTAGTTACCTTATCACAAAAATATCTTCAGATGCATATTGCGAGGCATATCAAAGTATATAATCTTAAACCACACTAGAACGGTTAAGTATTCGTTCTTGATAATTAAGCTGCATTTCATTAAACTGCCTCCTGTTTCTGTGTTGTATTATGCTTGATATCATGCTGTTGTTTATTGTGACCTTCAGGATAAATTGCAACAGTGGTTGAGGAAAGGAAAACAGTTACTTGAAGATGAATTACACAAGAGAAACACACAGTTAGAACTTAGTAATGGTATGTGTCGAATTCTGATTCTGGTTTCATGAGCTTGCATTAACTCAAGTGTTACCAGTGCTCTAGTATGCTAAATGTATCAAATATGCATGTCAAACTATGTCCGAACAATATGATGATTGTAATAGAAATTTAATCTGCATGATTATCAGAGAAAAAGCAGATACACACAATAGATCTGCTATTGACTCTACCCTGCTTCTATATAATCTTATTAATTCTACTTGGTTAACAGATGATCTCCATCCCGGCTAAGAGATTCTCTTAGACTAGTCTGGTGATTCTTAGAAATTTCTTTGGTTGGGTGATTTGGACTTCCATGTATTGGGTATATCTACAGCTAGCACAACTCATATTTTGAAAAGTTCATATAGATTAAGAGTTTTTTGATTGGATCAGCAAACTCTTTGATTGTAGATGGTTTAAGGTAGAATTGTCCATGCCATTTTCTATATTAAAAATGCACTCTTTACTATACAGAGAAGAGTTTGTATTTTGGGGTTTTTTTTTTGGTAAAAATTTGTGATGTGCATTTCCTTTTGATAAGAGAATTTAAAGACTTGCTTGGGCATGTCTCATGTGCTGTATGCCTTCGTCATTACTTACGAAAGCATATAGGCAATGCAAATTTTAAACTAGCCAGTTGCCAGTGGGATTTTACATGATGTTCTGCAATCTTTTTCCTTTTTGCCTGACAGACTAGGAGATGTCTACAGTAATAAATTCTTCTTATTTAGATGAAAAAATTCTACGAGTCCTGTAACTTCTCCAATTGCTTCTTCCTAACAAGCACAGATGCACAAACAAAAGCAATATGTCTGCCCTACGTGTCAGATCCAAATCTTAGTCACCACCTGAATATACCAGCTGCATGTTTTTACAAATTGCCACACTGGACATCTACCTTTAACATGCTGATCGCAGTTGAGTGAACAGCTTTATTGAAAGTGGGGAATGGATTTGTTTATTGCATAGATTTGTGTCAAAAACAGATAGTATTCTCCTGTTAATTTTTAAGAATAATTTTTTTTTTATCTGATTGCTTGCAGTTGAAGAAGTGAAGAAGGTTATGAATAAGTTTCCCTCCAACAGTGTTGGGACAGCAATTGAGAATTTGATAAAAGTCGGTTCACTGCAATCACAGTCGGGGTTAGATCTACAGCAGGTATCTAGATTCTGGAAATTTTATTCCATCCTATTTACCCTTTTTCAGATAGTACTATGATTAAAGATGTTTTTGTTCTATACTTCGGATAGTAGCTAAAAAGTGAACACTATGGTTCTTAAATGTCTTTCTTAATTTGACATGGTAGTTAGTAACCACTGCTTGACATTCTAGTGAGTCCACCGCTACTTTTAAAGCTTTTTGCTCTCCTTTATTGTTGATCGAAGCAAGGGAACGGTGAGTTAGTATTTTAGCCTCTTTAGACAAGAAACTTCAGTATACATATTAGAACGAAAAGTGTGTATTTCAAGATGATTGCCTGAAATCATCCATAACTTACGCCAATGCATTTGGTAGTCCAGCTCACTAGTAGTCTATGGACAGAACCCTGATTTAATTACTAAACACATACAACACCATATTAACATTCTAAGTCGTATATGCAAGGATTCTATCGCCTCAATGGCTGGTCAATAACAAGATCAAGCTTCCTTAGATACTCATTGTTGCTCTTTTTTTTTGGCATGCACGAAATCAGGCGTTGTTATACGTAATATGTACGTATACACCAGGTTTACTATAGTTTTTCCTTACTAAAATCCCTTCTGTAATGAGCTTATTGGGTACCGCTGTTAATGGATAACGAGTTGTAATTGCATGTGAAGTACACTATTTTATTGTTTGGTTTGTGAGGAATTTATAAGTGCTGTAGTCAATTCCATCTTTTGCTTTAAAAAAACTGGAATACTTTGTTTATCGAACATTACTTTGGTTCACAGAGGACAGGATTTACACTTCAAGCAGAGAGGCTCAATTTTCTTCGTTTTGTTTCGCACTTTCGAGCTGTTCATCGAGGTGCTGCATTTGCTGGACTTCGCAGCACAAGTGTTCGGAAGCTGCTACCAGAGTGAGTTGCATCATGCTGATTTTCTTAAAATGTTTACTTTGATTTTAACGAGTGTTTATTTTGTTCTTCAGATCCTGGGGCTTTCTTTGCCCAGTTCACACACCTGATGGGGGACCATGTGGTTTGTTGAACCACTTGACTTCTACGTGTCGTAAGTTTTTTCAATCCATTTGAGCATAATTTCCCATGCCTTTGAGCGTTTTATGTGCTAAATCAGTTTTGAACACTTGGATTGCCTTCTTTTTTCGTATTTCCTCATTACTTTATAGTGTGCCTACTGTGGTATGCATCTTTATGATCTTGGGCCCATTGACTTGTCTCTATTAAGTGTTATTCGTGGAGGAACTTCAAGCTATTTTTTCAAGAATAATTGCTAGACTTGTTTTAATTCTTTCTTCGTTGTTGTGTACTCATTTTTTTTCTCTAAAAATATCCCAGGCATCACATCGTACTTTGATTCGAAAGGAGGAGTTAAGGACTTTTTGAAAATCCGAAAGTCTATAATGAATGTTTTGGCTGGAATTGGAATGATACCGTCATTGCCTAAGCTTGTCCGAGCTAGTCCCCCTGAAGTTGTTTTTGTTCTTCTTGATGGGTGTGTCATCGGCTCCATGTCTTCCAATATTGTTGAGAAAGCGGTGGCACATATTAGGAGGTTAAAGCTATCACCATATTCTGGGGTATGTTTCTTTTAGCTATTTGTGTCATTCTTCTCGCGTTCATTTTAGTCATTACTAAGAAAATGCCTTGCAGATTCCCGATGATTTGGAGATCGGATATGTTCCACTAACCACAGGTGGTGCATATCCAGGGTTGTACCTTTTCACCACTCCTTCTAGATTTGTTCGGCCAGTTAAAAATATCTCTATCCCGTTGGAAGAGAATCAGAATATTGAGCTCATTGGTCCTTTCGAGCAGGTGAATAGAAGTTATCACAATATTTTATTTTCACGATGTTAGAAACATGAAAGTTGTGATTTCATTTCAGTGGATGAAGTTATGACTATGTTATTTTATATCTGCTACTATTAGGTCTATATGGAAATTCGATGTGCTGATGGTGGAGAAGGGGGAAGGAAAAACAATTTTCCTGCAACTCATGAAGAGATCCACCCTACTGGAATGCTCAGTGTAGTTGCCAATTTGACACCTTGGTCAGATCATAATCAAAGTCCACGAAACATGTACCAGTGCCAGGTTTTCTCTACTTTCTGAGATGGACTTCATTTAGAACAAAACCTTTTTCCGTGTGATTAGTTATTCTTTACGTGTATGGTTCTATCACCAATCTTCGTATACCAATTGTAGATGGCAAAACAGACTATGGGTTTCGCTTCACAGGCGATAAAGTTTCGTGCAGATCAGAAGCTATACCATCTACAGGTTGGTGTGAGCGGTACAGGAAAAAAATGTTTTTTTAATTCTAGCTAACATGATCACCTGTTCATAATTTTGATCTCTCGGTTCACCTATTTTATTTGTATTACCTTCTCAAGAATCTTGTTAATGGTTCATGAGGTTATTATGATCAGAATTTCTTAGAATGTCCTAATAACACTTGTGGAATATGTTTCACGTGGCAATGCATTTTGTCCCACAAGCAGTCATAATTTGATTGATCATGATTGAGCTTATTATAGAAGTGCTCATGATTTTATTATGTTATATAACCTTGGGCAACTTAGTTTGTGTAGTCTATCTGGTTCGTTGAATATCTTTATTATTAATATTTCATTGTTATAATGGGATTTTGTCTCAATGCCGTGTAGACTCCTCAAAATCCCATTGTGCGTACAGAATCATATTCAAAATATCACGTCGAAGAATTTCCCAATGGGACAAACGCAATTGTTGCAGTTTTGGCATATACAGGGTATGACTTCTGAGTGGCAAAAGAATGCTATTCCATTTACTTTTATTATATTATACTACTATAGCTATATGAGCATTGGATTATTTCTTTTCTTTTCAGATATGATATGGAAGACGCCATGATCTTGAACAAGTCATCTGTGGAGCGTGGGATGTGCCGCGGGGAGATATACCAGGTTTTTCACTTAATCTTGCACTTTTTGATACGGTCACATAGGGTTCTATCACTAATCTTCGCCGTTTTTGCACTATAGCTTTGAGATGATTTTAATTTTGACGTATTTCTCTCACGACTTTGTTCATCTTGATCTCTTCAATTCCCAAATCCCATAGTGCATATTAAATCACAAGGATTTCTTCGTACCTGCATTCACTTATCTTTCAACGCTGATTTGCTTTCTTGGATTGGTAGTGGGTGATTGACAAAGCAGATTGCCTATAGGCTAATCTAGAGCCAAGGCATGATCTTCCAAAAGATAGACTCATCGATCCATTTCCTTTGAGGGTTAGCAATGAACATATACAACGCCGGATGCGCCTATCGCTTGCTGTATGATTTTCCCAATTAGTCGATAGATATTAATGATTTAAAGCTGTTGACAATTATGTTCAACTTTAAAATAGCTTCTTGTAGTGGTTACCATCTTTATAGAATTATAAAAGTCTTGTTTCATAACTCTTCATCTATAATATGGCCAGGCTTCATACCTGTTAAAAGAAACCAGACATCTAGATACCTTGAAATTCACAAAACCTAGTCTCTTCCGTCTCTTGTGAATTAATGATAGTAAGATCTGAGGACGACCATCTAACTTGGTGGAATATAGAAATGTTATTAGGATTGAAGAAAAGTTATTAGGATTGAAGAGAACTTGAATTCTGCAATTTTTGAAGTTAGCAATGCAGTTTATAGCTGGGTGAAGGTTATATCTGTAGGGAATGCCATGTCTGATTGGTTTTTGTTATTTTATTTGTTAGATTTGTGGACATACTTCAACGTTGGTTTCTCTTTACATAGGAGTTAGAAATACAAGCCCGTTATTAGCTGAACATCCTGGATGTTATTCTCTATTCCTTGTGTATGTGGCTTATTAACATGTTTGTATGTTATCATTGTTTATACTTTAATCCACCTTATCTCTAATAATCCCTGTTTTTTAGGTGGAAACTGTAGACTTGGAAAAAGATGGAAAAGAAAAAGAGGGCCCAAGGGCTTTTGGTAGGAGTAAAGTAGATGACTCGGCAAACCATACGATTGATGAGGACGGTCTTCCTTATGTTGGACAGGTTGGGGATTATTTTATTTCTCATTTGTGTCATCGGTAACTATAAATTTCGCGTTCTGATCGTTGACTGTTTATTTCAGATGCTGAAGCCAGGGGATCTATATTACAGTATCCGGAATAAAGCAACTGATGATTTTAAAAAAAAGAGGCTAAAGGGCTCCGGCACGGACCCTGTTTATGTTGACTATGTGGCAATTGATGTGAATGACTCCAAAAAGGACCCACAGAAGGTAATGTATCATGCATTTTTACTTTGTTTAAATCCGAAGCAAACAATTCTCCACGGGGCATCTGCTACTGTATAGGTTGCACATCAATTTAAGTTGTGTCTGATCATAGACTTATATCTCAAATGTACTGGTAAGCAGGTGCATATTCGTATGCGTCATCCTAGGAATCCTATCATTGGTGACAAGTTCAGCAGTAGACATGGGCAAAAAGGTGTTTGTTCTCAGTTATGGCCTGACATTGATATGCCATTCTCAAGCGTAACAGGAATGCGCCCAGATCTAATCATCAATCCACATGCCTTTCCTTCTAGAATGACGATTGGAATGCTTTTGGAATCTATAGCTGCGAAGGTATTGTTCTTCAAACCATAGCAAGGTTGTTATTACTTGAAAGTAAAATCTAGTTTGTAGATTTCAAATGGTGCATCAGATATCTTTTTCTTGATTGTCAAATGTCGCAAAATACTATTGGCTATGGTTAAGACTATAGAAAAAAAATTGACCAGTAAATTTGCTGGTAATTTTTTAGACTTTCGAGAAACATAGACAAGGAAATTTTGATGGCTTCACTTTGTTGAGTGACAGTGGTAATACCATTACTCTAGTTTTTGACGTGCGAGTGCAACCATCTAATTTTTAAACACTTGAAGTATAGATTTTGCTTTGTATTGTTGAAGTCATGCGGGCGGGAGGAGTGACAATTGAAAAAGGAAAAGTAATGGCCTGAGAAAATAAAAAAGTGCAAATCACCTTATTTCTATGATCAGTGAAAGAAACCACACTTACTCAAAAAGTGTGGTTGGAAATAGAACAGAACACTTATCATGCAAATATGAGTGCTGCTGCGCAATAAGCTCTCTGCAAAGCAAATGCAGCCTTGTTAACAGAAGGTGTCAAAGGTTTATTACTGTTGGCCATCTCTAATTATTGCTGAAACCTTTGGGTGGTAGAAGTAAAAGTGAGATTCTGTCATTTAAACATGGTAGGCTGAGCGAGCACTTAGATGGAAACATCCTTCAACTAAGGTGTGTATGCATAATAAAATGTGCCCAACACCATCGGAGAATGTTCACCGAATGTGTTTTATTTTGATGAGACGGCTATAGATTATATGACTAGTGACTTGTGCAAAATATCATTGTCAGTTTGGGATATTCATACTGCAATTTACTTCGATTTGTACACGGTCCATGAATCATGGTTGTTCTTATGTTATTCTTCCTAAGCATGGCGAGTATACTGCAAATTTGACAACATCTACATGCATGTTTATGATAGGGAGGCAGCTTGAATGGAAAATTTGTCGATGCAACTCCCTTTGCTAGCTCAACCAAGGTGAAGGATGGAAAGTCAGAAAAATCAAGCTCTCTTATTGATGAACTTGGTTCACAGTTGGTCTCCAAAGGGTTTCAGTATCATGGATTGGAGGTCATGTACAGTGGCTTTCTTGGAATAGAAATGGCTTGTGAAATTTTTATAGGACCTGTATATTATCAGCGTCTCCGGCATATGGTTTCTGACAAGTTCCAGGTAAAGAGGCAATGATACTTTTTCTTTTAATTTCTATATATTGGTCGGCCTATATAAACCCAATATAGCAACCTTAATGGTCTGTCACACTCTTCTCCATCTTGGTTCATACTAGATTGTCTATATCCCTGTTTAATTCAACCCCCCTCACTAGCTCTCTTTTCGTCCATTATTGATTAAGCCTCAACTAGATGTGGTGCTAGGCGGGCTTCTTTATAAAGTTGCCGTGTCACTGGGAAGTACTTCCTCTAGCATCAAACTCCAATGGACTACCTTAGCAAGTTTTAATTTTTGTGGTTACTGGGTAAAGGGGTGAATTTCTAGTTGAAGTTGCCGTGTCATTGGGAAGTACTTCCACCCAGCATCAAACTCAAACAGACTGCTTTAGCAAGTTTTTTATGTGGTTAGCGAGTAAAGGGGGTGAATTTCTAGCGCCTGGTTTTGTTGAACTCCATTGAATATAATACTAATTTGAAGTTGATAAACATCAAGTTACATTAAAGAGATATATGATTGATGAAGACCAAGTCTTTACTGTAAAGTGGCGATGAAAACCCGCGATTTCCTCCATATGGGAACTTTCAATTTTCTGACATGGTTGCTTGTTTTTTAGCAGACCACTTGATTTCAATCTGCATGCAGACTCTAGTTTTAATTTTTATAGCCATGCAGCCCTTTTTAGGTAGAGTTCCATTTAAACTCTTCACTGGTGATTTCTTGATAAATCCCTGGTGATAATATCCTACCGGGTCTCCTTTTTTCCCTATAACAGCCTTTTGAATTTACAGTAGGCGCATCCCTCATTGGTTTATGGATAAAATATGATGCAGGTTAGGTCCACGGGAACTGTAGACCAAATTACAAGACAGCCCATTAAAGGAAGAAAACGGGGTGGAGGAATTCGATTTGGGGAGATGGAGAGAGATTCAATGCTTGCTCATGGAGCTGCATATCTGTTGCATGACAGGCTCCATACTTGTTCTGATCATCACATTGCCGATGTTTGTTCACTTTGTGGAAGTCTTCTCACAACAACCTCTGCCCAAACACATAAAAGAATAGTCCGAGAACAGGGGGAGAAGTTACCTCCGGGAAGGATCCCTAAAAAGGTTACCTGTCATGCCTGTAAAACTAGCAAAGGGATGGAAACTGTAGCTATGCCCTATGTGTTCAGGTATTTGGCTGCAGAATTAGCAGCGATGAATATAAAAATGACTCTGAAACTAACTAATGGAGCAGAAGCATGAAAAACTGAGTAGAATTAGCTAATGACAGGTGGGTTAGGCTTGCAATGACATACGAACAGCGCTGTCCTTAGGCCATTGCCTGGAGCCTCAAATTCTTGGGGTCCAATTTTGTTACTTCTTAAATATGTTCCAACTGATTTTGCTTCTTGTTATTATAAACCTTATATTGTAATGCAAAAATCTGCAAGTGTTTCTCTCTTTTTTTGTACTAGTTAATGTCAATTGGCTTTGAGAGAATTTTGAATTTCCTATTTTAGAGCATCTTGAGGGAGATCCCGTCACAAAATATATAACGTTGGGGGATACCCTTTTCGTTTCTAGCCTAACCCAATTTGTTCTCATGCTGCACTTTGGATACTGGTATTTTTATTTTATTTTTATAGAAGTATAGTATTATTTTTTAAAATAATACTCGATAATATAATATTTTTATTAAAAACTTCCGTTCTCGATTTGATAATAAATTCGATAAAATCGTAGAATAATACCCCTTCGTCTTTTATTAACTGTTTTAATTGACAAAGTCAAAATATCAAGGGAATTGTACGAAATGCCTTGACTAATCCAATCTTTTTTTTTGAAACGAAAGAATCGTATTGAATGCAAAATTAGTTCAGTACAATGAGTACTACCTTTCAATAGTTGTTCTCTAATCTCAACAGGAGAAGAGCTGGACCAAGATAAAGATAAAGCATCTTCTCTAGCTAATCTCGAGAGGATATTCGCTACTTTATTTCTTTCTTTTGGAATATAATAACATTTCCAAGAGGTAAAACTACGAAAAAGTAATTAAATGTCTTAAATCATGTTGAGTGACTGCCAATTATTGCAGAATTGTTATTAACAACATTTACCACTGTCTTTGCGTCGAGTTCAAAATGCACTTTCTCCAGCTTTAGTGTTTGAGCCCAAATCACAGCTTCCCTCAATCCCATGCATTCTGCATGCTCAGCGCTTTTAGTTTCCTTCAGGTAGATGCAACTTGCAGCTTGTTGGGCACCTGCAAAATTTCGGATTATTAGACTAATGCCTCCAGTCTTATTAGAATCTAAGCAAGAGCCGTCAACATTAATATTAACAATATCTGAGGGAGGGGGTATCCAATGAATATTGCTACGACAGACTCTATTATTAGAGATATTAGTCTTGGTTTTCTGAGCAGAATGTTCTGTGATGAACGAACGAGATCTTTTGATGGTTTTATCAGGGCATGGGTTAATGTGCTGAAATACTTTATCGTATCTGTCAGACCAAATACACCATGCAGTTATTGCACGTTTGCAGATTTCATCTTCTGAAATTTTCCTGTCATGAAGATCATCGAACCAATTTCCAATCCAGTCAGAGAATGATGTCGAACTACTTGAGGACCATCCAAAGATTGAAAACCAAACCAACCTAGCTAGATTACATTCAATAAGAACATGGGATGAAGATTCTTGGGCCTGCTCACAGAATTGACAGTCAGTAGGAACTCCAGGAATCTTTGTACTCAGAACATCTCTCGTTGGAAGGAGATTAGAGACAACTTTTCAGATAAAATGCCTTATCATGGGAAGCAAAGGTAGTTTCCAGAGAGTTTTATAAATTTTAATCATTCTTGGTCCTACGGATTCAGAATAGTTCTGCTCTTCGTACATCTTTCTATAGGAAGATTTCACTGAAAAGTTACCATTCCTTTCAAGTAACCAGACTAGTCTGTCTTCCTGGCTGTTATAAATCTCAATACGAGAGATGAGATTAATTGTATTGGTTTCAAATAGCTCCTGGAGAATATTAAGATCCCATGATTCTGAATTCTGAAGAAAAAGTTGGTGCACATATTTGAACTGATGATATGAAGAACAACCCTGCTTAGGAATTAGAGGTCTTGGTAAATCCTCGATCCATCCGTGCTTCCAAATTAGGATATTCTTTCCATTACCCAGGCACCAAAAAACTGTTTTTAAGGACAAATCCAAGTTCAGAACTTATGCTCCTCCATGACCAGGTGGAGTTTGATTTTTTCTTCAAATTGAAAAGGCCTCCATCTTGAAAGTATTTAGCATGAAGATATCTAGTCATCATGGATTCAGTATCAGAACAAAGTTTCCAACCTGATTTTGCTAGGAGAGCTCTGTTAAAGATGTGCATATCACGAAATCCTAAACCACCTTCTTCCTTAGCTTTTTGAGTCCTTTTCCAAGTGATAATATGATTTCCTCTACAAGATTTCTTGTTCCTCCAGAATTGTTGTTGTTTAAAACTCATGTGTTTGACAGTGACATCAGGTTGTTTAAAACTTGTCATGTGATGAATAGGTATTGCATTGGACATATTCTTAATCATCACAGATCTAGCTGCTTCAGACATATGGCTGCCATTCCAATTTGAGAATTTATGATCCATTTTATCACATAGAATCGAGAAAGGAATGCGTTTCTTTGTGTCCACAAAGAATGGAAGACCAAGGTATTTCTCTTTTGAAATATTTATATATCTAACTTGAAGAGTGCCACTGATTGTTTAACAAGCTTCTGGATCAAGATTGGCACTAAAATAGACTGTTGACTTACTGAAGTTAATCAACTGCCCTGAGCATAAAAAAAACTGATGAATGACTTGAGGAAGTTTTTGAAATTGTGAGTCATTAGATTTACAAAACAAAATACAATCGTCATAAAAGTTGATTAATCTTTGGAGTTGAGCGAGAAATCTTCATACCTGTCAACTGACCCGATCTTTCACAATAAGCTAAAAATCTCGAGAAAGATTCCATAGCTAGAATAAAAAGATTGGGTGACAATGGATCACCCTGCCGTATCCCACGAGTAGGTTTGAAGGATGGAGTAGGAGAGCCATTTAACATGATTTCAATATGTGTTGTTGAGATGCATTGAGATATTAGCCGGAGAAACTTTTCCGAGAAACCAAACTGTTTGAGAATGTCCAACGAAAAACTCCATTCTAATCTGTCGAACGCTTTAGACATGTCCATTTTAAGTGCAAGATGACCACTCATGCCTTCCTTTCTCTTCATAGCTTGAATAATATCCTGAACCAAACATATATTCTCCGAGATTACTTTTCCTGGAACATAGGTAGATTGCATTGGAGAGATGATGTTAGCAATATGGTTCTTCATTCTTAAAGCTATAATTTTTGAGACAATCTTGTACACTGTGTTTCATAAAGCTATTGGTCGAAAATCCTCTGGCTTGTTAGCTACTTGGACTTTAGGGATCAAAGAAACTCTTGTATTATTCAGCTGTTTAAGAAGAAACCCAGTGTGAAAGAAGGATTTGATAATTTTACAAACATCTTCCTTCACTAGCTGCCATTGTGTCTGATAGAATCTAGGAGGAAAGCCGTCTGGTCCTGATGAAGTCCATGGTTCCATTGTCATAAGAGCTTGATATATCTCTTGATCTGTAGGGATAGCTTCCAGCTCTTGATTATCTTCTGCTGAAATACATTGAGGGATATGCTTGAGAAAGTGCTGATTATTGGAAGAGCTTGAGGTTGACATGATAACTTGAAAATGATTCTTGAGAAGAGCAGTAAGAGAGTCACTGTAATTGCACCAAGTTCCAAAAAGGGCTAGAAGAGAGTCAATTCTATTCCTCTACTTTTTTCGATTCATTCTAATACGGAAATACTTTGAATTCATATCCATGTCATTATAAAAATGATCTCTGGATTTTTGTTTGTTGGAGTTAGATTGTATTTCATTGAGCATTCTTATTTCAGCTTCCAAAGTAACAACATCATCAGTATTAGAACCACCCAAATCTGCAGCTTGAAGAGTAGTTATCTCTGATTGTAACTGAGTGATACGTTTAGTGATATTGCCAAACGCATTTTTACTCCATAGATACAAGATGTATCTCATGTTAGCAAGCTTATTAGAAATAATGAAAGCATTAGAGCATGGCAACTAGAAGACCAAGAAGATATAATATGGTCAATGCAGCTATCTTGTTTGAGCCAAAGCTCAAAAAATTTCCAGTTCCTTCATGATACTGTATTTTGTTTAGAGAGTTCTAATAAAATGGGTGCATGGTCAGAACCATTCTGGTGCAGATGGTTAAGAGTTGAATCTGGACATCTTAAGAACCCGTCACTATTAACTAAAGCCCTATCTAACCTGGATTTCACATGACCTGTTCCATGTCTATTGCTAGTCCACGTAAAGGGATTTCCCAAAAGCCTAAATCAGATAAGTCAGAGTATTTGATCAAGTCTAAGACTTTACTAGAGGTTGTATTATTTAGATCAGAATTTCTATCATTAGGTGAAAAAATGATATCTAAATCACAAATAAGAACCCATGGTTTATTAATAAAGTTACTAAGTTCTTTAATGAATGACTATTGTGCAACTTTTTCATGAATATAGGGAGTACCATAGATACAAGTAAGGTACCACTCCACTCTACTTGGGTCTTTAACGATAAAAACATGCATAATTTTATCATCTTGATGGACAATGTTCAAACTGAACCGATCGTTCCATAGAAGTAATAAACCACCAACAGTTCCAACAAAAGGAAAAAAAGCTTCGTTAGGCATACCTAGGAAGTTTGAAATCTTAATAATTCTACCATCATTTATTTTTGTTTCGCATATGAAGATTATGTCGGGGTTATGGAGATTATTAAGATAGAGCAGGTGGTCTCTGGTATCTTTACCTAAAAATCCATGACAGTTCCAACTTAAGATTTTCATACTGAGAAATAAATGGAGTTGAAAAAAATTAATGTATTTAATGCTAGGAAAGACTTTGTTTAAAGCTTGCAGGAAAAAAAAATAATGAGTGTAGTTTTAGAGTGTAGGAAATACCAGAGTAGTGCTGACAGCAGCCTCATCCATAGCATGAAAATACTCCTTCTCTTTGATCAATCAGATCATGCTCCATACCAAACTCAATATTGGATGGATTTCTTCCAGTACCCTGCTCGATGATAGTCTTAGGTATTTATTGACCTTATATCACCAGATAACTCAATGAACTCATCCTCGGAGTTTCTTAGTCTCTTAGGTGTTCTAGTATCATCTTGGCCATCATTCTCTTCTGCTATTTGTTTTCTACTGGCTTCACAAACTCTCTGAAGCAAAAGATCAAGGTCTTCATAAATTTCAACTCCATAAGCTCTAGCTAACTCATGACAGTAATTAATATATTCTTCATTGGTGTATATTCTAATATTTAGATCAATCTCAATGTTAGGGCATTCCTCTTTGTCATGACCAACAGTCCAGCATTCTGGACACAAATTATGGGGTTGTCTTTCCCAGTGATATCTTATCCAAGTTACACCACCTTCTCTTGTGTTCCACTATCCACCTCTAAATAAAGGCTTCCTTAGGCCGATTTTGACCTTAGCTGTGATCATACTGCCAAAAGTTGGTCAGCACTTAGGGGGATCAGTCGAAATTTTTGTACCTAATTCCATTAATGTTTCATCTACGACTTGAACTAAATGATGTTCAAGTAGCAAGTTATTGAATTGCACTGTCCAATCCTGGTGGGTAAATTGCCAGTCCTTCAGGGGAATAAAGTCATCATATATTATGAGATTAAGATGTGACTTGCAGACATTCCAAGGGCCCTTCTTGTGAACAGCTTCCATCACTTCTTTATAATTAAAAAGAAAGATGTTCATATCTAGTTTGCGGACTTCTCTAATTTTGTACTGCTTCCACAGGCTCTTCAGCTATTTTCTAACCACATCAGTTTCCATTTGATTTTTAGAAAAAAGTTTTCCAATCAAGGTGTGACCTCTTTCTTCAGTTGCTTCAGATAAAGCTCTTACAGATCCTACAATTCTTCTCATATGTCTTGCACATACATCTCAGATGTTTGCATTCTGAAGCTGATTAGTGATGGTTGAGACATGATTATTGGAGGAAAATGCCATAACTTTTTCTTGCAAAGAGATAGAAGGAATTAGGGTTACAGAACAATAATACAACTTCAACTTTTCTTTGTTATAAAGTTGCTTGATAATAAATGCGTAACCATAATTAGTTATACAAGCATAACTAACATCTTTAGGTTTTTGGAAGATAATCATCAAGTTTAAGGAAAGCGAATAATTGGCATTAAATAGGTCCGAAGATGGCGAACAAAAGAAGACCATTTTCTAAGAAGATTAAAATTAAGAAAAGGGAAACCAAAGTTAGGAGAAATTAATGAATTAAAAAGAAATAACAATGGGCATGAAGAAAAAATTAGAGTGATACACCAAAAGCAAAATAATGTAAAAGAAACAGATTGGGAGACTGTAAAAGCTAGTACATAATGAAAAGAAAAGAATGATGATCAGGAAACATTAATGGAGGAGCATAATTTTTTTTGAAAATCAGATGAAAAGAATGAAGAAAATTTTAATGAAGATAGAAACGGAGTTAACTCAGTTTCTCTCGATTTGCAGAGTTTCTCTCTCTGGTCTCAGTTTCCGTCACCAAAAAATACCTTGACTAACCCAATTTAATGTTATATTATTACTAAAATTTAAAAATATAAATTGTGTAATATTATTATTTTAGGAAATGATTTAAGAACATAAAAACCAAAATATTTTCGTTTTATTATGGAATTCCTGTGAATAGGTAGAAACTCTATTAGGAATTTTATAGTTGTCCGTAAATATTTTTTATATAAAAAGAAAATGACGATTAATATGAAAGATATTGAATAGATTTTTTCTTATATATGGTGATACTATTTAAGATTTTGCATTGAATTTATATTAAAAATAATTTCATCATTATAAAAAATAAATGGTAAATTTGATAGTTTAAGGAAAAATATGTTTATAAACAGAGCATACAGATAAAAAAGATAGACCATAATAGAGCATACGAAAGATAAAAAAGACAAAGGGAGTACATTTCAGAAGTTTCCATGAAAGATTAATAGGTACCCGACAATATATAAAATAATAATGCTACTAGAAAACTAAAAGATAATTTTCATATTCCCTCTGTCCTAGTTTACTTGACTAAATTGAGTTTTTCTAGTAAAAGTGTGCCAAAAAATTTCTATATTTTCTATTAGAATTTTCTAATTATCAAGAAAAAACAAAAACTAGGATGTGAAAATTAGTGTATTAAACTAGTAATTTGGAAGTTGACGGCGTATGTGGAAGTATTTTTAATTTCTTTCAAGTTTTTGCAAAATCCAATTTAGGCAAGTAAACTAGGATGGAGGGAGTACATATTAAATTTTCTCAAAACATGACTTAATATTTGTTGTATTCCATCCTAATAGTTCGTAGTGCACCCTAAAAGACCGGAGTCATGTTGTCATATTGCAACAAAAAGTGTTTGAAATATGACTAATACTTCTATTTTAATTTGTTAGAGCATAGCTCGGTTGAACCCACCAAGCGTTGGTATGTCAAGTTTGGTTGTCATATTTTAGTGAATCAAAATTCATGTTAAGAGTCGCTTGATTATGTACTAGAGTCAACTTCGTATAGGTTAGCTTGAAAATATTAGGATAATGAGACATTACAAGTATTGCGATGACTTGAAGATGTGAAGAAGCACGGAGCTACAACGACAACAATCATCCTTCCACTTGAGGTTAGTGATATTTGACTTGAACTGTTTCATTCCCTAACGTATCTTTCAAGTCGTGCATATTGAAAACAAAATTGCGAAGCATATTTGAACTCTAGATAGACATAGTATTAAGGAATACAATACGAGGTTTATTGCTTAACCATTAAACTTTGTAGATAAGACATCGCCATAATCATTTGAATGATATTGTGATTATGTATGGGTATGAGGTGAGGATTTCATCCTAGGGAACACTGTTTTACATGTGTTCTAAAGAAGTAAGTTCATAAACTTGTTTGTGAACCGAAAAGGAAACTTCCAGGCGTTGTTGGTTTTGTTATTCATTGCATATCTTATGAACAACCAATATGTGTGACTGAGTATAACCGTTCACGACTTGTTGTGTTCTTGGTGGAACTATTCACAAAGGCTTGACTTATGTATTGGTATGACTTTTATTAGTGAAACCGGTCTTAAGTAATCACTAGAGATGGTATGATAGGGTGATAAGTGCATATTTTACATATATTTAGTGTCAATTCCATGCTAGTAATTGCTTATATTCTTGCAAATTATTGTATATTACGCTTGTTTTCTCTTATTTATGTTTTATTAGGTGAATCATCCAAAAGAAGTGAATTGACACTTAATTGTGCACTAAAAGAGGCTAGCTACAAGTGTAGAAGGGCCAAAGACCCAATGGAACTTGTTCAAGTACAAGATTTCTACTTTACATCTTGAAGAGTACGAAAATATGAAGCCAACGGCGAAAGGATGAAGTAATTCCGAGTTCGCATGAAGAAGTTATGAGCAAAACAAGAACTCAGAAGACAAAAGGGCAAAATGGTCAATTTCTGGGCAACTAATATTGACACCTCATCAAGTGTTAAGGGGCAGTCAGCTCTCAAAGGAACTTCTAAACACAATCACGTATTTTACAAGGGGTAATCTTATTCAAAACTGAAAACCCCGCGTGCAGTTTCTTCTGCATGAATATTTGTTGCAGCGTTGCTCGAGCGGCTATGATTAACAACTGAAAGAGATGGGTTAGGTGCCATTAGTGGTCACGATGATGAACTTCTGTTGTTGATGGCAGTATGATGGAGTTCGCGTCTGTAATAGAAGAAATCTGACATGACAGTACGAACGAGATGGTGACTGGGAAGATTTAATGAGGAAGAGAAGAAGTCAGGGACGGTATGGAGCAGATGGGTTTGCTGCCATCATAGCTGTAGCTAGGTTTCTTTGAGTTAAAACAGAGGATAGACAGAAGCCCTCGAGCTTAGTGATGAAGCTCAAAAGCAGTCAGTAATGATGATAACAACAGTCAATGGGAGCTAGTGAGATGACAGAGATGATTGGTGGATGAAATGATGGTTGCGATTATCAGTGACAATGATTGATTGATGATGTTTGTTAACTGATCGTGATGATGCTGGAGTGACGAGGAAGACGTGCCGAGTTCGAGTTTAGATTGAGCCGGTATTGGGCTCGATATCAGGTGAAGCAAGATGGCTTCTGCCATCGGTTTTGGTGGTTAGAAAATGACTAGGATTGTAAGCCTTACAGTCCTAGTTTGATTATAACAGCTGGTTATTCGGATAGATCTTGAACCGATAAAACAGGGAGTTTATGGAGCTGCAGATGCTCGGCGATTTGAGAGAGAAATCAGATCAAAACGAATGTGCAGCCGTGCATGGTTTGATGATGGACGGACGAGATATTAGGTTGTGGCGGTTAGGAAGATTAGGTTGTTATCCAATTCGACTTGGCAGCTAAGGAAGAAAAGTTTCGATAAGTTTCAAAAGCTTGAAAACAGCCACCGAGTGATACTTTTGTCGTTGAATTTCAAGATGAATGGTGAGGATTCAAGACAATTTTAGGGTTTGAGTCGGCTAAGGAATATTTGTGATTATCAGATTCGAAATTTGAGGAATAAAAGCCTATAAATAGAAGCTCGAATCAACACAAAAAGTCATCTCCTCACCCTCACTTTCACATCCAGAAACTGTTCGACAGAAGTACCCAAAGAGAGAACAGAAGCATTAAGAGTTCATATATGCAGTAGTAGCTAAAGTTTTCATGCAACAAGGCGACAATGGCTGATCTCCTGCAACAGAAGCAGCAGTAGCTAGAGTTCTTCTACAACTACAGTTTTCTTTCTATAAACTCCATTATGTCTAGCTAATTTACTTATTTGATTGAGGATGAATTCTAAGTACTATATATGATTTGATTTAGTATATCAATCTGTTCTGATTTCTTCATATGATTATTGTTTGTGTTTATTATTAAAAATGAATATGATTGATTGATAGATTGTTTAGGTGGCCAACTGAATATATTTGTTAACTCAATCTAATGCTAATAAGGGTTAGGATATCCGTAATTGTTGAATAATTTCTTACACAAGTAGAGAACGTGAGATCTTGCGGAGGAATTCCGTAAAGAAATCGCGTGTAAACACAACACTAGAAAGTAGACCGAGCGTACTGAGTCTAACTACTAGGATTAAACCTAAATTCACAGACCATAAAACATTCGAATGAATTACATCTTGTAAGCGTACCTCAAGGTGGTTCAGACGGATAGACTCTGGCGACTAAGCGTACCTGTTGTCCAGTGGCTTATGGGATTTTGGATATAGCTAAGCGTATTTGTTATCTTACGGTTAGTAATAATCTATGATTAATGATGAATGGATGAATGTACTACTTTGATGAATATTTAGTTACGAAGAAGGATTCCTCGATCATCTCACTCCATTTTGCTTGCAATCTTAATTACTTCTCATTGCTTTATTATTTATTTAGCTTTTGAATCTAAAACAAAAACCCCAATTTGTGACATTTTTGACAACTAAACTCCCTGCTCTTCGTGGGAATGATCCTTGCTTCCATTATATTACCAGCTAATTGTGTGGAAATAAGATTATTAATTTGTTGAGCCCACGACACCCATCATAGGGTTTGTGTTTTGTCTGACCAAATTTGAGAAAGGGGAACCGATCCTAGTAAGAGGTGCAGTACATCACAAAGGGGAACCGATCCTTGTATGAGGTGCAGCAAGGTTTATAACATAAAAGGGAACCGATCCTATGAGCATGTGCAACACGTTTTTAGGAAAAGGGGAACCGATCCTATGGACATGTGCAACAAATATAAGTTAGATACCATATATATATGGGGAACCGATCCTAGTACCCAGTCAACCGAATTTTGGAAAGCTAGTGTGATTATGCACAGTACTCACCTGGAGGTAGAACCGAAACTTGTTTTGTTAGAACCGTTAAACCCATGGTTGAATGTTATTTGATCAATCACATAGTTCTTGAAATTCAGATGAACCAATTCTAAACTTGTTTGAAAGTGTGGCAAATCGGTTTCAAGGTTGTAAGTGTGAAAGAGAACTTACAAAGTAAGGATGTCGACATACTTTGAACATGTGCTATGAATGTTTATTTCTTTAATTTTTCAAAGTTATTCCTTAATAGCTAAGGGAAGAGAATCCCAGGATCGAAACATAAGTAAGTTAAGAATCTTTTAATTAAGGTTATTAATTTCATTTTGTAGGAAAATATAATAATTAGTAATGTGCATTTACTAATTATATTTTCCGAGAGATTTCGATCATTATTTTTGGACAGAACATTTCAAAGAATTATGGAAACCGAATTTGTGCTTTAATGAATATCTTGAGAATATTTCCGGTTTTGGAAATTCCTTGGTGTCCAAACTTCCTTGTCTATAAATACTTGAAGTTTTCCTTTCTAGCAAACTAATCCTTCGTAACAACAGACTTCATCTTTGTTGTTGTTACTGGTGTAACCGCATACTCAGAGAGGAGAGTAACCTAATTAGGAGAAATCTCTTACGACCGCTCAGTTTAAAGTCTTCGACGGGATCGAGAAGCTCTAGCGTGTACCGTTGGTGGTAAACTAGATAATTGCCACTTATCTTTTGTTTTCATTGATTTGATTGGCTAACGGTGGTTGAAATCTGATTGCACCTAGTTTCTTTATGCTTGAGAATCTTCTCTTTTGATATAAGATTCACTCAAACTATTTCAGAGTTTCGACAGGGATCTTTAGACTGTTGTTAGTGCTAAAGACGATCTTGTGATAATCCATTGTTAACAAACTTCGTTCAGTGCGTGATTGATCACAAGAGATTCAAGTGATTGTGTGCAGGTTTATATTGAAGATCTAAGAAGATTTGAAGACGAAGAAGACATTAAAGATTTCTAATTTGTGGGTTCAGAATCTTTGATGTGCACAATACTTGTTTCGGTAAAACAGGATCCAATTAATAAACGGTTTATCCTTGTGATAGATTGGATTGATTAATTGAGTAGATCGACATCAACAGAATTCTTTGGATTAAGAGTGTTGTTGGCTTAATCTTAAACGATCACACTTCAGTATTTGAACATAAGATAGATCTAAGGACATGACGAAGGAGTTTATGTTAAGATAAACGGAAGAGCCTTTGTCCGACTCATATCACTTGGTTGAAGAGAGCTGATACCAAACAAATTTGTTGTTCCTTTACTGTTTGGAATACGAACTAAATGAATTGTTCCAAGTACGTGACTTATTTATAAGTTGGAGGCGTGGGAATACATACGGAACTAGGTGAACTATAAGTTTAGTTGCTTGGTCTCAACTATACGAAGTTAGGTGTAATTTTGTGTAGCGGCTTATGATGTAGTTTTTTAAGTGGTAAATAAAGTTCGTTCAACTCAGACTTGTGTAGACTCAACTTCAAACTTAATAATAGAAAGCAATAAAAATAAAGAAAATATATACACAAGGTTTGTCGCAATGTCGAGAGATTACTGAGACTCAGGATTCCACCAAACCTCATACCATGTGATTCAAAAATCAATTCTTAGACAATTATAGCTCTTGTTTATTGACTCTAATTCTTTGCCAGGGTAGATTTTAAAAATATTAACTGTAAATCACTAGCATGACGCATCAAAAGCACTTGGACCAAGCATACATCATCATACGACTTCACAACTAATTAAGAAAAATCATAAAACGATTAAATTAATGCAAAAAGTCATAAAAAGAATTAAATATAATTACCACACGTATGAAATATGGCTTCCTTCGTCATCCCAGTGTTGGGGTTTATCTCATGATGTCGTACAAACTTTCAAAAGATAGAAACATGGCTCAAAGAGTGTTTAAAGATGGAAGTACAAGGAAAATCACCAAAACAGATCAATTGCAACGTTTATATGCGTGGAAGATCGACTGTTACTAACGATACAGAAGATATAAGACTGCTGGGAACGATAATATGTGTGTCGTGGATAAATCACACTTTTTTGCGACTGACTTGGGTCGTCCAATGTTCTTCAGCTTCGTCTTCTTCCTCCTGCTGCTGAAACTTTCTCTGCAGCGTGATTTCTTCGTACCAGAGCCTCCTCTAAACTACGTAAAGGCCCCAAACTCCTCTCCCCCTTTTCTATAACTCGAACAAACTTATATATACCCAGCAGACACAAAAATACCGATTTAATCTCCAATTTTCCTTTCCGTGCAAGTTACGGATATTTCCTATTTTCTTTCTTCTTTACGCGTCAATCAGAGAGTCTGAATTCTTCCAAAACCTTCTAAGGATATAGTGCAATATCAAGGAAGATATCCTGCCTGTTTTTACACATAACTTCCTCAAATAAATCCAACATAGTCCGTGTATATCTCCAAGACTCTGTTTTGTCTAAACTCGACGAAAACTCCTTTTTTTTTCGAATCTGGCCGCCATACATTCCCTGTTTTGGACTAACAGGATTATATCCATCATATTCCACGTCCAACTCCAACAAATTTGCTCCAAAAACACGATCTAAGTCGTGTTTATCTGAAACAGGGACGACACCTTCTCCGAGAAGATATCTTCCATTTTTATCGGCCCGAAGCTCTACTCTGACGTGTATAAACACGTATTGATCCTCCCTTCAAGTTGGCATATCGAAGTCCCCCTTCCTATCCCATAAAACTCGGCTTCCAACTACTCAGATAATCTTCACGCGAAAAGAATTATTTTCCCGCCATTTCTGGTTTTTAAATGATGAAGAAAGGGGCGCCCCCTATCCAGAGTAGGGGTGCCTTTAGAAACTTCCTTAAGGGGTGTCCTGGGGGTGCCCCTTATCCAAACCGGGGGTCCGAATAGCAAGTGTCCTCCGGGTGCTTTCCGACAACTTTTCGAGCCAATTTTTTCCAAAAATGTTTATTGGCCAAAAATATCTACAAATAAATAAAACACCATAATAAGTACAAAAAATGAACCCTAACAATATATAGAATCGAGACAAATCGGACACAAAAATGTGTCTATCAAATACCCCCAAACCTATTATTTGCTAGTCCTCGAGCAAAAATAAAATAGAAATAAAATCCTAACTCACTGTCGCAGGCATCGTCGATTGAATTTAGCGTATGCAATAAGACTTTAAACCCCTAGGTGTCCCTAGTGGCGGAGTGTTGTCTCCGGAGGGCTTACCAGAGGTATACCCATAAAACCTTTTTAATCCAGACCCTAGATATCTACACAGAACCTTGGAAGGCACTAAAGAATCTCCTTGGTTGGCATACTTATTGACTACAGGAGGAAGTACCCTGATGCGAAATTCCAATTGTTGTACACGAGTTTGCACTCAAGTATACTAAAATTCATATAAAGTGACAGATCTCTACTCAGATAGTCGCACTATGAACATCAATATCCGGAGTCCAAACTAATCACATGGATAGATCAAGAAGATGGATATAGAAAAACATAGATGGTTTTGATGTTTACTAGGTGAACGGTGTTTCTCATATCTGTCTGAAGGCCTCCGCCAAAATGAACCTATCCTAATGGACTGAGATACTAGTCTGACTAATATCAACACACTGGCATATACAAGGGTACCAGTGATTGATAATCCTAACTCTAGGTCAACACACTGGCATATACAAGGGTTCCAGTGGTCGACTTTATTGAATTTATTCCAGTTGGTCTGATGGTCTGGTCTCAATTTTTTTTTTTTGGTATCTCAATCACTCTAATTCACCCTAGCATTGGTAACAACTTGAATCGTGAGCCCCACCTAATCACTTAGAGAAACATAGTTTAAAAAAAACAAAATAAAAATAGAAGTGAAAAGGACTCAACGAGATATGGTGAAACTATCATGTTATTTCTAACACCTGAGCTCTATGCTTTTATCAATAGACTCTTTAGATGTTTCCATCTAGTCAGATTGGTTCCTCAACTCCTACAACCAAAATGCTTTCATCCACTTAGATTGGTTGGTGCCATCCTTAATAGGGATAAATTTCTAGGCTCTGGAGTTTAATTGTGCAACTAAAAAGTTTCTCCTATACCCCCAAACTTAAATCTAACATTGTCCTCAATGTTCTAAAGATCAAATTAAAAGCATGAACAAGGAGAAACTGTTACCATTTGAAGCAAAAGAGATAAGGAAAGATATTACCGTGTTGCATGAGAATGGGTTACCTCCCAAGAAGTGCTAAGTTTAATGTCTTCAGCCAGACTAAGAAAGGATTAGTCACCTTATAAAATCATAAAGTAATAGCCCAAATATCTATGGGTCATCAAAACCAAATAGAGCTATCACAAGTAAAAGGAATCTGCAACATGCCAAGAAAATGAATAAATAAAGCACACCCTTGTCTAGTTTCCTGTTTAAGACAGCTACATCTAGTTGTGGTTCAGGTTCAGGATCTATAACTGGGTCCAAATAAAATATTTTCATGGGTTGCATTTCCTCATAGGTTAGATCCAAATGTTCAGGTTCTAGAGTCTGGAAAAACTCAAATAAAAACTTAGAAGCACATAATAATAACCTGAATAATTGAGGATCCTCTAAGTCAATCAGATTTGACTTACACAGCTGACCACAATGAGAGTGGTGATCTTCCTTAAACAAGTATGTCGACTCTAATCTCCTAAAGTAATTAGGTTTAGTCTCAAAACTTAATATTCAACACATTTGAAAATCAAACATTCCCACATTTGGAAGAAAAATATTTGGTGGGAAAACAAAGTCAATCTGGGTATCATAGCCTGGGTAAACCACATCAACTAGAGGATGGGTTTCTAATAACTGAAATTTCTTGTGGACATCACTAGGTTCAGGAAAACGTGTATGAAGATAATCTTGTAAAATGGTTGAGGCACATATGTCAAGTCCCAAGTGAGGGATCTCTGTAAGAGCTAAAGGTAAGGCACAAGGAGAATGATAATCACCCCCAAACTTAGAGTTTTGGGTGTCTCTAGATAGACTAGCTACAATTTCCCTAATTTCTAGATCATTAGAATCCTGAAAATGGTCAATTTCTTCGTGTAGATTATACTCAGGTGATGCATCCTCACTCATATTTAAAAATTGTACGAGTTCATCTTCTTCGTCTAAGACTAATGTTTCTAAGTCTTGGGACTCTAAAACATTATTCTCATAATAAACTCGTTCCTCTAAACCATTATCGACTTCGTAAACAGGAAATACTACATCGTCTAAAACGGGGGTATTTCTAGTCAAATCCTCGTCCTTTTGAATAGGTGAATAATTATTAAAATTCTTTGGATTTGAACTAGAAATAATATTATTATTAAGCTCAGTTGGAGTAGGAAATTCCTGATCACTATGCCTATTTATTTCAAATTCTTCATCAACACTATCCTCATCATAATCATTATAATAACATGAAAATGGTTGAACCTCATCTAAACAAGTAGTGTAACCAATTTTATCCTCGTCATCCTGTTTATGCAAATAACTATCCTCATTTTCAAGGGTATTATTGGAGACACTATATTGAAAATTAAGATTATTTCGAGCAATTCTTTCGTTCGTCTCAGCTATCAGCTTGAGGGATTCCTCTAAAGAAAGTTTTCTTTCGTCATAAACTAAGTTATTCATCTCAGCTATCCTACGTGTCGACTCTTCTAACTCCCTGAGAGACTCTTCTAAAGGAGAAATATAAGAATTTTGCTCATATGATCGGTGCGTATGTGGATAGTAATTGGGCTCACCATGGTATGGACCATAATCTTCAAAAGGATGATGTTCCCAACCACTATTCACACTATGGTCAAAGTAGTAACGTCCATTTTGAAACTCAGTAGGATATTCTTTGTATTGGCTATTTCAATACCAGTTCGACATTCTACTGCAGGGGTATGAGTTGTCACACAAAATAAAACCCACTGACATTGGATTCGTGGGTGGATAGAGTCTTACCTCCCGTACCAGACGGGCGATGACCGTTGAAGTCGACTCAGGCCACCGACTCCAATGTCAGTGTACGAACCCGAGGGGCCGAGACAGTATCGTAACTGTCGTCCTTCCCTGCAAACAGTTTATATTTAATTGTTAACCCTTCCTTAGGGTTTCAAATTAATAATAATGTCCAGTCCAAAAATAAAGTCAAAAATAAAAATGTCCAAAAAGGAAAAGAAAAATTACAAAAATAAAATCCTATTTACAGTTTCTAAAAATAAACAAAATAACTATATACAAAATCTTCTTCTTCACTCCTTTCAGATTCCTCTTTTCTTTCCTTCTTTGGCGATGCTTTCCTTTTATAGTACTTTTCTTTCCTTGTAGCTTCACTCCAAATCTGAAAAGAATCGAAAAATACCAAAACGCGTAAAAAAGAGCAAAAAAAATAATAAAAATAAAAATAAACCTAAAACAAATCTAAATACAAATCCGCGTCGGCGGCGCCAAAAATTGATGTAGTTTTTTAAGTGGTAAACAAAGTTCGTTCAACTCGGACTTGTGTAGACTCAATTTCAGACTTAATAATGGAAAACAATAAAAATAAAGAAAATATATACACAAGGTTTGTCACAATGTCGAGAGATTACTGAGACTTAGGATTCCACCAAACCTCATACCATGTGGTTCAAAAATCAATTCTTAGACAATTATGGCTCTTGTTTATTGACTCTAATTCTTTGACAGGGTAGATTTTAAAAATATTAACTGTAAATCACTAGCATGATGCATCAAAAGAACTTGGACCAAGCATACATCATCATACGACTTCACAACTAATTAAGAAAAATCATAAAACGATTAAATTAATGCAAAAAGTCATAAAAAGAATTAAATATAATTACCACACGTATGAAATATGGCTTCCTCCGTCATCCCAGTGTTGGGGTTTAGCTCATAATGTCGTACAAACTCTCAAAAGATAGAAACATGGCTCAAAGAGTGTTTAAAGATGGAAGTACAAGGAAAATCACCAAAACAGATCAATTGCAACGTTTATATGCGTGGCAGATTGACTGTTACTAACGATACAGAAGATATAAGACTGCTGGGAACGATACTATGTGTGTCGTGGATAAACCACACTTTTCTGCGACTGACTTGGGTCGTCCAATGTTCTTCAGGTTCGTCTTCTTCCTCCTGCTGCTGCAACTTTCTCTGCAGCGTGATTTCTTCGTACCAGAGCCTCCTCTAAACTACGTAAAGGCCCCAAACTCCTCTCCCCCTTTTCTGGAACTCGAACCAACTTATATATACCCAGCAGACACAAAAATACCGATTTAATCTCCAATTTTCCTTTCCGTGCAAGTTACAGATATTTCCTATTTTCTTTCTTCTTTACGCGTCAATCAGAGAGTCCGAATTCTTCCAAACCCTTCTAAGGATATAGTGAAATATCAAGGAAGATATCCTGCCTGTTTTTACACATAACTTCCTCAAATAAAACCAACACAGTCCGTTATCTCTCCAAGACTCTGTTTTGTCTAAACTCGACGGAAACTCTTTTTTTTTTCGAATTTGGCCGCCATACATTCCCTGTTTTGGACTAACAGGATTATATCCATCATATTCCACGTCCAACTCCAACAAATTTGCTCCAAAAACACGATCTAAGTCATGTTTATATGAAACAGGTCCGGCACCTTCTCCGAGAAGATATCTTCCATTTTTATCGGCCTGAAGCTCTACTCTGACGTGTATTAACACGTATTGATCCTCCCTTCAAGTTGGCATATCGAAGTCCCCCTTCCTATCCCATAAAACCCGGCTTCCAACTACTCGGATAATCTTCACGCGAAAAGAATTATTTTCCCGCCATTTCTGGTTTTTAAATGATGAAGAAAGGGGCGCCCCCTATCCAGATTAGGGGTGCCTTTAGCAACTGCCTTAAGGGGTGTCCCGAGGGTGCCCCTTATCCAAACCGGGGGTCCGAATATCAAGTGTCCTCCGGGTGCTTTCCGACAACTTTTCGAGCCAATTTTTTCCAAAAATGTTTATTGGCCAAAAATACCTACAAATAAATAAAACACCATAATAAGTACAAAAATGAACCCTAACAATATATAGAATCGAGACAAATCGGACACAAAAATATGTCTATCAGCTTAATCCCGAGAGTATTCAATTCTGGACAAGGTCCCGAGGTTTTTCTGCATTTGCGGTTTCCTCGTTAACAAAATCTTGCTGTGTCATTTACTTTATATTTCCGCATTATAATTGTTTTATTATAATTAAAGTAAATTACACAAATGTTAATCCCTATTTACTTGGTAAGCGAATCCTATTGTGTTTGGTTAAGTCTGAACCTTTTTATCAAGTAACATACTTCGTTGTTGTATCGTCTCGATCTCGTATCCATAGACGATCACACGAAGTGTGAACCGGTTAGTTGTAGTGTCTCGACTCTGTCCATAGACAATCACTTTCGGATAAAGGACTTATAGGTAGTAAAAGTTTTAGCTTGAGGTATATTTTGGTACCCTTGCCTTTTCAATTGATATCAGAGCAGGCAAACACGAAAATATCTACAATTTGTGTTTGGTGTGATCCAACCTATAAGAAATGAATCTAATGAGTGATTCAGTTGACGTACCACCAAGATTTAATGGGACATATTACCCATTATGGAAATCAGCTATGAAAGCTTTTTTTCAATCCCGAGATTTTAACACATGGTTATTAATCGAAGAGGGATACCAACGTCCGATGGATTATTCAGAGTCTGAGGTTAAACGCTTAGCGTCTTATACTCTTGAACCAAGAGTTCTTGCAAAACAGAATTCTGATGGTTTGAATACCATCATACATGCAGTTAGTGATGATCTTCTACATCATGTGCTGACTTGTAGAACTTCTAAAGAAGCATGGGATATTCTTGAGACTGTATTCGAAGGATATAAATCTGAAAAAGAAGCTAGACTTCTCACCCTTTCATTTGAATGTGAACATCTCAATATGGATGATAACGACACTTTCGAGGAGTTTAACTCTAAACTTTCTGAGATTGTCAATGAGTCATTTTTCCTTAGAAAGGCCATACCTAAAAAGGAAATAATATGCAAAATTCTCAGATCGTTACCATCCAGATACGAGTCTAAGAAACATGCCATAATATAAGAAAATGATCTTTCTACACTTTCTCGAAGCTCTCTTGTAGGAAAGCTAAAGATATTTGATAGAGAAATTCTGTTGAAGAATCAAACTAAGAAACGTTTCCAAGAGGTTAAGGCACCTGTTGAAAAAGATCTTGAATCAACTATTGTGTTTTTAGCGCAACGAATTAAGAACATTTTATCTATTGATAAAGGTGTTCCTGATACATTATCATCTTGCCATAAAAAGGGTAATGATGAAGTACAATGCTTCAAGTGCCGTAGAATCGGACATATGGAAAATCATTGTCCCAGCAGAAGAACTAGGAAGTGCAATAAGGCGTATGTCTCCACTCTTGTTGATATTCCAAAGGAAGAATCCAATGAAGAAATATCTAATTGCAATGCACTTCTTGCCAACTCTAATTGTGATGATTCCGGTGAGTCTGATCAACTTCTAGAAAAATGTGAGTTGGATATTAAGGAAAATAAAAGGTTACGCCTAGTACTTGAAAGCCTTTTAAATTTTCTCTCAGATAAAACCTGTATGGTAGAATCTGAACAAGAAAAATTGGGTGAAATACCAAGAGAATCGGAAACTAGTTTTTCGGATGACACAACAAGTTTTTCATGTGAAGGAAATAATCTCGCTGCAATCCTTTGCGAAATCAAACTTATCCAAGCTCTTCGAAAAGGGATAAAGAAGACTGGTAAATTTCTTGGCTTTCAAAAGGAGATTGCAAACTCTTGCAATTACAAGAGAAAGAAAGAACAAAAGGAAACATAGTCCACTGTGTTTATAAATCATCCTAAGGATGTCTTTCCTAAATATGGTGAGAATAATTCTCACCTCAACACACACTGATTGTGTTGAGTCTTGCATCCTCACTTGTTGCCCAAAATTCTGATTGTGAGGAAGCATAAATCTGGGCAAGTTATTCATGTTTGTTTCTTTAGTGAAAAATAATAAATATTTCTTATTTTTGGGAAAAATAGTTTCGGTTTCCATAAACCAAATATTTTTACATTCCTTGATTTTCTCCCATCTTATATATCTTCTTCATGTCCGTAAGAAGACTATCACATTTCAATGGAGAAATCGGTAAAAGAAGAGTCATCCCTTGATAGTTTAGCACCATGTGCATCAGTTATGACTGAAAATCATGTTGTTTCACTTCATGAAAACTCTCAAGACTCTCTAAGAAAATAGATCACTCTATTAAAGGTTGTATTAGATATCATGAGCTGATGATAAAGGATTCAAAAGAAGTACTAGCTAATCTTCATTCTCAACTGCTGGAGATGAACAAATCTACTGAAAGGGGAAGTGCTAAGAAGAATTTGAATCCAGTTTTTGAAAGAAATCTTCTCAAAAACTGAGAGAGAGAAAATATACATCAATTTTTGATTTCTTTCATTGATTGTATTGGTCTATTATGAATAAATTATTTGATATATAATTTTTCTTGTGATAGTTTTTGGTTTACATAGCCTGTGCTTGAATGCTTTTATCTTATTTCTATGTATGATTATGAGATGTTTGATTTCGGTTTTTCTACCTTAATATTCGATCTCATATATTGTGAACCCTTGTGGTTTGGGTGAATTTTTGATTTAGCAAGATTAAGTTCTAGCCCATGTTGGTAGGATTTATCAAAGAATCATGAGGGGTTCTGGTAGAAACAATATGTGAAAAAGTCACAATATGTTGAATCGGTTTTGGTTTAACATAAAAGCATACGTGTTTCGACGGTTTTAACTTTTGCTTGCAATTGTTAAAACCGATTTTCAACCTTTCTCTGGTAAAGGTTGGTTGTTGTTATTCTTTAGTTTTTGCATAAGGATGACAACATGATGATATTTCGATATCAATTCTCCCTGGACGAAGATGCAATCATATTGGAGAAGTGGATGCGAAATTTGAGGTAACAATCTTGTTAGTTAATTGTTTTCCTGTTTAAGAAAAGCCCGAGTTTATATTATATATATTTATTGCTTTTGCTTAATAAAATTTCGGTTCAATTGATGTTTATTCCATTATGTGTGTGTGGATGTGTGTGATTCAATTGGTTCCGGTTAAGAAAAACTATTGTTATCTTGCTTTATTGTGTGGTATCAATTGTTTAGGCTTACAAAATTTAGGTGCAATTGCGGTGTTTTAATGCTTATGTTGTTTCAATTGCTTCCTGTTGAGGTGAATAATTATGCAAGTTGATTTATTTGGTTTGTATGAATTATTTATGGCTTAACGAAATAAAAGGTTTACAAAATTTCGGTGCAATTGCGGTGTTTTAATGCTTAGGCTTACAAAATTATGTGGTATCAATTGTTTAGGCTTACAAAATTTTAGTGCAGTTGCGGTGTTTTAATGCTTATATGGTATTTATGCGGTATCCATTGTTTAGGCTTACAAAATTTCGGTGCAATTGTGGTGTTTTAATGCTTATGTTGTTTCAATTGCTTCCTGTTGAGGTGAATAATTATGCAAGTTGATTTATTTGGTTTGTATGAATTATTTATGGCTTAACGAAATAAAAGGTTTACGGGATGAGTTATTTAGTCCAATTCGATTCCGGATAAGAGAAACTAAGTTAATTCTGATCTTAGTTAGACTTATCGAAGTGAGGTTTCGGTTATTCAAGTCTAATCGAATGTCTTAACAAGAAATGCTAGTTAACTAACCTAGTACATGTCTTGTTTAAAATTGAAAGGTCTAAGTTTATGGATAATTAGAACCTGATAAGAAAAATAGAGTTATCTTTATTTTGGTTTTATCGAATTAAGCGGTTGTTTTTGAACAATCGGTTTAGCAAAGGGACTAAGGTGCTTAGTTGGTTTTTGTTTTGCTAAACTAAATTGGAAAAATTATTTCGGACAATTGTTTCCTTGGTAACATATCAAAATAAAACTACTTGTAGTTCGGTTTTGATATTGGTTATCATAACATGATGTGTGGAACCCTCGTGCCTAAATCTACAGGTTGCAAGTCTATTTTGAGATTTGTAAGATTCTTTTCGTGTTGTCCTTTATTTTTTTTCTTTTCTTTGTCATTTTGTGAAAAAAAGGGGGAGAAATATATGGAGTAAACAAGTGATACTGGAATTGATTTTATATTGATTGGTATCGCTAAGGAAAAGAACATTGGTGCTTCAACGTTTATCTAAACGAAAGAGTGAAAGCACAGACTAAGGGAGAGTAACATGTCATATGAATTGGTATAACAAAGAAGTGCGGTTTAACAAAGCTATTACTCGTTTTCTTTGTTATTATAATGTCAACAACGACATTTTCAAGGATTGAATGTAAGCAGTTTACTGTGTCGTTGAATTGGGAATCAAGCGTATGTGTAATGAATTCTTGTAATTTGTTTATCCATATGATGTAAGAGTTTTGTCACTAAATTGACAAAGGGGGAGACTGTTAGAGTATTGCTCGATTGAACCCACCAAGCGTTGGTATGTCAAGTTTGGTTGTCATATTTTAGTAAATCAAAACTCATGTCAAGAGTCGCTTGATTATGTACTAGAGTCAACTTCGTATAGGTAAGCTTGAAAGTATTAGGATAATGATACATTACGAGTATTGCGAAGACTTGAAGATGTGAAGAAGCAAAGAGCTACAACGAAAACAATCATCCTTCCACTTGAGGTTAGTGATATTTGACTTAAACTGTTTCATTCCCTAACGTATCTTTAAAGTCGTGCATATTGAAAACAAAATTGCGAAGCATATTTGAACTCTAGATAGACATAGTATTAAGGAATACAATACGAGGTTTATTGCTTAACCATTAAACTTCGTAGATAAGACATCGTCATAATCATTTGAATGCTATTATGATTATGTATGGGTATGAGGTGAGGATTTCATCATAGGGAACAATGTTTTACATGTGTTCTAAGGAAGTAAGTTCATAAACTTGTTTGTGAACCGAAAAGGAAATTGCCAGGCGTTATTGGTTTTGTTATTCATTGCATATCTTATGAACAACCAATATGTGTGATTGAGTATAACCGTTCACGACTTGTTGTGTTCTTGGTAAAACTATTCACAAAGGCCTGATTTATGTATCAATATGAATTTTATTAGTGAAACCGATCTTAAGTAATCACCTGAGATGGTATGATCGGATTTGTGTTTTGTTTGACCAAATTTGGGAAAGGGGAACCGATCCTAGTAAGAGGTGCAGTACATCACAAATGGGAACCGATCCTTGTATGAGGTACAACAAGGTTTATAACGGAAAGGGGAATCGATCCTATGAGCATGTGCAACACGTTTTTAGGCAAAGGGGAACCGATCTTATGGACATGTGCAACACATATAAGTTAGATACGATATATATGTGGGGAACCAATCCTAGTACCTAGTTAACCGAATTTTGGAAAGCTAGAGTGACTATGCACAGTACTCACATGGAGGTAGAACCGAAACTTGTTTTGGTAGAACCGTTAAACCCATGATTGTGATTGAATGTTATTTGATCAATCACATAGTTCTTGAAATTCAGATGAACCAGTTATAAACTTGTTTGGAAGTGTGGCAAATCGGTTTCAAGGTTGTAAGTGTGAAAGAGAACATACAAAGTAAGGATGTCGACATAGTTTGAACACATGCTGTGAATGTTTATTTCTTTAATTGTTCAAAGTTATTCCTTAATAGCTAAGGGAAGAGAATCCCAGGATCGAAACATAAGTAAGTTAAGAATCTTTTAATTAAGGTTATTAATTTCATTTTGTAGGAAGATATAAGAATTAGTAATGTGCATTTACTAATTAGAGAGATTTCAATCATTATTTTTGGACAGAGCATTTCTAGCAATTATGGAAACCGAATTTGTGCTTTAATGAATATTTTGAGAATATTTTCGGTTTTGGAAATTCCTTGGTGTCCAAACTTCCTTGTCTATAAATACTTGAAGTTTTCCTTTTCTAGCAAACTATTCCTTCGTAACAACAGACTTCCTCTTTGTTGTTGTTACTGGTGTAGCCGCCTATTCGGAGAGGAGAGTAACCTAATTAGGCGAAATCTCTTACGGCCGCTCAGTTTAAAGTCTTCTTTGGGATTGGGAAGCTCTAGCGTGTACCGTTGGTGGGAAACTAGATAATTGCTACTTATCTTTTGTTTTCATTGATTTGATTGACTAACGGTGGTTGAAATCTGATTGCACCTAGTTTGTTTATGCTTGAGAATCTTCTCTTCTGATATAAGATTCACTCAAACTAGTTCAGAGTTTCGACAGGGATCTTTAGACTGTTATTAGTTCCAAAGACGATCTTGTGATAATCCACTGTTAACAGACTCCGTTATGTGCGTGATTGATCACAAGAGATTCAAGTGATTGTGTGCAGGTTTATATTGAAGATCTAAGAAGATTTGAAGACGAAGAAAATATTGAAGATTTCTGATTTGTGGGTTCATAATCTTTGGTGTGCACAATACTTGTTTCGGTAAAAGAGGATCCAATTAATAACCGGTTTATCCTTGTGATAGATTGGATTGATTAATTGAGTAGATCGGAATCAACACAATTCTTTGGATTAAGAGAGTTGTTGGCTTAATCTTAAACGATTACTTCGGTAATTGAACATAAGATAGATCTAAGGACCTGATGAAGGAGTTTATGTTAAGATAAACGGAAGATCCTTTGTCCGACTCATATCACTTGGTTGAAGAGAGTTGATACCAAACAAATTTGTTGTTCCGTTACTGTTTGGAATACGAACCAAAGGAATTGTTCCAAGTACATGACTTATTTATAAGTTGGAGGCGTGGGAATACAGACGGAACTAGGTGAACTATAGGTTTAGTTGCTTGGTCTCAACTATACGAAGTTAGGGGTAATTTTGTGTTGTGGCTTAATCCTGAGAGTATTCACTTCTGGACAAGGACCTGAGATTTTTATGCATTTGCGGTTTCCTCGTTAACAAAATCTTGCTGTGTCATTTACTTTATATTTCCGCATTATAATTGTTTTATTATAATTAAAGTAAATTACACAAACGTTAATTCCTATTTACCTGAAGCGAATCCTATTGTGTTTGGTTAAGTCCGAACCTTTTTATCAAGTAACATACTTCGTTGCTGTATCGTCTCGATATCGTATCCATAGACGATCACACGAAGTGTGAACCGATTAGTTTTATTTTCTCGACTCTGTCCATAAACAATCACTTTCTGAGAAAGGACTTATAGGTAGGAAAAGTTTTTACTTGAGGTATATTTGGGTACCCTCTCCTTTTCATAATTAATCAATAATATAGTATCCCTATATAATTAGTCGGTATTGTACTTACTTGTATTATAATTATTATTGCAACTTCCAGACTAAGAATTTTTCTTTCAAATAATTATATACTATTTTTTGAGTGGGGATACCTTATGGAGGGGAAGACATTCTCAACTCCGTTAACAGTCTTGTTGAGATAAAAGGTAACACACAAACTATGTCCATGATACTTATTAATTTTGTTAGTGCCTTCAATATGGTACATCATACTTCTTGACAATCCATGGTCACGTACAACTGTACAAAGACCATTCTAGAAGTATTTCTGTAATATTCTGTAATTGATTTGATATATTTGTTTACCTATTTAATTAGCTTGATTTACGTTAGAGTCAATCAAGGTTGCGTTAGAGTCAATCAAGGATCAATCAACACTCAATGTAATTGGATCCTATAGATGTACATCTCTGTTAGCATTATAAATAGATGTCTTGAACCCTCCTTGGGTATCAAGGAAGCTTAAACTTTTACTTGTCTCATCAAGGAGGTTAAACTCCACTGTTTGGACATCTCAAGGTGGGTAGAATTCTGTTACGTCAGGCCAACTAAGCTTTATTATGACAGATTCTTTTTGTCTTCTGCGATTGGTGTGCAACAAGGTGACCCGTTTGGTCCTTTGTTATTTGCTTTGACACTTCACCCGCTTGTTAAAACCATTGCTTCTCAATGTAAGTTAGATTTGCATGCATGGTATTTGATTGATGGAACTATTATCGGGGATACTTTTGAAGTGTCTGCTTTAAACATCATACAAAATGATGGACCAAGTAGAGGCTTTCATCTCAACATCAATAAGACCGGGGTCTTTTTGCCAACTGAAGATCCTAGAAGCACGGGTATAAGGGTTTTCCCACCTAACATTGGTAGTCCTGCTAAAGGTATTAAACTTTTGGATGGACCTGTGAGCTTAGATCTTCAGTTCTGTTGTGACATGGTGATTAACAGGGTAAATAAAACCATTCGATTGATGTCTGCTATCAAGAGACTCAAAGATCCCCAGAGTGAAATGCTGCTGCTTCACAATTGCACTAGTATATCAAGCTTGTATTTTACTCTACACAAAACCAACCCGACTGCCCTTCAACATGATACAAACCTTTTCGACAACCATTTGCTTCGGTACTTGAGGTTGTTGGTCATGGGGGTTGGGGCTGGTTTTGGTCTCCTACAACAAAGGTTGGCTACTTTGTCTATCAAGGATGACGGCCTTGGTGTTTACACAATGGAAGATACTCGTCACTACTGTTACCTTGCTTCCCAAATCCAGACCAGCTTTGTGCAACAAACCATCCTCAACAGCTTATACTCTGCCGACAAAGGCCCTACTTTTCAGCAAGCATTGCAGTCTTATATTCAGGTATGTAGTTTTCCTTCTAACTACACCATCGACGAGACCACTCATGTGTCTATGCACTCCTTGGTGGTAACCTACTTCGATGCAGTTAAGAAGAAAATCCATGCCAAATTTATAATGATTGAACGATACTTTGCGTTGTGGCAATGTAACAGACATAAACATGCTCAAGATTATCTTTGGCTATTCCAAATTTATAATGAGCGACACAGTTTCGTACTGTTGTTTGTTATCGTCTGTTCATCCCATTATTCACTAAAGGTGGAAAATGTTCATATTACAACAGGTCGATGGATGTGTATGGGGATCATGCTTGTGACCCTCAAGCTCGTCAACGCTTTTAGACTAGTCAAGAGACAATGTTAACCGATAATAATTCGATTAGTTTACCAAGAACACTAATTAATAAAAATTAATCTAACAACGACCTAGATACGAAATTAGTACAGTTGGATAGATCTCAAAAAGTTAAGCGGAAGGGACTACTCGAACGTGTCATTCGGGTATGGGACGAAGAAGATTTATCAATTTGTTTCCGGAGGATAAAATAATAATTTTGGATTTTTATCCTTGTGGCTGCACGTGTCGAAGCGATTTGGCGTCTCATCAAATTGGGTCGGCCTTATCTCCAGCCATCGAGAGGATAACTCTAATTCTCTTTCTTCTTCTTCATTCTTTCTTCTTCTTTTTTCTTCTTCTCCTGTTCTCCTTCTGCGAGTTTTGAGAGAGATCAAATGGAAGTTCTGAGTTCAAAAAAAAAGTGAAGAAGATCATACTATAGTCGGTAGTGATGGTAATGGTGTCTATTGTGATTCAGATTCGAAGGAGGAATGAGAAATCGAAGTTAGGGTTTCTGATTTAGGATTGGGTGTGACTGAGGATGATGTTGGGTCTATGAAGATGAAAGATTGAGAGGGTTGATATTTAATTGAAGCTGTGGAGTTGTTTTCAGGGTTGAATCAAAGAATTAGGGTTTCTGCACTTCACTGAAAATATGATTGGAGGTGATTAAGAAGAAATTAGAGGATGGGTGTTGAAGAACGTGATGTAAGAAAGATTGCTATGGTTTTAATTTGGAGATTTGGTTACAGGGAAGAAGATTGATTAAGAAATTTTGAATTAGGGTTTGTCCTGTTTTTCCCTAAAACGTGAAATTGGGGGTTTAAGTGACGGATTAGAGATGGGTTTTTGGTTGATTTGAATATTGAGATTTGAGTTAAGGATTCTGAGATGAAATCGATAATTAGGGTTTCTGGGATAAACTGATGTTATTGATTCAAGACGGAGAAGAAGATGACTGTAGTTGGATATCTAATATTGATTGAAGTTGAAGTGTTAGCAGAAGAAGATGGGTTCCAAGTTCTGATGGATATCAGCTGAGACGAACTAAAGGGATTTCTGGTGTTCTTGAAATGGATTACTGAATCAATTCAAAGGTAATTGCCTTCCTAAATCAATTTAGTAAAGTTGTTCTTGTTGATTGCTGAATGTGTGAGTTATAATTGAAGTTAAGTTTGGAATTAAATATGGAACAGAACTGTTGGGGAGGTTAGGGTTGTGATGAAGGTAAGAGAATTGAGTTAGTGATTTAGAATTGAAATTCAGGTTGTGTGAGTGTGTGCAGAGTTGTTTGGATTGGTGGTGTTGTTGCTGTTGTGAGTATTACAGATGATGATGGAAATGATGTTGAAGTAAGGTTGCTGTGTTTATTGAACTGTTGGTGGTTAAAGTTGATTAAGATTAAGTCAATTGTGTGGGTGTGCAGTCGAGTTCGTTTAACTGACAATGATGATTGTTATTATTGAAGTTTAAATGTGTTAGAATTGGAATTGTTATGGTTTGGATGAATGAGTGATTACAGGATATCGGATTGGATAATTATGGATGTCTGAATTGAGGTTGAAGCTGTGATGAAGTTTGTATTGGGTTACAGAGAACTGTGATGAGTTACAGGGGTTGTAGTGGAACTGAATTGAGATGTTGCATGGGGTATGGTCTGGTGAAGTACAAGGTTCTGAGAAATGACAATGAAACTGAGAAGTAAAAGAAAGGTTGAATTGAGAGTTCTAGAGATGCATTGGCAGTTTCGCTGTGCTGGTTTGTTTGTGTTGAAAAGCTTGCAACTACTGCAATTGCAAGTAGGCATAATTTGTAATTGTAATTGAGATTTGAAGTTTTATTTGAATGATTGAATTGATACAATAAGTAGATTGAAGTTGAACTTGAGTTAGCTTCTAGAGTTAGGGTGCAGTTGTGTGAGAAGAACCCTTGACCTGTCTGACTGAGCTTACTCAGTCTGATTCAGTTTTGTTTAGCTGACTCGGTTAATCTGACTGAGTCGATTGGCCCTGTATACCCGAGTTGAATCGGTTTGATTCAGTGACCAGACCAGTAGACCGTTGACTTTGACTTGTACTTAGACGTTGACTATTGGTTGACTCTTTTGGCCGTCAGTTTGACCGTTAGGAACTGTTAGTTGACTCAGATGGACAGAACTTAAATTAATGGGCTGGTTTAGTGGTTTCGGGCTTAGGACTAATTTTCCTAGTTTGATGTTTGGACCTTTGTGGTATGAATTGGCCTTTGGTTCCATCTACAAAGTTATAGATAGTCATAAGACTTGTTTAATGGACTATAGAATCAACCTAATTGAATTAGTAAATCTTAGCTATGCTAAAGTTAGAGAATGAAAAGGTGTAAAGTCATAAATGGGCTTAGAACCATTAGATATACTTGTATGATTTTTGTGTGAATCTTTTGGCTAGATTCTTAGACTTCTTGTGTGATTAATAGTTAGTCTATATTAACAACGATCGATTCAAAGGATGAACCGGTGGATCGTAGATCTCGAGAAAGGCGTGGCTTGTCATCAAAAGAGATGGGAATACTTTAACTCTTTTGTAACCATTTTTGTTGTTTCGTTTATAAAAGTATTTGTTTAACAAACTCACACATTGCCTGATTGTGTATTCCATGCATTATTTATTTTAAATTCCGAAAATACTGTTGATTCTTTTAATCTTTCCATTTCTCGGAAAGGAATTGTAATGCTTTGTTTGTCTTTATGATTGTCTTTGGGAAATGTGAATTTCCAAATATGGTATATCGGATACGCTCCTTTGTTATTTTACTTTTGTGCTTTATTCGGTGTGGAATTGGCATCAATATTATGGGGGTGTACAGTCACCCACAGACTATCTAGGTGGTAATGGCCATCAATATTACGGTGTGTAAATGTCACCACAGAAAGTTATCAGGTGTGTAAATGTCACATCAGAAACTAAAGAAGGAGTTTAGGTCCATATACATGATTATTTATTTCAGTGGTTTGGTTGTCTTTTAATGTTTGGGAAAACATGTATGGTTTTCCAAATCATGCCAATGATTACTTAAAAGTTAAATGTTATTCCTACGGGGCACCTCTTTTAGGGATGATGTGCTCACCCATTCCCACTTTCAGTTTCAGAGATAGATCAGAGTTGCGCAGCGGAAGCTTCGAGGAGTTGATTTCGTTAATTAGTTAACTTATGCTATATTTATTATGTTTGCAAACCAAATGACTATTGTATACGTATCATTTGAGAGGAGTTCTTGTATATATCTCAGAGAGGGGCTAATTTTTGGGTTAAGTTTTGTAGCAGATTTCTTAATTGAATGTTTAAGTAAATGATTCAGATTCTTAATTTCTCTTTATTTAGTTAATCTCTTTGATTAGTCAGCTGCTAGCTTTGGGGGCGCTACAATGCTTTACATTGTGCTAGTGACAATATTGGCCTCAAATTCCGTTATGATCTTGTATGTGATCATGTGTAGGTTTGTTGGTCGATATATTTTGTTTCCTTTGTGTCAGGCCTACGTTCCATTTGAGTTTCTTTTTGTTGCACCAGTTAAGTGCCTTTCTTTTTTGTCTTCTTTGTTTTTTTCTCTTTCAATAAAACTAAAACTTTTTCCGTAGAATAAAGAAAAAAAATTTATACAAAAAGAATTTAAGTTACTATAGTTCACCAAAAAATTGAAGTTTTTTTTGTTGATTTAGCTAATGAGTCGGTTTATCCATTAACTTTCCTAAGAATAAATTTGAAACCAAAAAAATTAGTACTTAAGCTAGATTTTGTGTGTCGTTCAACATTGCTATTAATAAAGTTGACTTATTTACAACCCCATTCTATACTTATTTTCTTTAGCTCTATGCATTTAGCTCATGTCGTAGCTTTTCAAGATGTTATTTCTTACGCTTCTTCTATTGAGGTTGAGAAACTAGGTCCAACTTGAGCTTCCTCGAAAGATCCTGCATAATTACGTAAAGTAAGAGCAAGACCGGCATTAGTTTTAGAATTCTTCGAAGACGCATCAATATTAATCTTCATATCATTATCTATTGGTTGGGCCCAAGTTGGTTTTACATCCTTTAAGTTCCTTGGAGATATCATGTCGAAGCATAGCTTGGTGGATCCCAACATGCATTGGTATGTTAGTATGTCAAGTCTGATTGAGTTTAGATGCCAAAATACGTCACCTAAATTTCCTGTGAAAGTCAAAAGGTTAGTAAATATTGAACGACTATTCAATTTCCATCTTTTTCATAGTCTTTCAGAAAAACAGGAAAAAACGAAGTTTGTAATATGGCTCCAGTACGAAAGACTTTATCATTAAATTTGCTTCAAAAAAAAAAGTTGTATATTAAAGACAACATGTAATTGATGATTACGTACCTATAGCGTGATCACATGCAATTTCTTTTTATTTTATAATACGCTTCAAAAATAATAATAATGAGATTTGGTTAAAATTTAATCTTCTGCGGTATTCATCATATTTGGTATGAATATATAGGAAAGAGGGAGAGAATTGCCAAATGCATCGACTTCAAAGAACGGGTCTTATGGAGATGTCCAAGGTCTTCCCAACTCCAAAAATCATCACCTAAAGTCCCTCTTCCGGCAAGCCTTCCCTAGTGTGCGGGAATCCCAGCGGGAAGACTCCGGATATGGCTAACCATTAGCCCTTTTAAAAAGGTGAAAAACGAAAAATCATTGACCGTTTCGTTCTTAAAACCCTTGCAACTTAGTGGGACCAAGAGAGATTTTAGCTTAAAAATCGATTAACTTGTAAACCGGATGATCATTATCCGTTATAGGGAAATTTAATAGGATCAACAGAAAAATAAGTGGGGTTTTAGGATTTGGTGGACCCAACTAATTTGAAAACGGATTATCATCGTCCGTTTTTATCTTACATCTGGGAATAAACATAAGAGGTAGCCTCTTCCCGAACTGAGGTGGAAAGCCTCTTCCCGAACTGAGGTGGAAAGGTAGTTCGGAAGCTCTTGGGAAGTGCCATAAGACCCGATCCAAGGCTTTCTCTCATTTTCATTCAACACAAGACACGCCAGCTTAAATCAAGTTCCAACCATTTTGGTAGTCCAAGGTTGAACCAAGAAAGCGCCTAATAATTTAGCGCAAAAAAATTGGGGCAGTTGGATTTTAAAATTAGGCGCAAATAACATGACTGCTAGATTTTAAATTTTAACATAAAATCTGATGGCTGATCTAGATTTTAAATTTTAACATAAAATCTGATGGCTGAGATTTAAGTGCCAAATTTGACACAGAAAGTACCAAACCATTTGGCGCAACAAACTTGATTCCAGATTGCGTTCAAGCAAACCGCAATCTTGAATTCTGGCTTTTAGCCACACTTTTAGGCTTGAATCTTAAATGAAAATAAGAGCCTAATGTATAAAAGGATACAAAAGTGAAGTAATGACTAATGGCTAATGGCTATATGGTATTAGAAAGCAGTACGTCATGCTTATAGGAAAGAAAAAGATGTCAATAAGAAAAATGAAAAATTTGGGTCCAACAATTTGAGGCTGTAGCCTGTAGGCATGGCTTAGCTGGCTTAGACGTCTCTCTTTCAACATATTCATATTAGCAGAATAACTCGCTTTTACAAACAAACAAGAAAATTCTCCTGTATTATGTCACTGAAAAAAGTGCCCAACCACTTCACTCCTTGTTGCATAAATATGATTTCCTCTTTTGTGTTAGGCTCTTTTATGTAGAGATCTGAAATAAACAAAAGATAGCAAATTTAAGATGGACATTATAAATAAAGGAAAAATGATCCTGGGAAGGAAGAGAGCATTACGCCTTACAGATCAATGGCTGAAGCTCCCATGTATGAGTAGTTTTGGTTAGTTGACCCAAGAGATGGTATGTATTCGGATCCTCTCACGTGAACACCAAAACATGCTGTAGAAAAAACAAGGAAATGAAATGATCAATAAATAAACTAAGGCTTAAACAGGATCTTCATTTTAACCGAACTCCAAAACTTGACACTTTTAAGACTCCATTCTAGATATCCCATGAAAAGATTTTTCAAATACTCCCTCCGTCCCACTATTAATTGACCTAATAGTAAAATTTAGAAATGATTTATTTCTCATACTATACCACAGATATTCGTAAATTTTATATCATTGAAAAGCATTTTAAAACACCTACTTAACGAACATAAACATGAGAATCAAATGATATAAAATCAACTATTAATGGGACAAAATCTAAAAATAAATAGGTCAATTAATAGTGGGATGGAGGAAGTATTACCTAAACACCGGAGAATTGATTTAAACTCTCATGAGATTCTAAACCACTTTCTAGTTCTGGTTTTCCATTATGCGAATATCTCAATAACAGTTCTTTAAGATAATTCTTCTAACAAGGTTAAATATCCTTCACAACAAAACTTGAATTCTGATCATCGTAAGATAATCACGTTCACTGTCTTTACTCTCTCGAGGTGCACCATTACTAATTTTTTTTTTAAAGATGAAGCAAAAAAACTGACTTATCATAACATGAATAAATGGTATCCAAACCACTAGATGTTTGTGTAATTTAAAAAGGTGGTTTTCATAGATTATCAGTGTAACGTGACGTTGTCTTGCTAAACTTCCACCCTTGTTCATAGTTATTAATTGGGCGAATACCTTGGAATAAGAATTGAAGAACTAATGCATGTCTATCTGAAATGCATTTCATATGTTCTTAATCGATAAGACTCTTTACCTTAGAGAGGTAACTTTAGATTTGTGACAACTGAATTTATAAGCATCAAAGTAAGCAGTATACCTGTTTCTATCTTCACAGCGCTTTGGAGCATTACCTCCATTTTCTTCTTCATCTCAGAGTTTTCATCCATATGTGGCACGACGAGGGTCAACTCCCTGTAGATATCACGTACGAACCTGCATATATTCTCCGCATATTCCAGTTCGCCCTCTGAGATTCGTCCCATGGCGAGTCTCATTAACTCTCCGGTCAAATCAGCAAGCTTGAAACCCACCAAAAAAACAAAAAATACAAGCACATAAGCTTAGACATAATTGAGAATTTGGAATCTTTTCTATTAACAATATTGCAGTGGACAAATATAGTAAACTATATGTGTACCACTGAAGAATTTTTTCTTGTGGAAGGACGGTATTCTAAGTTTAAGTCCTAACCAACTACAACTGCACCACCTGTAAGATTATGCCTTTCAGCAGTCAAAATGAGGTAGTATTATAAACAAGAAAGCGGTCTACCACTTATCCTAGCAGATAATCAAGGACATTAATTTGCAAGGGCTCCAGTGATGGATCACTCAGTGGTAGTAAAGTAGCATTTATCTCCGCAAGATCCAAGAGTGTCCCGGATTTACAGAATTTACAGAGGGTTGCAGCTTCAATATATTCTTGCACCTACAAGAACCCAAAAACAAAAACTGATCAAAAAGTTTTACAAGCATTTGCATGCCTTGATCATGAATAATAACAGTAAGAGGGGATTCAATTGCAATCAACCCCAGGAGAATATGCACGTCTGAGTCTCCAGAAGTCAGTCCCTTGCAATTCTTTCACTAGACGGGAAATATATTGACTAGTCACTGCAGCTAAGTCCTTCTCAGCCTTCTCCAAAACTTCTTCTCTGTTAGATTTACTAATCCTGTGATAAAGATAAACGTTCAAAAAATAGATCCTTAAAAATAAATATGGCTTCTAAAGTACTGACTTGGAAAAAATACTACTCTTCTCTATTGTTAATCATTATGATGGTACATATACTTTCCTGACAATCAATACCCCGGAATAGAGCCAAACATGTAGTACATACCTGTGCACCTGAAATATGACTTTTTTGCTGTTAATGGTGATATCACGACTAGCTTTTACCACTCGTTCCCTCTTGTCATTCTTCAAAAAGACACATATCAGAAAAGTAAATGAGATGAAACATCTGGTTATAGGTAAGTCACTCCAGAATCCCATTAGACATCTTACAAAGCCCCAATCTAAACTCAAACTGATTTATCAACTAAAAACCCTAATAGAGCCAAGAAGGTAAGGTATTGGGGAATCATTCAAACAAATCCAAATTGAATAAAAAACCGGCTAACACAAGTATCTTGAATCCCATACTAACCCTGACATCTTTTGTGCTCCTATGTATTAACACACAATTCGGTAACTAAACATTCTTCAATGTGTATCATCATAAAAATCTACATGAAAACTCTAGTTCCAAACTGTTGTTGCAAACCCTAAGTGGTAATTAGTAAACAAAGAAGAATTAGGGTTTAACTGCAAAACCCCAACAATAAACCAATCTCAAAGAGAAGAAGAAACTTACAAATTGATTAAGGTAGTCTGTGTAATTAGCGAAACCATCTTTCATGGCGGAAACAGTGGTCATAGTTCTAGGTTTTTTAGCGGAGGTTAAAACTGAAGCTTCTGCAACTGCAAAAGAAAGAAAGATAAAGAGTGTGGTTCTGTGTAACAATAAGAGTAGAGAAAGTGAGGGAGGGAGTACTTACTTGGGTGGAGGTGTTGAGGTTTTGAAGCCATGAGAAACAATCTCTTAAACGGTGACGAGTTTAAAAACATTTATTTATTTCTGAAAGTGTTTGTAGAATATTTTCGAAGCCAATGTATCTCCGCTCATTTTCATTTTCCGAGTGAAATTGAAATTCCTGGGCGAAAATAATTCCGGGGTGCAAATAATTACCGTCATTAAAATCGCCCGATTTCGATGCAAATTGTTACCGTCGGGAGTGCAAGATAGTGAAAATGGATTTAAGAGTTCAAAAAACTTAGGCCTCGGATGAGAGCCGGTTTGGAATTTACTCCGCCTCCGCCTTGTTATGTCAGCGTGTATTTTTAATTTAGCAGCATCACAATCAACTAAACATACGTAAAATCAAGGTTGTAAAATCGTGAATCGCAATGCCAATTGTTTTTCATTTTTATGAATCGAATCGTATGTTGAATCGCGAATCACATATTCATAGTCATTTTTCACATGAATTGAGAAAAAAATTACACATATATAAATACAGTGATAAACACGTAAGTGCTATATTAATATTGATTGGGACTCGCTAGTTGGCTAATAATATCGTGTTAAGATAGGCACTGCAAGTAAATCTGATCACCGGCACGATAAATAGCTAAAAATAGCATGTGAAAATCACCCATTGCAGTTCACAATACCAAAAAGGAAGAGCTTATTTAGTTGCCACTTCATTTCCATATTAGCACGTAGCACCACTTCGTGAAGATTAAGTCATGACCTTGGAATCTAGATCTAGAATATAAAACAAGGTTTGGACAAGTTAGGCATGATAAAAGTAGCCAAGATTTAAATCTATGGTCATGGTTTACTCAAACAAAGAAAAACACTTACGGGGCAATCCGAGAATTGAACTCGGGACCTCTCGCACCCTAAGCGAGAATCATACCACTAGACCAATTTCCCGTCGGTAAAAATTATTTCAATATATAATAGTGGTGGTAGTAATAATGGATGGTGAAAGCTATGGCGGGTATTGGTGAGTAGTGGAGGTGGTAACAATGGTGGTGGTGGAAGAAATTGTGGAGGTGGATGGTTTTAGTGGTGGTGGGTGTTTATTTTTATTTTATTTTCCTGAAGCAAAAAAAAAAATGACGGGTCACATTGTATTGTGAAAGATGTAGTTGGTTGTTTTTGACACAATTGATAAAGGTAGGTACTAAATGATACCAAACCATATATAACAAAATGATTATGAACATCATATCAAATGGTACCCCTAACCAATCATGTGAATCATTGTTTTTAGTATTAAAATAAAATTAATTGCAATACAAAAGAGAATATAGCAAAAAAAACATTAGAGAATAAATTAATTAACGACCTAAGTTTGTTTAACTTTATACATGACATTTGCTATAAATCGCCCAACATCCTTCGAGGGATGCGGTGGTTTTGTGGTTCTGACGAGCATTCGTGAGTAGTAATATACTATGTTAATTTTGTGCTGCTACAAAACGGGTAGCACTATAAATTATAAGATGTGGTTGATCGTCTTAATGCTAAAATAAACTCGATTAAAATACATGACAATTTAAATAAAAAACACTGGGATGTCACGTTATATAATAACTACTCTAAATTACATATTTAGTATCAAGATTTCGTCTTTCAATAGATAAATCTATGGTTGTATTGAGATCCCGTAAGTAGTGCTCAAGTTGGCACTTGGCTTTCTGAATGATTTTGAATACAATGAAATGCTCCCTCTCGGTTTCTCCAAGGAAAACCGAAACCTTCTCAAGAAAAAAAAATCAATCAAACAACAATTAGATGGAGTGCCATCACCACCACTGTAAACTTCTCTGAACTCCTACATTTCCAATAAACTTTCCACATATTAATTTGGTGATTTCGTCCTATCATAATTCTTGATAAGGCACACTATTAAAACTCTAGTGATGATTTTTGAATGTATTTTCATATTATGAAATTCTCTTACTGTGTTTTACGCAAGTATTACTTGGGTTCTTCTATGTTTTTGTATTAAGTTGATGATTTTTTAGATTTGAATACATGTTTAGATAACATAATTTGATATATATAAGGTATTGTCTTTGTAACACTGGTGTTATTCTCTTCTTTTTACCCATTGGAACTCTATAATGATCCCGGATTTGTAGACATTATTTGACCAATGTTGGGGTATTTGTTTAATCTCAAGGCTGGTTAAACCTTATGTATTTTCTACAACTTGAAGGCGATAAAAGTTTGTGTCGGATTTTTCTCCGTAACGAATGATATATATTACTTCAAAAGGTTAGTTGAATTCATATCGACATAGACGTCAATATGACTATGTTTTTTAGTGTTCCAAATTACTTGAGTAACACTAGATGTGAGAACGCCACTCATGCACTAGCTGATGCAAAAAAATTTATTCATGAATTTGTTCAATTTTGTGCTATGATTTTATGTTATCAATATGATTGAGGAATGATCTTGCACATGTTCTGATTTACTTTTAGAAGTTTATTTTTCATCTCACACATGTATATCTCAGTCTTCCAATATCCAAGAGTTCTCCAATTTTATAAAACTCTCACATTTGCACAAAAAGAATAGTCTATAGTATGGAAAATATTATGGGCCTTAGTTATCAGTAATTTTGGAACCCATGAGTTCATAAATGTCATGGAATTGGGTTAGCAAGTTAGGCATATTTATTGTCAGAGAAAATATTTCTGTGAAAATTTAAAATTATGGATGGATGAAATACTAAACGAGATAATATCTATTTTATTTTATTTTTAATTTTCATATTGGGACGACATTGTTACTCATGGCTGAATACTAAATAGAAACAACATGCTTAAGAAAAAATAAAAAAGGTAACTAATCATTTTACTGACCGAAACCTTTTTGAATATCAAAACTACTTCCCATGAAGAAAAAATAACATACGCCGTACGCAAACAATGTCAAATTAGAGAAAAAGACATCCCGTACCGTTACGACACGGGTTAAGCCCTAGTCAGACTACAAAAAATACTCTTCGTAATTCAAGCACTTGAAGTCCACTGCTAAAAATAAATAAATGAAAAAGAGTTAACATGTGGTGTGACGTGTATAACTCTACAGCCTGCACCACATTTCTCCATGGGGTTATGAGCATACAGAGAGGTATCTTTGTTAAGTTGCATTTTCTTTTGGTTTTAGTCATTCTCTTCATTGATACCGACATACCGAACCGTGAGTGGTGGTCGGATATTGAGATTCACAGAGAATTAAATACAGAGTTCACTACAGCAACAACGTTTTGTGATGGATTTTAGCATCAATATATTTGGGGGTTCTTCATTTGAACTGAAATAGGGTTAATTTCGATGGAGTCTGGCAATGGATTCTGATTTATTTTTTTGAAAAGGGAACCTGAAATTAGTTGTAATTGAAACCAGAGGAAGAAGAATAGAAGATACATATAATGGAAGTCGGATTAAAAGTTACTAGAATGGATTTTTTGAAACCCTAGAGTGGATGGAGGACGAGAGGAGTGAGGATGAGATGTACTGGGGTTACCAATCAACTCTGTTCTTAGCCCTTGTGTTAAGAATCGAGCAAGAGAGAGGAGAGCATAAACGCGGAAGCTTTGAACGTCTACATTGATAATAATTCGGTGTATAATTCTTATGGCTTAACAGCCTATTTATATTGTTCACAAACTTGACGACCACTCAAGGCACTTTCCTACCAAAGATCAAACTCTAAACATAGACACTTTCCTAATATAACTCAAACTCCTTAAAGTGTATATCTCCTAAATATGGACTCCTATATTATTTCCTAATACCCTCCCTCAAGATGGAGCATGTAGATCACGAATGCCCATCTTGGACAAAAGAAATTTAACTTCGGTTTTCTTCTTTCTTCTTCTTTTTTTCAACGCTTTTGCGAAAAAAAAAATCTTCAAACCGTAGTTTAAGGACGTTTCGGTCCCCGTCATAGTTTAAGGACATTACGGTCCCATTTTCGGAAGTTTAAGGACATTACGGTCTCATTGTCGTAGTTTTAGGACATCTCGGTCCTCTTCGGAAGTTTAAGGACGTTACGGTCCTATCTTTGTAGTTTTAGGACATTACGGTCCCATCTTCGTAGTTTTAGGACATTACGGTCCTATCTTCTGAAGAATACTTCTTGTACTCTTGTTTTCTTGGTTTCTTCGATAGAATACTTTTGTACTCTCTCGACAACTCATAGGATTTCAACCTATTATTATTGTTCTTTTTCTCATCACCTCTTGGTGATTGTTTTCTTTGCTCTTTTTTTTTTTTTTCTTTCTTCACAACATGAATGTTGTTTCTTCTTTTCTTGTTCCAGTCACGCTATTTTTTGCGAAACCTTCACACTTTTTTTTTTTTCTTTTTTTAAGATTCTCTCACAATCTTTCTCTTGTCATGCTTCTGCCACAAGCAATAACTAACACAAAGTCTGCCACACTTTGTAGGATTTCCAAATTTCTGCCACAAACTCTTCAATCACCATGTTTCTGCCACAAATTCTTCCTCTTAACCATCATCAATTCTGAGTTCTGCAACGTCTCTGACTGAAACCGTCACACTTTTTTTTTTTTACTGTTACAACTCTTTCGTACGTTTTTTTTTTTTCTGTTACGCTTCTGTAACAATTCTTTAGTAACATCTCTGTAATTGTGATTGCTCTTTGTAACACCTCACATAACACGTACATTTTTTTTTTTTTTTACGGCGGTTCTTACCTGATCTTAGGGTTGTGAAACCCTAAAGCTCTAGCAAACGTCGTCCCATAACCGAGCAACCACCACCTGCCGTACACCTTCGATAAACACCAACTCCATTACTGGCATCAAAAACAACATCACCACAACGTTGTTATACTCTTCTCTTCATCACACACTCCTTCTATCAATCACGGCATTATCAGTGTCTCATCATCACAATCATGCTCGAGTTCTTAACTTATGATCATCATCGCTGCCGACAAATCTTCCATTCAATGGAAACAGCTTCGTTAATGGCAGCAACAACCTTTTTTTTTTTTTTTTTTTTTTTAATCTAACACGGGCTCGAGCTTTCCCTGTCAACAATAGGAGCAACCATTCTCTTTGCAACTCATCAATCGCTGGCAACAACTCAAACTCCATCACCAAGCTCGTTAATTAAGCTCAAACTGACCAGACTAGTCAGTTAACCTTAGGTTGCAACCAACATATCCCTGTAAACCAGGGGAACCAGTTCTCACCTGATTTTTAGGTCGTCTTGAAAAACTAAATCGCCAGCAACATCGCACCATTAACTGGCAGCAAATCTTCCTCGCAGTCTACTTTCTTGCTGTCGCACACAGCCTCAAATATATATTGCTGCAGCCATCTCCGTCAGCAACAATTTTCGTCTGTCTTTTTTTCTTCTTCGAATCTTCTCTGCAACATTATGCAACAGACTCCACGACTTTCTTATACGTGTACTCTCTCCTCCTCTCACTTGGTTGGGTACATTTGTTACGAAGACAATCAAGTTTTCTGATATCAGGCATGCAGAGACCAATAGACCATTCGTGACGTTTAAGACCAATAGACCACAGATCACGGTGATTATTTCATCACATCAACATTAGTTTTGTTCAGCTGAATTTCTTCTCGAAATAAAACTCCAAGTTTCCTTGTTTGTCTCCACTCTAACCAAACTGGAACTCAGATTCATCGATCAACCGCCAATCTTCCAAGAAAAACAACTGGCAGCAGATCCTATTACGGCATCCATCCTCACTGCATCACTGCTTTTGACAAATCTAACATCGACCAAAACTTGTTCTCCAATCCAACAAGTTACGAACAGTAACCTAGCTTTCATGACAGCATCTTCCTTCCTTTGAAAAACAGCAACATGGCTTTACAGGCCACGGGTTTTGGAGCAGCAACATACCTTATGTCTTCTTAATTTCAAGCAAAAATAAACACCAGTTTAATTATCATTAGAACTTTGCGCCGTTGTTTTTTTTTTGTTTTTTTTTTTTTGTTTTTTTTTTGTTTTTTTTTTAAACCCTAAACGGAAAAAACTCTTCTATCTTTTTTTTTTTTCCCTAAACCTTTCTTCCTCTCCTCTCTCTTCCTCTCACCTCGCTCTGATACCATGTTAAGAATCGAGCAAGAGAGAGGAGAGCATAAACGCGGAAGCTTTGAACGTCTACATTGATAATAATTCGGTGTATAATTCTTATGGCTTAACAGCCTATTTATATTGTTCACAAACTTGACGACCACTCAAGGCACTTTCCTACCAAAGATCAAACTCTAAACATAGACACTTTCCTAATATAACTCAAACTCCTTAAAGTGTATATCTCCTAAATATGGACTCCTATATTATTTCCTAATACCTTCCGATTGAGTTTTATTAAGAACAAAAAAAGGAAAGAAACAAAACCGTGAATCGCACAATTGAAGCGAATTAGTCTACCAATCGACCCCTTCTTTGCCTGGCGTTTTTAGGGGCCACTCAAAAGGATTTAGGGGCCAACAATAAAACAAAAAAGGTCACCCAAAGGGAAAATGTAGCCAGCCCTTATCTCGCGTAATTCGTAATGGCGAAATTACCCTTATATATTCGGAGGATATGATAACATTGTTACCCTCCGAATGCAATCGGAAGCCAAAATCGTTCCCATACTTCCGATTGTAGTCGGTGCAGTATTAGAATGATTTGTGTTTCATTTTTTCCATTTCTTTTTAATTTTTGAGTTGTTAGAGTTATAGAGAAGAAGGTGAAGGAAAAAAAGAGAAAACCCATTTTATCACTACAAAAATGGATGGATACGAAGAAGAAGGTGAGAATCATGACGAAGAACAAAATGTTGAGGGTTCACGACCGTTTAGAGAAGACGATTTGGGGTATATGTTGAATGATCCAAACTTTTGTGGAGAGGAAAACATAGACGACCCTTTCATGGAAGAAAATGGAGAATCGCATGATATTGAAGCTAACGATGCATGTAAAACACAGGTATTGTGTTAAGAAACTCAAATACTCGATTTGCATGCGTTTGTGTGCTTTTGTAAACAAGAAAAACCGATTATTGCATGCATTGAATGCCATGAACTACCCAGATTCGGTAGATAATTTCTAGATTAAACTTACGAATATAACACACTGAGTACCAAATATGTATATTCGGTAGTTACAAGATACTAGTTTACTGCCGAATATGAGAAAAACCCCAAACTGGTTTTCCAAAAATATCTACATTCGGTAGTTATGTAGAGTTATTTACCTCCGAATGGCCCCAAAAACGAATTCCTCAGAAAATTTCAAAACTCAGTATTCTTATCCTTTACAATCGGTAATAGTTTAACATTATTTGACTGCCGAATATAACAGTGGCCTCAAAATAAAATTTCCGAAAACTTGAAAATCGGATGTTTATCGATTAAAGTTATCTCCCGGTTATTTATATTCGGCTGTTTTACTATATATTAGCTTCCGATTATATCATTTTTTGCACTCAGTAAACTGTGTACATTCATTTGCATAAATCGGGTGTTTTGGGTAACCGATAGGATTCCGAATATAAAGTATTCGGAAGTTTGACTTATTTAATTACCTCCGAATATATCATTTTTTTCACTCAGTAAACTGTGTACATTCATTTGCATAGATCGGGTGTTTTGGGTAACCGATAGGATTCCGAATATAGAATATTCGGAAGTTTGACTTATTTAATAACCTCCGATTATTGTATAATAATTTGTTGCTTTCATATGCAGGCCGTTGAAGAGTTTGTTGATGACTTCTATTTGAGGCCCGACACTTCCCTATACTATGCAAACGATTTGGTATACTCATTACTACTTTTTTTTTTTTCAAAATTTATATGTTAAATGGTTATGCTTATTAGGTTTGTTTTGTTTTATGCACGTTTAGACATTTGGAAGTAAGAAGGAGGCAAAGGAATGGCTTATGAACAAGGCAAAAGATAACATGTGCGTGGTAGTTCAAAATAATCATGTTAGTGACACTCGATTTGAAATGATTTGTGAGCGAGGTGGGACGCGAAAGAGTCACGAGGGAAAGAATAGTAAGTACATACGGAAGACGAATAGGAAATACCGAAGCAATACCAAGAAGATAGGATGCCCATTTAAGATTGTCTTCTATAAGCCCGATGGTATTAAGGTAAAGAGTATAAAATGTATAAAGTTGATAACGGTTGTCACAACCATGATGATCCGTTGGATTTAATTGGACATGTAATGGTTGCCAAGTTAAAACCACATCAAATGCAGACGGTGAGGTCTATGCGGATCCAAAAAGCGAGTGCGATCTTAAGTAAAATAAAGGCGGACGATCCCGACAACTTGTCTTCTTTGTCTACAATTAAGTCGGCCCTAGCTACGATCAAAAGGACTGATTGGGATGGTAGAACGGTCATGCAACAATCGGAGTGGTTAGCGGAGTTACACGGCTACACCTTGAGAAGGGAAGAAAAGGATGGTATAGTGGTTCGTATTTTCTTGGCACATCCCGAAATGATCCAATTGGCTCAATGCTTTCATCAAATTTTGTTGATAGATGCTACTTATAAGACAAACAAGTATAACATGCCGTTGTTGAACATTGCTTGCCATACTTCGGACAAAAACACGTTTACGATTGCATGGGGTTTAATGGATCATGAGAACAATGTGAGTTTCATTTGGATGTTGGAGACGTTGAGGTCCATTTATAACGGTGATAATTTTCCAAGGGTTATTGTAACGGATAACGATCAAGCCTTAATGCATGCAATAGCGGTAGTGTTTCCGGAAGCCCAAAACTTGCAATGTACGTGGCACATTCAATGCAATCTCAAAACCAATTGCCATCATCATTTCCAAGCTAAAAGACCAAGGAAGGGTACCAAGAGGTCAAAGGAAGAGGATGAGCGCATTAGTAAATTAACCTTGGAAGAACGTAAGGAAGAGGATAGGCTATTTGAAGAAAAGTGGAAGGAGGATGGAATAATTTGGAAAATGTTCATGAAAGCATGGGACAAAATCGTTTGGTCGATGACCGAGGAAATTTACGAATGTAACTTGAAGAAATTTGAGGATGAATACACGGACTACCCAAAACCGGTTGAGTATTGTAAAACACAATGGTTAACGATTAAGGAGAGGTTTGTGTTTGCATGGACATATGAATATCGTAACTTCAAGAACGAGGCGACAAGCATTGCGGAGGGGTCTCATGGTCGACTAAAGAAAATACTAATTGGTAGTCAAAATGGAGTTGTGTCGATCCAAGAAGCAATCCATGAATTCACCAATCGTGATCTCGTAAAGATTAGGAAATGTATGCAATTTAGTGTACACCAATTCCCGATGGAACATATTAAGGAAAAATTGCTTCTAAGGGGAGTTGTTCATAAAGTTTCAAGATGGGCAATAAATCGCATGATGAAACAATTGAAGTTATATAAAACTTATGATGACGAGAATACGGTTTGTGTTTGCAAGGATATGATAGGTATTGGACTCCCATGTCGTCATAAGTTGGGTAGGTATGTTGAAGTGATTGACATCGATGATATTCACCCATTTTGGAAGCAATTAAATTTCACTCCGAACACCCCGGTAGTTGATGGTCCGTCTTTCTTCGAGTCGGAATTGTATGCACGAATAGCCGAGCGTTACGCTACATCAAACGGCACCAAAAAGCAAATATTGATGCATAATTTGGAGGAAGCCCTTCACCCTTGTTTAAGGGAGGTTGATGAACCTATTAAGCAAAAGAACACCGGTAGGCCGAACACCGAAGTGTCGAGGACCATCCAAAGAAAAGAGTTGAAGGAGTATTTGTCTAATAAAAGAATATTGTCTAGGCACGAGTGTTCGGAAGCCGAATTTGAAGATGAGCCGGAACCTAAGAAAAGAGGTCGTCCAAGAAATGATCAAAGTGGACCAACCACCCGACAAGTAAGGCCAAAGATCTCTACAGAGCCTTCTCAAGTAAGTCAACCCAATGTTGTCGAAGAAGTTGTTGAGCAAATGAACGCCTCGCAACAAACCCAACCAATGGAAATTCTTACTATAAAAGAGGACAAAGGTACTCTTCGTTGCCCTAGAGATCTTAATGGAAGACCAAATCGATCCACATATACAATATACAAAGAGTATTTGGAACAACTCCCTCCACTTATCATTCCATTTGTTTTGTCGACCGACGAGGTTGATGGGGATGGAAATTGTGGGTTTCACGTTGCTACGGAACAAATGGGTTACTTTAGAGAGGCGGATATCGAAGATGTCACCCAATGCCAATATTTAAGAAATAAGATGGCGGTACAACTAGTGAAGGACAAGGGTTTTTATATGGAGATGATGAGGCGAGGAGATAGATACGACAAAGAACAAGAGTTCAAAGACTTAGTTGCGCGTGTGAAGTGTCGAAAGGGATTGAAGACAATCGGATCCAAGTATTGGATGACAATGCCTAAATTTGGATATCTCCTAGCGGACATTTTGAATTGCGTGGTACATTTCTTCGTTCCTCCTATGTATGGACTTAGCATGACGTTTGCACCCACAAGAACGGCTTGCGACGAGTCGGTTAAAGATAGAAGAATCGTAATGGCATTTGTGAATGAAATGCATTTTATCGGTTTAAGAGTAAAGAAAGATTGTCCGTTACCTCCGTTGAGTAAGTGGCACGATTACTTCCCGATGAACCATTGCAAGGATTGGGTGAAACAATATGAGTCCAACATGGTTGATTGGGATCGTGTTATGGACAACAACTTTCCCGCTGAGTTACTCGAATTGATCCCCTCGGATGATGACGATGTTTGATCGTTTTTTTTCGAGGCACGATTATAATTTTTTTTGAAACTATGTAATCGGAACAACAGTATTATAACACTTCAATACGATTAATCATATTCGGGAATTCCATATTTTATCAAACCGCCGATTAATATTAAAAATTTGAATTTACAGCACTCAAACATCACATGTTATTCTTTTTTCCCAGTCCGAGATGCAACAATCAACGCGGCTTCGAAATGTAGAAACGACTCTCCTCTCCACTTGGAATAAGCATCTTGTGCCGTAAACCTGTCGTCTCTGTGCCTAGCAAGAATACGGTTGTACTCGGTGCACAATTTTATAACATGGTGCACCCTTGAAGAAACATGGGATGGTTCATAATTGTGGTGTGGCTTCTTGTACTTACCAACAAAAGGACCAAATGAAACGTTAATCCAAAATATACGATCGTCCTGCTGTTCTTTGGGTAGATCTTTCACAATGTAATAATTTTTTATCCATTCGGTCTCTTCCTCAACTTGTTTTAATCTTTCTCTATGATGGAATTGTTCTTGACCTCGCTTCTTAGCCTTGATTTCCTCTTCCTCCTCCTCCGTTGCCACTAACGATGGTTTAATTTTTTTGGGTTGTTTGTTCCTTTTTTGTATTTCTTCTTCCCTTGCTGCAATTGATGTAGTTGTTCGCTTGCATCTTCGAAGTATGTTGTCGATTGATGATGGACTTGCCATTGAAAAGGTTTTTCATTCAGAATAATAACTGAGAGGGGTTACCCTCCTTATATAGATTAGAGTTCCAACGGATCTAATTTTTGAAAATATGGCCGTTGAGGTTTCTGAAAATATGGCCGTTGAGGTTTCGTATCATTGGTGCACTACAATCGGTTGTTAATGATACACGTATTACCTCCGAATAAGACATTCGGTGGAAAACTTAAATTCTTATCTATCGATTAAGTTGGTATTTCTAAACACGACTATATTATTCGGAGGATAATTGTTTTGTAAAGTTCCGAATGTACGATGACCCAAAAATCAGAATTTGGGAAAAACTTATACTTTTCAAATTTTGAAATTGAAATAATCGGAAGTATAATTAGTTACCCAAACTTCCGAATATGGACTGTCTAACATTATATATTGGCCCTTGGAACCACCTAGAGCCAAGGCGTGGTTTGTTTTGAACTTGCTATATTCGGAGGATAATTGTTTTGTAAAGTCCCGAATGTACGATGGCCCAAAAATCAGAATTTGGGAAAAACTTATACTTTTCAAATTTTGAAATTGAAATAATCGGAAGTATATAACATTATATTGTCTTCCGAATAAATACTGGCCCCAAAATGGGATTTTTCCTATATCAGAAATTTTGAGATTTTTCAATTTATATATATATATTCGGTAGTGAGTGTACTTCCGAATACTGTGTGTCTACTTAAATACATTCGGGAGACAAAAAATTCATTAAACTACCGATTATTACCAGTTTGTATCCAGGAAGATATGACCAACAATATTCGGCCGATAACCATCAAATATTTCTCCCGAATACTGTCGATGTTCTTGAGAAATGAAGAACACGACTACATTCGGAAGTAAAGGAGCATGAATATCGCCCGAATCTGGATAAATAACCGAAAACCCTAGAATTATTTTTTCTCGATTCGCCGAATTAAAGCGAAATAAACCCCAAAAATGATAGATTCTTACCTAATTGGGGCCATTTGACTTTGGAGCGGAATTTTTTTTTTCTTCCACGATCGAAAGATAATAGGAAACTGGAAGAAGAAGAGTTGAAATGAGTAGAATTGTTTTTGATTTGGTTTTCATACAGTTTTACCATAAGGGCATTTATGTAACTTTAATATCATATAGGGTACCCCTTAACTAGAGTCTTTGGCTGGGTATAAATTGATGGCCCCTAAATCCTTTGGGGTGGCCCCTAAGAACGCTAGGCTTCTTTGACCTTTAAACTTAACAAAAAAATGGAAATAAATCAAAATCGTCAATCGCACTTTTGAAGCGAATCGACAGTTCAAAATATGAATCGTACGCGTTTTGAGAAGAACGATTCATCAGTACGCTTTGGATCGTTTTTAAATTTTTTGAATCGAATCGTACGATTTGAATCTTAAATCGCACGATTTTAAAAACCATGCGCAAAATGGTTTGATGTTGTGTTTCATTTTTATGTTTTATGGGCTTCAGTTATATCTCATGCCACGGAGTTAAAGTTTTGCTATGTTACTTGATTTTTCTTTCGAACATATTTGACTTTTATTTTGAAGACTATTATTGGGGCGTCACACTTCATTAGAGGGGCGTCACCTAATAGGATAAAAATGGGCCACCCATAAGTAATATCAAAAACCCCTTATCTCAAATAATGTTGTAATGACCAAACAACCCTTATATTTGTGAATTCTAGGACAAAGTTTTTGTGGGAAAAATAATTAGAGAGAAGAGGAAAAAGAAAAAAATTGAAGATTTCTTTCAAAACCTAGATTTTTTGATTCACTCAACAAAAATGGATGAAACAAGTTTCGAGGCGGGTGAATCTTTGTATGATAGAGAAAACAAGTTTTACATTCCTCATGTTGGAGACTAAGAGATGGATGATTTGTTAGATGGTAGAGAGGGTTTAACACAAAGTGATGATGAATCTCAACCAATTGAAGAAATAAATCAACAAAGTGAAGAACCAATGGTTGAAAGTCAACAGGTACACCTCTAAACTATCTCCCATGGGTCCAATTTCGCTCAAAACTAGCTTAGGTACGCAAAAAGTTTGAGATTTTTAGACTTTAATGGAAAATTACGGTTGGGTTTAGCTTCGTTGCCAACCGTAATTTAGGTTTACGTCTAGGTTTTGGAAGAACTCCAAACCGTAACTGGTTTCCAATAGGAAAAAATTGAATTACGGTTGGTAATATGTCATGCCAAACACTTCAAAAACCCAGACGTGGGAGAATACGTCTAAAAAAAAATTTCACGAACCTAGACGTAGAAGATTACGTCTGGAAAGTTTACCTCGCGAACCTAGACGTAGAAGATTACGTCTGGAAAAATTACATCACGAACCTAGACGTAATCCAATTTGAAGCTTCTTCTAAAACCTCCAGGAAGAATTATGTCTAGGTTAGCCTATAAGATAAACGTGGATGTAAATTCATTTTCTACGGTTGGAATTAAAAAGAAGCTGGACGTGATTTCAATTTCTACGGTTGGAATGAAGAGAAACCTGGACGTAAACCAACATGTAAGCTAATTCTACGGTTTGAATTCATCCAAATCTCGACGTAAGTTCTTCAAAAACTGAAATTTCGGTTGGCGAACCTAGACGTAATCGCAACGATGAAGTGAATTGAAGTTGAATTGAACTGAATTTACTGAGAAGGAAGAGGAGCAGTTTTTTTGTGAATTAGAATAGAAAAAATTAGGTTTTAAAAATTTTATTTTAGTTCAAGGGTAAACTAGACATTTTGTTTATGTGTTAGGATATCCCATAACCTCTTTTTTGGACACTAAGAATCCAAGTGAAACCCCTCTAATGGAGTGTGACGCCCCAATAATAGCCTTCTTTATTTTTCCCGATGTTCTGTTTTCTAAACGACAATGAACTTCAAGCTAAGATTTTTGGGACATGTTTCTCTTGCAAAATTCTAAACGCCAACCGAAAATAAGCGCATGGCAAAATGTAAAGCACCATCTTCTGCCGATCTTATTTTCAAGGATAAAAATCCGTTGATTTCCGACGGCCCATTTTCAAAGTAATCTAATGATGATGTTATACATTTTGAAATACACTCATTTTATGTGAAAACATAGAGCTTTGTAAGAGGATCATTTCACTAAAATATTGGTTTCAAATTCGTAATGGTTTGGCTTTTATCCATAAAAACGACGTCCCATGTATAAGATAGTGTGACAATAAATGTGTAAGGTGGTTGAAATATTGCACTTCAAATAGAATGAATGCATCATAATTTTGTGAAGTTAAAAGAGGTTGTTTGTGAAAAGCCATTCAGTTTTTGGAATTGTTGGTGAAAATGCATATTTAAAGATATACAGCTTGAACCACAATTTTCCTTGGCTATTCTTTGCCATCCATAAAAGAAATCAACCTTGATTGACCACTTCCACTCTCTAAAAATAACCATGTTACCTAGACATCCACATAATTCTCAACAGTATCCAACTGCATCCAAGATTAGTATACTGTCGAAATTCTAACTGCGTCCAACATCTGCTATATATTTCGTAACCACTGATCTTTTGTTTTTTGTTAGGAAACTATTCGACTTATTATTTTCTTAATAAGCAAACAGCTTTCAAACCCAGAGAAGAGTTAAAATGGCTTACAATAAGAAGACAATGGTTGCTATGTTGATGGTTGTTGCGGTTCTCATGTTCGCAATGATGGTGGCAGCCAATGAAACTGGAGATTGTGTTGACGAATGTCTTCCGATCTGCAAAAGAGAGATGAAAAGTGCAACTCTTGCAGAATGCAGAGGTGCTTGTTTCAACAAGTGTATCAACAATGATGCTGGTTCTGTACTAGCATATTTCAGAAGTTAATCGATCTCATTCTTATTCATCTATGAAGATCATTAATCATTCGACCATGATCCGTTGTTTCATGTATCTCTGCTATTTTCATTCATTACGTTGTTTTACTATTATTGAAGGCAAAGAGTCTCATTTGATGGCTCGCTTCTCTGAAATTTATATATTTACATGTATATGACTGTAACCAACATGCATATTCCATAAGATTGTCATATAGATGTGTATTTTTATCTAATTCCTGTATTAACAAAATCAAATATAGCGACTTGTTTACAGATGTTGCACATTACAGTTTATTCTCTGTAGCTGCACATGGTTTGCAATATCAACAGGTATACACCCAACTAGCTAGGAAAAGATCTTACGCTCTTATGTTAGCTTGAAGACCTTGCGCAGACCCCAAAAATCTTCATTTTCCCTGTGTGTTAGATTTCAGCTCTTACCAGTAATCCCCACAAGAACACACCCCATCAACGAAATGATGAAACCGATAACTGTCCCTCATTACAATCTCCCGTTTCTCGACTTTGGAGATAAATTTGGTTGCGGAATGACAGTCCCCGCACACCCTCAGGTTCTTGATGATCCTCAAAGGAGTGCCAACTGGTGTACTAATCAAACCAAAAGCAATTGCTAACTTCTCACTGTGTCCACAAAGACTAAACTCCTTTTCATCCTCACCGACATCCTGCAACACAAAATTTGTATCTGGGATGTACCCAATCTTCTTAATATCTGAATACAAACTTTCCATCTTTGCAGAAATGTCATGCATTAATGGATGAGTTGTGTCTCCTACTATAAAGCTGTGAACTATACGTTTCACCTCAATCCAACTGCAACCAGGGGGTTTTGTTACCCCTCTATCCTTCATCATCTGTCTAATTCTTGCTGCATCATCCCATTTTCCTGCCTGTGAATATATATTAGCTAAGAGTATATAGTTTCCAGAATTCTGAGGTTCTAAATCAAAAAGATACCCAGCAGCATACTCCGCGAGCTTAAGGTTTGAATGGATCCTACAAGCACCCAAAAGCGAACCCCATACTGCTGCATTTGGTTCTATTGGCATCTCCTTGAGGAGTTTCATGGTTTCATCAAATTGACCCGCACGTGCAAGTAGATCTACCATGCAAGCATATTGCTCGACAGCAGGTTCAATTTTGTACTCAGACTTCATCATCTCAAAATACTCCCACCCTTCATCAATCAATCCAGAGTGACTACAAGCAGATATTAAATTTGTAAAGGTAAAATGGTTAGGTATCAATTCTGTAGTTCTTAGTCGGAGGAATACATTTACAGCGTCCATTCCAAAACCATGCATTCCATAACATGAAATCAGTGTGTTCCATGAAACTAGATCTCTTTGAGGCATCATATTGAATATCTTTCGAGCTTTTCTGATCTCCCCACACCGTCCATACATGTCGATAAGAGAATTCCATATGAAGTTGCATGTGTCAAGGCCATGCCTCAGAATATATTGATGAATTTCTTTACCTTGCCTTAACGCCGCTAATCTGGCACAAGCTGGAAGAGCTGAGACCATTGTAACCGTGTTAGGTTCCACATTACTTAACTTCATATCTGTCAGCAAATTCAGGGCATTAGTCCCTTGTCCACCTTGAGCACAAGCAGCAACAATTGAGTTCCAAATTACCACATCTCTTGTTGAGAGCTCTCTGAACACTGAAAGGCCAAGTCTTAACTGACCACAACTTGAATACATCGATATAAGAGCGCTTCCAACTCCTGTAGACAACTCCATCTGGTTTCTTATGACAAAGCCATGAATTTCTTTCCCTAACTTCAAATTATCTGTTAGAGCACAAGCTGCAAGAGACCCTGATATTGTAATTGTGTTAGGGTATACATATGTTTGACGCATTTTAGAAAAGAATTCAAGAGCTGTCTTCCCATCCCTGCTCTGTGTATAACCTGTTGAATCACAAACAAGTGGCTTATCAATATTAACTAAGACTAAGATAGGATGCCAAACTACACAAAAATGAAGTTTTATTAAATGCATAAAAGTTTGAACTCTCTGCGGGAGAATATATGAGCTACTATGATAAAACTATGAGATACTTCTTCTGCAAAATAAAATATTTATCACCTGTGATCAACCCATTCCATGTAATAATATCTGGTTTAACTCCCTGCACCTTCATCGCATCGAGAAGTTCGAGTGCTTCCTCACGGCAACCTCTCAGTGCATAACCAGCAAGCATTGCGTTCCAAGATACCAAATCTTTTTGTTTAATTAAATCGAAATTCCGACGTGCAACCTCCGGATTTCGGCATTTGGCATAAAAGTCTACAAATGAATTGCCAACAAGAACATCCAAGTCTAGTCTCTCGGCCTTTATACAATATCCATGGATCTCCTTTCCATGTCGAAGCAAAGACAAATTTGTACAAGCTGAAATAACACTGGCAATGGTAATCGAATTTGGTTTCACTCTTTCAATCACCATTTTCCTGAACACATCCAACGCTTGCAATGAACAACCGTTCTGCTCATTCCCTGCTATCAACGCTGTCCAAGATACAACATTTGGCTTAAAATTTTGTGAACCACTCATCTCAAAGAAACAATTTGCAGCCTCCTCAAATTGTCCATTCTGAGCATACCCAGTAATAATTGAATTCCAAGTAATCCGATCCGGTTTGACACCAGCTAGTTTCATACTCTCAAAGTGGTGCAAAGCTTGCTCGAAATCACCCATGGAAGCATAAGCCGAAATCATCATATTCCATGTAACAACATCCTTGAATTGCATCTTATCAAACATTCTTTTAGCAATATCCATCTTACCACATTTTATAAACATATCAAGAATAGATTTCTTCACAAAAGGGTTCCCTTCAAACCCAATACTCAACATATAATCATAAACATCTTTCCCTACCTCATAATTCCTTAACTCAGAACAAGCTTTATAAATTTTCGGAAACACAAAATGATCTGGTCTAACTCCTTCTTCAATCATTAAATAAAATAACTTAATTGTCTCTTCATAATCACCTAATCCACAGTATAATCCAATTATAGAAGTCCAACTAAACACATTTCTCTGTGACATTGTATTAAACAGTTGGCGAGCTGAATCAATATAACCTAGCTTACAGTACAATTCTAACAATTGACTACTAAGAAATGAACATAATTCAACACCAGATACAATCAAACGACAATGAATTTGTAGACCCAATTCTAGATAATCTAATTTTCTACAGTTTTGAAGTATTAAAGCGTAATTTTCAGTACACTGATCATTATGTGGATGAGTTTTATCCTCCAAAGAATTAAGCAAACCATCAATATGTTCGTTAGTAGTAAGCGAACTAATACAGACTGCTTCCTTGGAATACCAGACATCATCATTAAAAATTTGATGGGGTGTCTCCCTGGTTTTCTCCACTTTTGGAACTTTTGAGAAATCCGTGAGAGTGGAAGATGCAAATATTTGCCGCTTTCTGTTTCGAAGAAGAAGAAGAGAAGCAGAATGAGAATGATGAGGAGATGAAGTAACTATCATCGTGATGAAGTTGTTGGAATGAGAAAGAGAGATTGCTGACATTATTTCTTCTGGGTTTCATAATTTGGATAGAAGTTCATCGGAGTATTTTGAGATTGGAATTTGGAATTTGTTGGGTGAGAAATTGGAAAAATTGTGGTTGATAACAAAAGTTGAGAGATAAAATCTATTTATTTTTAAGTGGGAAAAAAAATAGACGATTTTAATTGTTCAAACTTCAAATCACAATCCTATAGTACGAGCACGTGTTGTTGTAATATTACGTCTTCGTTTGTGAAAGATGACATGTGTCCATTTCGGAATTTTTGAACAGACATCCACACTGTCCTGCGTAATCAGAATTTTCCGTCGAAATTCACAAATAATTATAGTATGGATGTATAGACTTTGAATAGAACATGAAAGTATGAAATAAATGGACCAAACAAAACTAGTTGATAGAAACTTTCATTACATTAATATATACAAAGCTTCATCTTCTCCTCCCAAAATTATATTTGACATTTCACAACAAGAAATACGATTACGTTGTATTTCATCTCAAAGAGGACGTACAAAAAAACATCAAAATGATAGAAAAAGGAGAAAGAAACTCGAGGGTTTCCAACTAGGTACCAAAAAAAAAAAACACCTCATAGTTTCTTTCTCATTTCTCCCGCACAGAGAAGGTATAAGGATCTCTGATAGCAAAAGGAAAATTTTTCATGCCCACGAAAAAATAAAATCAGAGATCAAACTTGAGAACTGATGCAATTACCCAACTCATAACACTCTTCATCTTCCTCCTTTTCATCGAAATTATCATCATAGAATTCATCATCACCATCATAGACTCCATCCTTATCACCAGACTCACTATCTTCATCATCATCCTTTTCCTCTTCATGGTTATCATAACCTTCCTCCACATGCAGCCAAGGTATCATTCACCTCTATCAAGGCTTTAACATCAACTACCAATCTTGATAGTGTCGATCCTTCATAAACACCACTACTCCTAAAATAGTTAACAAAACACTTCTCATCAGTAGGTACTACTACTATTTTCTTGTTAACACAACAATTTTCAGAGTGTCCTATGATACCACATCTATGACATAATTTAGGCAAACCTTCATACCTAAAAGACACCCAAGACACTTCATTAAAACTCCTAGATATACATAACCAAAAACCAGTAGAAAGCCTCTTACTAACATCTACAACAACTCTAATTCTCGAACAGTTGTTTCTCTTTATTAGATATATTATACTTGTGTGAGTTGTTTGTGTGTCACAAGTATTTGTGTTTGTGTGTAAAGAGTGTTTGAGGTCAACTATTGACTTTGACTGTATGATTAGTATTAAAGGCTTTGTAATAATCCTGTGAAGGTGATCTCTTTTATCAATAAGAAACTAAAGTTCTCTCATGGTATCACTCCTTCGATCCTGAGCCATCTTATCAATTCTGCAATAATTTTTCACACACAACGTTTTTAAGCAGAGACATTAGAATCACACATCTTTTACAACACTTTTTCAGGATTTAACATCCTTTATAAGATTCTTTATTAATCTTTCTTCAGATTAAATTCAAGATCTGATTCTTTTACAACAATTTCTTGGTGCTTTGAGTTCATGTCATCTACAACAATCGTTTACAGGAGAAGAAATAATATGGGTTCTCAAGCAAATTCCGCTGCTCAAATGGGTAATGATTCTTCTGGATTTACGTTTCCCTTTACCAATATTTCCAATTTTGTTTCTACACAATTAGGGCCAAATAATTTTTTGTTGTAGCGAGATCAGATGGAATCAATTCTTGTTTCTACTGATTTATACGGCTATGTTAATGGTGAGATTGAAAAACCAGTGAAACAGATTGAAATTGATGGATTTTTAACATTGAATTCACAATGGGTTTTGTGGAGGAAAATTGATTGTTTTGTAACTAGTTGTATGAAGGCCACGTTTACTGATTCTGTGTCTGGTGATGTATTGGGGCTTTCCACTGCAAGAGAAATTTGGGAATTTCTTGAAGTAACTTTTAAGAGTCAGTTATATAATGTCAAGATAGGAAATATGACAATGCTTGTGTATTTTCAAAATATCAAGACCTTAGCAGATTCTTTAGCTGCTATTGGAGAAAGGGTTAGCAATTCTGACTTGACTATTATGTATTGAATGGATTGGGTAGAGATTATGATAACTTTGTTGTAGCTGCTCACAATAGAGAAGTTCCATATACTTTTGTTGAGTTAAAACCAAGACTTCTCAATCATGAACAGTGGCTTCTAGAACAACATCAAGATTCTAGTTCTGTATTTGATACTCAACATCCTACTGCTCAGTATAGTAGGAATGGTAATTATAGTAATGGAAGAGGAAAGTCTAAGAATAAATCTGGATATAAGAATGCTCCTGGTAATGGTTCTGGTTATAAAAATGCTCAAAGTTCTGGTTATAATGCTGGACAAGGCAGTAGTTCTGGTTCTTATGGTCAAGCAAATGGTGGTAGAAGGGATTTTTCTCAGATAGATTGTCAGATATGCAGGAAGAAGGGATACTATGCCAGTAGATGTCACTTTAGATACTATCCTCCTACTTTTGAAAATGCTTCTTCATCTTCAACAAATACAGCACAACAACAACATGCTTTCAACTCTATCCGTGAAGAACATATTTTTCAGAACCTTCAACCTCTGAAGCTCCTCAGTGGTTAGCTGACTCAGGTGCAACAGCTCATATGACTGGAGATGAGACTCTATTACAAAATACTTCTACTTTCAAAGGGAAGGATAGAGTACACGTGGGTAATGGTAAGTCCTTAAACATTACTTCCACTGGCACTTCTCTTATACAAACACCTGAAACTAGTTTTAGGTTGAACACAGTTCTTCTAGTACCAGACATGAAGCATAATTTGGTTTTTGTTGCTAAATTTACTAGGGATAATTCATGTTATTTCAAGCTATATCCTACTGGTTATGAAATTAGAGATTTGTCTTCAGATGTTTTGTTGTCTCATGGTTCAGTGGTTAATAACTTGTATCCCATTCATTATAAATCGTCTTTTTCTACTGCTCCATGTGCTTTTTCTTCTATCTTGTCTGCATCATCTAAAGTCTGGCATGACAGGCTAGGACATCCTTCTAATTTTATTTTTCAAAAGTTACACTCCAATAAACAGATTGTTTTAACTTCACCTCATTCTATAACTTTGTGTCATCCATGTCAGTTGGCAAAAAGTAAAAAATTGCCTTTTCAACTTTCTTCTTCTCATGCTGATAAACCACTTTCTTTAATTCACTGTGATGTATGGGGTCCAACAATACCTTCTTTACATGGTTATAGGTACTATATTCTGTTTGTGGATGATTTTAATCGATTTCATTAGATTTATCCAATGGAATTGATGCAATTAAGTGTTTTTCTCATTTTAAAACCCATACAGAACATCAATTTTCTTCTAAAATTATTAATTTTCAAGTTGATGGTGTAGCTGAGTTTGTTAAAGGTCCTTTTAAAGGTTTGCTAGAGTCAAGTGGTATTCTTGTAAGGATTTCTTGTCCTCAAACCCCTGAACAAAATGGACTTGCTGAAAGAAAGAAGCATAGGCACATTATTGAGATGGGTAATTCTCTTTTGTTTAACTCTTCTTTTCCAAAAGAAATATGGTATGATGCTTTTCTTACTGCGACTTATTTGATAAATAGAACACCAACCAAGGTTCTAGATTTCAAGTCTCCCTTTGAGGTTCTTTTTGGTGAAAGTCCAGACTATTCTTTTCTTAAAATTTTTGGCACTGTGTGCTATCCTCATCTTGCTCATTCAAGAGCAGATAAGCTATCTCCAAATCCTGTGAAATGTGTTTTTCTTGGTTATAGTATTCTTCATAAAGGATACAAATGTTATAATCCTCTTTCAAAGAAATCTTATATATCTAGACATGTGGTTTTTGATGAACATCAGTTTTATTTTCAAACTTCAGTGCCTGACTCTGTTTTGCATAATTCTGGATTACCATCTATTCTTCCTTCATCAGATTCCTCTGCTCCTACTAGTAGTATTGTTACTAGGTCTCATAAGGGCATTGATAAATCTAAGAAATTTCCTGATTTTGTTTCTCATATGTCTGTTAAACATCCAATGTCTTCCTCTTGTACATCTTTATTAACCACTGTTGAACCAAATACTTTTAAGACAACTTTTAAGATTCATAACTGGAAAGTATCCATGAAAGATGAGTATACTGCTTTGAGAGATAATGACACATGGGATTATGTGGCACCTGAGCCACACATGAACATTTTAGGTTCTAAATGGGTCTATAAGGTCAAACAGAAAGCTGATGGTACTATTGACAGACTGAAGTCTAGATTAGTTGCAAAGGGTTATGATCAATAAGATGGAATAGATTTTAATGAAACCTTTAGCCCTGTTGTTAAATTTAACACTGTTAGAGTTGTGTTATGCATGGCAATTATATATAATTGGCAGATTAGACAATTAGATGTTAGTAATGCTTTCCTTCATGGATTCTTAGATGAAGATGTTTACATGTCACAGCCTCAGGGGTTTATAAATCCAGATTATCCTTCAAATTATGTGTGTAAATTGAAAAAGAGTTTATATGGGTTAAAGCAAGCACCAAGAGCTTGGTTTCATAGGTTTAGCACATTCTTAATTTCTTATGGTTTCAATAAATCAGTCTCAGATGATTCTATGTTTGTGTACTTCTAAATATGGTATGTTGGTGTTACTTTTATATGTGGATGATATTTTACTCACATGAAGCTCTTCCATTTTGATGAATGATCTGATTGTCTCTTTAAAGAAAGAGTTTGCTATGAAAGAATTAGGAGAGTTAGGATTTTTTCTTGGGTTAGAAGCTGTTAGAACTCCTACTTCAATAACTCTCACTCAAAAGAAGTATACTTTAGAGTTGTTAGACAAGGCAAAGTTGTTGGATTCTAAGCCCTGTGATACTCCAGTTGTTAAGGGAGCAAGGTTGTCTATTCATGATGGAGTTAAACTTGATAATGTAACTGACCATAGAGCAATAATGGGTGGATTACAATATCTTACTGTAACAAGGCCTGACATATGTTTTGCTGTTAATTATGTGTCACAATTTATGCATTCTCCATCAGATTTACATCTTCAGTTAGTCAAAATAATTCTGAGGTATTTAAAAGGCACTATAGGTCTAGGAATTACTTTAACTAAAGGTAGTCTGTGTACTTTGAAGAATTTTACAGACTCTGACTGGGCTAGTTATCCAGATACTAGAAGATCCACCTCAGATTTTGTCGTGTTTTTGGGTCCTAATCTTGTGTCATGGTCTTCTAAGAAGCAGCCCACAATATCAAAGTCATATGCATAAGCTGAATACAAGTGTTTATCTGTTGTTTCTGCTGAATTAAAATGGATTTCATATATTCTTGTTGATCTACATATCAAACTTGATTCTCCAGCTTTACTTCTCTGTGACAATACTAGTGCTTTGGCTTTGGCTACTAATCCTGTTTTTCATGCCAGGACAAAACATATAGAGATTCAATATCATACAGTAAGAGAGTTGGTGGATGAAGGCTTCTTGGAGTTGCAGCATATTGCTTATGAAAATCAAATTGCAGACTTATTCACTAAGGGTTTATGCTATCCAACATTCTCCAGATTACTTAGCCAGCTGTTAGATGTTTCTTCTGTTGCTTCATCATCAAATTCTTCAGCTTGTCTTTCTCAAGTTGAAGAATAGTTTTCCTATTCAGTAGATGTTACTTTGTGTTTTTCAATTTGTTACTTTGACTGCTAGTATTAGATTGAAGGGGGTGTATTAGATATTATACTTCTGTGAGTTGTTTGTGTGTCACAAGTATTTGTGTTTGAGTGTAAAGAGTGTGTGAGGTAAACTATTGACTTTGACTGTATGATTAGTATTAAAGGCTTTATAATAATCGTGTGAAGGTGATCTCTTTTATCAATAAGAAACTAAAGTTCTCCCACTCTTCCTTTTTCTCCCACGGAAATCAACTTCCAACACTTCATAACCACTGGCTTCACCAATTCTGAAACACAAATCTTCTGTAGTAGTTACAGTAGGAACGAGATAAGCTTGAATCCTAAGTAGTGATCTTAATCTTGAAAGGATGTATATTAGAGCACCACTCTTTCAAAAGAAGTACATATTATTTTTGAAATACTAACCATGGTCTTGATTCCATGAACCACTTCTTATCTTTTTCATTTTCAAACTTGAACCCAAACCAACCATCATCAAGTACTAGAATAGAAAATGGTGAAATTAGATTAACCCATTCTCTATAGATTTGTTTGATCACTTCATATGGGTTATGAGGAATTTTTTTATCTGTGATCAGGGTTATACCAATAAGGGTGTTATCCCTTTCCTTTGGAGCAGCTGATTTTAGTAAGTTTTTTTGTCTGTGGTTGGATTATTGGATCTTCTCTGCATAAGAAGTCCATTTTTGCACGGTGAGAAAGATCAAGGTGTTATGTGGTTACTGCTTTAATACTCGATTAATAAATTGATAGGCACTTTAGAGTTTAGACATTATGCTTTGTAGTGGGCACAGGGCAGAGGAAACGTTTGGGATTGCTTAGACCTCGAGAACAAAAAAGGGGTTACCTATTACTAAATGACTTCACATTGCCTGGTAAACAGTGAAGTGGATGGAGCAGAGCATAATTATGACTAGAAAGGAGTGCTAGTGGCAGTGGCTTGATAGACCTGGACGCAAAGGAGCAGAAGACAGCGGGGGTTTAATGCACTAAAATCCAATTTAGCAGAGATGAATATCTTACTCGATGGTCGAGTTTGAAAAATATTGATTCATCTTACTACCCTGTTCTCTAGACTCTATGCGACCTGCCACAAAAAACGTCGGCTAGTCAAATCACCTCTTCTTACCTTCAAAAGAAAAAGATTAACTTCATTCATGCTCAGAGTATGCCTATACCCCAAAAAAGAAAAAAAGAAAAGTTTCCATAGATTTTTTAGCTTTTATAAAACAGTAGTTCTAAAGTTTTCGTTTTATAAAATGGCAAAATTTTATGGTTTTACGGTGTACCTCCACCGACAAAAGAAAAAACAAAACCGTACCTCCTCTCACGGCCAAAATCTACGTTTGTAATTATCGACTAGTTGATTGACGGTGTGATCTTTCTTATCAAATCCTCGGACTTTTGAGCAAGGGCTAACAGGGGTACCAACCAATTTCTTTCCTATAAATGTTTTATCTCATTTGAATTTTGGTATATTCCCGAGCAAATTGACATCCCTATTAGCAATGTGAGTTTTAGACCGAAAACACTAACCGTGAGATAAATATGGGACAATTAATCCCGACATTGCGTTTAAAATGAATCCTATTATTCAGGCTTTAAACGGTTGGGTTTTTGGGGGTTGTATAGAGTCATGAAATACTAATCCATAGAGCTCTTTATCCTGATATTTTTTGTAATACCTAATCTACCTTTAATTTGATTAGTACTAATTAATTGGTTAAGCTAACTAATCAGCATTAGTGAATGGATTAGACTAATCAAATGATTAATCGTTTGGAAATCAAAACTTGATTTTTCTTGGTTTTAATTTTGATTTTCAAGAAGCAAAAATGGTGAATATTTTTTGAAGAAAAATGATGAAACCCTTCGTTACAAAACTGGGGATAATCTTATAATCAACTCCCAGCATCAATTTTATCGATTAAAATCCGTTAAAAATCAGAGAAAAATCTGAATATTTTACCTGTTACGACCAGGAAAATGTGTCGAACCAGCCGTAAATACCTAATTACGACCGGGAACTAAGGAACTCCCAACCGTGAACACAAAAAAAACGGATAGGAAGTGAAGAACTTCTGGCCGTTATTTTCCCAGAATCATCTGAGTCTGTATTACGACTGGGTTAACATATATTTCCCGTCCGTAAATGAATATGTAAGTTAAGAAATTTTGAGTTTCAACATGAATACATACTACAATTGAAAATTAGTAATATTTTCATTAATTAGACCAAAATAAAACTCATTACGTACTTAATAGATCCCATTACAAAGTTGGTTTTAATAACATCACTTTCGATGTATCAAGAAGTCTTTGATGATGGCGAATTGAGCTTCGAAGTTGAAATTATAACCTTTCTATTTTCTCGATTCCTTCTTAGGTTGAGCTACGACTTCTTCATCAGTCTCTCCTCTAAGTCGAAGTTGCTTGCACATACGAAGTAAGCCATATATTTTTCCATTTTTTTGCTTATGTCTGCAAACCGGAGATACAATTCAACTCCATCGCGGTTATTAGTGTTACCTCTTTCACTATAAAAATTGTCAAAAATCTTACTCCGATGCGATTCTCTGGGTAAACCACCTTTTCTTCGTTCTTCTCTCCTCTTTGGATAACATAGTACAATATTTTTGTAAAAGGATAAGTCTTTTTACAAAGTAAAATTGGATTTATCCTTTGAGTACATTGCATTGAGTTTTTAGGGGTTTTGGTGGAGATTATTGATGTATAAGGTGTGATTTTGGTTTGGAATGGGTGGTTATATGGAGATGGAGTTATTTCAAGTTTAAATAAGTGGTTGAATAACTAGAAGCTTCTAGATCAGTCTTCAAACAGATTTATTTTTTCAAAATTCAAAAAATTAGCCTATATGATGCGGTGCAAAAGGAAATTATAAGTGTTTACGGCTAGGAAATCGATTGTTCGACCAAGCCGTAATTAAATATAAACCTGCAAGGTTTGTAGTGTATCAGATTTACGGCTAATATTTCTGGACGTAAATAAGAGTTGTTATTTTCGGTCAGAATTACGGTTTGGATATATAGCCGTAACCAGGAGCCATTTTCTTTTTGGGTTATCAGAGTAATATATGGCTAGGTATTTCCCAACCGTAAACATATTACAAATGCAGTTTCTAATCATTATGACTTTACGGCCAGGAACTTGAAAGGTCGACCAAGCCGTAAACTAGAATTATAATTTTATGTCAGAATTACGGTTTGAGGTCCTCACCATAGTTGAGATACTGAAATTTTTCTTGAATTTAGCTAAACCTGTTAGTCAAATTCTACATTTACAATGCTTGAAACTCTAATGTTTGAGTGTCTCTAGATACTTGTGAGTTTCTTAACAAGAAATTCTAGTGCCTAGATAGAGAATCTGCCTTAGCCAAACCCCTGGTGCTATAATAGTGACCCATGCAGCTAAGCACGTGTCACAACTAAACAGATATATCAATGAGCAATTTTAGTTTTGAGGAAAAAGGAGATAAAAGTAAAACTCGATCTCTATCTTCCTTCCTTTCTTTCTTTCATTCTTCTTTTTCTTATTTTCTTTTCCCTCTGTTCTTCCTCCGGTGACAGAAAATTTAAGGAAAACCAAACTGAAACTACGAAAAGTTAGTAGGCTTTGTGGAGGTACAATTATGCCTAGTGTTGATGGGGTTCTTGTTGGTTTGCTTATAAGTGAGAAAGGGGATTTTTCTGTTTTTGTTTTTCAGTATGAAGCAATTTGATTTGAAGCAACTGATTTTCTTTCAGTTGGTCGATGTGATTGTTATCAATCGATGGATTTGTGCCATTACACATGATGCATGTTCTGATTTGGTATTTCTATTGTACACGCATCCTTGAATTTAAGTTGTTATGAGCATAGTAAATCTAGGGTTCATACCAGCTAAGGTTTATCCATTTTGACGATTTAAAATTTAATTCTAGTGATACTAAGGAATGGGGTATATGTATTTGAATTTAAATTCCGGGATTTGTAAATTCGTAATGTATAAATACGTAGATCTGGATTCCATTTTCTTCCTCTCTCTCTTTTGTTTCTCTAGTGAATTTGTTATACACTGAGATTAAGTTTTCATTTTGTGTTAATTCTTGAGAGATTTAACCCATGGCTTACAGCTTCACAGTGGAAAAAGTGTTCGATGAATAGCCTGAAAGAAGAGAAAGGGTGTTGAAAGAAAGAGTGGGACTAAAGACTTGAAACCAGAATTTGTGGCTGTCGTGGTTGCGTCCCACTGGAATTTAAGTTACATAGACATTTTTGCTAACTGTTGGCATTTTGGAATCCTTTGAGCTTCTGATTGACGCTACAAGAAATGAGCTCGATAAGCAACTCATTTCCATTTGATCATTTTTGTCATGCTCCGTTAGTTAGGAGAATTTTGAATATATATGCATATATTAAACCAACCTAACTTAATGAAAATGATTTTTATGATTGTGCCTTTCCTGCTAGTGGTGATACGGAGTGAATGAAGTCTTATATTATTGCTTATATACGTTTGGTGGTTGGAATTTTTAAATGTTGATTGATTTTGCCATGGTTTGATGAGCTGAACTCTTGATTTTTATATGAACTCAACCTTAATTAAATATGATAAGAATATGCTAGTGGTGTTTGAGTAATCGTTTCCAACCATATCGTTTGACTTGATAAAATTTGTATTGCTGGTCTGCATTAGTAGTTTCTTTTGGAATGATGGATTGTTGTAGGACTAGACATTCCAGCAATGGTCCACCAAATCCTAATATAGTTTAAGGTACCATGGTGATAATGTGCTCATTTTGTTGTGTGTTAGTATTTTGCTACTGTATACACTTGGGTATACAAAGAAAGAAACATTTAGATCATACTCTTGCATAGTTAGCTACATTAACCGTAATGGTCAGATAATAGAGTTGATTGTTTATGGAATATGTGCTTGTTGGTCTAATTAAAAACGTGTCTCCATTTGGGTAAATCTACTGTTAGGACTATTATTAGTCGCACTGCCTTACTTTGGTCTGTAAGTGTTAGATCACGTTTCAATATGTTTGGTGACTATGAGTATATTAAGAAATGTACTGGTACATCGTTTGTGGGCAAGTGAGACAAGTCTTTCACTGAATGAGTTTCTATCTTCTTGATCTTGCCTAGCTATTGTATAAGCAACAATAACTCCCACTCACTGTTTTGTGATTTGGAGTTCATGTAGTTAACGGATGCATAGAAGCATTTTACCAAAAGGGTGTTTATTAATTCGTGTTACTCCTGGTAGGAGTTTTCTTCACTTGGACATGTTTTTCCGTATTGGTTCCTCCCTCACTACCACTATCGGTCCTTCGTATTGGTTGTGCATCTGCTCTAATTGCAAGTAATTTAACTTCTTATTCAGGTACCGTGCATTCCATCCATTTATTGCTAAGACGTCCGTAAACGGTGCAAGATGGTTATGTGTTATATGGCAGTTGTGTTGGAAGGTTAAAATTTTAGAAATTAGATATTGATCTTTGTTAGTCTCTTAGAGATCCTTGCCTCCTTGGTCAATGGTATCTAAATGAGATGATGGCTTAAATATTTAAATATATCTCTAACCTAGTTCAGTTTTTTTATCATCTTTGCTTATGTTGCCAACACCTAGTTGATTTGTTTATGAAAGTTAAACATTAATGAATGCACTGCTCTTTACATTTGTATGTATGCATGAACTCTTTAGTTAGTCTCGAATTTGCTGGCAGCATTCTAACCTTGGGACTCACGGATAATTTGGATCATACGGCATTCTCCTAATTATTCTATCAAAATTGGCAGCGATGGCAGTGTACTGACCATGTGTCATTGTGTATACGCATGTACAGTGATGAGTTATGTATATGGTCGTTGTGAACACGCAAATCACAGGCATCTATATGTTCACAAACAATGTTCGCACTCTAGGTACCGTCTCGCACTGATGATACGATTGCATTGATTCCTTGACTCAAAACCCTCGGGTTTATCATAGCCTCATCTAATAACATCGCGGGGGCGATTACGCAGGGGAAGATAAAGAAAACGAAGTATAAAAGTAAAATTCAAGGAGCGTTAGGCGAATATAAAGTGCTGAAATGTAAATAAGACTGGGATTTACGTGGTTCAGCACTAAGGCCTACATCCACGGGGTTGTTGTTTCACTATATACTTGATGGTTACAGGGATAGTCGAGTGACTTTGGAGTTTACATAGATCTGTATATTGTAAAGGACTAACTTACACTCACCATCTTTCTCTCTCCTTCTCTCCCTGATTTTTCCGATCCCCTCACTCTTGGTGGAGAGGGGGTATTTATAGGGTTAGAGTGTGAGACCCATTTCTGAGGGCCGTTGGAACCTTATCTTCTTGTGTTTTGTGTCCATCACGCGGAGGTCTTCGTTCCTTACTTGATCACGCAGAGCCATCCTCGTTCGTTCCACGGGTTGATCGACACGTATACTGCTCGGAGTGTTTAATGCGGGTAGTTGAGGTGCCTGCTCGTGTCAGACAAGTGTCTTCTACCCCTGTCACGTCCATGTCAGTTAACTTTCTCTCCACCGTTGATCTTAGCTTCTTTTGGGATGAGAAAAAGTAACTCTTCGGGAGTTATTCGGTGCTCTGCAGTACATCGTGTTTTCGGTGCATCTTTTAACTTCTGCCCTTAGATTTGTTCGGGCAAAGATCCGACGTCGCCGGGATAGGCTTCTTGGCTGTGGGCGTGTGTCATCGTGTTTTGATGACTTTGCCTGCATGCTCTCCACGTATCTTCCTATATACACGTGTTCGACGATGAAATATGTACACACAATTTGCCCCTTTTCTTCGGGCTTGAGTGTTTAGTGGGAGCATTGAAGAAAACAGACGTTACATATTTTTCCTCTCTTCTAATAACTTCTCCTAGATACTTGGGCATGTTTCTTATTCGTGCATTAACTGCTCATTTAATGGGCACATTTCCCATTCCTCCATTAACTTCCTTCTTTTTCTTTCGAGTATATTAAGGAGAGAAGAAGAATTAATTTCATTCTCCTTGAAAATTAATTTCATTCTCCCTGTCAGTCTTCATTCTTTGTTCTTCAACCATTAAATTCTCTTTGCCTTAGCATTAATCACGCTCGCTTCTTCTTTGTTTCTGGTTTGTTGTTCTCTTCCTGCTGTTTGTGGTGGTGAGGTTTCTTTTCTTTGTTCCTGTTGTTTTAAGCTGTGTTGATTGTAAATTTTCTGCTGTTGATCGTATCGTAGCCTCCCATTTCTGTTGCTGTCGTCCCTTGTTTGTGATGAAGAACCTCTTTTAATGCTTGTATGCTAGTTTGCTCCTGTTCTTCGTCTCAAATCTAGGAGGCCATTGTTTTACTTGTATTGATTGGACTTTTGAGTCTAGGGTTTTAGGGTTTTGGGGAATTTCAAGCATGTATGCTAGTTTTAGGGTTTCTGTGCTATGTTTAGATGGACTTCTAATTTTGTGTTTTTTTTTTCTTTCTTTGGTGATGTCCTTGTGTTTGTTTCTAACTTTTTTATGTTGTACCTCTTCGCAGCCATGTCTGATCGTCCGCGGCTTCCTTATCAAACTCCGGGTTCTAGTCTATCGAGATCCCCTCCGCGCAGAGAGTCTCAAATGGATCCCCGTGGTATTAGAGTTTCTTCTTCTGGGGCGAAGGCCTCTCCTCCTAGGAAAGAGGGTCCCTCAAAAAATCCTTCCGGGTCTCGAAACGCTGCCGATCGTGCGGTTTCTCGTCCTCGTGATGACGTTAGGTGTACGCAGACACCTCCTCGTGGTGTCACCTTTGATGTTCCTCCTCTGCGTTCTGTAGTGCCCGTGCAACATCCTCTGCCGCCGCCTCCAGTACTTTCTTTCAAAGGGAAGAACACCAAAGGTGGTATCCCGAGAGCTGAATCTTCTAAGAATCCTTCTTTGAAAAGAAGAGCTTCCGAGGCTTTTGTTGGTTCGTCCGATCCCGCGGAAGAGGATGAGGCTGCCCTGGTGATACACAACGTTTCGGTCAGCAAGAAGAAAGTTACGTTCAAGCATATTGACCTTGAAGTTTTCAAGGAAAAGCATGAGCTTCAAGCCTTCGAGGTTCGTTTCTATGCCCCTGAGGATGATATTACTTATGAGCTCATCTCGAAGTATCAGTTTGATGAGTTTCACTGTTGACTACGGTTGGAGCCTTCGAGGCGGGTCTTATGCTGCCGTTGTACAAGTCTGGTGACTCCTTTTATTACGATGTGCTTGCTGGTCGTGAAGGCTCTTCCACCAATACTCACAGTCGTTCTGTGTCGCAATTATCGGGGAATATATCTCCGTGCACTGAGGGAGTGTTATCTGCGGAGTAAGGGGGAGACGACGATGACGTGTTACGTTCCAAATCCCGCGGAGAGGGAATGGTATACTCCTGAAAACTTCAACAACTCCTTTGGTGATTACGTCAATAGTAGGAACCGTAAACCGTGGAGTGTTAGCCTTCGGAATCTCGCTGCTCCTCGGGGCGAAATTCGTCTGTTAAGTGAGGTGAGCGATGCCAAACTGAAGTATGTTCCAGGCACCGAGGGGTCTAGTCAGCGGAAACTTTTTCCGGCACGTGAGAGGATCAAGCGTGACCATGATTATGAGTGGCACGCTACTGTTATTGAAATTGTTGGTCCTTGGGCGTACGGTTGGATTCCCGGTCCGCGCGGTTGGCGTCCTTCTGAGAGTAGCAGGCCACGTGAATCTCCTCCTGCTCGTTATGGAGATTTCTGTCCCTGGCGTTTAAATTTCGAAGGCATGAACTTTCCTTATGCCCTCGACGTCGTTGAAGGAGACGAGGAGGAAGGTTCTGGTGCTATACTTCCACCGAAGAGTGCCACTACTGCCAAGGTATGGTTATTGCAGATTCTGGCCGCGCCTCTCCTCTTTTTTTAAAAATCAAACTGTTCGAAAAATAACTTTTGTGGAATTGTTTTGCAGGTGTCGAAGAAGAAAAAGATTGGGCCGAAGCAGTCTTCTACCATTGTGACGGGTGAGGCTGAGGTTCATGAGAAGTTACCAGTCCGGTAAACGAAGAGTTTGCCGAGGATGAGGAGATTTCTGATGGGGAAGAACGCACTGATACTTCCCCCTAATGTCGAGGAGGAGATTGGTGCGGGTTGTGATGGTGATGAGGGAGAAATAATGCCGCGGTAGCTGACGGCAGTGTTATCGCTGATATGTCTGTTCCTGCTGGTGATGCTGCGGAAACTCTCCCCACCATTTCTCAAGAGTTCTCTTTTGACAGGATTTATTCCGCAGGGGAACTCTTTGACGATGCTCTGATTTTCCTGAAGACTTCTCTCTCTTTCCCCCAATGATGATTGGGATGTGCTCGGGGGTTCTGGTAAGGAAGACGCTGCTGTTCAGGATGGGGCGCGGATGATCATGATGCGCATGTTGATGCCGAAACTTGTGCTGATGGGGCAATATCAGCAAAGGGGAAGTCCGTGGTTGACTCGCCTTCCGAGGATTTCCCTCATTCGCTGACGTTTGAGGGTGAGGACGCCATAATGGATTGGCTCAAGAAAAAGGGTCTGTTGTTTGTCCCTCATCCTGCCCCGGTGGTTGCTGGTGAAAAGGATTCGATGCTTATACCCGTCGGATGATGGAACTATCTTCCAAGGCGCGGGTATCTGAGATGTGGGGGAAAAGCTTGAGTGTTCCCGAAGCTACCCTCGTATCGGAGCCTCCTACTTCTGTCGCGGATATGATGGCCATAGCCGATGGGTACCAATATGGTTTTCCTCAGCAGCGTGTCTTGGAGGTAAGTCTTCGTACATATCTCTTCGTGACGATTGAATCCTTCGGTGTAATAATGTTTGCCGTTTTGATGTGTAGATGATGAGGAGTGAGCATTGTAACCATGTGTTGTATCATTCTTTAAAGCGAAATCTTTGAAGCTGGAGGCTAAGCTTCGTCACAGAGAAAAGGAATTATCTGCGGCTGAGGTGGAAATAGAAGAACTGAAGAAAAGCCTTAAAGAGAAAGAAAGGCTGGGTGAAGCGGAGGCTGGTCTTCGTTCAGAGCTTGCTGCCGTTCGCGCTGAGTTAGAGCAAACTCGCGGCCAAGTTTCAGCTTTCACAGGTTTGGTTCTTTTTCCTCTTTTACCCTCGCAGTCGTCGTAATTCCTCTATATTACTTAGTTGTTCTGTCTGAGTCTCCCCACCCTATCTCCAGTGGGTGGCGTCCCCGAGCTGATATGGCTTCGAAACGAAAGGGCACGGCAAAAATCTCGTATCAAAGAGCTGGTCGAGAAAATTAAGAGCGAAGCCAAAAAGTGGGACGCTCGGGCTGAGGGATGGCGCGCAAGGCATGTTCAAATGGTTGATATGCAGAATCTGTATAACCATGACCGTACTTTGTTCAATGGTACGCTGCTGTGGACACGTGAGAATCTGCGGGAATCCCGTGAGCGCACTTCATTGTTGGAGTCTAGGATACATCTTCTGGAAGAGGAATTACGAAAGGCTCGCTCCCTTCCTTTTCCGGGAGTTAAGGAGAGCATGTGTCTTACCAGAGAAAGGGACGATGCCGAGCCGAAGTTGGGGCTCTAAGCAAGCCCTTGCTGCGTCTCGCGCTGAAATAGCTCGCCAGGCTGAGTCTGAGAGAAATCTTGAAGTATGTATGTACAGACTTAGCAAAGGGGTATCAGAGATAAACAACGAAGTCAACCACCTTCGTCACATGGATTCGATGAAGCAGGTAGAATTAGATGCCAGTCAATTTACTCTCACCAACCTTCAACTAGATTATAAGAAATTATCCGCGGAATATGACCATCTTGATGAAGCGCGAGATGCGGTTGTTAATGAGTATGAAGAGGCTTCGGCTTGTGTCGAAGGTATAACCCTATTTCATCGAGTGTGATTGTGTCTTTTCTGTGCTAACTCCCTGGTGTTGTTTTTTCAGAGCTCGAGGGACAACTCCGCGTTGCAAATGAAAAATTTGAAAAGGCTCAATCTTCCTTAGCGCAGCAGGGAACAGACTAATCATTTTAAGAGTTTGGCGGCATCCCGCGAGGAGGCCGTTGGTGCTGCTTCTAAAGAAGTGAATCGTCTATCTTCGTTGTTATCCCAAGCCCACAGCGGACGACAGTTATTATGCATAAGGCTCGGTGTCAATTGGCTGAGGAGACAAACAAGATGCTGGAGAAGATTGAGCTTGGCCTTAAGACCGAGCATGGCCTCGTGAAGAGCTATCCGCGTCGTCCAGTACCTGCTCCTTGCCTGGCTCCTCGGGACCCTCATCTGGTGGGAGCGTCCCTTCAACTCTTCGGAACAACCCTGCTGATGGGGCGGCATCATCTAAGTAGAGACGCGCGGCATCATTATCCTTCCGTTAGATTTTGCTAGTATTTTGTAAAAAGAATATTTTTGATGTGTATTCCTTGTATTGGCCTTGCCGCTTTTTGTAACCAACCTTTATGAAATGGATCATTTTTTTGATATACCTGCAATATCAGTTTGTTGTTTATTTTAAGCATTGTGATGAAGGACACTAAAAACAAAAGAAGAGTTTTTTAAGTGTTTGGGTGCGATACCGAAGGGAGGTACCTTCGTGATCGTCTTGAGACCTGTCACCCCGCTGGCGAACCCTTGGCCAGAGGATTCCCAGACGGTGGGGGCCGAGGCAACGTTCTAGGATATGGGGTTAAAATATTTACATACACCCATTCCGTCGACCCGTTGCCTTAAGATTGGTTGGGTATCTCTTTCTGCTGGGTGCCTTCCCCCTGGTCTTACACTTATGGACACTGATGGGGGAGCCCTGAGAGATTGTAGATTAACTACTTTCCCCAATATTGTTGATAGGTTTTGTTTACTTGAATTTTAGAAAGCTTGTTTGATTGATAGGTTGAGGCCTGCAATTCCTCGTCCAGAGATAGAAACATGTAGAGCGGTCACGCTGCCTTCTTCTTCTGGTCTTCTTCACGCAGATGCAAAGCTGCGTTGCTCCTATGGGTAATATGTTTAAGCCACTTAGCATTCCAAGGATGCCGGAGGACCTCGCCTTTCAGATTGCGAAGGTAGTAGGAACCGTTTCCCGCAATGTCGTGTATTATAAAAGGTCCTCCCCACGTAGGTGCTAACTTTCCCCATCTCTTTTCTCGTTGATACTGTGGGATTGTTCTCAACACATACTGCCCCTCTACAAAATTTCGAAGCTTTACCTTTTTGTTGTACTCCCTTGCTAGTCTTCGTTGATAATTTTCCATCTTCTGCAATGCTGCTTCCCTTCTTCCTTCTAGATCGTCCAATCTCTCTAACATCATGTCTGTTGTGAGATTTTTCTCCCATGCTTCGGTCTTTGTGGTTGGCATGAGGATCTCTGTTGGGATGACTGCTTCAGCTCCATAAGTGAGGAGAAACGGGGATTCCCCAGTGGCAGATCTTCTTGTTGTTCTGTATGCCCATAACACATTATGCAACTGTTCACACCATCGCCCCTTATGTTCGTCTAATTTTTTTGAGGATAAGGGCGAGGGTCTTGTTAGTGGCTTCCGCCTGTCCATTGCTTTGAGGGTATATGGGGGTGGATTTGTTCTTCCTTATTTGAAAGTATCGAAGAGCATGTCTATGTTTTTCCCCTGTAATTGCTTACCATTATCGGACACGATTTCTGCTGGTATGCCGAACCTGCAAATGATGTTCTGGAATATGAAAGTAAACACATCCACGTCTCTGATCCTGGCTAAGGCTTTAGCTTCCACCCATTTACTGAAGTAGTCCGTGGCTACTATCAAAAATCGTCTTTTCCCTGACCCTTCGACGAAAGGCCCGACGATATCTATGCCCCATTTTGCAAATGGCCACGGGCTATCTACAGAATTTAACATTGTTGCCGGCGCGTGTATCTTTTTGGCGAAGCGCTGACATTCTTCACACCGTCGGGACATCCTTGCGGCATCCTGTATCATTGTGGGCCAGTAATATCCTTGCGTGCTTTTTGCTTTGTCGGCTAGTGATCTCATGCCGCTATGATTCCCTGCGTCACCATAATGGATCGTTTAGAATTCGATGCCCCTCTTTCCGGATAAGCATAGTAACGGTCCGAGGAAGGATTTCTTGTACAGGACCCCATCCCGGAGATCATATCTTCCTACTTTGGAGAGTATTTTCCTAGCTTGTTTATGATCCGCGGGTAAGCTTCCCTTTTCGAGAAACGCATGGATCACCATTCTCCAATCATCTTCGTTGCTGAAGTCTTCGTCTTGATTTGCTCTTGACAGGATATCTTCTTCGTCAAAATCGTTATGGATGTCTTCTCCTACCTGGTCTTCGATATTTTCTTCCACTGTATCTTGATTGGTAGCGAAGGAGAATTGAGATGCAATCGAAGGCTCGTATACCCTTGTTATTTTAATAGCTTCGACGCTTTTATCCTTCAGCATGGATGATATATATGCTAGGGCATCCGCGTGCCTGAGATCCCTTCTGCATAAGTGCCGGAACTTGATGTTCGGAATTTGTGATGCCAATGTTTGGACCAAGGCCATGTAAGCTGAGAGGGTGTCATCGTACACATTGTACTCGAGCCCTATTTACCGTATGACAAGCTGCGAATCACTTGTCAGTCTTACATCGGTTACCCCCATTTCTATTATTACACGGAGGGCATGTACGACTTCCTCGTATTCGACGATGTTGTTGGTATGCTCTTTGAATTCTAACCTGAGTGCCTGTACAATCCTTTCTCCGGTTGGGGTGGTGATGACAATTCCTATTCCTGCTCCTTCCTTATTCTTGGAACCGTCGACGAAAACTTCCCATTGTCTTTGACTCGCGGGTTCGAGGATATCCATTGGATCCTTGCTTTCTTCCTCGGCTTCTGGTATTCCCTTAATCTCTTCGTCATTGTCCAGGGGGAGGTCTGCTAAGAAATCCGCCAAAACTTGGGATTTTCGAGAATGTTGAATTTCATGAATGATGTTGAATTGGTCCAGGTGAGTGTTCCACTTGGCTATTCTGCCCACTTTTCCCGCGCTTTTTAGGATTGCTTCCAGTGGTGCTTTGCATGGGACCCGGACGAAGTGAGTTAGGAAGTAGGTTCTCATCTTTTGAGTAGCCCATATGATAGACGCATTTATGTGTCTAATATAGCTCATTTGTATATATTGTTAGTACTCGATATTGTACTTATTTGGTTATTTTATGTCTTTGTAGGTTTTTTGGAGAAATAAGCTTTTGCGGCGAAATTGGCTAAAAAGTGGTTTTTGCGCTCGTGGGAGAAAATTACTATACGGACTCTCACTTTGGATAAGGGGTAACCTAATTACTAAGGGGCACCCCATTTCAGGGCATGTACTAAAGGGACACCGGAACTGGATAGGGGGAGGTCATCTTCAAAGTTTCAAAACTGGATTTTGGCGGGAAAAAAGGCAGCAGCGTCAACAGTTTTGGATCAATGATTTGAGCGACCTAGGAGGCGATTAAATGGGAAAATTTGGTACCCACGGACTCTACAAGACATAAGGGACCTGTTAGAAGCGATTAGACCCATCTAATTGGGCTGGATAAGTCAGAAAATCCACAAAGTCAAGACAGTGCACACGTTTTCTGTTTAGGGTTTGAGATTAGTTTGAGAGATTTATGGGATATCTTGCGTGGGATATACATCAAAACAGGGGTAAAAGTCCTAGAAGATATTTGAGACGAGAGAATAGCTAGAAAAAGCCTGTAACGCAACAAGAAGAAGATTATTCTTCAAACAACCCGTAAAGAATAATGGAGATTTCCAAGGGGTTTGATCGAGTTTCAAGGGGATTTAAGCCTATAAATAGTTGGTTTTATGTCAGAGAAGGGGGATGGAGAGTTAGGGATCGATTGGGAGGCCAGCAGAGAGGCGCAGGAAGAGTTGCAGGAATTGTACCTGCTGCTGCTGCTGCCATTAACAAACCTTGAAGAACACGAAGAACGGACTGCTCAGAGCAGTCTTATTTTTGCAGCGTCAACAGCATCTGGGTGTCGTTGTTTTACTGCAGCTCACTGGTATCGTTTCTTTCTGGACGAATTTTGTGGGTCACAGAACCGCTGTTTTATATTTTCACTCTTTAATCATATTTTGAGCATCAAGTATGTATTTTGAGAACATGATTATATGAGTAGCTAAACCCCAATACTGGGATGATGGAGGAAACCATTCTTTATGCATGAGTAATTTTATTTAATTCTTTTATGACTATTTGCACTATTATGAATGGAATTATGAATTTTATTGATTATTTGTGATTTTGTCTGATGATGTATGCTTAATCCATGAGATTCTTGATGCATCATGCTTATGATTTACATATAATACTTACAAAATCTATTTTTGGCAAAGTAAGAGTCGATATTTGTTATCAAAATAAGCTTTAATTGTCTAGAATTAATAATTGAATCGCATGAGTATAAGAATTGGTGAAATCCTGAGTCCCGGTATCTCTTGATCCTGTGACAATTTTGTATATATTTTTGTTTATAAATCTATTCAAGACCGAGCATCGAATCCGTATTTACCGCAATCTTAATATTACAACAAAATGGCGCCGCCGACGCGGACTTGTATATAGATTTGTTTTTAGGTTTAATTTTTTTTTTATTATTATTTGTTCCTTTTTACGTTTCTTTTTGTGTTTTTGATTTACAGGCTCGAAGTGGAATACTAAGGACTTGGGAACAAAAAGCTTAAAGCTAAAAGCTAAAAGCTAAAAGAGAAGAAAAAAAGACATAATTTTCTTTTAGGACTTAATTTTTATTATTATTTTTTTTTGTATATAGTTTTTATTTATATTTTTTAGAATTTGTAAATAGGCTTTATTTTTCATAATTTTTGTAATTTTTGGACTTTTTATTTGGACATTATTCTGGACTTTGGACAATTTATTTTAATTTTAAACTCTACAGAAGGGTATCCTTAAATACAAACTGTTTGCAGGGAAGGACGACGATTAAGATATCGTCTCGGCCCCTCGGGTTCGCACACGGCATAGGAGTCGTGGCCCGAGTCGACGACAACGGTTCATCGCCCGTCTGGTACGGGAGGTAAGTCCATCGAAACACTCGCGAATCCCCTGTAAGCGAGTTACTGTATTCCTTAAGGTGATTCATTGATTGAGGACGAATTCGGACTGTCTTTATTTTCCTAGTAAAGGGCAAGGCCTGGCCAAATCAAGATAAGGACTCGGATTTCATCACCGTTTCCTTCTTGCCCGCCTTAGGAAAACGAAACCAAACGCAAACCTAAGCCTAAAATTTTGAATAGAACGAGACCAATAGGGTAACGAGCTTAATAGTAAACTCGTTCGAAAAATATTGGTTGCTCTTTAAGCACATTTCAAAGTTCATGATGGTTTCTGTGAGTTGAATGCGTGACTGCGCCGCCTTGTGATAGCGGTGAGGCCTTGGGTATCAAAGCTCCACTGAGCTTCCCTCGCCTCGATTCAACTTACATTAGCTCGGATTGATTCCAGAGGGGTGTGCTCAAATTGTAACGAATTCCTTTTCGAAGGAATAGAAGCTGGTCTAGAAAACAATCTAAGTGGAGCCATCATGCTTTTTGTTTGCTAGATTCTATAGGTTTGATTTGTCGAGTCGGACTTGTTGTGATTGCGTAGAATTCCCCTGCAATTAAGAATGTCGAACTGGTATGATAGAACCAATACATGAATATCGACCTGAATTTGAATATGGACATCATCAGTATTATGACCATAGTGAGAATAGTGACTGGGGACGCCAACCTTTTCAAGGTTATGGTTCATACCATGGTGAGCCCAATTACTATCCGCACGCGCATCAGTCATACGAGCAAGAAGATTATAATACTAGTTCTTCGTCTTTAGAGGATACAATCAAACTTTTGAAAAGTAGTCCTTATTATGATCCTTCAGTTCCTATTCCTTCTCTAGAAGAGACTCTCAGGAATTTAGCTAAGTCATCACGTCAGTTAGCTGAATCGACGTATAAATTAGATGAGGTGAATAATGTAGTTATGGACGAAAGAACTGCAACAACAACTGAATCTGTAGAAGATATCCTCAATAGATTAACTCAAAACTTAGATCCTACACTAAGGGAACTTTCTTTGGAAGAGACCCTTGAGAGGATAGCTGAGTCGACACGTAGACTTGAGTTAGAGACGAATGAAAGTATTGCTCGAAATAACTTGAATTGCCAATATAGTGTATCCAATAATACCCTTGAGAATGAAGATACTTTTTCACATAATCAAGATAACGAGGTTATAATTGGTAACACTACTTATTTAGATAAGGTTCAATCATCTTCGTACTATTATGATGATGAGGATAGTAGTGATGAAGAATCTGAAACATGTAGGCATAGTAATCAGGAATCTAGTAATCCAATTGAGCTTTATAGTGATTATATTATTTCTACTTCAAATCCAAATAATTTTTATGATTATTCACCTATTCAAAAGGACGAGGATTTGATTAGGGATACCACCGTTTTAGACGATGTAGTTTTTCCTTTTGATTACGAAGCCGATAGTGGTTTAGAGGAACGGGTTCATTTCGAAAATACTGTTTTAGAGTCTAGCGACTTAGAAACAATAGTCTTGGAAGAAGAAGATAGACCCGTAGAGATGAGTAAAGATGCACTACCTGATAATAACTTAGAAGAATCTCTTGAATATTTTAAGGACTCTGAAGATACGGAAATTCAAGAAAAAATTAGAGGTCTATCTAGAGAAACTGAAAACTCTAAGTTTGGGGGTGATTATCACTTCCCTAGTGCCTTACCTTTAACTCTCAGAAAGTCCCCACACTTAGGACTTGACATCAATGCCTCAACCATTTTACAAGATTACTTTCATACTCGTTTTCCTGAACCTAGTGATGTCCATAAGGAAGTTCAGTTGTTAGAAACCCATCCTCTGGTTGATGAGGTTAGACCAGGCTATGATACTAAGATCGACTTTGTTTTCCCACCAAATATTTTTCAAACAATTGTGGGAACGTATAAATTTCAAATGTGTCAATTATTAAGTTCTGAGACTAAACCTAATTACTTTAGGATATTAGAATCGACACATTTTCTTAAGAATGACCACTACTCTCACTGTGGTCAATTATGTAAGTCAAACCTGATTGACTTAGAGGATCCTCAATTATTTAGGTTATTATTTTGTGCTTCTAAGTTCTTATTTAAGTACTTACAGACTCTAGGACCTAATAATTCGGATCTCAATTTTGAGGAGTTGCAGCCTAAAGAAATATATTTAGACCCTTTTATAGAACCTGAACCTGAACCACAATTAGATATAGATATCTTAATCAGGAAACTAGGTAAGGGCATGCTAGTCTTGTACATTTTCTTGGTTCACTGCAGTTTCCTTTTGTCAGCTCTTTTTGGTGTTAAAGACCCACAGTTATTCCGGCTACTGTTATACGGTTCGAGTTGACTAATACTTTTCTTAGTCTGGCTGAAGACTTTAAACTTAGCACTTCTTGGGAGGTAACCCAATCTCATGCAACCAGGTAATATCCTTCCGTAACTCTTTCATTTCAAATGGTAACAGTTTCTCCTTGTTCATGCTTTTAATTTCATCTTTAGAACATTGAGGACAATGTTAGGTTTAAGTTTGGGGGTATGGGAGAAACTTTTTAGTATGAATAAATAAACTCCAGAGCTTAGAAATTTATGCCTATTGAGGATTGCACTAACTAATCTAAGTGGATGGAAGCATTTTGATTGTAGGAGTTTGAGGAACCAATCTGATTAGATGGAAACATCTAAAGAGTCTATTCATAAAAGCACAGAGCTCAGGTGTTAGAAATAACATGATAGTTTCACCATATCTCGTTGAGTCCTTTTCACTTCTATTTTTATTTTATTTTGTTTTTAAACTATGTTTCTCTAAGTGATAGGTGGGGCCCACGATTCAAGTTGTTACCAATGCTAGGGTGAATTAGAGTGATTGAGATGAAAAAAAAAAAAAAAAAAGTTGAAAAAAAAAAGTGAAAAAAAAAAGATGAAAAAAAAAAAAGATGAAAAAAAAATGGTAGTTACCAAAAAAAAAAAAAAAAAAAAAAAAAAAAAAAAAAAATTGAGACCAGACCATTTGACCAAAAGGAATAAATTCAATAAAGTCGACCACTGGTACCCTTGTATATGCCAGTTGTGTTGACCTAGAGTTAGGTTATCGACCACTGGTACCCTTGTATATGCCAGTGTGTTGATATTAGTCAGACTAGTATCTCAATCCATTAGGATAGGTTCATTTTGGCGGAGGCCTTCAGACAGATATGGGAAACGCCGTTCACTTAGTAAACATCAAAACCATCTATGTTTTCTATATCCATCTTCTTGATCTATCCATGTGATTAGTTTAGACTCCGAATATGATGTCCATAGTGCAACTATCTGAGTAGAGCTCTGTCACTGTATATGAATTTTAGTATGCTTGAGTGCAAACTCGTGTACAACAATTGGAATTTCGCATCAGGGTACTTCTTCCTGTAGTCAATAAGTATGCCAACCAAGGAGATTCTTTAGTGCCTTCCAAGGTTCTGCGTAGATAGCTAAGCTCTGGAGTATTAAGGTTTTGTGGGTACACCTCTGGTAAACCCCTCGGAGACAACACTCCTCCACTAGGGCCACCTAGTGGTTTAACGGCTTACTGCACGTGCTAAGTGTAGTCATTTTATTTTAGATTAGAGTTGCTCGAGGACTAGCAAATAATAAGTTTGGGGGTATTTGATAGACGCATTTATGTGTCTAATATAGCTCATTTGTATATATTGTTAGTACTCGATATTGTACTTATTTGGTTATTTTATGTCTTTGTAGGTTTTTTGGAGAAATAAGCTTTTGCGGCGAAATTGGCTAAAAAGTGGTTTTTGCGCTCGTGAGAGAAAATTACTATACGGACTCTCACTTTGGATAAGGGGTAACCTAATTACTAAGGGGCACCCCATTTCAGGGCATGTACTAAAGGGACACCGGAACTGGATAGGGGGAGGTCATCTTCAAAGTTTCAAAACTGGATTTTGGCGGGAAAAAAGGCAGCAGCGTCAACAGTTTTGGATCAATGATTTGAGCGACCTAGGAGGCGATTAAATGGGCAAATTTGGTACCCACGGACTCTACAAGACATAAGGGACCTGTTAGAAGCGATTAGACCCATCTAATTGGGCTGGATAAGTCAGAAAATCCACACAAAGTCAAGACAGTGCACACGGTTTCTGTTTAGGGTTTGAGATTAGTTTGAGAGATTTATGGGATATCTTGCGTGGGATATACATCAAAACAGTTGGGTAAAAGTCCTAGAAGATATTTGAGACGAGAGAATAGCTAGAAAAAGCCTGTAACGCAACAAGAAGAAGATTATTCTTCAAACAACCCGTAAAGAATAATGGAGATTTCCAAGGGGTTTGATCGAGTTTCAAGGGGATTTAAAGCCTATAAATAGTTGGTTTTATGTCAGAGAAGGGGGATGGATAGTTAGGGGTCGATTGGGAGGCCAGCAGAGAGGCGCAGGAAGAGTTGCAGGAATTGTACCTGCTGCTGCTGCTGCCATTAACAAACCTTGAAGAACACGAAGAACGGACTGCTCAGAGCAGTCTTATTTTCTGCAGCGTCAACAGCAGCATCTGGGTGTCGTTGTTTTACTGCAGCTCACTGGTATCGTTTCTTTCTGGACGAATTTTGTGGGTCACAGAACCGCTGTTTTATATTTTTCACTCTTTTAATCATATTTTGAGCATCAAGTATGTATTTTGAGAACATGATTATTATGAGTAGCTAAACCCCAATACTGGGATGATGGAGGAAACCATTATTTATGCATGAGTAATTTTATTTAATTCTTTTATGACTATTTGCACTATTATGAATGGAATTATGAATTTTATTGATTATTTGTGATTTTGTCTGATGATGTATGCTTAATCCATGAGATTCTTGATGCATCATGCTTATGATTTACATATAATACTTACAAAATCTATTTTTGGCAAAGTAAGAGTCGATATTTGTTATCAAAATAAGCTTTAATTGTCTAGAATTAATAATTGAATCGCATGCGTATAAGAATTGGTGAAATCCTGAGTCCCGGTATCTCTTGATCCTGTGACAATTTTGTATATATTTTTGTTTATAAATCTATTCAAGACCGAGCATCGAATCCGTATTTACCGCAATCTTAATACTACAACACCATACCAATGCTAGGATAAGCTGTTTGATCTTTGTGTAGTTCCTTTCCGCATAATTGAGGGTCTTACTGACGTAATAGATAGGCTGTTCTATCTTCGTATTGGTTTTGACCAACACTGCGCTGACGGCGTCTTCTGTTGCTGCTATGTATAATGCCAAAACCTCATCAGAATCCGGCTTCTGCAGGATCGGAATTGAAGCTAGGTGTTCTTTGATTTTTTGGAAGGCTTCTTCGCATTCTGCGGTCCATACAAACTTGCTCCCTTTTTTGAGAATATTGAAGAAATGTTTGCATTTGTCCGAGGATCGGGCAATAAATCTGCCCAAGGCTGCTATGGACCCATTGAGTTTCTGCACTTCTTTTAAATTCTTCGGGGATGGCATTTCTACTATGGCCTGAATCTTCACTGGGTCTACCTCAATGCCCCTTTTTGTTACCAGATACCCGAGGAATTTCCCCGAGGTGACGCCGAAAGTACATTTCTCTGGATTCACTTTCATGTGATGTTTTCTCAATGCTTCGAAGATATCTCTCAGATCCTGGTGGTGATCTTTACGCAGCTTACTTTTGACGAGCATATCGTCAACGTAGACTTCTAAGGTACTACCAATCCATGGCCTGAAGATAGCATCGACCATTACTTGGTATGTTGCCCCTGCGCTTCGAAGTCCGAAGGGCATTCTAGTGCAGCAATAAAGGCCATGTGGGCTGTAGAACGCTGTGTGTGGCTGATCTTCTTCTGCCAAGGCTACTTGGTTGTAGCCAGAATGTCCATCCATGAATGACAGTTCTTCATATCCTTCTACTGCTTCTACCAGCTGATCTATGCTTGGCAGGGGATAGCTGTCCTTTGGACATGCCTTGTTGAGGTTAGTAAAATCGATGCATATTCTAACCCCTCCATTTTTCTTAGGAACGACGACCATGTTAGAGATCCATGTAGGGTACTTGACTTCCTTGATAAATCCTGCGTCTAGTAGTTTCCGAAGTTCTTTTTCCACTGCCTTATGATACTCTGGTGCAACTTTTCTAATTTTCTTCCTGAACGGGGGTGTGCCTGGTATGATGCGTAGCTCGTGTTGGATTACTTTCGTGTCAATCCCCGGCATATCTCCTAGCTTCCAGGCGAATATATCCGCGTATTCTTTAAGTAATTTGGTTAGATAATCTTCTCTTCTTTCGTCCATTATGGTCCCTACTTTGATCATCTTCGGGTTTTCTTCCGTTCCTATGTTGATTTCTTTTACGGGCTCTACTGGCGTGAACACCGGCTTCGGGTCCCCGAGGACTGGGACGTTCTTTGATTGCTATTTGGTATGTTTCTGTCCTTCGTTGGCCGCTGAAGTACTTGTCTCTGTGCTTAGTACATTATCATCTTTTGTCAAGCCCTTTCCTGTAGTTTCGTTGAGGAACAGGTCTATGGCCTTCTCTTTTGAGGCTTCTTTATTTTTAATTCTTCGGGTTTTTCGCTGCTCTTCTTGTTCGTTGTTGATACGATCCTGAGTGGCTTGGCACTCTCTTGCAGAGACCCGATATCTCTTGATTTCCTTTACTCCCTCAGGTGTTGGGAATCTGAGATATTGGTAGTACGTTGCCGCCACTCCCTTGAGTTTATGTAACCATTTTTCGTCCAATAATGGCATTGTAGGGGGATGGGGCGTCCACCACGCTGAATCGTGTTTCTAATTTCATGGGTCCAGCGTCAACTTGCAACACGATGTCTCCCAATGGCTTTGTGGGTGCTCCATTGAATCCGTAGATGGTGTAATAAGAGGTCATTAGATGTTCTTCATGGAGATTCATTCGTTTGAATGCGTCGTAGAATAGAACGTTCACTGAGCTTCCCCCGTCTATGAGGATTTTTTTAAGGTTACATCCAGCCACTGGTAGTGTGAGGACCAGGGGGTCGTTATGGTCTTCCATATCTTCTTCGATATCTTCAGCATCGAAGATAATAGGTGAGTCCATCCACTCCTCGTGCTCGTCCACCTCTATCCCATCGATCTTATACAATTCGCAGCGGTCTTCGAACTGCTTCCGTAACCTCTTTCCTATTTGTGCTGTAAGTGAGGGCCCCGCGGCTTCAGAACACGAGATGGTGTTGACTGTGCGGTTCCCTTCTGGAAGTTGGACTGGCTTGGTTCGTTTGGATCTATCCTCGGCGATATCCTTTTGTACGTAATGTTTGAGCTCGCCAGCATCAATTAATTTTTGGATCATTATTTTGAGGTTTTTACATTTTTCGGTCTGGTGTCCGTTGAAGCAGTGATATTCACAGTAATCTTTAGACTTCTCGGTTCTCGGGGGCTGTTTTCCCTTAGACCATGGCCATTCCAGATTTTTCCTTCCTTTGATCTCTCGCAGGATCCGAGCATAGCTAGCGTTGAGCTTCGTGTAAACTTGATCCTCGAATTTTCGGTCGCCTGTTCATCGTTCATCCCTTTGTTCCTTCCTGTCTTCGTGAGGCTGCTCCACTGAGCAATTCCTTTTGTCCCCATTGGTTTGTTCTGCTGAATTGGTACGGTTAGACCTCTGCGTGTACGCCCTCGGGTTTTCACGCTGGATTTCTTCAAGACGAGCGTGATTTTCAATAATTATTCGAAGATCTCCCTCTGTCTTAGGCACGCTTCCATGAATCTCAACAAATAGTGGACTCATTCGGTCTAATCCCCACTTGTAGCATTTGATACTTACCACTGGGTCCACACTTCCTATGGCTTGGCAGATCTTGTGCCATCTGTTAGTGTATTCCCTCGTGGTTTCCTTGTAGCCAATTGCCAGTGAAAAGAGCTTATCCATTCCGGTGTTAACAGTCTTGTTGTACATGTAAGTTCTTAAGAACTTCTCTGCGAGTTGGTCGTAAGAGTGGATGGAGTCTGGCGGAAGATTATCAAACCAAGACAATGTCGATCCCTTCAGGCTTGGCAGGAAGTATCTACAGAGTACGGCATCGTTCTGACTCCATATAGCTAAGACACGGCTATAATACCGAATATGTGCAGCGGGATCACTGGATCCGTCATAGCATTCGAACGTCGGGACAGGGCATTTCAGCGGAATAGGGGTGTTGGCCAGGCGATGAGTTAGGGGCGTGGAGTTAGCCTCTCTCATGAACTCTTCTAACCTTCCCCCGCCTTGTCTACTTTTTAATTGCCTGATCTCGGCCATCATTTCATCACGTAGCTCTTCCATCGCGCGGTGATGCCCTACGCTCTTCTGCTCGTGATAGTCTGACTCTCCGTCATTGTAATCTGGGTCAGATGCGCTACTTCCCCTAGCCGTGTCTCCATTGGATGCTACGATGACTCTTCGGTCTCGATTTGGTTCTGGTGCCTTTGAATTTGCCTCATCAAGTTGCTGGCTGGTCTTCGTGCTTAGGGAAATCCGGTCTTTTAAATCTTGGTTTTCTCTGGCCAGCAGAACTACAACATCTGCGTAAACCTGCTGGCTCTTCTTCAATTCTTCAAGCTCAGCCATCAGTCGGTGATTGGTTTGACCCCTGATTAGGAGTCCCCGCTCGTGCTACTACGACCATGGTGCTTCCTTCTATGGTTTGTACTAAAGGTGGTGGAGGTTCAGCTTTGGTTGTTGGCAATTCCAAATCGGGCGGAGTGCCCACCGGCACAGTTTGATTCTGTTCATTTGTTGGTGGCATTCCGAAGGTTGGCGGGTGCGCGGGTTGATGTGTTCTGGATTCATCCACCCTTTCTTTTGGTTGGTGAAATTGATTCGTAACAAGAGTTTTGCTGGCTTCCGCAGCCTTTGGGGATGCCGCTGCCGTACTGTACTTCGCTGCCGCTGCTCTGAGGGCCGCGGATGCAACGGAGTTAGCGTTCATAGGCGAAGTGATTTCCGCAGTGTCCTGTTTCTGACTAGTTATTTTGGCTTTCTCTCATTTCTGCTTGCTCCGGGTGATGACCGGGGTTGTCCTTGGTGCTTCCTTTGACGAGGCTTTGGATTTTCCTGCTTCCTGCATCTTTTCAATCGTGCTGTCGTTTTCTTTCTGCACAAGGGAATTTCAAACAGCGAGAAACAGAAATGTCCGTGCGGATCGGGTTAGTTTACGAAATTTATTACTCCAAGACAGAAAAAAACTGCCCGAGGGCCACGGAGAACTTTTAAAAATGCGGGTTCATTGAAGGTATGTGGATACGTGAAAGGATCCCTTTGAAAATGCACGTAGATCCTTTTGAAAATTTTCAAAAACCCACCGGAAAGACAAGTCCGTACGAGATCTAAAAAATGTAAATTCATGGATCTAAGCAATAAATCTTTTAACCAGTTTGAATTGCTTCGACAGATACTGCCAGAGCTAATGAAGTAGAGCAATCATATGCTAATTTAATATGAAATCACAAGGAGCGTTAGGCGAATATAAAGTGCTGAAATGTAAATAAGACTGAGATTTACGTGGTTCAGCACTAAGGCCTACATCCACGGGGTTGTTGTTTCACTATATACTTGATGGTTACAGGGATAATCGAGTGACTTTGGAGTTTACATAGATCTGTATATTGTAAAGGACTAACTTACACTCACAATCTTTCTCTCTCCTTCTCTCCCTGATTTTTCCGATCCCTTCACTCTTGGTGGAGAGGGGGTATTTATAGGGTTAGAGTGTGGGACCCATTTCTGAGGGCCGTTGGAACCTTATCTTCTTGTGTTTTGTGTCCATCACGCGGAGGTCTTCGTTCCTTACTTGATCACGCAGAGCCATCCTCGTTCGTTCCACGGGTTGATCGACACGTATACTGCTCGGAGTGTTTAATGCGGGTAGTTGAGGCGCCTGCTCGTGTCAGACAAGTGTCTTCTGCCCCTGTCACGTCCATGTCAGTTAACTTTCTCTCCACCGTTGATCTTATCTTCTTTTGGGGATGAGATAAAGTAACTCTTCGGGAGTTATTCGGTGCTCCGCAGTACATCGTGTTTTCGGTGCATCTTATAACTTCTGCCCTTAGATTTGTTCGGGCAAAGATCCGACGTCGCCGGGATAGGCTTCTTGGCTATGGGCGTGTGTCATCGTGTTTTGATGACTTTGCCTGCATGCTCTCCACGTATCTTCCTATATACACGTGTTCGACAATGAAATATGTACACACAGTTGTAATATGTATAATCATAGGTCCAGTCGCAGTACAGTAGCAACTTTCAGTGGGATTTCTAGTTAAGATTTGACTGATCCCTTGGTATAGCTTATGCTGGGTCATTTTGTTTAATTAGTCTATACTGCTGGTCATCGGTAACTTAAATTAACCAAGTCCATGTTACCCAGTGGTCGAAACAAGCTCCATTGGCTTGGATGTTCAATGATTCCGAAACTTACTTTAAAAATTGTCAGTTTACAGTATTCCAAAATTGAATTTGTACAGCACTATAAAGGATTATATTTTTATTTTGTGCTCACCTCACTTCCATTTAAAATATTAAATATATTATGTCCTTGTGTGCCATAGGGTGTTCGTACATTTCTGTTGCAACTGATAATGTACACTTGCTCTCTAATTCAGTAGTTCCTCTTCAAGACTTTAATTAATGACTACTTATTGAGGTTGGGTTTATAGTTTAAAGAAGGTCACTTGAAGTTTCTGCCATTCACTGGGTAAGGCCGTAAGGGTAAGGTTGGCTCTAATAATTTGTTTATCTAGATTGTATGGACAGTATGGACTGTACGTTCACCAACTTATTTGATTTTATAGCAGAATGTATTATTCCGACATTTAGCAGATAATTTATTATTGTAAGGTGGCTAACTGTGCTCCAAATTAAGTAGTGTGTAACCTGTGAAATGTCATGGTAATGACTAGCATGTTACACAGGTGCTGGCAATAATAGCACTGTTTAGGGTGTTAAGGTAGGGACAGTTGTTGCGATGCATTTCATGCTATCCGATGTAAGAGGTAGTTTCTGCAAGAGATGATTACTACTCAAAGTAGTTCATATCATCTGGTAAGATAAGAGATAATTGCTACGGCGGGTAGTTCATATTATCTAATAAATATATGATGAACTACGGTCGTGCTTGATCCTTTCGAGCAACAGAGAGGATACGTAGGCAGCCGCTTTGCGGTTCAACACATCTCTACGAGGTTGTTCATATCGTCTGGGTAGGTTGGATTGCTGCTTGGCAGTTCATACCGTCCACTCGGAGATGATTGCAACCTTGACAATATATATCTCGTTAGTAGAAGTAGTTGCAGCACTGGTTGTTCATACTACCTAGTGAAGAGATGTTAGTTGTCTCTCTGAGATAATTCATACCATCCGATAACTGTACAACCCATAAAACAAGGGATGATTGTTACTGTTCGAGGTAATTCATATCATCTGTCTAGGCTTGTGAGATAAAAATGGTTATTATCATGAGAGGTAACTTACATGATATAAAAGGGATGGTTGCTGCATATGATAACAGTTCATACCATCGACCTAGAGATGATTGCTAACTCTTTGAGCAGTTCATATCATCTGAGAAAGATATTCGGTTGAGCTTGAAAGAGTATTGTGAACTGCCAGGCCAGAAATGGCACCCCACCTACGGGTGGCAACCCGGAAGACCGTTTGTTTGATAACGGTGGCTGGTATCGGACTACCCTGGCATTGAATTACCGTTTGTTTGATAACGCCGCGTTCTGTCGGGCCTTAATTGGCACCCCACCTACAGGTGGCAACCCGGAAGACCGTTTGTTTGATAACTGTGGCTGGTATCGGACTACTCTGGCAAGAGACATTGTGTCTTCACAATAAAGACGATGGAAATCAATTGTCGGTCTCGATGACCATGGAAACGAAAAATTTGTTCAGATGAACTCATTTGTGAATTTATTGGTCGGTTTAAATAACCCTGCGAAAAATTGGCTTCTTTAGTGGCGTATCAGAAAGTCGGAGCTTGCTAAGCGGGTAGTAACCCGACCTGTTAGAAGCGAAAATTTTCTGATCCGTCGGACCGTAGAAATGATACACGGCCTGGGTATGTAGTTGTAACCAGAAATTATTTTCTTTTTGGGTGACCAGAGTAATATACGGCTAGGTATTTCCCAACCGTAAACATACTACGGATGTTTTTCCTAACCGTTTTTTGGGTAACGGCCGGGAGTTTCTAACCGAGAACCTGTGCAAGTTTATTTGACAACAATTATATGCATTTACGGTTAGGTTATGTGAAGCATCGACCTAACCTAAAGTACCCAAAATTTTCAATATTGATGGTTTTTTCCTCATGGTTCTTAGATTGCAAATGGAAAGACTAACATTCATTCATACATGCAAAGTTATAAAAATTCATTCGTCCAAATCCGTAACCAAACAACGAAAATAGTAAATGACAAAGTCTTAGATAATAAAAAATCCATGAAGTAAAATACTAAAAAGCTACTGAATAGTCATTCACTTGATTCCTCCTTCGAATCCGAGCGCAAAAACGCATCCGGATCGTCGTCCTCTTTCTCATGTTCCACAACCTGTTTTACAACTCTAAGTTTTTTACCTCTTCCACTGCCACCTTGAATTGGAGTCTTTTTACCTCCACCACGTCCACCTTGAGCACTTGTTCTAATACATCCACCTCTTTCACCTCGATCACGGCCACCTTTTTCACATTTTTTACCTCCACGTCGACCGCATCGACCACCTTTTCCTTGCTTTGATTGAACTTGCTCACCGGAGGGAGTATCCGAGTCGTCGCTAGAAGAATGACACCTATCCCTCTTAGCTCTCCTTGGTCGGTCCTCTTTATAAGCATATAAACCCCCTTTCTCAGGGATTATTATTCCTTTAACTCGATTCCGGAGTAATCTTTGTTCAGGGATCGTACTTCTCACCCGAATTAATCATACGGGTCATGTCCTTGATCACACAATTAACTCGTTCAACCTATTTTTTTCATATCAAATACACATACTGTAATTATTCATAGATAATTAAAAAAAAAACACATATACAAACATAATTAGTAGTATACATACCACCATCTCCTCCCAATCACTTTCTTCATTCCTTGATGTCCTTGATTTTGAACTTTCTTCCTTCTTGAAGTGTCTCTTCGCTTCCGGATCCAAATTTTCCACATAAGGATGAGACCACTCTTGATACAATTCCATGTAATTCGCATCCGCTTCGGAAATGCCATGAGAAGATTCAAGAGCTCTTCTACTCATTTGGTTTACTTCTTCGGAATGAGCATTCCAAAGATCGATCGACAGTGCTGGTTCATAGGTCAATCTGACATCTTTGTACTTAAATTGGGAGTTGGCTACACTCAGTTTAAAATGAGAGTCTTCAGGTACTATTTTATGGACAATACTAATTTGGCGGAGCGTTCTACGAGGATCTAAAATGATGAACCCAGTTGAATGAAACAAAGGTCCCACATTGGTCGCCACATCAGAAAATACTCTATCACCAACTTCATCTTCTCCGTCCTCATCAAGTTTCAAATATGGATCAAAAACCACATCATCGATTATAAAAGCATTCAACCTTTTCCCCATTTCGACCATTTCCGTCTCTTTAGCCTTGTGTTGGGTCCCTCGAAAAGGGTAACTTCCTCCTATAGGTTTCTCTAGAGCCCAATTCTTATCCTGAGAAGGCCTTAAGCATATAAAATGGTCGTAATCCCATGACTACGGGGGAAAAAAAGAATTATAAATAAGATATCACACACGAACCAATATATAAAAAAAATAAACATTTGTTATATTAAAATAAAAAGATACCTGGATAAGAGCAACAAATCCCATAATTTGTGTTTCATTCCACCTAGAAGCTTTGCAAAGATTGTCCATCACACTAACAAGGAGGGCGGTGCTCCATGAGTACCTAGGTACCTCGTTTGTTTCCAGATGAGAGTCTTCAACCACTGCAAATAACAAGCATTTACCTTATTTCCTGATAAATCGGGAAAAAAGACGGTCCTAAGAGCGTGCAACAAGTAAGCTATAGATGTATGTCTAGCTATTTTTTCCTCCATAACCACCTCTCCACTAGTAGTCTTGCTGAAAAGGCGAGGGTACCCAAATATACCTTAAGCTAAAACTTTTCCTACCTATAAGTCCTTTCTCCGAAAGTGATTGTCTATTGATTGAGTCGAGACAACGCAACTAATCGGTTCACACTTCGTGTGATCGTCTATGGTTACGAGATCGAGACAATACAACAACGAAGTATGTTTACTTAATAAAATGGTTCGAACTTAACCAAGCACAATAGGATTGCTTATCAAGTAAATAAGAATTAATGTTTGTGTAATTTACTTTAATTACAATAAAACAAGATTCTGTTAACGAGGAAACCACAAATGCAGAAAAACCCTGGGACCTTGTCCAGAATTGAATACTCTCAGGATTAAGCCGCCACACAAAATTAAACCAACTTCGTATAGTTGAGACCAAGCAACTAAACCTATAGTTCACCTAGTTCCGTATGTATTCCCACACCTCCAACTTATGAATAAGTCACGTACTTGGAACAATTCCTTTGGTTCGTATTCCAAACATTAAAGGAACAACAAATCTGTTTGGCATCAACTCTATTCAACCAAGTGATGTGAGTCGGACAAATGCTCTTCTGTTTATCTTAACATAAACTCCTTCCCCAGGTTATTAGATCTATCTTATGTTCAATCACCGAAGTAATTGTTAAGATTTTGCAATCAATACTTTTAATCACAAAGAATTGTATTGATGCCTATATGCATAACTAATCAATCCAATCTACCACAAGGATAAACCGATTATAGTTGGATCCTCTTATACCGAAACAAGTATTGTGCACACCAAAGGTTATGAACCCCAAATAAAAAATCTGTAATATCTTCTTTGTCTTTAAATCTTTTTAGGTCTTCAATAAACACCTGCACACAACAACTTGAATCTCTTGTGATCAATCGCGCACAGAACGGAGTTTGTTAACAATGGATTATCACAAGATAATCTTTAGCATTAACAACAGTCTAAAGATCCCTGTCAAAACTTCGATCTAGTTTGAGTGAATTTTATATCAGAAGAGAAGATTCTCAAACATAAACAAAACTAGGTGCAATCAAAGTTAGATCCTCTTATACCGAAACAAGTATTTTTCACACCAAAGATTATGAACCCCAAATAAAAAATCTCTAATATATTCTTTGTCTTCAAATCTTCTTAGATCTTCAATAAACACCTGCACACAACAACTTGAATCTCTTGTGATCAATCGCGCACAAAACAGAGATTGTTAACAATGGATTATCATAAGATAATATTTAACATTAACAACATTCTAAAGATCCCTGTCGAAACTTCGATCTAGTTTGAGTGAATCTTATATCAGAAGAGAAGATTCTCAAACATAAATAAACTAGGTGCAATCAAAGTTCAACCACCGTTAGTCAATCAAATCAGTCGAAAACACAAGATAAACAACAATTATCTAGTTTCCCACCAACGGTACTCGTAGAGCTTCTCAATCCCAAAGAAGACTTTAAACTGAGCGGCCGTAAGAGATTTCGTCTAATTAGGTTACTCTCCTCTGCAAATGGGTGGCTACATCAGTAACAACACAACCGAGGAAGTTTGCTGTCACGAAGGATTAGTTTGCTAGAAATGCAAACTTCAAGTATTTATAGACAAGGAAGTTTGGACACCAAGGAATTTCCAAAACCGAAAATATTCTCAAAGATATTCAATATATTCCAAATTTGGTTTCCATAATTCCTGGAAACGCTCTATCCAAAATAATGACCGAAAATCTCTTTGGAAAATCTCGACTAGTAAATGCACATTACTAATTCTCATTTTCCTAAAATAAAATTAACAACCTTAATTAAAAGATCCTTAGCTTATTTATATTTCGATCCTCGGATTTTCTTCCTGCAGCTATTAAGGAATAACTTTGGAAAATAAAAGATAAACATTATTGCACGTGTTCAAAGTATGTCGACATCCTTACTTTGTAAGTCCTCTTTCATACTTACAACCTTTAAAACGATTTTCCACACTTCCAAACAAGTTTATCATTGGTTCATTTGACTTTCAAGAACTATGTGATTGATCAAGAAACACTCAATCACAAATCATGGGTTTAACGGTTCAACCAAAACAAGTTTCGTTCTACCTCCATGTGAGTATTGTGCATAGTCACACTAGCTTTCCAAAATTGGGATTACTAGGTACTAGGATCGGTTCCCCACATATATATGGTATCTAACTTATATGTGTTGCACATGTCCATAGGATCAGTTCCCCTTTTCCTAAAAACGTGTTGCACATGTCCATAGGATCTGCTTCCCTTTCTGCTACAAACTTGCTGCACCTCATACAAGGATTGATTCCCCTTTGTGATGTATTGCACCTATTCATAGGATCGGTTCCCCTTTACCCAGATTCGGTTCAACAAATCACAAACTCGATCATACCATCTCAGGTGATTACTTAAGATCCGTTTCACTAATAAAAGTCATACCAATACATAAGTCAGGCCTTTGTGAATAGTTTTACCAAGAACACAAACAAGTCGTGAGAGGTTATACTAAATCACACATATTGGATGTTCACAAGATATGCAATGAATAACAATCCCAATAACGCTTGGCGATTTCCTTTTCGATTCATAAACAAGTTTATGAACTTACTTCCTTAAAACACATGTAAAAACATTGTTTCCTATGATAAAATCCTCACCTCATACCCATACATAATCACGATAGTATTTAAACGATTATGTCGATGTCTTATCTACAAAGTTTAATGGTTAAGCAATAAACTTCATATTGTATTCCTTAATACTATGTCTATCTATAGTGTTCATGCTTCGCAGTTTCGTTTTCAATATGCACGACTTGAAAGATACGTTAGGAAATGAAACAGTTCAAGTCAAAATCACTAACCTCAAGTAGAAGGATGATGTTGTCGTTGTAGCTTCTTACTTCTTCACTTCTTCAAGTCTTCGCAATACTTGTAATGTCTCATATCCTAATACTTTCAAGCTAACATATATGAAGTTGACTCTAGTACATAGTCAAGCGACTCTTAAAATGAGTTTGGATTCACTAAAATATGACAACCAATCTTGATATACCAACGCTTGGTGGGTTCAACCAAGCTATGCTCTAACAATCTCCCCTTTTGTCAATTTTAATGACATAACTCTTACAATCATATGGATAAACAAATTACAATAATTCATTACACATACGCTTTATCCCGAATTCAACAACAGAATAACCTGCATTCATTCAATCCTTAAATGCCGCTGTTGACATTATAATAACAAAGCTAATACTCCCCCTAAAGGTGAGACGGGTAGATTTCATCAATCCGCACGTCTTTATTATACCAATTAATATGATATGCTACTCCCCCTTAGTCTATGCTTTCACTCTTTCGTTAGATAAACGTTTAAGCACAAATGCTATTTTCCTTAGTAATACCAATCAATATAAAATCAATACCAGTCTCACTTGTTTACTCCATATATTTCTCTCCCTTTTTGTCACAAAATGACAAAGAAACGAAAAAATAAAGGACAACACGAAAAGAATCTTACAAATCTCAAAATAGACTTGCAAACCTATAGAGTTAAGCACGAGGGTTCCACACACCACTTTTGATAACCAATATCAAAAACGAAACTATAAAGTAATTTGTTTTGATATGTTATCAAGGAAACAATTGCCTGAAGCAATTTTCCCAATTTAGTTTAGCAAACCAAAAATCAACTAAGCAACTTAGTTCCTTTGCTAAACCGATTGTACAAATACAACCGCTTCATTCGATAAGACCAAAATAAAGATTAATCTATTTCTCTCATCAGGTTCTAATTATCCATATAACTTAGACCTTTAAGTTTTAAACAAGACAAGTACTAGGTTAGTTAACTAGCATTTCTTGTTAAGGAATTCGATTAGACTTGAATAACCGAAACCTCCACTTTGATAAGTTTAACTAAGATAAACTTAGATGCTCTTACCCGGAATCGAATTGGGCTAAACAATCCATCCCGTAAACCTTTTCTTTTGTTAATCCATAAATAATTCATACAAACCAAATAAATCAACTTGCAAAATTATTCACCTCAATCGGAAGCAATTGAATCAACATAAGCATTAAAACACCGCAATTGCACCGAAATTTTTATAAGCCTAAACAATTGATACCACACAATAAAGAAAGATAATAATAGTTTTTCTTAACCGAAACCAATTGAATCACACACACATCGATATACACATAATGGAATAAAACATCAATTGTACCGAAATTTTGTTAAGCAAAAGCAAAATATATATGAAAGAAAAATCAGGCTTTCCTTAAATAGGAAACAATTAACTAACAACATTTTTACCTCAAATTTCACATCCACTTCTCCAATATGTTTGCATCTTCTTCCAGGGAGAATTGATATAGAAATATCATTATGTTGTCATTCTTATGCAAAAAAAAATAACAACAACAACCAACCTTTACAAGAGAAAGGTTGAAAATCGGTTTTAACAATTGCAAGCAAAGGTTGAAAACCGTCGAAACACATATGCTTTTATGTTAAACCAAAACCGATTTAACATATTATGACTTTTTCACATATTGTTTCTACCAGAACCCCTCATGATCCTTTGATAAAGCCTACCAACATGGGATAGAACTTAATCCTGCTAAATCAATAAGTCACCCAAACCATAAGAGTTTACAATATTATGAGATCGAATATCAAGGTAATAAAACCAAAATCAAACATCCCATAAAAATCCATAGCAATAACAAAGCATTCAAGCACAGGCTATGTGAATTAAAAACCATCACAAGAAAAATTATAAATCAACTAATTTTATTCATAATAGTTTTTATTCATAATAGACCTAATACAATCACTGAAAGAAATCAAAAATTGATGTCTATTTCCTTTTTCTAAACTCAGCCTTTTAGATCATCCTTCAGGATTGAAACCGGATCAAAGGATTTCACCGGATTCCAATCATCTTCTATAATTATTAGTCTTGATTCAAGACTAATAACATTGTCATTGACTTCCTTAACTTCCTTTCGCAAATCCTTTTCCATGTTCCTTACTCACATAAAATTAGATCTAATTTTAGTGAAATATTCTTGAGGAGATTATCATTTAGAGAAGAGATCTCTTCATTAGGAATATCCTGTTGAAGTTTTGTAGATGAATCAGAATCCCCATTAGAAGATTCGAGACAAAGTTTCTTGTTGGGAAACAATATAGTCCAGACTTTTTCGGTTTTGCGAGAGCTGCAACTAGAGGTAGAAATACTGTCAAATCTCTATGAAAATGAAATAAGAGGTTTTCCCTCTTATAAGTTCTAAAAAATTTTCTCAAAATCTTTGAGAATATTATTTCACTTAAATTCTTAACCGCAAATCAATTTTTAGAAATATATTTTTTTCAAAAATATTTACATCTATATCCTCGTTGTATACTTTTAAGGGTAACAAGTACGGATCCATGATAACCAGTTAGATGGTCACCTTTTGGTTGTTGAATTTCTTCCCTTGAAAATTTCAACATTCTTACATGGTTGAGGAGACATTATGTTTGAACTTTTAGGTTCAACTTTTAATCTTGATGTAAGATCATGATGTTCGAAGAACTTATTCTCCCGTTTTGAAGAGATCTTTGATCTGCACTTAGATCTTGATTTTTCGGTTTTATACAGTCTTTCTCTCTGCTTAGTATCAGGACATTACCTTTGAAAATGCCCTTTTTGCATGCACAAGAAGCACTCACCAGAATTGTTGCGTTTTCTGGATCTAGATTTCACAGACTTATTTAGAATTACCTCCTTGTCTCTTGATACATTCATACCATATGAAGATTTATTAAAGCGATTGAGTCTATTTCTCATTTTCTGATTTTATGATTTTAACTTCCTTATCTCATCTTGACAAGACTTAATATCGAGAATGAGTTTAGATACTTGTACCTTTTCAGAGCATTGAATAACCTTGATTTTCTTTGGTCGCTTGTTATATTTTTCTTTATCATTCAGAAGACTCACTTTTAGTTGATCAAGAGGTGATTTTATTTCAATGATGTCAGATTCAAGAAGGTGAATTCTTTTGTCTTTACATGGAAATAATTCTTTGAAAATCGATGGAGTAAACTCTTCTTCAGTATCTAGAGTCGGAAAGACTTCAGAGTCATAGACTTCTGCAATAGTTGCAACGTGATCTATCTCATTAACTTGATCATTCTCATTAGGACAATAATCAAGTGTGGAGTGTAAGCATTTCTTTTCCACGATGTGTCCTTGGTTGGACAGTATGGAGAGATATGGCCGAACCCTCTACATTTGTAGCATTGAGGAATAATATCATCATCATCCCGGGTGTCTTCACGTTTATGTGGAGGAATAGTTTTTCCTTTTGACAAATATGATTCTCTTTTTCGATGTCTCAACAGTTTCTTGAATCATTGAGTAATAAGAGACAAAATATGATTTAGTTCAGCTTTATTTTCAGCAGTTAAATCTTCCTGATCTTCGGAATCTTCCGAGTATTGAGCCGAAACCCCTTTTATGGTTTTATAGGCCAGATTGTCCTTTTGTTTAGACAAATATTCTTGATCAAATATCTTCAGTTTTCCAACTAGGGAACTTCTAGATAGGGACGAAAGATCATTAGCTTCAGTGATTGCATGTTTTTTAGAATCGTATCTAGATGGCAACGATCTGAGAATTTTGCATATTATATCCTTTTCAAGGATAGTCTTTCCAAGAGAGAAAGAGGCATTAATTATCTCAGAGAGTTTAAGATGAAACTCTTTAAAGGTTTCGTTGTCATCCATCCGAAGGGTTTCCCAATCGGACGTAAGAGTTTGAAGTCTAGCTTCTTTCTCTGAAGTGTTTCCTTCGAAAACGATCTAAAGGTTATCCCAAGCTTCTTTTGAAGTTCGACATGTTGATACATGATGTTGTAGATCACGGCTTACATCATGTATTATAGCATTCAAACCATCTGAATTCTGCCTTGCAAGTACCTTTTGTTCGTTTGAAAACTCCACTAAGCGTTTAAACTCAGTTTCCGAATTTTCTACCATTGGGTAAATAAACCATCAAAGCCTAATAGCCATGTATTAAAGTCTCGTGATTAAAAAAAAGATTTCATAGAAGATTTCCACCATAGATAGTTTGTTCCGTCAAATCCTGGCGGTACGTTAATTGAAGTCGATTCATGAGAACTTGAGTTCATTCTTATAGGTTGGATCGCACCAAACACAGATTGTTAGATATTTTCGTGTTTGCCTGCTCTGATACCAATTGGAAAGGCGAGGGTACCCAAATGTACCTCAAGCTAAAACTTTTCCTACCTATAAGTCCTTTCTCTGAAAGTGATTGTCTATGGACTGAGTCGAGACAATGCAACTAATCGGTACACACTTCGTATGATCGTCTATGGATACGAGATCGAGACAATATAACAACGAAGTATGTTTACTTGATAAAAAGGTTTGGACTTAACCAAACACAATAGGATTGCTTATCAAGTAAATAGGAATTAACATTTGTGTAATTTACTTTAATTATAATAAAACAATTATAATGAGGAAATATAAAGTAAATGACACAGAAAGATTTTGTTAACGAGGAAACCGCAAATACAGAAAAACCCCGGGACCTTGTCCAGAATTGAATACTCTCAGGATTAAGCCGCTACACAAAATTAAACCAACGTCGTATAGTTGAGACCAAGCAACTAAACCTATAGTTCACCTAGTTCCGTCTGTATTCCCACGCCTCCAACTTATGAATAAATCACGTACTTGGAAAAATTCCATTGGTTCGTAGTTCAACCTGTAAAAGAACAACAAATCTGTTTGGTATCAACTCTATTCAACCAAGTGATGTGAGTCGTACAAAGGCTCTTCTGTTTATCTTAACATAAACACCTTCCTAGGATTCTTAGATCTATCTTATGTTCAATCGCCGAAGTAATTGTTAAGATTTTGCAATCAATAATTTTAATCATAAAGAATCGTATTGATGCCGATCTACACAACTAATCAATCCAATCTACCACAAGGATAAACCGATTATAGTTGGATCCTCTTATACTGAAACAAGTATTGTGCACACCAAATATTATGAACCCCAAATCAGAAATCTTCAATATCTTCTTTGTCTTCAAATCTTCTTAGATCTTCAATAAACACCTGCACACAATACCTTGAATCTCTTGTGATCAATCACGCATAGAACAGAGTCTGTTAACAATGGATTATCACAAGATCGTCTTTAGCACTAACAACAATCTAAAGATCCCAGTCGAAATTTCGATCTAGTTTGAGTGAATCTTATATCAGAAGAGTAGATTCTCAACCATAAACAAACTAGGTGCAATCAAAGTTCAACAACCGTTAGTTAATCAAACCAGTCGAAAGCACAAGATAAACCGTAATTATATAGTTTCCCACCAACGGTAATCGTAGAGCTTCTCAATCCCAAAAAAGACTTTAAACTGAGCAGCCGTAAGAAATTTCGTCTAATTAGGTTACTCTCCTCTCCAAATAGGAGGCTACACCAGTAACAACACAACCGAGGAAGTTTGCTGTCACGAAGGATTAGTTTGCTAGAAATGCAAACTTCAAGTATTTATAGACAAGGAAGTTTGGACACCAAGGAATTTCCAAAACCGAAAATATTCTCAAAAATATTCAATATATTCCAAATTCGGTTTCCATAATTCCTGGAAACGCTCTATCCAAAATAATGACCAAAAATATCTTTGGAAAATCTCGACTAGTAAATGCACATTACTAATTCTCATTTTCCTAAAATAAAATTAACAACCTTAATTAAAAGATTCTTAGCTTATTTATATTTCGATCCTGAGATTTTCTTCCTGCAACTATTAAGGAATAACTTTGAAAAATAAAAGATAAACATTACTGCACGTGTTCAAAGTATGTCGACATCCTTACTTTGTAAGTCCTCTTTCATACTTACAACCTTTAAAACGATTTGTCACACTTCCAAACAAGTTTATCATTGGTTCATTTGACTTTCAAGAACTATGTGATTGATCAAGAAACACTCAATCACAAATCATGGGTTTAACGGTTCAACCAAAACAAGTTTCGTTCTACCTCCATGTGAGTATTGTGCATAGTCACACTAGCTTTCCAAAATTCGGATTACTAGGTACTAGGATCGGTTCTCCACATATATATGGTATCTAACTTATATGTGTTGCATATGTCCATAGGATCGGTTCCCCTTTTCCTAAAAACGTGTTGCACATGTCCATAGGATCGGCTTCCCTTTCTGCTACAAACTTGCTGCACCTCATACAAGGATCGATTCCCCTTTGTGATTTATTGCACCTATTCATAGGATCGGTTCCCCTTTACCCAGATTCGGTTCAGCAAATCACAAACTCGAACGTACCATCTCAGGTGATTACTTAAGATCCGTTTCACTAATAAAAGTCATACCAATACATAAGTCAGGCCTTTGTGAATAGTTTTACCAAGAACACAAACAAGTCGTGAGCGGTTATACTAAATCACACATATTGGATGTTCACAAGATATGTAATGAATAAAAATCCCAATAACGCCTGTCGATTTCCTTTTCGCTTCATAAACAAGTTTATGAACTTACTTCCTTAAAACACATGTAAAAACATTGATTCCTATGGTAAAATCCCCACCTCATACCCATACATAATCAAGATAGCATTTAAACGATTATGTCGATGTCTTATCTACAAAGTTTAATGGTTAAGCAATAAAATTCATATTGTATTCGTTAATACTATGTCTATCTATAGTGTTCATGCTTCGCAGTTTCGTTTTCAATATGCACGACTTGAAAGATACGTTAGGAAATGAAACAGTTCAAGTCAAATATCATTAACCTCAAGTAGAAGGATGATGTTGTCGTTGTAGCTTCTTACTTCTTCACTTCTTCAAGTCTTCGCAATACTTGTAATGTCTCATATCCTAATACTTTCAAGCTAACCTATATGAAGTTGACTCTAGTACATAATCAAGCGACTCTTAAAATGAGTTTTGATTCATTAGAATATGACAACCAATCTTGTCATACCAACGCTTGGTGGGTTCAACCGAGCTATGCTCTAATACTTGCGGTCAGAATCCTCAAACTTCTCCCTCAGACGAACCATGTTAATCTTCCTTGCCATGTTAACTGTTTCACAAAGTTCACCCGGTAGACTAAATTCTTTTTTAGATCTAGGCACGGATCCGCCACCTATCTCAAACTCTTCTTCCGCTTCATCTTTGCCCCACCAAGACAGTCTTTCGCCTAGACGTAAAGTTGATCAAAAGGGATAGAATTGTTGAAACCCTCAAACACAGCCTTTCCTTCCAAAACAAGACCGGTGATTTTCTTTGCATCATCCGGAGTCATTGTCATCTCGCCGAACGGGAGTAGAAAAGTCATGGTTTCGAGCCAGAATCTTTCTCTAAACCCACAAACTGTCATAACATCATAGGTCTTCCGTAAAGCCTCGATTCCAGACCATAACCCCGAAGCTTTTACCAAAGCTACCACATTTGGATTCTCTCTGTCCAACGACCAAAACTTTCCTTATTAGCGCTTTAGTTTAGGGACCGCTTTATCGGGAAACTGCAAAGAATATAAAATTTTGATTTTTATAATTAAATATCCATAATAAAATGAAAATAACATATATTAAGTTTGATTTATTACCTTTGCGTGACAAACCTTATCAGCCCATGATGACTGGTAACCAAACAAGACGGATATATCTTTTGGCTCACCCCAAGGTCTCCCATTCTTCTTGGGAGGTAAAAACACCATAGCATCAATGATTTGTCTTGTCGTTTCTTTTGGTGCATACTTATTCTTTTCCTTCTTGTCCTCATCAACTACATATTTACCTTTATCAATAGCAACACCACTTGTTTCGGCCAAGCTTTCTTCTTCTTCTTCATTTGGGTCTCCATCATTTCTTCTAGAAGTGCCAACTCCAGCTTCAGTTCCTCCAGTAGCAACAAATCCACCTTCACTTCCTCCACCAACACATATCACGTGAAGATAATGTGATGCCCTTTGTAATGGTTGGGTTTACACGTGTCATCACATGTCAATCTACCAGAAAATTATAATCAAAGAACCAGATTTCATCCCTTTTGGAGCGGTCTTCTTCTTCAGCTTAACTTCATATAAATTACAGAATAAAAGCCTCAATTTTCTCTTATAAATAATCTCAAAAATCCCCAAAAAATCTTCAATGAACGCACGCATAAATATATGAGCCAAAGTGTTACAAACTCTCTAGGTAGCAGTAGTAGCAACATCAGTTACAAGATAAGTTTCAAAAAAACCTAATTTCATGTTTTATCTGTGAATATGGAATCCATGATCCAAAGTTCTGTCCTTGAATTTATTCCAGGTGCAAATATATACCATGTAATGGTATATGGCAACTATTGTGCTCAAAAACAAAAGATACAAATAGAAATTTTTTTTTGAAGTGTTCAATTCCAACCTGTACATACTTAGAATGGTTTGACGATGCCATTGATCCTGTCAAATGCAAGATGGTGAAGTTACCACTAGAGAATGGTTGTTACACTTGCAGAGTAGTTGGTCACTGCTTCAAAAATTGCCCACTGCAAAATCAAACCTGCAACAAAGATCAACTCAAATCAAATATGGAAATGAAGTTTTGCAAAAATGAACACAACAAGAACATAACATACTTCACTTGCACATATTGTGATGGTTTTAAGTGGGTTTCAGATGAAGTCTTCATTGCTGCCAAAAACTTGTTAATTCAAGATTACATCTAAATGTCATATGTAAGGAACTTGACAAACTGAAAATGTAATCTGCAATATGAAAATGTAAGAATAACTAAATACTTCATTCATGATTATATCCCGAAGTCTACAAATATACTAATTAACAGAAACATTGTCTTAACCCAAAAACAAAAGACTGCAAACACAAACAGGAAAGAGTATAATAATAATAATAATAAAAAAACATATCCAACTTAGGGAATATCCATGTAACACCCCTTTTTTTTTATCATGGTGCATGCTCAAAGATGCACCATGGCTTGAGATGAAGCTTCATCTCAAGTTTCTGTGACGTAAGAGGTATATTGGCGTAGTGCCAATATTGCGCCAATTGTGGCGCAATGTGAAAGCATATTGTCCAAAGGCCAATATTGCGTCAAATGACACATTATGTTGGGCATATTGGCCTAGGTCCAATATTGCACCACTAATGGTGCATCACGTGATTTTTCCAAGAGCCAATGTCGCGTCATCATGATGCATTGGGCCAGTTGGGAGGATGACATTGAGCAAAATAACGCTACCATAGCGCAATACGCAGGTTATTGGCCTACGGAAAATAATGCATCACAATGATGCACCAGGACAGAGCAGGATGGACGAATAAATATACAACCATCATGGATGTAAATATTGGAATTGGCCTAAGGCAAATATCGCAGCACAATAGTGCATCATGCCGGAGCAGGCTGGCCGAGGCAATGTACAACCATCATTGCTGGACACTGGAGTTGGTCTTTGGGACAAAGTTGGAAATACAACAATCATGGCACTTCAAAGATCTTAGCCATGGAAACGACCATGAATAGTGAAGCAAGCACCTCAAAAACGTGACTCGGTGAGTGTGAAAATGGTCCTCTGGTTTAAGTTGTAAAAATTTCCTTAAGATATATATAGGGAGATGGGTAGTTGGTTGAAGGTACATATGCAGACTATGCACAAGTAAGATTCAGCTTAGTCGGAAGAGCATAAATGATGCTTAGGCCTCATTTATAGCTGCGTAGTCTTTCCAATATGGCATATGATGCGAAGGAATCACTATGCCATGCGGCAAATTAGGTGACCTTTGTGCATTTTTAGGGAACGGCCAATACAGACCAAGCCATTATTGCTTTTCCACGGCCTTGCAACACGAAGTTGGCTTAAGTTGATTGTCCCCTCGTGGATGAACTAAGGTCGGTGCTTGATCCTTTTAGAGTATAGAGGGGTACGTAGGAAGTCACAATGAGTTACATCATTGTCGGTCTATCGCTTTGTCTCTCATATCCTCTAATTGCGAGATGATTATGGCATATTGGCCTCACATATCATTTGTCTCGGTATTGCGATGCAAGAGATGGTTGTGGCTAAACATGGTGAGGCAAGTTGCATTCTATTCCTTGGATGCTCATACTTCTTATAAAGGCGTTCGACGTAAGCATGCATAAATGGCGCATTAGGCATGACCGAAAAAAGTAAGCTATATCGGTATGCAAGTAGCAGATCTTGCATAAGCCTAAGAAAAATAAGACATTATCCTGATTAATGAACCCTTGGCACGAGCAAGATTAGTGCATGCTTTCATAAATGTTGAAACTAAGTAAGGAAGATGGATCTAGGCCTATGCGCAAGTTGGAAGAGTGTGGAAGCTAAGTTGGTTGCATCATGCTTAACGAGCATGCATGCAAGGGAAGATGATCGTGTATTTTCCTGGTGCGAAGAGGATTTTTAAGGCCCGGTTATTAGCATCAGAGTGGCACATCAATTTTCTGGTCTGTCACACTCCATTCACTTGCATCATTTCCTAGCCTTTTTGTTTCTCTTTCCTTGTTTTATATATTGAGGGATAGATACAGTGCCAAAAAATTCTGAGAAATGCTAGGTCATGTAGAAATTGAAGTAGAAGATGGTGCTCTAGTTATTTGACTGCTAGGTCGTGTTGAATATTGACCAATAAATGATGCAGTTCCCTTCTTCTTGTTTGACTTTGTGCACCTTTAACTTTGGTGGTTTGAGTTTTCTGTGTGTTGGTTAAGATGAATTTCTCTGCATAACATTCTATACTTGCCTTCATGCACACTGATATGGTATATTGACTTTCTTTGCAGCTAAAAAGTCATCCTTGATTTTATCAGGGTATGAAATAACAATTTTAATCCCATTCTTTAACTAATCAAGCACGAAATCCTTTATTAATGAAGATCAACAAATCTATTCTTATTTTTGTGTTTCCCCTTACACACTTGTGTTCCAAACCCACTTTTCTTAAAACAAAAGTCTTCTCACCCTCCTTCTTGCTAGCATACATAAACCATTTACAATCATATTATTTTTTAAACCTACGCCTACCCTTATTTCTCCAGGAAGGATTCCTACTCAATTTATATTGACACCTATGAGAAATACAATATCCTCTAAGATGTTAGTAGCTCTTTGTTTCAGAATCTATTTTTTACCTCCATCTTGGTAAAATCAACTAGAGTAAATACCTCACTTTCAGGGAATAAATCTACTTCACGTTCATCCTTTATGTACTCACCAAAAACATCTTCAAGTTGATCCATGTATGCAGGTTATTCATCTACATCCTTATTTGCACATTCTGGATTACCATCAAAACCACACAATAACCCTAAATAACCAACAAATCAATAATAAAAATAAACGAAATAAGTTGTAAATGAAATATACCTTCTTCTTTGTCTTCTTCTTCCTCTTCATCATCTATCCGATACTCATTGTCTTTATCAGTTTCAAATATTGGAGGAGCTTCTGGATCCTCAATTGGGTGGCATTAATCTATATTGAGGTTCTCTAACTGGAAATTCTATACATCTTCAACAAACTTAACTATCTTTGTAGCTTTGACCCAATAGGAAACATCAAACATATCATCATCAAGGTCAATATCTTGGGTTGGTTTTGACTGACTACTACCAGCCTGACAATGTTGGAAATTGGGTACCTCTTCAGCTTGTTTTAAAAGATCACTGAAACTCAGCTTTCTTGATGCACCTTGTGGTGATTTTTCCATAGTTTTTAGCCTTGGGGATCTTTTCGGTGTATTTTTTAGAAACTGTCTTTTTTGATGTATTCTTCGGAGTCCCAAACACTGAATCCTCCATCCCCATCCACAAACATATATACCCTTCATCATTCACCTGAGAATCCTTCCAAAATTTATCAAAATCATCATTCTTTATTAATGGCTCTAGCAGATATGGATCCTTAAACCAAAATAAAGAAATATTATTTTTAACATCCAAAGACAAACTCATATACACCATATACTCAAGCTTCCTCAAGTATGATTCATGTCGATGGAAATTAGGAAATACCAATGTCTCATTCCTTGACTCCACATATACACTAAGTGAACACTTGAGATATAAACACAAGTAACCCTAAAATTAAAACCTAAATAACTCAAATAAACCCTAATTAAGCAATAATTCATAAAAACAAACACTCAATCATGAAAAGTATACCCTACTTAAACCAAAAATTCATGAATTTCAAATATATCCTAATTACAAAAGGGGGAAAAAGCAGAAACCCTAGAAACACAAATCAATTGATCAATTAACTATCATAACATGGTTTTCATCCATACTAAGTTACAAGTTTTAAGAATCGTACCTAGATTTAGAGTATTTCATCCCTGATTTGTGCCTCATCTTCACAACATCAAATGTGTCTCTGAAACCCTAAATATTCATAACTTGTCTTCCAAAAATACCACTGTTTTTCATTAACATCTACGTCTTTAAGAATAACGATTCTTCTCTAATAATCAGTTCAATCTCTAACCCTAGTTTTGAGAGAAAAGAAAGAACGAAAAAAAAACTGAGAGAGAAAAAGAGACTGAAAGAATGAGAGGAAATAACACCTACCCGTCTTTTATTTGGGTAAGATTATGCAAAAATTCCAGATGAACCGTCATTTCAAACTAGTTAAAAACCGCACAGACTCACACCCCACAAACGGACCCCCTGTTTTTCCCCAACAGGACGGGACCCACCTACTTTTTGGACGGTCTGTCCAGAACTACTCAAGATTATGATGGTAACCTCTTGAGGCGAGTTTGATTTTTTCGGTGCCTCTGACCAATATCTGGTGGTCCAGCTGTGAAATCTAACAGAAAGGACATTTAATAAAAGGTTTAACATTTTTGGACGGTTTATTTATTTGGGGTTCGGAAATTGGTCATTTTCTTAATTTATCAAAAATGCCCTCACCTTCTATAAGGATACTAATTTATTTATTTTGGTAATTCCTTTTTTTTTAGTAATTCCATAAATGCCTATTTTATATCTGATAAGCTTTTAAAAAAAACGTCGTCAAATTATTTCGTTTTACATGTCAGAGTCAGTTATTTATATTTACTCGGTTTGTCTGCATTTTTATTTTTGTACTTTTTTGAAGCAAGAACTTTTTATTATATGTGCTTGCATTTATGCTGCAACAATATCTTTCCATGGATTGTAATATTGTAATGACTACAATGCGCCTTGCAAAAAAAACAAAATGATTCTTTACCTCCCGTCATTAGGGGCGACCCCGAAAGATTTAGGGGCGATTAATAAGATAAAATAGGGTCACCCAAAATTAAAATAAAGCCACCCTTTATCTCAATTTTTTTGAAATGTCTAAAATACCCTCCATAATCAGTAGACAATGCTACAATCAGTAGTTTTATTGATGTATGTTGGTTTATGTTACGAAAATTATAATTGGTGGTTAAAAGAGTAATTTCGTGATGTTAATTTGCTACCGATTATGGTAGTATCCCCAAATTCAAATTTTTCAAAAATCAATGGAATTTTGAATTTCTCTATTTGCACAATTGGTAGTTTCGTGATGTTTATTATCTACCGATTGTACAATCGGTAGTCTCGTGATGTTCTTTTATTTACTGATTAAGGTAGTAGCCCCAAATTCAAAATTTTCAAAAACCAATAAAAAGGGAAGCACAAGCCAAAAGGACAGCACAAGCCAAGAGGAATGCTGAACAAAAGAGGGCTCGTACCTGTGGTGGTGGTAGTGGTCGTGAAAATACTAAACGGGGCCATGGTAGTGGTCGTGTTCGTGGTCGTGAATGAATGCATTTCTAATTTATTTCTTTATGTGGTAGACAGATGTTATGGTTAACTGTTGGACAAATGTTTTTTTCAGGTTTGTGGGACATATGTTTTCTTATTTTGGAAAAATGTTGTATTTCTAGTTGTTGAATCAATGGTTTGTTTAGCTATGTTAAGTTTCAATAGTTCAGCCGGCATGGTATTGAGTGAATGTTTTGTTAAGTTACAGTCCGGACTAAACCAGGGCCGGCAAGGTTGTGAACTGCCAGACTGCGCGCCTTGACAGCAGAAATAGTGTAGTTATCAGGGTCGGCAAGGTAAGAAAATTAATACCTTGTCGACGGTATAACAATCGGCAATGTATTAAATTATAGACCCTGCCGACTATATGCAGCATAAAATGAACTTCTCCTTATGCCTAAAATCATAAGGTCGGCAGGGTAAGAAAATTACGACCTAGCCAACTGTATAAAAATTGACACTCTAATGTCCAAATACTGTGCCGACTATATGTAGCAGAAAATGAACTTCTCCTGATGCCTAAAATCATAAGGTCGGCAGGATAAGAAAATTACGACCTAGCCGACTGTACAAAAACGACACTCTAATATCCAAATACCATGCCGACTATACGTAGCAGAAAATGAACTTCTCCTGATGCCTAAAATCATAAGGTCGGCAAGGTAAGAAAATTATGACCTTGCCGATGGTTTGTTAGTCGGCATATGGGGAAACACACACCTCGCCGGCGAGTTCAAAACTCAAATTTTTGCAAGTACAACTGCATTGATTGACTATCATAACGGCCAAATTTGGGCACCATCCTATAAATACACTAGTTCTCTCTACAAAACAATACACACCTATTTGCATATACTATCCAAATCTCATATCATCATATACTCCATCTAACTCTCCTAATACCTCTACATACAACAATGGAATCATTTGATTCAAATGAACATCTATCCATCACCAAAGCATGGTATGCGGAAACTCGAGTTAGAAATCAGTCCTCTGTAAGGGTGGATGTCGTAACCTTTTGGGCAAGGGTATACAACAAATACATGCAAGAGTTTGAGAATCCTAATGGAAGAAGTGTTCAACAAATCCATGATAGGCACCTAGGCATGGAAAATGCGAAACTTGCTTTTTTAACTATCCAAAAACGGATTTTGAAACGCTACTCACTGTAGCTACTCCATTGAACGATTTTTAAGTATTTTTGTGGTTTATTTTACGTAATCCATGTTATTTGATCTTCCTACTAAACATCACTAACAAAGTAAATTCGTGTTTTGTTTTTGTAGCATGAAGTCGTCAAAGCGCGCTACTTGGAGGAAAAGTAGGAAGCATTCACATTTGATGCAAGCTATCACTTCATGGTATCCAAGATTTCGGAGTATGCCCCGGAGATGATGGTGGGTGAATCAGGCTCGGATTCCTCCGACGAAGATTGATGGTTTTAGAAGTTTTTGTGTAGGTTTTGTGGGTACATCTTTATGTAAACCCTCACGAGATAATAACTCGTCCACTAGGGTCGCCTAGGGGTTCAAAGGCTTGATGCACATGCTAAGTGCATTCGTTATTCCAACGATAAGGAGTTAGATTTTATGTTTCAATCAATTTAGTAACAAAAATTGCATGAATAAAGTGAATTGCAGCTTTCAAGAATCTGTCTTTTTTTTTTTGGTATAGTCAAATGTCGGCAAAGTAGTAAGATTACTACAATGTCGACTATAACTTAGTCGTCAAGATGAGAAGTTAAATAGATGCCGACTAAAGGATATCCGGCAAGGTACGAAATCAATAAAATGCCAACTATTGAAACATGTACAAAAATACTACAGTCGGCATCTTCGTCATTCATAGACATTGCCGGCCAAATCTAGTCGGCACTTCCTTCATTAGTCGACCATACCGGCCATAGTTAGTCGGCATTGTCTTAAATCGTCGACCTTGCCGACATTTCACATTTTCAGAACTGAAATTGTTGACTGAACTCATGAGACAAAAGTTTTAATATATCCAATTAATCAATCTAAACTCAATTAATTAAGCTAATCAGATTTTTAAACAAGGATATATTAGCCATTTAGAAAATACAAGGTTAAGGGATGTCATATTTTACTTCAAAATGATCCAGATTTTGTCTCATTAGGTATATCCCAATTAATCTGGGTATACCCCAATTTGGGCAAGTTAGTTTATGGCCATATTACATTCTAAAACTAATTTTTAAATCCCTGATTTAATCAAATCTAACCTAATCATGCAATCAAAAACAAACAAAAATGGTGGGTATTACAATTTTTAATCAATTACAGTTGTTATTGGTTAAGATAATCGTCGTTGAATGAGAATGAAAGTGAAAGAAGAGGCGTTGGATGAGAATGAAAGTGAAAGAATAGGCGATGAAGGAGAAGAAAAAAAGAAGAGGAAAAGGAACTGGAAAAGAGATGGGTTTTTTTCTTTTTAGGTTTTTGATTTTAATTAGATTTAATTTTTTATTTTGATTTTAATTAGGCTTAGGATAGGGTATTTGGTTAGTTTTCAAAGGGTACTTATGTATTTTTGCTATATATTAGGTCCCCTCGTACACATTTAGGACATTTGAATTCATAAGAGCCCTCAAATCCAAATCTTTTGAGCCCCTATAATAAGTGTGTTTTTTTTTCTTTCTTTTATTAAGCACTACTGATTTTGACGTGGTGTTACGGTACATCAAAGTTTTGAACTAGCTCTATGGATTTGACATCGTGCAAACTCTTTATAAAAAGTCTTTGAAAAGTCCAGTGCATGGTTTGACCATATGAGAAATTTATATTTGAATTGGGTGTTGGTGTCTTCTTTTTTTTGGTAGAAAAATGAGTAATATTAAAGAAACAATTAAGACAAATTACACATAGTTTGGGTTGGGTTGCAATCACTGATTTGTATCCTTTCTCTATTGAGAGTTCCGAAAATGTAAGTAGGAGGAGTTCCATGATAGCCACAAGCTACTGTTGTTTTGGGTATCTGACCCAAATCAATAGCTGCCTGGTTTTCTCCTTTAGTTACAATACATAAAAGAAAGTGTTTTCCACCGATGTTTGCATTTATTATTGCTCGTTTTCTTGCTTCTGGCCTAGCTACAGCTTGCCAAGATATGTTTCTTTGTGTTCCGCTTATCATCCGATGTAGGTTATTGCAGTTTGTTTCAGTTTGGATGCTAGTTGCCTCCGGATGAATTCCCCAACTCCAAGCTTCCACCACCGAAAGCACCTCCCCCTTCCTCATTGGTCTAAGTGTGAGCTTTTTTCCTTGTGATCAAACTGCACACACCCAAACAATCACGTAAAACAACAGAGAAAGTAAATATTTTAGAATTTTTGTCCCAATAAGAGGCAACATTTATTTTAATTGTCCCTGACATGGGGGCAATCTAGGTCTTTGTTTCATTAACTGTTTTGGTTGTCGTTGTTTGGTTGGTGTTGAATTCTCCTATATCAAAGATTTTCTGCCCAATGTCGCAGAGCTCTAATGTAAACTTGTCTAGGTTCCTGTTGAGTCCCTTGGAAAACTTTGTCACACATATATACCACACCGTTGAGGCACAAAATGCATTTCAAGGACCTGTTTCTGAATTCCAACCTGCGGGCATTATGCCAGCCAGTTATCCAATCTTTTATTGATTGAATAACATAACCTAGTGGGAATGGGTTTAAGGGAGAAGCAAACCACACGCTTATCGCGAAGGGACAGTTAACAAGGACATGCTCAAGGGTTTCTCCAGGCTATGAACACATTGTACATAAATTTGGAATATCTATAAACCTTGCCTTACTATCATTTGTAGGTACCATATCCTGTATACATTTATAAACAAATAAAACAGTTCTCGACGACGATTCAATTGACTATATTTTCTCTCAGTTAGAGTTAGGAATGGTCTCAAAAAAAACCTCCTCAGTACTTCAGCTAAAATCCTCTCTTTCCTCTATATAGATAGATCGGGCGAAAAGCATGAGTCAGCTCGGTAAATTCCCAATCAATTCCTGATTCTTTCTACTCTGATTATGTTTTTTTATACCTTCTAATCTACTATTTGTTATATATACAGTTTACTTAGATTACTTAAATGTTAGTTTAAATTGCATTTAAAATATTCATCACGGAATTTGTTTTGGTCGTTTCAAATATTATTTCTCATATTCTTAATACTATGCATTGCTAATCTCTCTGTCTCTCCATCATGTGTATGCAGATTATTTATGCTTTAATGAAGTTTTTTTTTGTTTGTTGTGATTAAGGTGTTTACTGAGTTGGTCTTCAAGCGTTTGCTTTTCAGATATGTTCGTGATGGTATTCATGGTTTCTCTGGTTTTTGGTGGTATGTAAATCAGCTCCGATTCAACTCTCTTCACTAGATAAGAGATCTATCCCACGTTCAAAACGGCTTCAAAAAAATCAAAATTCAAAAAGTTAGCATTAAATGGAAAGTTAGTTACCTTTTCTTTTTGGTTTGTTAATATCCATCTTTTACTCTTTCCCTACCTATTCAAAATATGGAATATCTTTATTCCATGATTCTAGACATATTTTAAAGAATTCAAGTATCCTGAATATACATTCAAACTCTAAACCATATATCAACTCGTCTGTAATACACTTTCATAATCACATTGGAAATTTCAATTCAATCTGTAAAATAGAAGCAGAAAACTCAAACCAGGTTGGTGATTTGGTTAATAAGTTTCAACCGGCGACTCTGGAATTGTGGTGATTTGGTAAATAAGTTTCAACAAGCGACTCTGGAATTGGGAGATACTAGTGAAATAGTTGTCTTTCAATATGAAATGGTTAATGAAGAAGATGAATCGAAATGAGAGCCATGTACTATTGGAATGATTTTATCATATAAGGAAGAATGAGTTATGACACTATGGAGAAGTATATCAAATTTTCCCTGGCCATTTATAACTCAGTAGGAGTTAATAATCATTGAGATTAAACCAAATCTGATGATATTCAAGTTTAGAAGATGGGATCTTCTTAATACGGTCATAGATGAAAGACCATGGAGTGTTAACAGACACCTGTTGGTAGTACATGACTATATTCCTGACATGGTATATACTAAGAAGCACTGGGCTTATCAAAAGTTCTTGATCCATCTCAAATACATGTTGCCTGAGCATATGATTGTTTACTCAGTAACAAATATGGGTGAGATAATGGAGAAGGTGACAGCAATATAACCCAAAGATGCAATTCAAATTGGAAGTGATCTTGTCAAAGTCTGTGTCAGTATAGATTTCTCAATTCCACTGAGCAGAAGAGTGAAAACAATCACTAATGATGGTATTTCAAGATGGCAAAAATTCTTTTATGAGAGACAGCCAAGAAGTATATGCCCAATATGCTATGTCACTAAGCACTCAAAAGATTCTTGTAAGGATGCTGCAAATTATCTAGCTAAGGCTCGTGAAAAGCCTTACTTCTTTGTCAAGGTCAACAACTCGAGGAAAAATATTATAAATACTAAATATACTGCTACTCGTGCTACTAAAAAAGCTCAAAAAAGTTTGCGAAAACAACAGTTTTCATTCCTCCAAAGGATGGGATAGTAATAAACATGGATTTCCTACTCAACTGAGGGTGCTGAAGATAACAGACTTGGCAAAAGACACTGAACTTCTGAAGACATCAATAATGCTGAAAGTTCATCAGCAAAAACCATCTCTCCATCACAGACACTCAACCATCTCAACTAGTCATAACTGGAGCAAAACAATCATATGCAGATCCTTTCTTGGAATATTCAAGGCTTCAGAAAAGATAATACTAGAAATCATCTCAGTGACTTGATTAGGACTCAAAATCCTGACATAATATTCTTATGTTAAACTACTATACATGTACCCAAATTATGAGTTTATTGAAACTGAGGGTCTCTCTGGAGGCCTTATTCTACTCCAGAAAAATGGCGTTCAATGTGATATTGTTGATAAAAGCAATAACATATTTAATCTTCTTATTCAAGCTGATCCTAGTAAGCCTGAGTTCCTTCTTACTTTTATGTATCGATATACCAATTACAATTAAAAGAAGAAAAGAATATATCCACCAAATTAGTAGTGCTAACTCTAGCTCTTGGATTGTACTAGGGGACCTGATTTTCATTTAGCTGACACTGACAATCAAACATCTTCTTATACAGATTGGTGGTGTGGATGGTGGTTTTTGGTTTAGGGCGAAAACAGTAAAAGTCTGTCTACCTGACTCAGCATCAAAAGTAGTTGACTTTGATATGTCCATATTCCACAAGGAATTAAAAAATATATCAAAATATGATGAGTGCATATGCTTATCTTTCTGTATGTGTATAGATATATTTATGAGTTTCGCCCGTCTGGATTCAGAAAATATATGTACACATATACAAATTGTATTTACTAAAAACTCAGTATTTGCATGTACGAAAACTATCAGAATAATAATGCGTATTGCAGTATTCCTAGGTATTCTATAATTTTATGGTATTGAAACTCAAGCTCCTAGATGAATTATTCAATACTTTAAAGCCTAATGATTTTTTACGTTATGTTGTGTTCCCAGTTGAACCCTTAATGATGACATGACATGACGATTAATGATTAACTCTTAGCTGAGTAGCATGAATCTCCCAAAGTGTCTTAATTAAGATATGCATGAAAGTACATGCGCGAGTTGTGCCAACAAGACCAGAGCTGCGCTATTCGCAAGAGTATAAAATTAGTAATTTTGTGTTAACGTACAAAATTCATCTAAATTGATTAATTTTGTGTCAATTCACAAAATTCAATTTTTAATCTAATTTCGTGTCAATTCGCGGAAAATTAGGTTTTATGTCCTAAAACGGAGCATGCGTAATATATTAATCCTTATTGGTCGAGAGAAAACCCATGCAAGCTATGAATTAGCCCGCCAATGTACGGTAGGAGTAAAATCCTACCAGGAGTCGAAAATTGGGGAAAAGAGGAAATTGCGACTAAACCCGGCGGTAGCAAAAGGAGCATAACTGCGCCACTTGACCGGACGGTTTTCCCTAACTGACGCCTACCTTGGCAGACTGATCATGTCCCCAGTCGTTCACCTGGATCTCCTCTTTTCTTTCGACCAATCGAATCTTTTTAAAGCAGCAGGCTCCATATTATCTATTGAAGGGACCTCTATTATTTCAGCCAATCAGATCGCTTATAGCTTACCTGCTCCACTCCATCCAATCTAACTAGTCTATATCCTCCTATGACCGGACAAGCATGTCTCATGGTGATCACATGTCACCAATCTTCTATTCTGACCAATCAGAACACTCGAAGCTGACCTGACAACTTGGTTTCACACCGACCAATCATTTCTCTTCAACTTGGTCGGACGATAGCCAAAAGGTCATCATGGCTAAAAACTGATAGAATTCTTCCTGAGTTTTTACTGTCAGGATGTTTTCACCTCCTAAACGAGCTCAAAACCTAAATATTCCCTCGTCAAAAGATAGGAAATTCTTTTCTGATAAGAATGGGGGGGTGCATCATCAAAATCTGAGTTCGTATGAGAATTCTACATCAGTTTTAGTACGGGTCTCACATCTGAATTTTCTGATTACGAAATTTCACGAACTAACATAAACTTCCGCAAATCCTCTCAACCATCCAACTTGGCTAGCCGATTTAATCGGCTTAGATATAATTTGAGTCGACCAATGAGATGTCATAATGGCTACCGGTCGTCCTTATCATATGAGGACCAGTCATCTCGTCCATTTATACAAACAGCTCCTGGAAGCTGCCTAAAGATAGCTGGTCATACTACTTTTTAATACAATGATATTTCAAAAATATCGATTTCAGGAATAATTTAATTATTTAACCTAAAAGCACCATATGCGATTTTCTGAGCACTGACTCGCAGCAAGTCCCATTCTTATGACTTAACTTACTCGAGACATATGGGCCTCATCCAAGTAAATCAAATTATACGAGTAGGCTTTTACATGGAATCCTTAGTAATATAAATCATGCCAGTCATGACTAAGTGCAATTTTCTGCCAAAATACTCGAGACATTAAAAAAGTCACAACTGGGAGATGTTCATTAGGGTATTTGTCTGGAGGTTTACAGTGTGCGGTGTGCAATACGCCCATTAATATAAAGTGTCTGGAATAGTGGATAGGTGACCGGTAGAGGAGTAGTGGGAGTACAAACCATCCAGTCTTCCCATAACCATAAGATACGGTTTTTCGCCATTCACCCATGATCTCCACTACGTACTTCATAACTCCCACTTCCAACGAGATAAGTGTGTTCGAATATGACTTGTATAAATAGGTTTTTTAATATATTTCAACCAACAACATTGGTTATCAATGCAAGTATTCAGAAACCACCCAGAATTTACAGCTTACACTTTGCATGCAGATTCTATATTCTGATACAAGTCATAGAAACTACAATTTACATAATTCACTATTCTGATCTCAACACCTTCTCTGCCTCCCTCCCTAAGACCAACCCTTCTCCTTCATTTTGAGACCGAAGCAAGGCTGGAACGACCATTTCTTGGTTTAGAACAGAATTGTACATATTGATCTCTTGAATCTAAATTACTCCTATGCAGTACATTTGTTTAGGGTCTAGACTCGTTTCTCATCGACACACCCAATTTACTATTTTCAGCAGGATCAGTTTTTACCCTACTACAAATTAGCGACCATAGTGGGAGATTAATCTCTCGGTTGTAAAAATCAATTTCTCAATTTTCATTTCAATTTTCATTTCAATTTTATTAATTTCAAAATGGCGGATCTTAGGACTGGGTCAGTAACCAATCCGGTTGCAATTGGCGCCGATAATACTCGTGGCGCTAATACTCCTGCTGCTGACACCAATGTACCGCCTACTGGCGCTATCAATACATGCCACGACGTTACATCTTCTACCACAAACACCATTGGTGCTGGTAACACCTCCTTTGGTGTGACAACTCCGGTCACCAGAGCCAGAGCTGCTTCTACCCTTACTAATGTTTATTTGAGTGTGACACCTCCAGTCATCACCAGAGCTACTATCACCCCAGGGTCAAGTTGGGAGGCTGAAGGAACCCGAGGAAACCAACCTCCTATACCATTGTCAATCTAATGGAGAGATATGAAGTTTTTGCTAAGGCTCAGACATACATGGATACAACTCAAAAGGAGGTACTAACTTTTCTCAAGACACTGACAGAGCAGATACCACCAGAGCCGCCGCAACCCCAAATGAAGTAGGCAAGGAACACTTTCATGACTCCTGGTGCAAGCACTTCAACATGACGTGCCTTTATAGATGAAGAAGCTAATGTTGTCCTTGAACGTCAATCAGATAGGAATCAACAATCTAATTTCATCATGCGTGAAGATCTGGAACGACTTCTTCAAAATCGAGACAAGGAAAACCTGGAAACCATTCATCAACACCAACCTCCTTACCCATCTGATGTGCAAAGAGTTCCTCTTCCAAGAGGATATTCCTCTCCCAGTTTACTCTTCATGACGGTACTGGTAATGCTCGTGAACACATGTCACGTTTCCTGGAATCACTAGGATAGCATGACTACAATCACGTCTTCCACCTAAATGATTTCTCAAAATCACTCATTGGAAGGGCTTACACTTGGTATAACAACATCGCTCCAAACAGCATAGCCAATTGGTGTGAGATGGTTAGTGCTTTCTACAGAAAACATTTCTTTGTTTCTGAGAAAATCACTTTATCATACCTGAGAAGGATATTTCAACGAATCAATGAGCATCCAAATGATTATGTCAAGAGATTCAGAATTTAGGCGTTAGATTGTCACGATCCAAATGTGACTGAACAACAACTGGCGGAATTGTGCATCAATGGCACCTGTCTACCGTGCTTTGCTGGGGAACCTGCGCTTCCAGATATTTTCTGAGCTTCATGAAGCCGCTAAACGCATATCTACAACAAAAACAGCCTTGCTAGAAAGAACCAGGCCTTCCAGGAATAAAGAGCCCCATGAGACTCGTAGAAGCATACGTCTCATCAACGAGCAATAGAACCTTCGACCTTCTGTAAGCAGTTTTACATAATGAGCAAGAGGAAATCCACCACTTCAGATAGGGGTGCACAGGAACCGAGCCGGACCGATGGACCGAACCGGAACCGATGGAACCGTACCTGATTTTGGACCGAACCGAGGTACAGGGTACAGGTACCGGTCCAAAATATAGGAACCGAGCTCTGGGGGTACAGGTACACGGTCCAATACAAGAACCGTCCCGTACCGGACCGAATTCCCGAACGATTATGACCGTTAGATTTAGGGGATAAGGGATCGTGTCAGTCGTTGGATTATAGGGGGGTATATAAGCTAACATTAACTGGTTACTTGGTTAGGGTTTCAGTTCTGTTTTTCGCCTCTTCTGTGTCTGAGTTCTGAGAAGGAGAAGAACTTCTTCTATCTTCTCTGTTAACCTTCACTTCAAAAGACTAAACAACTTGGAGATTGTCTTCGTAGTATTTTCCCTCACTGTGTTTCTTCTCATCGTTCTCATCCACTCATACAGGTTCAATTTCATTTCCTTACCAACTATTATATACCCAGCCATGGAAATGGAGAAATTAGTAACCCCAAACATTTACCATTGATTCTTGTTCTGATTCTAAAATCCCGCAACTCATTATTCAATTTGTGGATCTCAAACCTGCTGGAACCAGATTTAGGTAAGTGTTTTTTCTTTTCTTTTTAATTATTATTTTTTTGATTGAAACCATTTTTGTTTCATTTTTCATTTCTAGGGTTTTTTTCAAATCTCTAACTATGTCTGATATAAAATTATTGTTTTGAGATATGGGTGTTGAATTTGACTAATATATTAAGTGTTAATCTCTAAATTATTGTTTTTAGAGAACATGTTCTAAATTTGGATACCAATTTTAGTACTAATATATTAAGTGTTAAATTTTCTACATGTATGAATGTTTTTGGTTTAAAAATCAGCTAGCCTATTTGGATCTTATTTGCTTCCCAGTTTGCTTGGTGTGTACTAACAGTTCGTTGAGGCTTATGAGGTCTTTGCCCCAATTGATCTATATATTTGCCTTAAACCTGCAGCAAAGTCGTAAGCTAGTAAGGTATCATGAACGTTTGCAAATTGTTAAACTTAGAATTGCGTAGTTGTTTGTTGACGGTTAATGGATGCAAACTTTATTAGTCAGTACACGCCAGGGTGGTATGAAATATAATGCAAATTAGTAATGCATATATTTGAAGTAAATAAACTGTGGGGGTATAAATTATTCTGTTAAATGAACTTGGTTCATGTTGTTTACGGTTATATGCATTTGATCAAGTGTTATAAATATGCATGTTTGGTGTTTGAAAATGAAACATGAACTTCGTATGTGGTGTGTTAAGAGCACTGATAGATCTTTGAAAAAGATCTATGTATTAACAATGGTTGGACACCACAAAATTAATGTTTGAACCATAGCTTGGTTACTGCAGCATTTGTGGTTTGATGATGTCTTGGTGATCCAAGGAATAAAACTAAGACTATGAATCAGGTCATAGTAGTTGATGTTGTTATCATTAGATTTTTGAATCTAATAGATAAGGCCAAATTAATTTGGCAAGTCTTTTAGTAGGGATTTATTTTTGAAGGAATTCTTTGTAGGGCATCCATCATTGTGTCAACTGCTTAACTCTTTCAGTCTTGTTGCCAAATTCTCTCTAAACACTTTTATAGGTTCATCACATCTACTGTCACCATCCTGTCCACCAACAACGCAACCTTGGATTTACTAAAATACATGTTTTTTTATGTATAATAATTTGATATCATCTTAACTTGGCTTTGGTACAACAGGAAGTGATTTTGGTGGTTTGTGGTTCCCAAACGCAGTCTGCAAACAAGAGCATTTCACAAGATAACATTATTATTTGAGTAAGAAAATCTAGTCTTTCTTTTGTTTCCACACTTGGTTTACACCTAGTGGGTATATTGTTAGTAGTTAGAAATATAAACAGTACTAGTCTTGTATCAGTCTTCATCATTAATAATGAAATCCCATTTCCTTTATGGTATCATCAGTTAGGAATAGATTGCATGCCTATTCTCAAAACAATGAAATCATATCATACAAATATGATTTACATGCCTTCTGTTAGGGGTGTTTCCCAATTGTCTATAGTTGACACCAAAATAGCAGTTTACATGCCTTTTTCTTATGGAACAGAATTCTTCTGTGAATCACTGAATCTGTGATTGATATTAACGGATTGTTGTTTTCTCTAGCGAGTAGCGGCTTAAAGGATTTTCTTCATCTCCCAGCAAACCTTCATAGCGAGTAGCGGCTTAAAGGATTCACTGCAATCACCGTAAGGATTCACTGCAATCACCGTAATAGACTAATAGTTGTTTTTTAGTTTTGTGAATGCTGATAAAATGGTAACATGGGTGTTGAATTTGACTCTGAGTATTTAGTTTACCATTCTTTTGATTGAGTTAGTTTAAAGGTTATTTTAAAATGTTTTTTAATTACTGAGAGGACGAATCTGTGAACCATACATGTTTGTACAACCACCCAAATGAGAAATAAAAAAACAGGTAACTCCATTACTTATTACATGTAATTCTGGAAATGTGTTGTCTATTATAATTCTAATTCCACTGTAATTCAGTTGAGTTCTTATTTCATTTCTTGTTTGATTTCATTTCTTGTTTCATTTATTGTTTCATTTCTTGTTTCATTTCAGTCATAAGCTGGCATGGATGCATCAAGTCAAGCTCATGAAATAGCTACTCCTACACCTACAACTGCTACACCTACCACTGCCACAGATACAGTTGTTGGATCCTCAATGCAACCAACAAATGAAGCAGCACAGCCAGAGACAGCAGCAGTAGATGTAGAAGCTACTTCTACTCAAAAGGGTGGTAGTAAGATAACTTCTAACGTTTGGAATTATTTCAAGAGGTTAAATGTTCAAGATGCTGCATGCAATTACTGCAAGAAGGTGATAAAGGCTCATACTGGAAAGAATGGTACAAGTGGAATGTGGAAGCACTTCAACAGATGCAAGCAGAATCCTAACAAGCCAAGGCCAAAAGGACAACAAACTCTGACATTAAATCCTGCAGCACTGGGTGAGGATGAAGGTCAGTTAGTCTGTACTAATTTCAGTCAGGATAAATGTAAAATGGCAGTTGTTGAATTTATTATAATTGATGAGATGTCATTTAGAGCAGTTGAGGGTGAAGGTTTTAGGAGAATGATGCATGTCTTAGAGCCTAGATTTGTTGTGCCAAGTAGAATGACTATTTATAGATGTTTATTAGACATGTATGTATTAGAGAAAGAAAAGTTGAAAAATTACTTCAAGTCAACCAAGCAGAGGGTTAGTTTGACAACAGACACATGGACTTCACCAAACAATTTCAACTACATCTGTGTAACAGTTCACTTTATTGATCAGCAGTGGAAGTATCAAAAGAGAATTATTATGTTTTGTGAGGTTAGTGGTCACAAAGGAATTGACATTGGTGAGATGTTAGAGAAGTGTTTGTCAGACTGGGAGCTTAAAGATGTGTTTACTGTCACTTTGGATAATGTGAGTGCCAACAAGGTAGCAATGGATTATTTGAAGACTAGTATTGTTTCAAAGACAGGGGCAGAAGAGAGAGCTAAGTACTTGCATGTAAGTATATGTATATGAATATGAGTCATATGACTTATTTATTTATTTTACTTTCTACTTATTTATTAAAATATCTAATACTTGTTTGAATTCACCTTTTCAGGTAAGGTGTGCAGCTCATGTACTTGCACTTGTGGTAAAAGATGCTGTGAGGGTCTACAACAAATCAATTGCAAGAATCAGGTCAGTTGTCAAGTATATAAAAGGTTCTCCATCTAGGTTGGCTAAGCTTAAGCGTTGTGCAAAATTAGTTGGAATAGAGTCTAAGGTAACATTGATATTAGATGTTAAGACTAGGTGGAATAGCACATTCTTGATGCTACAGGCTGCAGAAGTGTTTGAAAAAGCATTTATTAGGTTAGAAAGGTATGACAAGGAATATCGGAAGTTGTTTTATTACCCAAAACAGAGTGAGAAAGATCTACCTGATGCTAATGATTTTGATATTGATGTTAATGTTGGTGAAGAAGAAGAAGAATTTAGTGAAGAAGAACAAGAAGAAGTTGAGGTGACAGGGAAGAAGAAGGCACAAAAGAAGAAGAAGAAGGTAGTAGTGAGGAAACCTGCTCCATGTGAAGAGGACTGGATCTTTGCCAGAGGACTTGTCAAATGTTTGAAAGTATTCTTTGATGCCACTGTTGCATTTTCAGCCTCGACTAAGGTAACAACAAACACTTTCTTATGGCAATTAGTTATCATATATGAGCAACTAGTTGAGTTTAGAGATAATGTAGATGAAGATCCTTTTATTGCTACTATGGCTGGAAAAATGTTTAAGAAGTATAACAAATATTGGGGTGATTATGCAAAGATGAACCCTACAATCTTTTTTGCCATGTTGTTAGATCCTAGAGAGAAAGAAAAAGGACTACAATTTGCTCTTGATCTCTTGTATGGGAAGATTTCTTCTAAGGTTGAATCTGTTATGAAGCTTGTTAAGTTGGATTTTAAGATTCTATTTGAAGAATATAAGGATGTTTATTCAGTTCATGAGGAGTCAAGTAGTTCTATCCAGGGACAAGCCAAAGCAGTGGTAAGTAAACCAGTGACAGGGCCAAGTCGTATGAAAGAGTTGATGTCAAGGAGTAAGAGGTTCAAGAAAGGCCCAAATGATGATGAGGGAAAAACAGAGTTGGATAAATATTACATTGACGAGTATGAACAAGGTGAAGGAGAAGATGATGAGGAGGAGTTTGACTTATTGGGTTGGTGGAAGACCAACAGTACAAAGTATAAGATACTTGGACATATGGCTAAGGACATATTAGCCATTCCTGTGTCTTCTGTTGCCTCTGAGTCTGCTTTTAGCACAGGAAAGCGAGTCTTAAGTCCTTGTAGAAGCTCTTTATCTACAAGGACAGTTGAGGCATTGCTTTGCACACAAAGCTGGCTAAGGAAGCCAATACAACTTGATCTTCTATCTGATTACATACCAGATGATGATGTTGAAATTGAAGAAGGTAACATATTACATTATTACTTGTGTTTGGCAGTAATAGATATAGTCTAATGGTTACTAACTGCTATTATTTTTTTTTTGCAGCGTTACTTGGTCCTATCAACAATGATGACACCACAAGTGTTGCTGACATGGATTAGAAGATCAATATTCAAGGCTACTACAGCACTGCTAGACTGCTAGTTGTTCTTTTATCAGATTTTCTCATTTTCAAGACTTAGTGTGTGTCTGTGACTACTGCTACTTCTTTTTTAAGATTTTCAAGACATTGTTTGTTTGGTTTGCCATTAATATTGCTACTTATTAGTTGTTGCTTTGAGATATTGAAAAATAGGTAAAAAAGTAAAAAAACATGGCAGTAGGGTTTTTTTTTTTTTTTTTTCCCCCTGAAATGGAACCGGAACCGGTACTGGTACCGACCGACCGGCCGGTCCAAAATGGAACCGGAACCGAGGTACTCGGTACCGGGACCGGTCCATTTTTTTGGTACCGAAGGGTGTAAGGTACAGGTACTCGGTCTCGGCAAGAATCGAGCCGAACCGTACCGTGTGCACCCTTAACTTCAGAGATGTGACCTGCGTGTGCATCCCCACCAGCATCTCTAACTCCAGTACCATAGGCGCGACTTCCGCAATGAGAAAACCAGTCCAACTTACAACATATCTGGCTCGGCGGAAACAACGTCAAGAAAAGACACGCTTTCAGGATTTCCTCTCTCATGGAAGAAGTAGTTAAATTACTGGAGGGGATTGCGCCTAGGGACTGAAGGGGTACACACGGACTTTCTCCATGTCAGGAACTTCATCATAGCACAACCCATCAATTAATTCGCTCGCATATAAGAACTTCACTACAAAGGAACGATCCAAAGATGATAAAGGCAAAAGAGGTATGGTTGGGGACTACTCAACACTACTCATCCCAAAGATGCTGAATTTAGAGAGACGCGTGCACGTTATCATTGTCATTTCAAGATTCCCAAAGACGTAGACATACTCAAGAGAGCAGACATATTGTCAAAACCCGGTGATGCGCCTGACCGTTTATGAAGCACAACGCAGACGCGAAGACGGCTCCATGATCGGAAGCTCATACGATCCTCATCAACATCGGATTCAACTCCTTCCATAAAGTTATCGTCAACTATAGGTTGATTGATCATGTTCATGAATCCTACCTTACCATTTTGAGATTGTCATTGAGATTAAGGAAGCCTAATAAGTTTTACATGCCTCAGTCGACATCAAGGAAACTATCGGCTCCATCACCAACTTCTCCCGCGTCTCTTACTCCCTACCCTGGTGTTGCCTGTTACAAATCGAGTCATCATCTCATGCTATTATTCTCGCTCGATGCGCCTGTCCATATTACCGATGCTATCTCTAAGGAACGAAACGAGCTCTATCACTATATGTGGACTGTCCTGCTTGCCTATTACAGCAGTGAAAACAAGCAATATTGTCTTCTTTCGGAATATCATCACTTGGCATATGTGAAGCAACTTCCTGGAGAGGATGCAAGATCGTAAATCCAAAGGTTCCACACACAAGTAAGCATTACTGAACAACTCGCTTTACAACCAGCTATTCTTCATCCCATCAAGACCTGGGAACTTGATCCGTCTATCAATCCAATTGTGACTGGTGATGTGAAATGGAAGGTTTATCCCTTTCAATATTTTATGTTTACAAACTATTTCAAAGCAAGGTCTCGAAAAAACTCAAAATCTTTGAAAACCAATTGCCTACTTGTTCAAAACCAGAAAATTAAACCATAAAATAAGCATCTTCTGTCTTTCAAAACACCTAAGAGAGAAGGTTCTAAGAATAGAATAAAGCATTCAAAGGAAATCATCTAGCAGCAACTCGTCCATTTTAGAGAAAACATCATTATCTTCTAGAGAACAGCCTGCTTCGCCTTCATCTCTTGAGACAACTTCTCAAATTCTGCTTCTTTCTGATTAATGGAGTCCATAGAATGGGATACGCCTATTTTGGATCGCAACTTCTTGGCATCAGAAAGTCCTCACAAAACCAAAAGACATTGAATCTGAAGTCCGAACACATGTCCAGATGATATTCCCAATTTGCGATCATTCCTTCAGAAGCAGCATGCCTGGTCATACCATGCATCTTATTCCCTGAAGATAAAGCTTCCTCTATGCACTTTGCTACCACAACACCGCTCCTGGATTTTTTAATTATAGAAATATGACCGTACCTCTGCCATATTCGAGTATACAATTCAACACAATTAGCCGGCATGCTGAATCCTCCGACTAGCACATGATATACAAGAGGAGCATCAAATGGAGGGTTGAAGATGGCGCCTGCAATAGAATGAACAAATATTGCCTTTTCGTTCCCGAGGGAACTACCATTGGGAATATTCACGTCCACGGTCATGATACTGATACCTTCATCTTCCCTAGAAGGTGCAGTCACATCCTCAACATCATTGGTCGCTTTCATCCCTGGATTATCTCTCGGTCCTTCCTGCAACACATCATCCCAAATAATGGAATTTCTCATTTTCTTCTGGAGGTGTCTTGAACGCGTTGTCATCCCGGCTACCTGCAGCTAGCGCAAGTCTAACAAACGCATTCATCTTCCCAGAGCACTAAAATTATGGAAAAAGTTGAGCAATATTAGTTCAAAGATAGCCACATAATTCAGCCAGTCAAATGAAAACGTGTACATACTTGTACATTCAAAAAAATTAAAGATCACTATAGATGTTTGGGTACTACCTGCAAGCCTTTTGACCTAGTCTCTCTTTCCTGGGAACCGATCTCGAGTTTACCTCTACCCTGCCTATGTCTCACACGGTTTTCTTCCTAAAATACTAAGAAAGTCATGCAGACGCTGAAATGTATGTTAATGAATTTCAAGACAAGAAGAGACATGGAACTCTACCTGAGTTGGTTCATCAGAAGCTTCACGTTTACTGAAAGGGAGGGGTTTCGACCTGGGTGGTTCTCTATAATATCGGAAGAAGGCTTGCCACGTGATACCGTTACGAATGCCTACAAGAATTAGTGAAGATCAAGAAACTCATTGCGCTAGAATTCTTTATATTCCGAGGTTACCATCGGTCTTCTGCTGAAGAGCAAGAATAGAAGGATTTTTTCTTCCGTGTAAGCACTCATTCCACGATGAAAGATCCCATGAAGAGCAAGATGGACTTACCTACCTTGTCCATGATGGTCAGCTGTGGTGAAAGTGGTCTTGTTGATCGAAACAAGATAGGAAGGAGCAAATCTCCCTTTATACATGACAGTCCAAGTCCGTGGAGGAGAAGAACTTTCCCCTTTGTTTGCACACATGGACCTGGATGTACCCAACCAAGCTTAATTCCCTATCCGGTCAATCCTCCTTCTGTATCTGTGACTAGCCGACGTCAATATGCTAGGAGGATGATTGTTGTTTTCCTCTAGGATGAGTGTTGCTTGCTTCTGAACCGACGATTCGTTGGTCATGGCCCAAGCCGACTGCTCTCTCCCTGGTAACATCTGTCTACTTTATCTTATGAGTTTTATTTTCATTTGTCACCGTCTAGTGCTTATCTTGTAACAAGGTCGACGTTACGTGCTAAGCAGGGGACTTAATGTCGGTGGTGGTTTTTGGTTTAGGGCGAAAACCGTAAAAGTCTATCTACCTGACCCGACATCAAAAGTAGTAGACTTTGATATGTTTATATTCCGCAAGGAATTAAAAAAATATATCAAAATATGACGAGTGTCTATTCCTCTCTTCATGTATGTGTATAGCTATATTTATGAGTTTTTCCGAGATGGATTCAGAAAATATATGTATACATATACAAATTGTATTTACTGAAAAACTCAGTATCTACATATACGAAAATTATCAGAATAATAATGCATATTGTAATATTCCTAGGTATTCTATAATTTTATCGTATTGAAACTCAAGCCCTGGATGAATTATTCACTAGTATAGAGCCTGATGAGTATTTACTTTATGTTGCGTTCCCAGCTGAACCCTTAATGATGACATAACATGATGATTAATGCCTGGAAAAATAGTGTGAAAGGATGACCTACTTTTCAGCTTGTTAATAAGCTCAAATATATATCAGAAGAGATCTTTCCATCTGGAATAGAGAACAGTTTGGTGACATAAATCAGAAAGTTGACAATCTTCAAAAAGAGCTGGATTCACTTCAAAATCAAGTACAAAACTCTAATACTCATTCTAAGATTATCAACATAAATCAAGAGTTAAGCAAATTGCACAAGTTCAAGTGTGAATTCTATCAACAAAAATAAAGAGATCACTTCATCAAGGATGTGGATAACAACAGTAAGTATTTTTACTCTAAAATCAACAGAAGGAACATTAGGAACAACATTGATTCAATCAAGGATCAGAATAATAACTAGTTACAAACAAGAGAAGAAATTGATCAACATCTCGCTTATCATTTCAAGATCATAAGTACTTTTGTGGTCCCAACTCTGGATGAAAGTCTATACAATGTGATACCTATAATCATCAATGTTGAAGATAATGCAATTCTTATAAGGCTATCTTCTCATGAAGAAATTCATTCTACTATCAAAAGCATGGAAAACTGGAGTGTACCTGAACCTAAAGGATTTCAAGCAGATTTCTGCTCAATGGTTACCAGATTCTTTCAAACCAAGCACTTTCTTAAGCAAATCAACCAGATTTACATCTTCCTTATTACTGAGAAGAAGAAAGTTGTATGTGTTGCTGATTATAGACCAATAGGTCTATGTAATACTTCCTATAAGATAATTTCCATGATTTTGGTCAACAGAATGAAGCCGTTAATGGAGAATATTATTTCTCCATTTCAGGCTGCTTATGTTTTTGGAAGATTAATTAGTGACAAGACAGTAATTGCTCAGGAAATCATACATTCAATGAAGATGAAGAGAGGTCAAATAAGATGGTTGGATCTAAAGCTAAATATGTCAAAATATTTTGACAGGCTAGAATGGGGATTCTTGGTTAAGGTTCTTCATTATTTTGGTTTATGTGATGACTTTTGTGACTTGGTGTTTCAGTATATAAGCACAACATTTTTATCAGTCATGTTAAATGGGTCTCCTTACGAAGCATTCAATCCATCTAGAGGCATTAGGCAGGGTGATCCTGTCGCACCCTACTTATCATTCAATCCATCTAGAGGTATTAGGCAGGGTGATCCTGTCGCACCCTACTTATTCATTCTTGCCATGTAATTATTATTAAGGCATCTCATTGCTTCTCAACAGGATAACAGTGTCAAAGGTATTAAAGTGTTTAACACCTTTCATTAATTATCTCAATAAGGAAGATGAAATGGTCTGGATGCCTGTTAAGAATGGAGTCTTCTCTTAAGAGTATTTATAACATGCTCACAAAGTGCCAAAGTCAAGTTCAAATTAATGGGAGTACTATTAACACTTCAGTCGGGAAGAATTCATGGAGTTGAAATGTTGCCCATAGAATAAAGTTTTTTGCCTAGAAATATAGAATCGAGCTCCGTTTGATCTCCCAGAATTGGAAGTTGAATTAGTTGCAGAGTGCTTAATTCTACTAGGAATAATTAAGTTTGCATCTTGTAATGACGGCATTGATTTTAGATGTGGTATATGTGGACTCGGTGAAGAAACCATGGAACACTTAATTTTCGAGTGTTCCCATACAAGATCAATTTGGAGAGGTATCAATATTGATATTGATTCTGTTACAATAACTTGCAACAGTGTCTCAGAATGGGTCTTAAGTTGGTTTTCTGCTAGGAACTATGCCACTGATGAAAAGGCTTTACACTCTTATGCTAGGAATCTGGGTGTTGTGTAAGGATCGATGTGAATTTTTCCCCATGGAGTATCTCTTAACCATTACTCTTCTTTGCATAAAGTTAATTATCATCTTGTCGCTCATTTGTATAGCTCAGGAACATCACCTATAGCATTTTCTGATAACTGCATATCTAGATGGACTCCACCTATAGAAGGTGTTTTGAAATTTAATGTTCATGCTGCAAATGATCATGACACTAACCAACTTGGGACTGGTATTGTTTTACATGATCACACGGGACAGTGTAAGGGTGTCAGGGGAGAATAGGCAGATGGGGTATTAAATCTTGAGATGGGAAAATGCACGGCGATACGAGAAGCTTTGAGTTGGGCAAAGAGATTGCAATCCTCAAGGGTTCATGTGGAAGCTGATGCAAAGCTTGTTGTGACGGATCAGAAAAAAAATTCGCTTCCAAAGGGTCGGGTTACGACCCGCTTGGCAAGCCCTGACTTCTCGATATGCCACTAAAGAAACCAAATTTACGAAGGGTCACTTAAACCGACAATTGATTCCCATCATTTTTACTGTGAAGACGCAATGTCTCTTGCCCGAGTAGTCCGATACCAACCACCGTTATCAAACAAACGGTCTTCCGGGTTGGCACCCGTAGGTGGGGTGCCAATTAAGGCCTGACAGAACGCGTTGTTATCAAACAAACGGTGATTCAATGCCAGGGTAGTCCGATACCAGCCACCGTTATCAAACAAACGGTCTTCCGGGTTGCTACCCGTAGGTGGGGCGCCATTTCTAGCCTGGCAATTCACAGTACTCTTTCAAGCTCAACCGACTATCTTTCTCAGATCATATGAACTTCTCAAAGAGCTAGCAATCATCTCAAGGTCGATGGTATGAACTGCCATCATATGCAGCAACCATCATTCTCATATCATGTAAGTTACCTCTCATGATAATAACCATTGTTAACTCACAAGCCTAGACAGATGATATGAATTACCTCGAGCAGTAATAATCATCTCTTGTCTTATGAATTGTAAAGTTATCAATAGTATGAATTATCTCCAAGGGACAACTATCATCTCTTTACTAGGTAGTATGAACAACCAGTGCTGCAACTACCTCTACCAACGAGATATATATTGCCAAGGTTGCAATCATCTCCGAGTGGATGGTATGAACTGCCAAGCAGCAACCAACCCTTCCCAGACAATATGAGCAACCTGTAGATTTGTGTTGAACCGCAAAGTGGCTGCCTACGTACCCTCTTCGTTGCTCGAAGGGATCAAGCACGACCGTAGTTCGTCACTAATTTATTTAGATAATATGAAGTACTTTTAAGAGTAGCAATTATCTCTTAGATGAAATGAACTGCTACTGTACAGTAACCATCTCTAACATTAAATAGCAGTATAGATATTATGAAATTCCCCAACAACAACTATCTCATACTTGTCACATCACCAACAGTTTCGCAGCACATCCATGTTAAGTACATAACTTAAAATACAAAAGTCATATAAGTGGATATTTCAAGACATGAGTCTGTGCTAACACTGGAAAAGCAAAGAAGTGGTAAACCAATTTCAAAGCTACAGCAACACAAGGTACAACATCTTAAAGTCAAGGGGGAAAATGTAATGTAAACCATAGTTCAAACTTCTTCCCACAATCAACTGCAACCACCACCAGTTCATTTATCCTTTACCGGAACATTTTCACAAATCATTAGAAACCTAAATCTAACATTTAAGGAATTTTGCTAGTTAATTAGCTAGCCCCTCATAGCCTAATAGTTTCTCAAAGTGCCACCAATGACTATGAAACAAATTATTGTCCACTACTAGGTCCAAAAGGAATATACTGGGCAACATCAAAATGAGATATGCCGGGATTTTCTAGAAAACCAAACTTAGCCAGTCTAGAATGTAATACAAACAAAAATGGTATCACCCTGTTTAAGAACTATGTGCCATCATTTACTGATACACCGAATCCAACAAAATACTGAAATAACAAGGTTTTCACAATATAAATCTTAGCCTAGCAATAAGAATATCACATTTCTCATCTACTAGAATCAAATTGGTTACCAACCAAAATAGTCGCAGGGCAATAGAAGCTAGGAAAATAACATTTTAGAAGTTGTCAAGAACCAACAGATGGACAGACATAATTCTCAATCTTCATTTACAAATAGCTACCATCATTGATATTACATTACTAAGTATGTAATAAAGATCCATGCAGAATCTTGTACATCCTTGTTCAATTTATATACTCAAAATCAAGTCCAAAGTAATTTATAAAAGAGCTACTTTGACTGTAAGAAGGAAGTTATAGTTCATACTAAACTTGAGCAGGGTCGAGTCAGATTGATGTTTTTGTCTGCCACTAAGCAGCAATAATATAACCAATACGATTGGGAAATAATCATGCTAAGACACAAGTAAAAATATACACTCCCATGTCCATGGATTCATCATTGTAAATGGTATTTAGCCCCCGTAACTATTATTACCAAAACAATCCCAACAAATTATAGACATCTCGTCGTAGCATCTTTATGATCGTAGTTCAAGTACACATGATAAGCACACAAATAATTTAAGAACCCATCTACTTTAAACTTAAGTTCAGCACCAATGTCTTTCCAATCTAGATCGAGTTCTCAAAATTAATCCAATTAACATAACCAACACGAACTCATACTGATAAACAAGTCACTATTGCTAATGCACAGAAGTTGGCACTTTCACATTCCATAGGCCTAACAGAACTAATTTCATTAGATTCACATACATATTAGTTTTGAACTAAACAAACCAACACCCTTAATTTCTTAATTAGTTCACAAGTAGGTCGGAACACCATTCATAACTCCAATATTTAACAAATGCCACAATAGCTAGCTAGTACTGTACATGCAATTTAATGTAGACATAAACCCTGTGATCAAAAGCAAATTTAGTCAGCCGTAAATCCAATAGGTTACTGTATCCTTTTGAAACATTTTATACCAAAGTAATTGGACTTGTGTTCTAAATTTTGTTACCGAATTTAATTCCAATCTATAAACTACAATCACGACTCACAATTCAAACAGAAACATCCATGGCTTGGGGTACTTACCATGATCCATTTCTTTTGAAATTTTAACAGATGAATCATAACAAAAATGGGTTTATCATATCCAAAAATCATAGAAGTGTATGTAGCCTAAGTTCCTCTTTTCAACCTCAAGATCTCTACCATGTTGTATAAATCCTGTCCAAAAACTTCTCTGTACTACAGACGTTTATACAACTTCCCCATGTCCGATCATCTTGAAATTGTAGACGAGTATTCCTGACATATCCATAAATAACATATCCAAAATTCACTGAGTTCTAACGGTTCATTAAAGAGATTCATACACTACAACATTACTGGTTTCAATACCGAAATACAGAACTCAGCTGGAATTCCCTTGTTCTTTCAGGTACCTAAAATTATCCAATCCTTGTGAAATTTTTACAGCATGTCACCTATACTGTAATGAACAACATACTAAAATTTCAACTCAATCGGATATACAGAAAATGAGATGCACCCATTGTGAGTAGGTGTTCAGGATTTTAATCCTGCTGAAGGCAGTCATGATAAGTTTGTTGATTTCGGTACTCAAAGTTGTCTGTGATCTTCCTAAAATTTTTACCATACTCTCATGAGATAATGAAGAACGACATACTTAAAATTCATAACATTCCAACGGTGGGTTTTAAATATATCATTAAAACTAAAACTAAGATTCTAGGGTTCACAAAGTTGAATTATAATCAAATCATGCAATTCATCACCAAGAGCTTGTTAAACACAAATTAAGCAATATATCAAAGTTCCCAATCAACATGTTGATTTAAAGAGTGGTTTGTATTAGAAACCCTAAATCATGAAGAACCCTAATTTCAAACTTCTCAAATCAAGGCATTTATACATGAAATTCATGTTCCTTACGAATTACCTATTGTTCTTCGCATGCATACCAACAACAACAATTCCTTTGACGATTCTCTAACTCCCCCCTATTCTCACCAATCTCTAGAAAGGTTTACCCACGATTTTGGTTTGAGAAAGTTGAACCCAATAATCATTCGAGAGAAAGAAGAGAATAGAGGAAAGGAGAAGTTTCACATTCATACAACTCTTCATGCTATAATTTCACAATCATTCCAAGCTCTTCTCTTCTCTAGTTCTAAGGTTTCTCTTCTCTGTAAGAGAAAGAATTAACACTTCCTAGAAAAATGAAGAAGAAACAAAGCAACGCTGAATTGGGGCCCTAGAAAATAATCAGGGGCCTCGGCCATTTTATTTCCACCCCCAAAATACAATGATAATACTGTTTTACCCTTAACTAACCTAAAACTCAAAATTCTATTAACCCTTGACTCTAAATTCTAACTCATTTTCATTTTTAAACCCAAAATTTTGTTAATCTCATGTAATTTGATTTTAACTATTTTTATTCAAATTTCTTGTTTGCAGTTTTTTTTTCTTTTTTTTTTTCCTGAGACTCACATGAAAAGTCGTTAGGTAGTGACTTTTTCAATAACGACTTCTAACAGTCGTTAAACTTTCAAAAACGACCCTAAGAGTCGTTACTTTTTAAAATTTGTTTCTTGACGACTCTAAACTGTCGTTAATGTTTATAAAAGAGTCGTTATCTTCTTCAAAGAGCCATTAAAATACATTAAAGAAGTTAAAGACTCTTTTATAAGCATTAACGACAGTTTAGAGTCGTCAAGAAAAAACTTTCAAAAGGTAACGACTCTTAGAGTCGTTTTTGAAAGTTTAACGACTGTTAAGAGACGTTATTAAAAAACGTCACTAACTAACGACATTTCATGTGAGTCTCAGAAAAACCAAAATAAAAAAAAAATTGCAAACAAGAAATTTGAAGGAAAAAAAGTTAAAATCAAATTAAGTGAGATTAACATTAATTAAGTAAAATTATCACTATTTAAATAAGGGTAGATTAGCCATTACCTAAAATATTTGAATAAGGGGTATTGAAATTAGGTTTGGGTGACCTTTTCTGTCTTCTAGTATGAGGCCCCTAATTAGTTTTCGGGGGCCCAATTAAGCTTTCTTGAAAGGTTTTGAGTTTTCTATTTTCTAACATTTGATTAAACGAGTGACCAGTTTACCCTTGACTCACTTCACACAAATTCGCCACATGCATAGTGACGTGGAGGGCTGCATGCACATCTATTTTGGCACCCTTTCATATGCTGGAGGCTATCAAGTGCCTTATAAAAACCCTATTTTGTAACTTGGGAAGACTCAGAGTATTAAAAACATTCTAACTTGGGGTCCTTGAGTTATTTTAAGTGAAATATTTATACTTTCAAACTCTAATGGGTTGAATAAAACCGGAGAAAAGCTTTGGGGCCTTACACTTGTTATCCAGTCAATAAATGGGATCTCATTACTTATTCAATGGGAGAACAGAAACCTAATTAAAGAGATTAAGCATTTGGCTTTGAGTTTTACACATTGTGTTTTTTCTTTCACTAGTCGTGATAATAACCAAGTAGCTGATCACATCTCTAAAACAGTTAGAGAAACAACTACTGGAGTAGAATCAATAAACAATTCCACAATTGCCATTTGTGATCTTCTAGCAAAAGATCAGGAAAACATTTCAATTTGAAAGCAATAAAATTTCTAGTTTGTCAAAAAAAAAAAAGAGTTAGAAATGGTCTCTTGTTTTCCAATGGAAATATACAGGGATTTTGTTGAAAAGTTTTCGTCTATCCTTTGGGTTCATCTATTCCAGTCCTTTTTGGTAATATTCGGAGTGACCATTAAGATGGCATTCACTATATAAGAGTCAAAAATGCTTTGCAATAGGCTAATATTCCAAGAACTAGAGTTGGGATGGAGAAGATGACTGATTAGAAAGACATTTTGAGGCAGCGGTGTTGAAGCTAGTTATCTGTTCAAGGGAATCCAACTGTGTTCAATAATATGTGTGGATTACCACCCCCACTTCCCAAAAATAGTGAGGTTTAATTTGGGTTAAACCTTTCAGGATGCATACCCACATCCAAGACCCTTTTTGAGTAATGTTTGGATATAGGGAATGTCTGCGATTCCTAAAGTGTTTTGCTTTAAGCATATTTGCCCAAACTTCATCCTGGTTTGCTAGTAAGTTCCAAGCTAATCTCCCTAATTGCGCCATGTTGTTATCCTCCCTAAACTATCTTCATTAGTGAATTTACAAACATCTATCCAAGATTTAGGATAAAACCCTTTTTTACCTTCCTTCTTTCCCCACCAAAAATATCTTTGTAGGGAAATTAGTTGGTTGGTAATATCTTTTAAGATCTTGAAACATCTCATTTGATAAACGGGAAGAGTTTCAAGAATATATTTGATAACTATTATTCTTGCCGCTTGGAAAAGTGTTGTTCCTTTCCAATTCTACAATCTACTTTTAAATCTAGAAACCATTGAACCAAAACGTTTGATATTAGAATCGTAAATGAAGAGAGGAGTGCCCAAATAGGGATATGTATGTTTATCTTTTGAATATTCAGAAATTTCATTATCATTTTACCAAACTTGTTAGGGAACTTTTAACTGGAAAAAATTCCAGACTTTTAGAAATTTATCATTTGCCCTGAAGCAGCACTAAAAGTATTGATGACTTCTAATATGTTTTTAGCATCTACAAGAGTAGCCTTAGATAAAATGCAATCGTCTGCGAATAATAAATGTGATATGGGAATGCAATTCATAGATACACCAATCCCTATAATTGTACCTTCAGATTCTTTTTTCTTCAAGAGTCTGGTGAAACCTTTCATACAAATCAGAAAAGGATAAGAGGATAACGGGTCCCCTTGCCTAATTCCTTTGGAAGGGTAGAAAAAATTTCCCGAAGACCCATTACACAGCACTGCAATGTCCCGGGTACTAATGCAATGCTTAATAAGAGTGCACCAAGTCTCAGAAATCCTAATTTAGTCATAACTTCTATAAGAAACGACCAACTGACCCTATTAAAGGCTTTACTCATGTCAAGTTTAATTCCCATCAATCCAACTTTTGATTTACATTTTTGCATTGAGTGTACAACCTCCTGTGCTATTATGGCGTTATCTGTTATCTTCCTATTTGGCATAAAAGTCGACCGGTAAGGGGAGATAATTCTGGATAGAATTGGTCTCGACCTATTTGCTAGAATTTTAGACATTATTTTATAAGTTGTATTGCAAAGACTAATCGGTCTAAAGTCCGAAGGACTAAACAGATTGTCTTTCTTAGGAATCAGAGCAATAAAAATAGTGTTAATTTCTTTAAGAATGTGTTTGTTTCGAAAGAAATGGTGAACCATGTCTACAATGTCATTTCCAATTACCGGCCATTGATGGGTGAAGAATTTCACATTAAAACCATCAGGGCCCGGTGATTTGTTAACAACAAGAGATTTTACCACCATCGAGATTTCTGAAGGAGTAGGAATTGCTATGTGTTTAGAGTTTCCCTCAGCTAAAACCTCTACAGAGAAGAGGTCTGTTATTGGGATATGATTCAGGGAAGAAGGTCCATTCAAGAATTTTTTTGAAATGGCTAGTGAATGAGTCTGAGATTCATTTGTGAGTGGTGTGCGTCACTCCACTACTGTCCTCTATGGAGGAGATTATGTTTTTTCTTCTTCTATTGAGAGTGCAAGAGTGAAAAAACCTAGTATCCCTATCTCCAAATTGCAAGTTATTCTCCTTAGACTTCTCTTTCTAGATCTTTTCCTCTTGGTCATATAAACATTCTAGCTCTTCTATATGTTTCGCTACTAGGCCATCCTTACTACCATCCTGATTTGAGGCATGAATTTCATAAATCGTTTCTAAGGAGAGTCTGATTTTCTCTTGAACCCAACCAAAAACGTCCTTTTTTCCATTTTTTTTCTTGACTAGTTTTAACTTAGAAGTGACTCTATAGGGTGGAGAACCTAAGACAGTAGTTTCCCAGCAATCCGTAATTATTTGAAGATCTTCAGGAAAGTATAACCAGGGGCTAAATAATTTTTAAGGGATGGCATGGTTTAGAGACATTAGCTTAGTATTAAGAAAAATGGGAATGATCTGGCGCCATAGCTGGGAGATGGGTGACTGAGGCATGCTGATAACGCATTATCCGCTCGGCATTGGCTAAGGCTCTGTCCAGCCTTGCCTTGATTAGATTGGGAGTTTTCTGTATGTTAGATCAGGTGTAAGTGAATATTAAGTCGATAAAATCCAGATCATCTATGATTGCTTTGATGTTTTGGATTGGAGCATCATCAAATGGTTTCCACCCTTGTTTCTATGAATCTGCTAAAGTGACATTTAAATCTCCTATTATTATCCAAGGTTCATCTATCGTTTCTGTTATTTCCTCTATAAATAACCAGTCTTTTATTCTTTCGCCTTTCTTTGGGTTTTCATAGAGGAGGGTGAACACGTTTTCCTGCTATATACCATTCTCTATTATTGTTACTATTGTGTGAATCAGTCTCCTAGTTTTCTTATTTATCTCAACCTGCATATGGTCTCCCCAAGCTAAACCTAGACCTCCTGACCGTCCTACCGAAGATACCAGAGAGTAGTTATTATAAGATTTTTTTTACCTTTTCATCGTTACACCTAGTTTATGTTATGTAGATTTGCATATGTCATACATTTGAATACGCTTTCAAGTATAATATATATAAGTTAAATAAATCTGATAAAACAAAAACAAAAAAATAGTTTGTGACTGTTTTGGTAACTTGGGAATGAATTCTCTTTCATAGCGATGGTCTCCATATTTAGAAACATTTTAACATTAAACATCATATGAGAGAGGATTCATACCCAAAGTATGAAAACAGGCTCCATTTTATCATAACAATAATGTGAAAATATATTAAAGTTCGAGGTGATTTTTTCTCCGAAATTTAAATAACTAGTAGATGGTTGACTTTGTTCTTCTAGTCGATATCCTCTACATAGTGGATGTACATAGGAACTTGATGAGTCTTTATAGTGTTCACATCTACAATTTGCAATTCATTTTTCCTACAATTATAATAAATTTCTTATTTTCAAATGGGTAAAAACATTTGAACACGTGTTAAAGTTTTTATATCTGTTATTGTATTTCGCATCCTTCATTATCCCACATATATCCACAAATACGGGTATATAGTATAATGATACAGATCATACCGGAAGATACAGATTGGATATCCGGTGATACAGAGTGTGCACGTAACAAACAAATTTTATTGGTTATTGAATAAAAATCATTAAATATATATTAAATTTATTTTTTGACACAATAACTCTGTTGTCAAAAGCATTGAGAATGAACAATTTCATTACAGGATTTCTTAATATTTTGCTTTCTCTTAATGCACATAATATCTTATTTAAGGGGTCGTCAAATATCAGTGTTCTTTTGAGGTTTAAAATGAAACTTAATATAATGGATTCATTCTTCATATACTCTTTAAAGGAGTGTGCACAAATTTAGACTCGAAACGATGGCCTAGTGTAACCAAGAATTTGGGTGGCTGTTTTAGAATTAGGTTTCATGTATAATTTTAACATTTAGAAAAACCTAAACAAACTCTAAAATCTGACCAAGTCTGATGGTACGATTCACAACCCTTCACACCCCCGTCCACGTCACTATGATTGTAGGATCATGGGACCAAGTGATGTGTAATTGCGAAGGCGTTAAATAAAGTAGCACAGAATCATTCCATGCTCCAGTATAAGCCATTGTTCTTACAACGGTGAGCCAAAGATTAAAAAAACAATTGGTTGATATTTTCAGTGAAAAATGGTTTCGCGTTAAAGCAAATTTTTGAACGCTGGACCATTTGGCGCTACGTTTTGTGATTCACCGATGAATCTACTACTTGTGAAGAACTCCGTTGTGAGCCATGAGTTTTCTGTGACTTTTTCTAGGATGTGAACCCTGCCGTGAAGAGTCATCGGACTTACAAAGTGTTTTCACTTGGTAGTTAATTTTTATGTTTCTAGAAGTCGATCTCAATTTTTATTGCCAACTTCACTTGTGATTTTTTTTTCCTCTAGAATTTGACATCCAGAGAGTGTATCCAAGCACCCTCTAACTGTGACCCTTCTGAAGTTGAGAAACTCCAGTCCTTTTGTTCTTTGTGCATCATAAAAAAAAGGATTTTTTTTTATGCACGCGAGTGTTACCTGGTATATGTTATGGTATACAAGTGCTTTAGGTATTTGTATAACAAAGTTTTTGAACTCTTTTACGCAGGAGTTGATTTCGGTGGGGCTATCTCTAGTCTCCTTGTTTATGAGGTTTATTCAGACTCGGGATCTTCGGCTTCCGGATCATCTTTGCTGAAATTCAAAAGTCAGAATCTTCCTTTAAAGATCATTCGTAGAGCCCTGAGGATTAGCGTCGCCTCTCCACGTCCCTTTAACCACATACATGTATTCAACCCCTCAACTCTACTCGTGTCAATTCATTATAACCTCCCTTATGATGTAATGATGGAGTATGCGAATGTTTTCTTTTCAGGAACCATGCGTACTGGTATCGTTAGTGGCGGAGCTGGAAAATCAAGGTTGGGGTGGCTTGAAAACTTAATTGCATTGCTGGGGGTGGCTTAAGTCTATGGTTTAAGCATGATTTTTTTTGGCCAAACTTAAAACCATGGTAAAAATTAGGTTTTTTCTGGACTTTGGGTCTGTATGTAGTTCCGCCACTGGGTATCGTACACTTTATACATTGTAGAAAATACCAATAAGTCCTATAAATAATATATTAGAGAGAGTTTAGTTCACTTGACCTAGTCAACTGTCTGTTTGGTCCATTTTTAAAATATATATCATTATTTGGTCCTAAAAATTATAGTTTGGTCCTAGGGTGACGCCATGCATTATGTAGTTATCCTTTGGTAGGGATAGAAATACCCTTTGGGCCCATAATAATTCAATTATCAAGAGAAAATAAATCATTTTCAGATTAACTTTCTCTCACCTCTTTTTTTCTTTTTCATATATACTTTTCTCTGTTTTTTTTTCTGCTGCTGCATAGAAAATTTGAAGATTTCTAGGGTTTTAATTTGCAGAGATGGTGTGAAACAAGAAATTATGTTGATACTGTTGAAGTTCATGTGAAACAAGATGAAGATTTCTAGGTTTTAAGTTCAGATCTGAAATCAGGCTCACTGTGAAGGATGAATTGATTGATGTTTTGTTGCTCGCGTTGAAGATGATGATCTTTGTCTTGTTGCTCGTGTTGAAGATCTTGATTTTTGATGTTGAAGATCTTGATTTTGATGATGATCTTGATTTTTTGATGTTTGTTGCTCGTGTTGAAGATCTTGAATTTTTGTGTTTTTCTGCTGGTGTTGAAGAATGATGAAGACGACGAAGATGAAGTTCTGTTGCTGTTAAAGATGACGAATAATTTCTTTCTACTGTTTTTTGAAGATGATGAAGACGATGAAGTTAATCAAACATAATGAACTCAAATATGTTGTTTTTGAAGAATGATGAGGACGACGAAGTTCATCAAACAGAATGAACTCGTGTTGATGAGATGAACTCGTGTTGATGAAGATGAACTCGTGTTTTTATGGATTGTTTTTGTACTTTTTTTTTTAGATCTTGAATTGTTAGGCGTTCATCTTAAAGAATGAGCTCAATTCTAGGTTTGAATTAGTTAGTTTGATAGGTGTTCATTTTCTCGAATGAACTCTGTTTTCTTATAGGTTCTTGTTAGAGCATTGGTCGGTCAAACTCGCATGCGTTGATATCTCAAGCATGTTTGTCAATGTTAGTGATCAAAATATAAGTCTTGATTTCTAGTCTATTATATCTAAGTCTCGGAATAGGATAGAAATTGTAGTTGAGCTCAAGGACTTCATGGCGATTCATCATACAAGTAGGAGAACTACTCAAGGAACCGGTAAAACTTCTCGACAAAAAGGTATGTGAATACTTAAACTTGTGTATCACTCAAAAGTCTATCTACTCTATATCCTACTCTTTGAGACAAGAAGTCGTATGCTATATATATAGACTTGGTTTATACACATTTGGTATTTCGAGCCGAGTATACCTTGCCTATATATATCTCGAAATATGTGTTAGTAAGATTTTCGCTTCGATCAAGTTTATCTTTACCATGTGACGGAAGTCATGATATGTTTCAATCATCTTGAAAATTGCTTTGACGAGAAATGGTGTAACAACTACATAACGTCCTCTAAGAATGTTTCAATGATTGAAATGAGAGTTTAGATTACATAACCAATGGTGGACATAAGCATTGTTGTGGAAACATATTTATGTATAAGTCATTTTCCTTGAACCAAAGTTTTCGAACTTTGTTGATCAAGAGAACCGGAAGAATGGCGTGAGCCAAGTCCGTGAACTCAGTCCGCGAACTGTCGAAGTTATCACACCCAAGAATTTCTGTTGGAGTCGAAAAACTATATGTGTGAAGCTAAGTCCGCGAACTCAGTCCACGAACCCAGTCCTCGAACCGGCGAAGTTCTCATACCCGAGAATTTCTGCTGGAGTTTGTAAACTCTGCCTGGTAACTTAAGTCCGCGAACCTAGTCTGCGAACTTGAGAAGGTTATATATCTTAAGATGATTTCTGAACTTAAACTTAAAAAGAATAAGGAATGTAGTTTGCAAACCGTGGCTATAAAATTTCATCAACCGATTCAAGTGAATCAAATCATCTTTGCTTCAATTGTGTCTTGTGTAGTACATGAGATTTCCTTGCAATTGACCAACTCTCTAACTAGTTCATCTTGAAGTCATTTGAACTAGTTATGGTGAAGAAGAACATGGTTGATGTGAAATGCTCATATGGCTAACCTTTTAGTTAACTATTGTTGAATCAACAAGTGCATATGTTTGGGTACGGTTAATAAACCTAGAAACGTGCGTTGTCAAGTGTGTGTAACAATCTAAGTTTTCGATCTAACGGTTGAGAAATATTAGCTTGAATCTAAATCAGGTTTTCATCTAACGGTGGATATTGATTGCTTTGTTACCAAGGTAACTTAATTGCAAACCCTAATTTGAAAGACTATATAAATGAGACATCTAGTATTGTGCAAAACTAATCCCCACACCTTACGTGTGATACCAGTTTGCATGCTAGAGTCGTTTCTCCTTTAAACTTTGGTTTTCTTCTTCTAAAACCAGGTTAACGACTTAAAGACTTCATTGGGATTGTGAAGCCAGACCGATACTACTTTTATCGTAGTTGTGTGATCTGATCTTGCATCTTCTATCGTACGAGTACAATCAGATTGATTGGATTGAGATTGATATCTCCGATAGGCAAGATATAAAAAGTAGTCACAAATATCTTCGTCTCATCGTTTGTGATTCCGAAACATCTTGTTTCGCTACCATACGATTAAGATTGTGGTGAAGTGATTGATTACTCTAGGCTGTTTTTCGGGAATATAAGACCGGATTATCAATTGGTTTCTGTTCACCTTGATTATTATCAAAATATGGAACAAAACCTTTAGGGTTTATCTGTGGGAGACAGATTGATCCTTTGATATACTTGTCTGTGCGAGACAGATTTGTTTATTGTCAAAGCCTGCGATTTTGGGTCGTAGCAACTTTTAGTTGTGGGTGAGATCTGCTAAGGGAATCAAGTGTGCAGTATACTGTTGGGAACAGAGGTGTATGGATTACAATTGTACCTTGGATCGGTGGGATACTGATTGTGGTTCAACTACAGTCCAGTCCGAAGTTAGCTTGGAGTAGGCTAGTGTATGTAGCGGCTTAATACAATGTGTGTTCAATCTAGACTAGGTCCCGGGGTTTTTCTACATTTGCGGTTTCCTCGTTAACAAAATTTCTGGCGTCTGTGTTATTTCAATTTTTGCATTATATTGTTTTATCTTTATAATTGAAATAATACAGGTAGTGCGTTAGATCATCAATTAGAGTAATCCAACCTTTGGTTGTCGATTGTCATTGATTGATCCTTGGATATTGGTCTTTGGTACCATCCAAGTTATTTCTTGTGTTTGATTAAAGACTCGCTGATTTCTATTAGCTTGAGTAAATCAAAACAAGAGAGAAATATTAACTCCTTGATATACTTTTACCTAGATTGAGTCTGACTGTCTAGTTGATTCTCTAGAAAGTATTTCGGAGTTAGTCCATACAGATTGCTAAGCGAAATATTGGGTGGTGGTGTTAGACCCACGCTTTTTCAATTGGTATCAGAGCAGGCAAACACGTTTAAGACCTTACAAGTCTGTGTTTGTAGCGATATGACTCTATGGATACTTGTGTTATCTCAGTAAATGTACCACCAGTCTTCGATTGCTCAAACTACCTATGGTGGAAAATTGTTATGCATACTTTTCTTTAATCGCGTGATTTTCAATCATGGGTATATGTTGTCAATGGCTATGAGGTTCCCGTTGTTATAGTTGAAAATATTACCATGCCTAAAAACATCGGTACATATACTGCTGCTGAGTCGCTTGCTGCAAAGCAAAACTCCGACGGTTTGAATGCCATCATGCATTCCATTACCCCAGATCTTCGACACCATGTGGCTTCATGCTCCACGTCTAAAGATGCTTGGGATACTTTAGAAACTATATTTGAAGGTAACACCAGCGAAAAGGAAGCTAGGCTTCAAAACTTTAACTCTGATTGGGAAAACCTTCATATGGCAGAAGAAGAGTCATTTGACGAATTTTATCACAAAATGTCTGAAATTGTTAATGCATTTTGTGCATTGGGTAGGACTATTCCTGAAAGGTAAACTGTGATAAAGATTCTCAGATCGCTGCCATTTAAATACGAATCTGAAAAACATGCCATCGTTGAGGGAAATAACCTTGATACTTTTTCGCGAAACACGCTTGTTGGGAAGCTTAAAATTTTCGATCGCGAACTTAAATCAAGAGATAAACATCACTGGTCTAGTGGTCATGTTACTACTCCTAATGGAAAATCTCATTGTCCTAAATTGATTGATAAGAAAATTGAGAATTGATTTGTGTCTACGTTGTCTCGGCTTATACAACAACTTAAGAAAATTCTTAGACAAAGTAAAAGAAAGTCTCAAAAAGAAGTTCGATCAATCAAAAATGAGGATAAGAGAGTTCAGAAAAACTGTACTAGTGAAACTGGTCTCGTGTGCTGTAAAAGTGTTCATACTTCCAAAGGTCCAGATACTGAGGTGAATAAGATAACTAAAGCATGGATGAATACTCTTGATTATTGTCCTGAGGATGAAATATGTGATTGTTCTCTTAATCTCTTTGCTGGAGATCACAATCGTGATTCATATACGACATGTCGAATAACTCCGACTGTATCTCGTAAGCCGTGTCAGCAAATGTTACCCGATTATGTATCACTCTCCAGTCATCTTGACAACAAGGGTGATACAGAAAAACACAAGATGCTACCAAAACTCTCGGTTTCCTTGTGTAAAAATCAGGATCATCTTAGCACGAATGATCAAAAGAAATCTTGCTCTGCTAAACGTTGTGTGAAGAAGAAGAAGAAATATCCTGTGAAATCTTTTTTCCCTCAAAAAGTGATTTCTAGAACGGTGCAGGATTTGCGCAAATCAACAATCAAGTTCTTCAGAACTATGATTAAAAGGGAAAAGAATGTTGTGCATAACTCTTCTTTTCTAAAGAATAGGAAAAACTTGGATTAACAAATAATTCCTCCCCTCACGAGATATATCCCAGTCCTATATTGGATTGGAATGATTATGATTTGTAATCTTGTTATTCATGAATCTTTCGTCTATCCCTCTTAGGAAAGAATCATGATTTTCGAGAGGGTTGTGCTGAAATGTGTCTGTTAATTCCCATGAGTTTTTGGCTTTTGTTTATTCTCCATTTGTACCGTTATTGTTCATGTACGGTTTCTGACTCCTTAAAAGACTATTTCTGGTGATAACCTAATTCTGTTAGGGTTTGGTAAAAGGTCGTTTTAGGAAATTCTTCATCTTCATTCTTTTAAAATGAAGTTTCTCCTCTTCTGGATGATCATTTCATTTATCTTCTCTATTATGTCCTCCTCTAGTCTTTCAAGCAAAGAAAGTGATGTATGGACTGTTTTGTTTCCCTCTAAGAAGATTCGTTTTGATTCTTCCGATAACGAGATGTGTTATGACAAGTGTATCTCATCGTATGATGAGAATCCTTCAGTCTCACAATTTGATAAGCTCTCTTTAACCATGAATATTGTCTTGGATCAAGTACGTGCCCTGAAAAGTGAACTCGAAGCTTCCTCCAAAAGACTTGAAGAAAAGGTGGATAATATTGAATCCAGGATTGATCTAATCGAAGATGAGCTTGATGAATATAGGGAATATGAGAAGAATTTTCAATGTAATTGAAATGCATCATAGAAGTTTGTTTGTTACCTAGTATGTCTTCTTTTTGGTTTAGTTGGAAGAATAACTAGTTCCTTGAATAGCAATGATTGTGACTACACATAGCTATTATTTTTCATCTTCTTGTTATTTTTGTAGGTTTATTGGTTTAAATTCTAAAAACTATTTGGAAGATCATGTTTTGCAGTATTTAATATTTATGATTTGTTATATTGCAATTTGTTATGGGGTTGGTGTTTATGTCCGTGAACTATGTTTGTCCATACTTTGTCAAAAGTAAAGTCGCTCGTGATCGGTATTCACGTACTGGTAAAATAATGGACTTTTGACAGATACAAAAGTTAAGCCTATATTGTCAAATATTTGATGGAAGATAGGTTAAAATATTTTGTTTTCAAGGATTATGTCTATTAATATCGTTATTCAAATAGTGATGGAAAATAGAGTGAATCCTTGTGTATTCCGCAGTATTGATCATCCCTGATCCATATTTTATGTATTACTGTGAGGCTCCGTAATATATCTTATGTTGAGCACTATACAAACAAGTTGATTTTTTAGCTTAGTTTGTGTTCCGTGAGGTATGTTATGTCGAACATATTGAACTAAATTAATCATCTTGTTTGGTTATTTAGTTATTGCTCCGTAAGTTTTCTTATGTCGAGCAAAATGACAATTAAATTGGTTACTTTTGTAATTAGTTTGGTTGTGTATTCCAATTAGATTAATTATGGGTTCTCTTGTAATTAATCTAGTTGAGTATTTTCGTGTCTCCATAAGTTCTCTTATGTTGAGTACAATCAATTGAATTGATCACTTTTTGTGTTTAATTTGATTGTGTATTCCGATTAATTAATCATGGGTTTACTTGTGATTAATTTGATTGAGTTTTTGGATGTATAAAATCATTCTTATGGTTTTTGGTGTCCAATAAAAATCCTTCTTCTCTTTTGAAATTAAGGTCGCTCTTGTTGTTCTTTCGGGAATGACATCAAATGCGGGAGAGTTCTTTTGAGCTTGTGCTTAATGGTCATATCTTGAGGGATGTGTGGCTGTGGAATTTTAGAGGGGTTATCTTGTATCTTTAAACTCCTTGGTGAATGCATTTAGCTTCGGCTTTATAATTGCATCTAAATTAGTTGGTATGTATTTTTTTTCCTTTTGTCATGAAATGTCTCTTTCGGAAATTTCATTATGATCCCGTTCTTGTACCTTTGCCAATTTTATTGACAAAAAGGGGGAGAATTAATATGTAGTTCACACTACAAATACATATGGTTTCCGGATCATTGTGTAAGGGGGAGTGGTTTCCATGTGAGATGGAGTATTGACTAAGGGGGAGTGATACATATCACCATAGTATTATTGTTGAAGTTGTGATACAATTGAACTTTGACGTTGTATAATAATACTATGACACTGTATAACAATGATCGAGAACTATGTTTTCTCATTGTTATAGCTACGGATATTCAACAGCGGTGATGCTAAACTTACAACCTTTGGGATCGGAGTACTTGGAAGTGACGAAGATTTCGAGGAATGTTGAAGATTAGACATGTAGAATATGAGCTAATAAAGTTTCTTTATCTTTTTTGTATTCCATATGTATTGATAGTTTTGTTATTAAAATTGACAAAGGGGGAGATTGTTAGAGCATTGCTCGGTCGAACTCGCATACGTTGCTATCTCAAGCATGTTTGTCAATGTTAGTGATCAAAACTATAAGTCTTGATTTCTAGTTTATTATAGTTAAGTATAGGACTAGGATAAAAAGTGTAGTTGAGCTCAAGGACTTCATGGCGATTCATCATACAGGTAGAAGAACTACTCAAGGAACCGGAGGAACTTCTCGACAAAAAGGTATGTGAAGACTTGAACTTATCTATCACTCAAAAGTCTATCTACTCTATCTCCTACTCTTTGAGACAAGAAGTCGTATGCTATATATATAGACTTGGATTATACACATTTGGTATTTCGAGCCGAATATACCTCGTCTATCTATATCTCGAAATATGTGTTCGTAAGATTTTCGCTTCGATCAAGTTTATCTTTACCATGTGACGAAAGTCATGATATGTTTCAATCATCTTGAAAATTTCTTTGACGAGAAATGGTGTAACAACTATATAACGTCCTCTAAGAATGTTTCAATGATTGAAATGAGAGTATAGATTACATAACCAATGGTGGACATAAGCATTTTTGTGGAAACACATTTATGTATAAGTCCTATTCCTTGAACCAAAGTTTGCGAACTTTGTTGATCAAGAGAACCGGAAGAATGGTGTGAGTCAAGTCCGCGAACTCAGTCCGCGAACTGCCCAAGTTCTCAAACCCGAGAATTTCTGCTCGAGTCGACAAACTATTTGCGTAAATCTAAGTCTGTGACGGCGAAGTTCTCATACCCGAGAATTTATGCTGGAGTTTGTAAACTTTGCCCGGTAACTTAAGTCCGCGAACCTAATCTGCGAACTTGAGAAGGTTATATATCTGAAGATGATTTCTGAAATTAAACTTAAAAAGACTAAGGAATGTAGTTTGCAAACCGTGGCTATAAAAGTTCATGAACCGATTCAAGTGAATATAATCATCTTTGCTTCAATTGTGTCTTGTGTAGTACATGAGATTTCCTTACAATTGAACAACTCTCTAACTAGTTCATCTTGAAGTCATTTGAACTAGTTATGGTGAAGAAGAACATGGTTGATATGAAATGCTCATATTCTAACCTTTTGGTTAACTATTGTTCAACCAACAAGTGCATACGTTTGGGTACGGTTAACAAACCTAGAAACGTGCATTGTCAAGTGTGTGTAACAATCTAAGTTTTCGATCTAACGGTTGAGAAATATTAGATTGAATCTAAATCAGGTTTTCATCTAACGGTGGACATTGATTGGTTTGTTACCAAAGTAACTTAATTGCAAATCCTGCTTTGAAAGACTATATAAAGGAGACATCTAGTATTGTGCAAAATTAATCCCCACACCTTACCTGTGATACTAGTTTGCGTGCTAGAGTCATTTCTCCTTTAACCTTTTGTTTTCTTCTTCTAAAACCAGGTTAACGACTTAAAGACTTCATTGGGATTGTGAAGCCAGACCGATACTACTTTTATCGTAGTTGTGTTATCCGATCTTGCATCTTTTATTGTACGAGTAAAATCAGATTGATTGGCTTGAGATTGATATCTCCGATAGGCAAGATATAAAAAGTAGTTACAAACATCTTCGTCTCATTGTTTGTGATTCCGCAACATCATGTTTCCCTACCATACGATTAAGATTGTTGTGAGGTGATTGATAACTCTAGTCTGTTCTTCGGGAATATAAGACCGGATTATCAATTGGTTCCTGTTCACCTTGATTATTATCAAAAGACGGAACAAAACTTTTAGGGTTTATCTGTGGGAGACAGATTGATCCTTTGATAGACTTGTCTGTGTGAGACAGATTTGTTTATTGTTAAAGCCTGCGCTTTTGGGTCGTAGCAACTCTTAGTTGTGGGTGAGATCAGCTAAGGAATCAAGTGCGCAGTATCCTGATGGGATCAGAGGCGTAGGGAGTACAAATGTACCTTGGATCTGTGGGATACTGATTGGGGTTCAACTACAGTCCAGTACGAAGTTAGCTTGGAGTAGGCTAGTGTCTGTAGCGGCTTAATACAGTGTGTGTTCAATCTAGACTAGGTCCCTGGGTTTTTCTGCATTTGTGGTTTCCTCGTTAACAAAATTTCTGGTGTATGTGTTATTTCAATTTTCGCATTATATTGTTTTATCTTTATAATTGAAATAATACAGGTTGTGCGTTAGATCATCAATTAGAGTAATCCAACCTTTGGTTGTTGATTGTCATTGATTGATCCTTGGATATTTGTCTTTGGTGCCATCCAAGTTATTCCTTGTGTTTGATTAAAGACTCGCTGATTTCTATTAGCTTGAGTAAATCAAAACAAGAGAGAGATATTAACTCCTTGATATACTTTTACCTAGATTGAGTCTGACTGTCTAGTTGATTCTCTAGAAAGTATTTCGGAGTTAGTCCATACAGATTGCTAAGCGAAATATTGGGTGGTGTTGTTAAACCCCCGCTTTTTCAGTTCTATCAGGTGTTCATTTGAAGAATGAACTCTGTTTTGTTATAGGTTCTAGCAGGTGTTCATTTGATGAATGAACTCTTTTTTTTTGTCATAATAATGAAGCTTTGTGTTGTGTTCATTCTGCAGTATGAACTCTGTTTTCATATGTGATTTGGTTTGGTTTTATCAGGTGTTCATTTGAAGAATGAACTCCGGAGTTCAATGAACTGCTACAAAAAATAAGTAGGCATTATCACTGAAGGGTATTTTGGTTCATTTAATATTTTTAAATAATTATGGACCAAATGGAAAATGTGATTTCCGAAAGGACCAAATTGATATGGGCCTGAACATAAATGGACCACACGATATTTCCCCTTATACATTATACTCCTTTCGTCCCACTATTAGATGACCTAGTTCAAGTTTGCACAGGGGAAGAGTACTTCAAAGTATCTTTTACAATTATACCCTTATGGATAATAACTAGTGAAATATTGAAATGATTTATCTCTCAAACTACACCACGGATGTTCCCAAATTTCATACCTTTGAAAACCATTTCAAAACACCTACTAACGAATATTAACATGCCTATCAAATTATGCATATTTCTTATGTTTCTTATACAAGCTTATTATAGGGGGGCATGTTTTATTTGAGGGGCGGCAGTGTGATAGTAATGTCTCTTTAGTTGGTTAGGGGATGTCCTAAAGGGGATGTAAATTGACTAGGTTACCCTCCCCATTTTTTAACCTAAATCAAAACTAAGTTGAAAATTTATTTTCTTTCTTCTTCTCTTCTCCTCCTCCCATCAACCATAACCTCCATTAAAACTCAAAATTTCATCGTCTTCGATTAATCGACGATTTGAAAATTAATCAAATGTAGTGTAATGACTTATATGAAGTATGTTTTGAAAAATCCAATTAGGGTTTAGTTTATCTTGTTCGATTTAAGTCTAGTTTCTATCAAAGGGTTTTAGATGAAAATTGAAATTAAAATTTCTGGGTTTATGTGAGTTACGTTTGATTTTAACTCTATTACGTACTGTAGCTGGAGATTTTGATGTTGTTACGGTTGGTAATAGTTCAACTACCAACCGTATGTTCTTGTATCTGAGAATTTTATTTAGTTACGGTTGGTATCGAGCATTTAGTTACCAACCGTAACTGGTTTTACAATTGGGTTTTCTCCAAATTTAACCAGTTACGGTTGGTAGTTCATATTTTACGAACCGTAACTATGAATTACGGTTGGTTACGAGCAAAATGCCAACCGTAATTAGCTCTGAAAATGTAAGAAATTGAATTTTTTTACGTATTTGAGCAACAAAAAACTAGTTGGGACTAATTTAGAAGTATATCTGGTCATTTTCAGGCATTGGGTTTTCACTTTGCTGGTTAATTTCTTCAGTGGATTGAGATTGACCTTCACTTTGGGTTGAAACTTCTCTACCATCTCCAGACTTTTTTTTTAAACTCTAAAATCTGATTTTGTTTTGATGTTGAGTTAATATAAGTGAAATTAATCATTAACATTAAACTTGATTATCATCACTAAACTAGATTATCAATTATGAGGGTTAGTTTGTCATTTCCATTTTTTCTTTATAAAGGACACCTTGAATGATTATGTAATAACCCTTTTTGTCCTATTGGAATGTCGCCCTTCTAATAAACCTTGTCGCCCCTATAATAAGGTTGTTCTTATAATCACAACAATTAAAGGGATAATTTTAGAAATATTTCCTTGTTTAGTGATATAGCTCATCTATTATGGAACAAAATCCAAAAATAAATAGATCAACTAATATTGTGATAGATGGAGTATTATTTTAACGAAAATACTTGATGAACCTTGGAAGTGAACCACGTAAAAACATCACTGTCACATATTACCCAAAAATAGGACCTATTTTTCTCTAGGGGTTGAGGCCACCTGTTACGTGGTTCACTTTCTACGGTTTATATATAACTACTCCTATTTTAAATGCTTAGGCCTTTGTACATGCACAATATACCACTTCAAATGCCGTGGCCTTCAAAAGTCGTTTTCAAGGTGTGGAAAGAACAATGCTGCTATTATGTTCTCATGACTGAGACCACCAGTATAGCTGTCTAGCCGACAGCCAAGGGAATTCAGGAATGCTTGTAAAAGAAAAACCAAAGATGCAACTAAAATTTATCAAATTCTCACCAACTGGTTAGTAGAACTATAAAAGACAAAATCTATTACATTACATTACTGAAGATCGGCATCTGTCTATGATACATATTTCCGTCGTTAAAGAAGCAGAATACGTCTTTTGAGAAGAACCCCACAACAACGGACTTGATGCCCAGCATCACAAAAACATTCAAAAGATCAAAAGATTGACAGCATCAAGCGTATTGATAGATCAAAAGATTTAGCTGGGTCGAATGAAAAGAGTTCCTCTCCACGAGAAATATACTTGTAAAAGATCAAAATGATTTCCGGCTGCACTGATCATCTTTAATCTGAGAACTGAACTTTATATACGATAGCTGCATGTACATCACTGATAAAATTTAATCTTTAAATGTCGAGATCGTCTAACTTGATCTTGCGTGCAGAATCTTGAATAAGCTGCTTTCGCACATCCACCTGGTATACAGAGTAAAGACATGAGAATTGCAATATATCCACGCACAACTTAGGAAATGTATGAACATGCAAAAGATATTAAACAAAAAAGTTGCATAAAGCCCATTCCTTGTTCTATGGAATTTAATGGTGGAAATGGGTATGCACCAAAAGAACACCTAACAAGCCAAAAAACCTGTGTTCCTGGTTCAGGCCAACTAGAATCCAAATTGATTGTTCGACATCCCTGGAACGGTGGAACCAGAAAGAAACAACTTGCAATCGGAACTGGTTTGAGCAAATATTAGTTTTGTTGTACTTGACTTATTTTGGTAAGTCAATCTTAAACATCGACAAATGACCCAACTACAATCAAAACACCCCGATTTGATTCCCTAATTTGTGCACCCATTGGAAATACCAAAAAACAAATATCTGTGCACCCGAAGGAGAGAACAAAATTGCATGAAGCTCAAAAATCCAACTGGAACTAATATTTTGACATTCCTCAAAATGACATTAACACTCTGTGGAATATGCCTAGAAATAATAGGTCCATATTACCCAATAGGCCCGAAGAATATTATGTCGTAGATTCACTTAAATATTTTTGCTAATCTTAAGAAAATTCCTGGACTAACAGTGGGTTTAACTTACCGAGGCGCCCATGAGAGAGGAAAACACCATATTGGCTTCAGCAGCATCTTCAACTACCATGCGCTTCAGTACCCTTCTTTCAGGATCCATTGTGGTTTCCCATAGTTGTAGAGGCATCATCTCACCCAAACCTTTTATGCATGAAAAACTGCAACTTAACAGTTTGTATTTCGTATCCAAACATACCAAAAGATGAATTCATAAATGATTCAAATTAAAACAAACTTTTAAAAAATAAAAGACAAGATACTGATTCTCCAGCAAGAACTTAGCAACCGAAAGAGAAAGCGGCTACATGAGATACATCTAGTAGATCCCTTGATAATAGTGCCAACGGAACATATCTAGCATGCTCGTATAGCCAAATGATGCTCCAAAAGAACATGAGTGCTTATGACATAAGTGCGGGGGGGGGGGGATTTAAAACAGACTATCATGCAATACAAGGAAAGAGAAATCATGAAGTCAAGAGGTGTATAAGTACACACATGGTGCGTGTATTGCTGTAAGATTATGGTGGGGGGTCTTAGATGGTTAATTGTTATCGCACATTTGACTTCTATCCACATGACACGTACTAGGATCTTTCTTCTTCTTCTTTATCCCGTTTAGTCTATGAGTAAGACAAGCTGGGTTCTTGCCATCCAACATTAGCCATCGGTCAACAAGATCGAACTATAAAACTAGATGTGATGCGCTATCCATACAAAGCGCACTAATTTCAAGGATTTACTTTCATACAATCAAATTGCAATAACTACAAAAACAATAATTTCAAACATTTAGACAAGTGCCTTGATACTATCTGACTGTACCTTTGAACCTTTGGATGTTATAAGAAGCATTTGAGGGGAAAGTACTCTGAATACGCTCAAGCTCTTCTTTATCATAGCAATAATGTGCTTGCTTACCCCGTTCGACCTGGCAGTACAGAAGTAATTAGAAGATGAGATGTCTTAAACGGGTAACATAAATGGAAATGCAGTTCACACATACACATAAACAGAAGGTGTCACCTTATACAGTGGTGGAACGCCCACATAAATGCAACCTTCGTCAAATAGCGCTTTCTGCTCATGAGAAGAATCCATCAACCACATGAAATTCAGACCACTCAATTCATGAAGAGGACACGGTAGCTTACCTGGTATCTGTAGAAGAATGTCAATAAAAGAGTTCGGATGTGTGCACCATCAACATCAGCATCAGTTAGAATAATGATTTTATGGTACCGAAGGGCCTCTTTTTTAAAATCCTCTCCCTGAATGTGGAAATAACTAGTTAGTTATAAAATTATTCTAAAACCTAAATGATGATCACAGAAACTTGATTACAACAAATATATAAAAAATAACCTTCACACCAAGTCCAAGCCCAAGAATCAGATTTTGAATTTCTTGATTCTTGTACATAGCTGCCTCGTCCTTCCGCTCAATGTTTAGAATTTTACCCCTCAAGGGAAGAATAGCCTACAACCAAGTGAATTTTAGATATCATTGAATTTATCAAGAAGCATGAAGTTAAAAGAATTTTACTCCCTCAGGTGATTAACGAGATTTGAAATCAAGTGTTAGTTTAAAATAATGACAGTTAAGGGATATGCTAAATGTTTCACCTGAAATCGCCTGTCACGACCTTGTTTTGCACTACCACCAGCTGAATCCCCTTCAACGATAAATATTTCTGCAAAGTTATAGTGTGAAACCTTTAAGCTTAATGATGAGTCATATTTTGAAATTTCCACCATCCATGTGAGATAACTATAGCATGCTACTATGTTAGTCAAAATTAAGTAACCTCAGTGTGTAAGATAAGTGAGAACACAAAACAACTACTTCAGCAACAAGTGATAGGCGGGAAGGGCTTCATCCTCCATGCCTTTATACACTTACCTCGGGTAACTGGCAGTTCACTAAGAAACAAATTTGGGACCAGTCTTGCTTACATTGGAAGTTCCACATCAACAGTAAGAATTTTAACAGCCTAGTGTTTCCATACTGTTAATATAGATGCACATGTTTTCTTTTCTTTATTAGCTTAATCATTCGTCATTGTCTAGATAGCGTTTACGTATTTCCTTTTTGCACATCTAAAACATGCACTATTACGACATCAAAGATCAGTGAGAACTTCAAACAATTGAACTTGCACATTTCCATCCAAATGTCTACTGTGGGGTTAAGAATCTCCTTTTTGCAGATCTAAAACATGCACTAATACGTAATTCAAAGGTCAACCAGAACTAATATGACATTCAAAGGTCCGTGAGAACTTCAACAACTATATGTTCGCTGGAAAGAACATTAGAAAGTGGTCACATGCGCAAAATGTATCTTATCTGAGACCAAATAATTTGGATCAATGGTCAGAGCAATATAATTGAGTAACCAAGGATTTCTCATGTCAAATACGATTTATAACTACCGGCATTTTCCAAATCATTCTAATTAGGAATGAGTTAATAAACAATAACAATAACATGAGTATAAAAAACAACTGTCCAATATAATAAGCACACAATTACACGAAGAACCATGAAAACTTCCTTTCCAACAAGCTTACACAAGAAGGTATGTCAACTAATTAACGACCTCATAACCATTAAATCAGATGTTATGTGCATGATGCCTGTAAGGCGGATAGTAGAAAGAGTGGCAATACCGTACCAGCTTCTGCAGGATCAGTAGCTGAGCAATCAGCTAATTTCCCAGGAAGAGAAGATGACTTCAGGACGCTCTTTTGCCTCACCAATTCCCGTGCTCTCTTAGCCGCCAAAGCTGCCTAAATAAGGAACCAACATTAAATATCAAATAATGTTTGTGTGGGCAAAGAAGAAAATATAGCCAGGGTGATCTTTAAATAAAGTCCCCAAATGCAAGAAGTTGTCAACATTATTAATAAACCATGAGTCCAAGACACATGATAACAATTCAGGAACTGTACTTTTCTACAAAACAAACAGATAGCCTAATCATTTTGTGAAAACTCAACCGGGCAGAAAAAAGAAAAGACACAACTTGAAAATCAGAACTCCACACAGATTGAAGGATAAATATAGTAAAAGTACCTTTAGAGCATTTAGAGATTTGGAGAGTATAGAATCTAGTACGTCAGGATGCAGCTCTAAGTACTCTGAAAGATACTCCTGCACAGATTGGTCAACCACTTTTCGAACCTCTGGATTTCCCAACCTCGTCTGTCAAATGCAAAACAGAATAGGTACTGGAGTAAGATCACAAAATCAACCCGTCCTTGGAAAAACCTATTATAATAAATTATCGACATAACATTGAAGGATCAGAAACCTTAGTTTGTCCTTCGAACTCTGGATTTGGGACTTTGACAGAGACTACACATGTTAATCCCTCCCTCACATGTTCGCCACTTAAACTGATATCTTTCTCCTGGAATGGAAAACAAATCAAGGGGGTTAGAAGAAAGTAATACAAGAAAAATACTTTTCATTAACAGAGTAGACAATATCTAACAGCAGATACTAATACTGTAAGCGTTCCCCTGTAGGCAGTAGGCTTCCTCAGCGTATAGTTACTTTCAAAATGTTACTCACTGAACAGAAAAGCAATCTAACAACAAATGGCTAAGGAAATACAGACATGGCTGATTGTATGTATATACCCACCTTGATGACTTTTGACGTCTTTGCCAGATTATTAAGAGTTTTTGTTATTGCAGCCTTCACGCCTTCAATATGAGTACCTCCATCAACTGTCCGTATGCTATTAGCATATCCTAGCAATGTATCTGAATATCCATCTGAACACCTGATTGAAATTGAAACTCAATTACAGTTTATAAATGCTGGCGCAAGCACCAGACGAAATGTATGTGAGGTGTATTATACTATAATTATAAGATGAAGTTATCTATATTATCTACCAAAAAAAAAGGTAGATATTTTGGTAATCTATATAATGAACAGAGAATGAACCATCCATCCCTAATAGATGGAAGCGGCCAAATCAATCGCTTCATTATTCATCCCAGAGGTCCAGTCAAATGAGTCCGACTCCAGTCGGCGAAGGGAGGGGGGGGGGGGGGGGGGGGGATGCTAGTGGTAATTCAATTTAATACAAATTGAATTACCACTTTCACATATAGGGGTTGAAATGCAACTTTTAAAGATCTATGATACTACACAACGTTCAAGAGATTGTAAACGGTTAAGAAAGTTAGTAGGCATCGGGCAGGTACGCCCCCATTGTCTAGCGGTTCAGGACATCTCTCTTTCAAGGAGGCAGCGGGGATTCGACTTCCCCTGGGGGTAGGTACTACGATAGGAGGTTGATCACAGATTCATCCATAAGTCTAAAATGGATTCTTCCTGTGGCTAAATTTTCATACTGTGATACTAGTTTTGCTAGTGCATCATACTACCCCTTGAAAAGCCTCGAGAGGATAAACAAATTTGCTGAAGTATTTCATGAGGCATGTGCTTCACTAGAAAATTTGCTGGGGTGGAGAATGGATGTAGATGAGAAGTAGATCAGTGTAGACAAGCATAAAGGATAAACAAATTTATACCATTCAAGGGCAATGTCAATAGTGATCCCATCTATCTGTTTTCTGAATCCGACAGTTTCATGGAGCGGGTTCTGGATCAGAAGAAAATAGTCATTAGATCCTTTATGAAAAATGAAACAAAATGTCGGACTACTTAGAAAATCAAGTGTGTAGTAGAAGTTGTTGCAATTCACAAGAAAAATACTAAAGGGGTGTATATATTTAAAATACGAACTACAGTGGTCAGCCTAGATTTCAGTCAACGCTCTTATAAATGGATAATTAATGGGAGCTTTTAAATAGATTAGATGTTTGGTACATCCTTAAAAGTTATATCCAATCTACTTTCCAGTATATCAGACATTATAATTCTCTCAAATATGAATTTAGCATCCCAAAAGCACCTTCCAACTCCATTCTGTAAAATACTCATACCTTAGGCTATACTCCAATCACAAAAAAAATCAAAGAGACCAATGAACATACCTTGTCGGTGTTCAGCCATTTAACATACTCAATCAATCCACCAGCATAGCAGTACTCATTGTGTTCTGCCTTCTCTGGATCTATATCCTCCTTCCTCAAAGCAATTGTTAGCTGTGGAAATGGAGGCCAAAAAACTCTAATTGAATGGGGGGAAAATGCGAAACAGCAACCCTATTGCACCAAAAAAGAAGTGCTAACTAGGAAGTATGATATTAAAAAAAACAATAAAATAATAAAATTATCTCGCCGTAGATTGCGGTAAAATATGAACTATTTCACAGTGACTAAGAAGTTACCTCGGGGTTAAGAAAAGCAAGCTCCCTTACTCTGCTAGCTATTGTTTTGTAATCAAACTCAATTGAAGTCGTAAAAACTGCAACACAATTGATAACCAAAATATTAACTCAAGCAGGTAAGGAAAAGAAATAAACTAATTAAGCAGCAGGATAAAGCAAGACCTTCTTTATCAGGCCAAAATCTGATGCATGTTCCTTGACGAGCACCCCTTTCAGCAGGGAGTTCATGACAGGATAGAGACGTCACTGGCTTTCCACGAGAGTAGGTTTGCTTGTATTCCATACCATCTCGCCATACAGTAACTTCTAATGCCTTTACGAAAAACAAGAACGCATTATAAGAATGATAACCTATACCGTTACAATTACTTTTTTTCATTTTCCCAATACATCTACCAAAGCTAGGCACAACTCAAAAATGTGGCATTTTTTTCATAACACAGGAAAAATGAAAATAGTGTACATTTTTTTCTTATGTTCTAAATTTCAACACAATTTTTTATCTTAGCCATCTACTTCACACTTTTCTCATAGTAACCAACAAAACTAGCTACAGCACAAGAAATCTGCCTTCTCATTTGTGCAGCAGCATATATCAAAACAGGAAATGTTGAAATCATATACTTCTGAAGGAAAAAATAAGTAATATTTAATCACATCCTCTGTAAGATGGATGTAAAATATAACTATCAAAAGACAAAAAAAAAATTAGAAGAAAGTACACACCTCAGATAATGCATTAACAACCGATAAGCCCACTCCATGTAACCCTCCTGATACGCTATAGCCACTACTTGCACCGCCAAATTTCCCCCCTGCATGTAACACCTGTACAATTTTGAATACAATCAAATTGAATTACCACTTTCACATATAGGGGTTGAAATGCAACTTTTAAAGATCTATGATACTACACAACGTTCAAGAGATTGTAAACGGTTAAGAAAGTTAGTAGGCATCGGGCAGGTACGCCCCCATTGTCTAGCGGTTCAGGACATCTCTCTTTCAAGGAGGCAGCGGGGATTCGACTTCCCCTGGGGGTAGGTACTACGATAGGAGGTTGATCACAGATTCATCCATAAGTCTAAAATGGATTCTTCCTGTGGCTAAATTTTCATACTGTGATACTAACACACTTTTAATACACTGATAAACTAACTTTCTTTAATCAATCTTTATTGGTAGGATGTCAATGATTGTAGATTACATTATAAAAAATATTTTTTCTGAAAGAAGACCTTTAGTAATTGATGTGTACCATCACTCTATTAAGAGTCATGCCACATTATCCCATTTTCTGTGTGTTGCTTTAGCCGTTTCACAGGAAGAAGTCAAGAAACTCAAATATGATGAATGAAAACAACTGAATAATAAGGAGTAGTAATTGATACCGTCAAAACAGTCTCTAATGCAGATTTCTTGGTGGCTGGATGAAAGTCTGTTGGTATCTGCAAGAAAGGACATGTGAGACAGGAAGAAAAAAAAACGGGAGAAAGCAACAGATCAAAAAAGAGCAATGAAGATGCATACCCCACGACCATTGTCAGTGATGCTCACAGAATTATCTGCTAGTAAGACAACATCTATCCTGGACGCAAATCCCGCCTGAGCTTCATCTACACCATTGTCTAATATTTCATAAACCTGAAAGAAAATATGAGCACTAAACATTAGCAAAAGCTAAAACAAGTCTAACTAAACACACAAAAGGAATGAGAATACCAAATGGTGCAATCCGCGTAGCCCGGTGCTTCCTATGTACATTCCTGGTCTTTTCCGGACGGGGTCTAAGCCTTCCAATACCTGAATAAAAAAGCACATGACAAACAATCATATATGAAAATTAGGATAACCACCTAGAAGTAAAACCAAAACCACATTTTTTATATAGCTGGAGAATTGTAGAATGTAATCTACTAATTGTTCGATAACTTAATCAATTAAACTAATCCGAAATCCAACTTGCGTATTAATTAACTACATTTCATCATCCCTTCTAACCAATTGAGAACGTTTGAGCCCACAAAATCGAAAAAGCAAACAAGCTAATATAGCCATGGCCCTGGACATTCACAATCACTGAACTCACACAGCTTATCTGGTGCAGCACATGATCAATTTCTTACACAAATACCTCCCTAAATAGTTTAAAAATAACCTAAAATTAATGTGGATAACGATTCCAGGGAAGATAAACCGAACTTGCCTGAATCTGTTCGGAACCATAAGCTTTGGAACCTGAACTCTCGTGTACTGCTTCTGCAGCTGTGGGCGTAGACATAAAAGCTCTAGTAGAAACAGCAGCATTTCTCACCAAAAACCCACTTGAACCCACTCCTCCCGTGCATAAACTCGCCCTGAAACAAATGAGCAGAATGAAATTTTTATCTGCAACTCGGACGACAATTTTGAAACAGATAAGGATAGTGTGATACCTGTTTTTAGATAAGAGTGGTGAACGAGAGACATTGCAAAAAACCGAGGAAGATGATGAAAGAGAACGACACCGAGAACGTAGAGAAGCGGAGATGAGAAATCGAATAGCGAAGGGACGAGGCTTCAGGAGCACCATCAGAACTAGGGTTTCACTTTCCTCTGTTGGTGTTTGTTTCTTAATTTTTAGCAAATAAACCTCTCACTATCCAATACTCCCTTCCCTCTAAAACCCTTCTTCAGAGTTCAGACATACGAGTAAGAGACACGTATTGAAAAATGGGGAACTATCTATAAACCCCGGAACAACTTACAGATGGGGAATTTTTTAGAAGGCTATTATTGGGGCGTCGCACCCTTTTAGAGGGATTTCACTTGGATTCTTAGTGTCCAAAAAAATGGTTATGGGATATCCTTCACTTAGGTACAAAATATCTAGAATACCCTTTAATTAAAATAAAAACATAAAAACCTAATCTTTTCTAATCTAATCCTAAAAAAAAACTGCTCCTCTTCCCTCATTCATCTTTCTTCTCTTCCTCTTCTCCATAGTCAATTTCAATTCAACTTCAATTCACTTCATTGTTTTCGATTAATCGGCGATTCGAAAACTCAACATCATCGGATTGAAATCTCTAATAAAGATGAGGAAGAAGCAAACTGATTCCAATGATGAGAATCAGCCTCTCAATCAACCACCGGACCCAAATCTTCATCCTCAACAACCGGTTCAAGCATCTCAAGAATCGTAATTTCAAACTCCTCAACAACAACCCATGGTGTATATTAGGTAATAATCGAACAAACCCGTCTTTGTTTACTCGTTTTTGTACTTAAAATAGGAAGATTGAATGAAATCGGAGTAAAATTAGGGTTTTATTTAGTTAGTAATTTCATTTTTTGAAGAACTTACGTCCAGGTTTTGATTAATTCAAACCGTTGCATGTTAGTTTACGTCTGGGTTCCCTTAGTTCCCTTAGCTTGCATGTTGGAATACGTCTCGGTTTTTTGAAGCTATTTTGCAAACTTAAGATAGTACGCCCAGGTTCGTTACTTGTTTTTCCCGGACGTAATTTGCAACGTCTAGGTTTATCTTATAGGCTAACTGCACGTAATTGTTCCTGTATCTTTTGAGAGGAAAGCTCAGATTGGAAAAATTCTAGGTTCGTGACTTGTTTTCCCATACGTAATTTGATACGTCCAAGTTCGTGAAGTTTTTTCTGAACGTAATTGTGTATGTCTGGGTTTTTGAAGTGTTTGTTTCAGACGTAAATAGTCCTGAAACCTCTAAATTTATTCCAAACTAATTTTATAAGCTTGTAACTTGCAGGAATCGTGATAGAGCAAAGCCTAAAAAGAATAGAGGAAATAATTTAACACCAAAAGATACTCCTACACCTCGCCGTGAAATTTATTGTGGGGTCGATTATAGAGGTCTCCACAAGGATGCTAACAAGAAGAAGGATATGATTCAAGGAAGTAGCTCAAGATCAGAATACTCAAGTTATCAAGATAAAAGATAAATCGACCTGGCTTCGCGAATCCCTGTGAATTATTTATAGTCGTTAAACCCTAAAGGGTTTTTTGGAGAGGACGACTCTAGATACAACTAGGACACACCAAAAAGTAGTGTCGGGATTCAAAGATCCAAGTTGCCAAGAGTTCCCCTTGTATTGACTTCAAAGCCTAGGTTGTTTAGGTTTAAGCTAATATAACTTTGGAACCAAGCAAACAATGTCCACTGTTATATGAAAGCTTTGAATCTTAATCGCATATACAAGATATACACTATGGTTAGGTAAACAGTAAGGAACCATGTATACAGACTATGTTCAACATGGTTAGCCGAAACTAGCTGATTTGAACTTAAAAGCTTCATACTCATTTTTCATCTTCACTAAGACATTAAGATTGAGTCAAAATCATGTAATCAATTGAGTCTAGTGTTAATTAGAGAAAAAAATCAAATGTAATTACTTCAAGTAAATAATTTAATCACAATTGAATCATGATTGGCATAGTTTGTAAATATACAAGGTACAATTACTTGAACCATTCGTGAATCGGCTGAGTCACAGTACACGGATTGGTTTGCACACTTATGCAATTACCAAGTTCCAGACTCTACAGTATTTTTCAGTTCAGGTACCAGTTTGCAAACTTTGACCCAACTCAAAGTTTTGGAGTCTATGAAACTTTTTAGTTCATGTACCGGTTTGCAAACTCTTAGACTTTTGTCGGTTCCGGAGTTCAAAGAACATTCAGCTTGCGTACCGATTTAGGTATTAAATGGTTCTAGAACGTATAACTGTTTTGGTCCGCATACCGGTTTGATTAGTTTAACCCGGTTCCCTTATCACAGTTTCACAATTGTTTGAATACGACTATACATACCTATCAGGATCACGAAACAAATAGATTTTTTTCCCATAATTACATACGAATATGCACATCACACAAATCTGAAAGTAGATATATAGCTACTCCGTTAGTGTAGGAATACATGTAATACGTCTTCATACATATAATAGTTTTCTTAGTTTGTAAGACCGATAACATTGTCTTGTATTCCGAGTATAGTAGTTTTATATTTCTCTAAATCAATTCGGAACATTCCTGAGTAACAACAATGACACTTATCACTTTTTCAGACTATTTTCGGATGACGATCTTGAATCATGATTTCGTTACGAGCAATAAATTGTTCTCCACCGAATTTGATCGAGTATGAACAAATGTTCATTAAGCTTAGTCATTATATCTCGAGAAACTCGTAACCTAATGATTAGTTCTCGACTCGAAATTCTTGTCTATGCAAGCTAGTCTAATGAGTTATGCGACAATCGTCTCAAGATAGAAAAGTGAATATAATTTGAGCAATAGGTGGTTCAGTCTTCACTTACCTTTTGTTGATGAAGTTCTCCAAAATCTTTGGTTGGTCTTTGCCTTCAAACGGTAGAACGCAAATGATGACTAGCTCATTTCTAAACTCCACTATCCTAGACCGAGACTTAACTAATTGTAGACTAGAAATCAAGATATAGTTTTGACAACTAAATTTGACAACAAGCTTGATACAACAACACTTGTGAGTTCGACCGAGCAATGCTCTAACAATGTCCCCCTTTGTCAACTTTAGTGACAAAACTATTTAATGCATATGGATAACAAAAGTAATGTTTTGAAAAAACTCCTCGATCCACCATGTCTTCTTGATTTCCTTGGTTTTTCTTTGAACTCTTAATTTCAGGTTGCAATAGTTTGGACGTGTTCAACTCAGCATCGTTGTTGTTGAAGAACCGATTCCATAGCGATAACAACTTTTCCAAAACAAAATATTCTCAATCATTTTTATGCAGACACATAATTTTATTGTTATCTTCTCTCCAAAGTTCAATTGTATCTCAACTCTGAAGTAATACTATGGTGATATGTTTCTCCCCCTTAATTAATACTTACATCTTTTGTTTAATAGGAAAACCTATTGCATAAATGATCCACCCCCTGTTACATAATGATTCGTAAACCATATGTATGTAGTATGAAACCACTCAATAATTCTCCTACTTTTTGTCAATAAAATTAACAACGGTACGAAAATTGCGGGATCATAATGAATACAACCAAAATATATCTCAAGCTTAAGGAAGATGGAGATACCACATAATAACATAGTTAAAATGTAACTCCTCATATCAACTGGTTTTAGATGATATCACATAGTAATAAATACTTAGCGCTCATCCTAAGAGATTAAAAAGATACAAGCATCCCCTTTATAATTCCACAGCCACACTCCCCACAACGATATAACAATTAAGCACAAGTTCATTTAAGAACTTTCCCCATAAAATGTCATTCCCGAGAGAACAACACGAGTGACCTTACTTTCGTGAAAAAGAAGGATTTGTGGACATTAACAAATCACAAGGATTTGTATCCATAGTATCGACATAAATTAGTCTCAAGGCCAGTTACAAACAACGAGAAAATTTTACTCGATTTTACTCTACATAAGAGAATCTTACGGAGTGTGTCAAGCAGCAAAACACCAAGGTGTGATAAAAAACATCAATACTGCGAGAAAAATCTCAAAGAGTTTGTTTTATTTTCTATTTATTAAAACATAATAGATTTAACTTCCGAGTATGTATGAAATATTAGATCGATTCACGAGAACGTAAAGGCATAATTATTTCTTAAAGATCTTTGCAATAATTAAACCAAAAATGATTACATACTGCAAGTTCATCTTCCAACAACTCTAAAATTTAAATAAATAAATCTAAAAACATGCAAGATGAAAAACGTTGGAAATAGATATGTGTAGTCACAATCTTTGATATACCAAACCCTAGTTATCCTTCTCAAGAATAAAATTATCAAAAGAAGTTTCCTAAATAAAAACAATTATTCATGTTCTTCATCATCGGAATCACCCATAGAAGCTTGAATCTTGTTTATTTCGTCCTTAATATCGCAAAATTTTGTAGCAATCAAACATAATTGTTTTTGCATACCTTTTACCTTGGAGTTGATCCTGCACACATTCTTGTGAACAATTTGAAGAAGACTCAAAGTTGTTGGATCACAAGAACCCTCAAGACATGAAATAAATTTTCTTTTTCTTTTGTTCTCATTCGTTCTCATATGTTTGAACATACTTTCACGAACTAAAGTGGGAGCTCCAATGAAGTTTCCAATTGGATCAATATCAAGTTCTTCACAGATGCGTCCAATCAGACAAGGAAACCCTGATATCTTCTTGGATACCGTCATCTATACCATTTAAGGAATGATCAACCCACATATGTCAAGATTTTTAGTTCCCATTTTAAGGAAATAAACTAACTCAGCAAAATCATGACTCCAATATGCATCCCCAATTTTGGATGGACAAATGTTTGACATACCCAACTTGCCAAACACCTTAAGAGGCATGTGTTGATGGTGGTTTTTTGTTCAAGGCTAAAATTATAAAATCCTGTATTTAATGTGCCATCGTTCTGCAAAGAAATTGAGCCATTTAAAACTGATGAGTGCCTAAGCCTCTTTACTTACATATGTATTGAGCAATTCAGTACATTTATATATAAAATTTATCCAGAATGGTGCGTGCGGCAACAATCCCAAATATTCTATAAATTTTATTAAACTCCCGCCTGCATTATTCACTAACGCATGGCTTACTGAGTATTTTTCCCTGGGCTATGTTCCCCAGCCGAACTCTTGATGTTGACATGACAATTAATGTTCGCTCGCAACTGAGTAACATGAATTTTCCGAAGTGTCAGGATTAAAATATGCATGGAAGTACTCAATTAGAGGCACGCAAAGTTATGCTGCCCTCTAAAACATAATTAGTGATTTTGTATAAACGCACAACATTCACCAGAAATTGATCGATTTTGTGTCAGCTCACAAACTTCAATCTTTCGAACCTAATTTTATTTTAAAAATATTAGGTCCTTTTGCGGCCCGCACAATATCTCGAATCCCATTGGTCGAAACTAAACCTAGGAAAACTAGGAAATTGATCCATCCTAGAGCTAGTAGGAGCAAGATATTATTAAATTGGAAAACAAGAAATAAAGAGAAAATGCGACAAATAAAGGCAGCAGCAAAAGGAGGCGCGACCACGTCACTTGGCCGTCCAGTTCTCCCTAGCAGGCGCGGCCCATAGCCGACCGGCCACACCCCATATTACTACCGGCCGGCTTCTCTTTCCCGCCGACCAATCATATCGCTTTAACTGCGCAGCGTACACTTTTGATTAAAAGTAGAAGTTGGTTGGTCGACACGCTTAATTACTTAAGGAATTGAACATAGGCTGCCCATGTCAGTCTCAAAACGATCACGACCATATGTTTTGGCCAGCCAATTCGACGAGCCTTGCCTTGTCCCAGCGCGTCCAGACAAACTCCGTGATACTCACTGGCGGGCCCACTATTATTCCAACCAATCGTAATTCTTATAGCACGCCGACAAAAACTCTAGTCGATAGCCAAGAGTAGGCCAGCCGCGCGGATGAAAAGGTTTCAATGGAATTAAGACCACATATGGAAATCTTAAACCAATAGTTGTCGTCCAACTTCGCTGGTCGAATTGACCGGCCTAGATTTAATTCTAATCAACGGTAAGGGTACGGATATGCTCACCAGCGGCCCGGCTATATCCCTGGCCGATTGAATTGCTCTCAGCCCATAGCTAACACCTAAAACTGTTAGCTCAAAATAGGTTGGCCACACAACCATAACAACCTCATTACGGCTAGCGGCAGCGCATCACTATCGCAAAATGATCTCGACCGTCCAACTTTGCTAGACAAATCGACCGGACTAGATCTAATTGTAGGTGACTAATAAGATGTTTCCGTGATCACCGGCCATCCCTCTTCCACGAGGACCTATCGGCCAAGCCGCGGCCTACCCGTACGACTCTTGAACGGCTGTCCAAAAGTGGCTAGCCGCGCTGCCTACAAGGGTCTTAAATGAATTCAATGGCAGCCAACAATTACCGCAAATCATCTCAGCCATCCAACTTGGCTAGCCAATTTAACCGGTCTAGATCCAATTTAGACTGACCAAGTGGCTACCAACCATCACTCTTCTATAAGGACCAACATGCTCACTTTTGGTGTACATGGATAACTCCTAGAGGCATCCTGAAATGGCCGGTCATGCTCCTTGTAAGACATTAAATTTCGCGACTAATTTAAACAAGCTCTATACAATGATGCTTCATGAGCATCTAATATTTTGAGCCGCTTTCTTTAAAGCGATGCTTTATATGCATCATTACAAGCGATATTCAATAAATATCGATTTCATGAATAACTTATTTATTTCAACTTAAGAGCATTGGATGCTATTTTTTTACGGAAAGTCTCATGATTTGACCTGTTACATGTGACTGTCCGCTGCATAGCTTGCGCGTGATTGGTCAAAAATAATTAGGACTTGCAAGTAAGACCCACTCAGCAGCCTGCTGTATATTTTTCCACAAAAATACCCGAGACATCAAACATGTCACAAACTAGGGGATGTTCATCAGGGTATTGGTCTGGCGGTTTACAACGTGTAACTTGCAACACGCCCATTATAAGAAAGTGTCGGGAAAGGCGGACAGTTAGTGGCAACAGAGAAGTAGTAGGTGTAAACTAACCAGTCTTCCCCTCATAGTAGGGACGTGGTTTTCAATATTTTGCACGATCCCACTTATCCATCACTAAACTACTTCCACTTCCTATGAGGTCAGGGTGCGCTCAAACTATGACTTCTATAAATAGATTTTTAATCTATTTTCAAACAACAAGTATTATCAACACAAGTATCCTGAAAACACCAAGAACTTATAGCTTCTATTCCGCAAGCAAGTTCCACATTTTGATACAAGTCATAAACAACCACACCTTCAGAGTTAACCATTATGATCTCAATACCTTCTTCGCTTCCTTCTCTAAGATCAACCCTTCTCCTTCATTTTGTGACTGAAGCAAGACTGGAATGGCCATTTCTTAGTTTAGGCCATAATTGTACAGACTGATCTCTCGAATTTAAAATACTCATGTGCAGTGCATTTCTTTAAGGTTTATATTCGTTTCTCGGTGGCACACCCAAATTTACCATTTCCAGCAGAATCAGTTTTTACCCCAAAACAACATGTTAAACTCTGAAATAGGAAGCTTCCCATCTTTCCAACCAACATTCTTTCCACAAAGTTCAAGAGAAATAGTTTCAAGGGATGGTTTTTCTTCTTTAGGTCTTGGAGGTTGAAAATCACCAAAAGGAATATTTGTGAGTTCCGAGATGAAATCTCGATTAATAACAACTTTTCCTCTCCCAATCATTGATTTAAAGCTAGTCTTATTGAGATTAACATCATACATATTCGCATAAAATATTCTAGTAAGGATATCAAAACCTTTCCCAAGTCCACTAAAGATGTCTCCTAAATCATATTCACTAAAGCAGGCAAGATCTTTCGTTTTAGCATACCCTTTGATAAGGGCATAATTCACATGATTTTAGTGTCAATTACATGCTAGTAATTACTTATATTCTTGTAAATTATTGTATATTACGTTTGTTTTCTCTTATTTGTGTTTCATTAGGAGAATCGTCCAAAAAGAAGTGAATTTGCACTTAATTGTGCAATAAATAAAGCTATCTACAAGTGGAGAAGGGACAAAGACCAAGAGGAACTCGTTCAAACCTAGGAGTTCTTGATATCATCTCGAAGAAGACTAGAGAACGAAGTCAACGGTGAAGGAACAAAGTCATTCTGAATTCGTATGAAAAAGTTATGAGTAAAACAAGAACTCGGAAAGATAAAGGGCCAAATGGTCATTTTGCGGGAAAATGCTATTACCATGCTTCAATCTGTTAAGGGGATACCAAGTTTTTCTACTTCTCACGGCCAGGAAAATGAATTGGAGTTTAGGTGCTTGTTGCGGTCGGTGTTGTTACCGGCGGAAGTTTGGGCAAAAGGGTAAAATGGACATTTTGTACAAAAGCTGGAATTAAAATGGAGAGATTATAGTTTAATTAAATCATTTCCAAAACATAATTATCATTCTGATATTGCAAGTGGACATAATGAACGAGCTAAAGAAAGAATGGTGGGCTCTAACGAGTAATAAATTAATAAAATTATAAATTGGTTTGATTATTTAATTAGAGAGTGGGGTCCATGGTCAAGATATGTTGTTGAGTAAGTAAAGAAAAGAAAAGTGAAGAGGGAGTGAGGGACCCATACGAATACGAAGAAGTTATCAGAATTCAGAAACATGTCTCTAATATGTTGGGTTTGGTGGAAATTTGGTGTAGCAGCAATATATCGAATTGGATGTACCGATTGTGCTTATGAAGACACATGGTGTCAGTGGTACTATTACATTGTCCAATCAGAAATAACGTGCACGATTTTAGGATACAGATTTTCGCATTGAATCGATAAGGCTTGTTAGAGCATTGCTCGGTTGAACCCACCAAGCATTGGTATGTCGAGATTGGTTGTCATATTTAGTTCCAAAACTCGAGTCGCTATTATGTAAACTACAATCAACTTCGATAAGTTAGACTAGAAATGATAGAAGTATTGTGTTCCAGTTACTCACAAAGATCTGAAGATGGATTGAAGACATCAAAGACATCACCCTTCAGCTTGAGGTTAGTAACTATGACTTGACTTGTTCCATATCTATCTTGTGTCTTTTAAATATTTTAGATTGAAAACATAACATGCAAAGTTATTATATTATGATCAAAGTGCTAAGGAATTTATTGAATCACGAAATATAATGTTTATCTTTAGAACTTCGTTTCTTTTGGATGTTATTATGACTATGTATACGGGTAAAGGTGAAGATTTCATCCTAGGAAACAATGTTTTACATGTGTTTTAAGGAAGTAAATTCATGAACTTGTTTTGGGAATCGAAAAGGAAATCGCCAGGCATTATTGGTATTGTTATTCATTGCACATCTTTTGAACTACTAATATGTGTGATTAGTATAACCGCTCATGACTTGTTTGTGTTCGTGGTAAAACTATTCACAAAGGCCTGACTTTTGTATTGGTATGACTTTTATTAGTAAAACCGATCTTAAGTAATCACCTGAGATGGTATGAACATGTACAACAAGTTTTTAGTATTGGGAAAATCGATCCTATGAACATGTGCAACCGAATACAAGTTTATACCATAAATAAGGGGGAACCGATCCTATGAACATGTGCAATCGGCCTCAAGAAAGCTCAACCCAATCCGAGCATGTTTTGTGTTTTTAACGCAAAAATTTATCCAAAAATAGATTTTCGAATTTTCTATCATTACAAAAATATTAGAGATACCAAAAATATATTTGGTTAATGTGGATACGTGAATAATGTCAACATTAAGATTTGAGCATCTTATTTATAGAAATTATGAAAACCGAATCTTGCTATTTATTGCATATCTTGAGAATATTTTCGGTTTTGGAAATTCCTTAGTGTCCAAACTTCCTTGATCTGTAAATACCTAAGTTTACATCTCTAGCAAACTAATCCTTCGTAACAGCAAACTACATCTGTTGTGCTGCTACTGGTGAAGCCGCCTATTCGGAGAGGAGGGTAACCTAATTAGGAGAAATCTCTTACAACCGCTCAGTTTAAAGTCTTATTTGGGATTGAGAAGCTCTATTAGTACCATTGGTGGGAAACTAGAAGATTGTATTGTTATTTTAGTTTTCGATTATTGATTTGTTTGACTAACGGTTGTTGAACATTTGATTGCACCTAGTTTGTTTATTCTTGAGAACCTTCTTTTCTGATATAAGACTCACTCAAACTAGATCAAAGATCTAACGTTTCTACGGATCTAAGTTATTCTAGATCCGTAAGATAGATTCATTGATTTTCCATTGTTAACAGACTCCATTCTATGCGAAAAATCAATAAGGAAACAAGTTTGCTTTTGCAAGTTGTTACTTTGAAGATTAAATCGAAGATTAAAGACTTTGAAGATTTGAAGACTTTTGTTCTTGTGTTTTGATCTTGGTGTAACTTTCTGTGACTTGTGATAAGCACGTATGTGCTACATTTTATACTCATATTTATATTAGGTAGGACTCGATGTTTTGGCTAACGATATTATTTTAGTGCTTTTGAAGAAACTACAGTGAATTCGATCTTCCGGGAAATAAACGGCTAAACAGAGCTAAATAATGTGTACGACTTAAGGTACCAATGAGAGAGGCTTGATTGAGCTATCTTGTAATTAGCTTGAGTTAGCTGCGATCGTTAAGGTACTTCTTCTCGGTCCACATGCAAAGAAATTATGAAAGTGCAAGCACGTGAACTCGACTGGTGGGCAAATAATTAGTGGAGTTTTACTCATCAAAGTGGGCATCTACCATTGGGTTTTTCTAAAAGGACTTTAAAGGAAGAAATGATGGGATGTGGCTACATTTCCACCCCATCTGATTTCTTAGCTCTTCTCTTCTTAATTCTTATCGAATGAAATGGAAAAAGGGAAAGTCTCGAGCAGCTGCTTTTCGAACGAGAAGAAGACAGTGATGGGCGTCATTCTCAAACTGGTGTTGACAGGGAGAAAAATGGGTGTTGATCTGTTGCGATTTTGAGCTCAGTTCTTAGCTATTGGTTCGATTGAGAGCAAATGGCAGCAACATGAAGACGAGGAAAGGGTTTTGGTGTGCTCTGAATTTGGGGCTGAGCAGTGAAGGCATGAATGATGATTTAACAGAAGTGGTTCCTGTGTTTGACTGAGCTCGGTGCAATCGGCGAATACTTGCTCGGTTCAATGAGAGTTCAGAGAATGTAATGTTGTTGGCATTCAGCAGTGGAGGAAGATGGAATTTGTACAGGCATGAATATGAAAGTTGGTCGAGCTGTTGCAACCGACTGGTTTTGGATGATGGCTGGAATGGATTGAGATAGATTGTGCGTTAACTGAGTTTGACATTATGGTTGAACAGTTGCAGTCAGTGGTGGTGGTTGCTGATGCCTCGAATGAGTCTGGTTGGTTCAGAAAATGGGTATTGATGTTGTGCCGAGTCTGAAAAGAAAGGGACTGTTGAATGGTGGTGTTGTACGTGTCTGCTGGGGATATGACCTGAAATTGGGTTACGTTGAGAGTTCTCAGTGGAAAGAATGAGAGAATGAATAGCAGCGAAGATGGTTGATCACCGATATGGACAGGGAAGCTGGTGTTTTGGCCGAGAACAAGAAAGGTGTTGTGGTCGCACATAGGAAGGAATGGTCGTACTTCGACAAGGAACTGGAACTGTTATTGGAAATTGGTGGGCTGAGTCTCGGTTGGGTTTTTGCGTTGGGCCATGGCAATTTTGCTAAATATTGTCAAAACAAGAATACTGCTGAAGCTGAGTAACCAGGATTTAAGTTTATTTATTAGTGTCTACACGAAGTTGCAGGTTTATTTTTTTGTAGCGTCTTAATTCATTGAGTATTCAAATCTGGATTAGGTCCCGGAGTTTTTCTATAAGATTGTAGTTTTCCTCGTTAACAAAATTTTGGTGTGTGCTTTACTTTATTTCCGCATTATAATTGTTTTTATATTATAATTAAAGTAATTACACTTGTACGTTAACTAGGCACTTGATATTTATCTTATAAGGTTTCGGTTATCAAGTGAACACTTTGTCGTAGTATTGTCTCGATTTCCTATCCATAGACGATCACACAAAGTATATTGGATTTCTCCACTTGTCTGATATAATTATTCACGTGTTAGGCCAGTTCGGACTAACCCTATTTCAAGTGGACACTGTGTTGAAATATTCCTTGAGTGATTGTTGCTCCAAGAGGTTTATACACGGTAGAGATTGAATAGGTTGCGATCAAATAAAAAGATGGTGTATTTGGGTACCCTCGTCTTTTCAATTGGTATCAGAGAAGGAAAACACGAAAAGATCTAACAATTTGTGTTTGGCGTGATCCAATCTATAAGTTTTGAATCAAATGGTTGATTCAGTTAACATACCGCCAGGGTTTGATGGCTCAAACTATCTATGGTGGAAAATAGCAATGGAATCTTTTCTTCAATCTCGTGACTTTAACACTTCGGTTTTAGTTATTGAGGTATATGAACACCCAAAAGTACTGGTCAACGACTCAACCACTGAGTTTAGACTAAAGAAATTAAAGGAGTTCAATAAAGAAGAAAAATTGCTTGCGAAGCAAAATTTCCGATGGATTGATGCCATTATTCATGCTTTAACTCGAGACCTCCATCATTATGTAACCAAGTGTAAAACATCAAAAGAGGCTTGGGATATTCTTAATATCGTATTTGAAGAGAATGCCTCTGAAAAAGAAGCTAGGCTTCAAGCCCTATCTTATAAATGAGAAAACCTTCGTATGGATGAAGACGATACCTTTGATGAGTTTGATCAAAAACTTTCTAAAATAGTGAATGCCTCTCACGCATTAGGAAAAACTATTCCAGATAAAGATACTGTGTGTAAAACTCTAAGGTATTTACCACCAAGATACGAATCTAAAAAGCATGTCATAATGGAAGCAAATGATCTTTCCACACTATCTAGAAGCGCTCTAGTTAGTAAATTAAAGATCTTTGACCTTGAATACCAATTCAAGAATGAAGAGGGTATTACCCTTAAAGATGTAATTAAGACTTGTTCTTCGGATACAAAAACCAAGAATTGTAATGTTGATACGACTGCACAACAATTTAGAAAGTTATTAAGACAAAAGAAAATGAGTCATTCTCCTTATCAAAAATCACAGAAATGTGTAGAGAATAGAGAACAAAATAATTGTGATAGCTCTAATTGTTCAAAGGATCAAGAGAAAAAAGCTTTTCATGCAACTGTTGAATGCACACCTGAAAAGGATAATGAAGTAACTTTAGAGTCAAAGGCACTTGAATGTGATAAACTTTGAAAAGAGAATGAAAGTATTAAAAGGGAACTTGATATTCTATATAAGGATATAGAATGTGTAAGCAATGGTCAAACTTATCTTGAAGTCTTAGAAGAACACAAAAAACAAAAAGGTGATGATCGAGAAGTTCCAGAGCCAAAGGCACTCGACTGTGATCTTCGTGAAGAGAATGAAAGATTGAAAAAGGAACTTGATGATCTGTATGAGGATATAGAAATTATCAGCAATGAGAAAGATTATCTTGGAGCCATGAGAAGTTACAGAGAGCAAATCGAAGAAAGTCATGATCGAGAAAGGAAACTATATACAGAGTTGGAGAACCTAAAGAACACTGAGGTAAGTAATTCTACCGAATTTGAAATTTCTTTAGATTATAAAGTTAAAATTGATAAATTTAAGGTTGATCTAGATAATTCTCTCGAAAAAATAAAAATGTTGGAGAAAGAGAATATGAGTCTAAAAACGGACTTGAAAAAGTTCGATAGTAGCACAAAACAACTTGAATCTATGTTGAAGTCAATTAGAGTTCCTCATGACACACGAGGATTGGGCTACAAAGATAAAAAAACTTTGAATGCTAAACAGGAGACAAAGTTTGTAAAACCTAAAGACTCTGCTGAAGAAATTGCTTCAAAAGGTGCAACAAAAGATTGCTCTTCCATAAAAGAAAAATCTGTAACACCTTCATCTTCATCAAAAGACGGAAAATGTAAAATCCGTCAAACTCCAATGATAGAGAATCCACAACAAGGTAACACTAAACCCCGTGTTTCGTATGTTACTAAGCACTGCTCTTATTGCGGAAATAAAGGACACTTGGAAAGGGGGTGCAGATTCCGTAAAAGGGATGAGAAAACCATAGATGCACGTGTTTCCATAAAATTGGCTGAACTCAATAATGCTTCTCGTGCTAAATTAGGTCATCATTGTCCTAAAAATGAGCAAAAGAATTATTGTAACGATAGTTCAAAGTTTGCCTATCAGGCTTCTACAAAGTTTTCTCATTATCATTCAAACAATAAAAGGAGAGATAACTTTGTAAAGACAAAATCTGATGTTCCAAATTGGAAAAAGACTAACTCTCAGAGTTTTTAACATTTCAGTAAACCTAATGTTTCCTCAAGAGATTCATCTTGGATTTCAAGAGGAAATAATAGGAAGAACGAAGCTGGTCCTGTAAAACCCATTTCTAAATGGAGTCCAAATTCTTTTCTAAAGACAACCAGGAAAGTATCAAAGGATAGTCACAGTGATGATAATGATAAGTTTGAATACTCATGATATTCAGAATATTGTGCTAAACGTTCTTGATCAAATGAATGTATCTACGTGTTGTCATCGTTATATGACATAGTTAGGTCTCATATCGGTTACCTTTTTATGATTTTTGTGACTTTTGATGTAGCGGATTTCGTATCTAACTTTATGGATTACTTAATCAAATAATCATAAAAGGATGATGACAATTTATTCCCATATGTGAGTCACAATTATATTATTATCAATTTATTTCTTATAAGCTGTATATATAATATACATATGAGTTTTTGGTATTAGATTATTACTATTGACACGTAATAGTTAAAACCATTTCAACCTTTCTCTGGTAAAGGTTTCTTTTGTTGTTCTTATGTATTTGCGAAAGGATGACAAAACATTGAAGTGAAGAGGATGCAGAGCTTGAGGTAACAAATTTGTTAGTTAATCGTTTTCCTGGTGTTGATGGTGGTATTTAGCTTAGGGTTAAAATCGTAAAACCTTGCATCTGACGTCACTCTGCAAGGAAACGGTGTCGTGAGTGCGAACCTCTCCACCATCATATTTATTGAGCCATTCAATATATTTACATGAAATTTATCCAGACTGGCGAATGTAGCAACCATCCCGAACACTCTGTAAATTTCGGCACCTCGCCAATACAAGACTCACTGAGTACTTTCCTGTGCTATGTTCCCCGGCAGAACCCTTAATATTTGTATGGCATGACGGATTTGTGTTCACTCGCAGCGGAGTAGCATGAACCTCCAAGTACCAAAGTTAAGGCCATCGCACGAAATGCTCAGACGGAAAGCACATTGATAAGGATTTTTGTGGCAACATACAAAATCCAGCCAATTATTGTGATAACTCATAAAAAACTCGTAAACCCGACTAATTTGCAAAATCAGGGTTTCGCGCCCCGCGCAGCACACTAGACCTCATTGGTAGAAAAACTATGCTTAGCCAAACTAGGTGATTAAATCCGCCACAACACACTGGAAGTGTGTCCACGCCCTAGATTGCCAGCCCCACTTCCCATCGACCAATCAGGTTGCTTTAAATCTGCCGCACTCACATAGAAGTGTAGCCACGCCCATACCCGGCCGACCCTTTTACATTAACCAATCATGCTACTTTAAACTCTCCACAGTGTTGAAAAGAAGGAAAACGCGCCAGATGGCCGCAAAACCAATTGGCTTCCCAAAAACGCACCAACATGCCAAGCAGGATGCCAAATGTGCCAAATGCACATACCAGGCACACATGCCAGATGCACATGCCAAACGCGCCAAACATGGCCACTCACCCATGCGACGTGCCATATAGGCTAATTAGGGTTTCGACAAACCAAACCCTAATTTAGGCAAGACTTCCACACCAACGTGCCAAATTTTCAGTGGCTACGGACCGTGTTAAAGGCATGCACGAGCCATGCTATCCATGTCGCAATACCACTAGTACAAGTTAAAGGCGCCACTACCAATTAAAGGTAGCCATGATCGACAAATACCTTTCCTCCTGAGATGCAATCTCAGCCATCCAAGTTCGCCACCAAACTAACAGGCTTGTGGCAACTTTTGAGCGACCATGCCACCAAACCCTTTGGCCACAGCATCAAATCCCAGTTTGGCCACGACGCCTAATTTCGGCCACAATGCCAAACCCTATCCTAGGCCACGACGCCAAGCCTTAACTTTAGTCACGGAGACAAATCTTAACCTTGTCCATGCTACAACATTACAGACGTGGCCATGCCACTGACATGTCGCTATGCCACAGCAACTGGCATGCCACCATGCCACAGCTACTAGCATGTCGCTATGCCACGGCCACTGGCATGCCACCATGCCACGGCTATTAGCATGTCGCCATGCCACGGCCACCGGCATGCCACCATGCCACGGCTACTAGCATGTCGCTATTCCACGGCCACCGGCATGCCACCATGCCACGGCTACTAGCATGTCGCTATAACACGGCCACCGGCATGCCACCATGCCACGGCTACTAGCGTGTCGCTATGCGATGGCCACCGGTATGCCACCATGCCACCGCTACTAGCATGTCGCTATGCCACGGCCACCGGCATGCCACCATGCCACGTCTACTAGCATGTCGCTATGCTACAGCCACTGGCATGCCACCATGCCACGGCTACTAGCATGCCGATATGCCACGGCCATTGGCATGCCGCCATGCCACAGCCACTAGCATGCCGTTATGCCATGGCCCCACCAGGCGCTACCATGCCAATAGCGCCACTTCGTTATACAACAAGATGCGGCCATAATCAATGGCCACTCTTCCGCATGAGATGTAATCTCAGCCATAAAAATTCGCCACCGAGTCGTTCAGCTCGTGACAAGTTTTAGGCAACTAGCCAAAACGAGCCTATCATCACGTATGTTATTTACCTACGACAAGCCTATCATTTTTAACTTGCCACACATATGAAAGTGCTACATGTTTTCCACGAAAACACTCGAGACATCAAAACATGTCACAAACTGGGGGATACTCATCAGGGTATTGGTATGGCGGTTTACAGCGTGCGGCGTATAATGCGCCCGTTACGGAAAGTGTCATAAAGTGGGGCGGTTAGTAATGGCAAGAAGTGATGGTGTAAATGTATCTTTCATTATGGAAGCATAAATTCCAGGCGTTAGCCATTACTCCCTTATTCCACCACTCAATCATTTCCACTTCCCACGAGACCAGGGTACGTTTTGTTGCGACTTGTATAAATAGGTCTCACCTATTTTCCACCAAAAACCAAGTTTTGGTCGGGAGAAGAATACAACATCCAGAAATCATCTGATAGCTTTTCGTTCAGCAAGCCAGTTCAATTATCCGATACAAGTCACGAAACACCCACACTTCTAGAATCAACTATTTTGGTCTCAACACTTTCTTCGCTTCCCTCCCTAAGACCAACCCTTCTCCTTCACTTTGTGATCGAGGCAAGCCTATAACGGCCATTTCTTAGTTTAGGCCAGGATTGTACATATTGATCTCTCGAATCAAAAGTACTCCCATGCAGTACATTGTTTAGGGTTTAGACTCGTTTATCATCCACACACGAAATTACCAAAAACAGCAGAAACCGTTTTCACCCACAAACACCTGGTTAAGAAAAGCCTGATTTTTATTGCATATACTTATTGCTTTTGCTTAACAAAATTTCGGTACAATTGATGTTTTATTCCATAATGTGTGTGTGGATGTGTGTTTGATTCAATTGTTTCCGGTTAAGAAATACTATTGTTATCTTGCTTTATTGTGTGGTATCAATTGTTTAGGCTTACAAAATTTCGGTGCAATTGCGGTGCTTTAATGACTATGTTGTTTCAATTGTTTTCGGTTGAGGTGAATAATTATGCAAGTTGATTTATTTGGTTTGTATGAATTTTTTATGGCTTAACGAAAGAAAAAAGTTTACGGGATGGATTGTTTAGTCCAATTCGATTCCGGATAAGAGAAACTAAGTTTATCTTAGTTAGACTTATCAAAGTGGAGGTTTCGGTTATTCAAGTCTAATCGAATGCCTTAACAAGAGATACTAGTTAACTAACCTAGTACATGTCTTGTTTAAAAGTTAAAGGTCTAGGTTATATGGATAATTAGAGCGTGATGAGAAAAATAGAGTTATCTTTATTTTGGTCTTATCGAATGTAGCGGTTGTATTTGTACAATCGGTTTAACAAAGGGACTAAGGTGCTTAGTTGATTTTTGGTTTGCTAAACTAAATTAGGAAAATTGCTTCGGGCAATTATTTACTTGATAACATATCAAAACAAATTACTTTTTAGTTTCGGTTTTGATATTGGTTATCAAAAATGGTGTGTTGAACCCTCGTGCTTAACTCTATAGGTTTGCAAGTCTATTTTGAGATTTGTAAGATTCTTTTCGGTTTGTCCTTTATTTTTTCGTTTCTTTGTCATTTTGTGACAAAAAGGGGGAGAAATATATGGAGTAAACAAGTGATATTGGCATTGATTTTATATTGATTGGTATCACTAAAGGAAAAGAACATTGGTGCTTAAACGTTTATCTAACGAAAAGGTGAAAGCATAGACTAAGGGGGATTAACATATCATTAAAAAGGAATAACAAAGACGCGCGGTTTGATACCTATCTTACCTTTGGGGGGAGTATTAGGTTTGTTATCATAATGTCAACATCGACATTTATTTTTGAATACATGCAGATTAGTACGTTATTCTTGTAATTCGTTTATCTCCATATGTAATAGAGTTTTGTCACTAAATTGACAAAGGGGGAGATTGTTAGAGCATTGCTCGGTTGAACCCACCAAGCGTTGGTATGTCAAGATTGGTTGTCATATTTAGTTCCAAAACTCGAGTTGATATTATGTAAACTACGGTCAACTTCAATAGGTTATACTAGAAATGATAGAAGTATTGTGCTCCAGTTACACACAAAGATCTGAAGATGGATTGAAGACAACAAAGACATCACCCTTCAGCTTGAGGTTAGTAACTATGACTTGACTTGTTCCATATCAATCTCGTGTCTTTCAAATCTTTTAGATTGAAAACATAACATGCAAAGTTATTCTACTATGATCAAAGTGCAAAGAAATTTATTGAATCACGAACTATAATGTTTATCTTTAGAACTTCGTAGATATGACATCGACATAATCTTTTGGATGCTATTATGACTATGTATATGGGTAAAGGTGAAGATTTCATCCTAGGAAACAATGTTTTACATGTATTTTAAGAAACTAAATTCATGAACTTGTTTTGTGAATCGAAAAGGAATTCGCCAGGCATTATTGGTATTGTTATTCATTGCATATATTTTGAACTACCAATATGTGTGATTAGTATAACCGCTCATGACTTGTTTGTGTTCGTGGTAAAACTATTCACAAAGGCCTGACTTTTGCATTGGTATGACTTTTATTAGTGAAACTGATCTTAAGTAATCACCTGAGATGGTATGAACATGTACAACAAGTTTTTAGTATTGGGGAAACCGATCCTATGAACATGTGCAACCGAATACAAGATTATACCATAAATAAGGGGGAACCGATCCTATGAACATGTGCAATAAGAGGGAACCGATCCTATGAACATGTGCAATCGGCCTCAAGAAATCTCAACCCAATCTGAGCACATTTTGTGTTTTTAACACAAAAATTTATCCAAAAATAGAATTTTCTATTATTCTAGAAATATTAGAGATACCGAAAATATATTTGGTTAATGTGGATACGTGAATAATGTCAACATTAAGATTTGAGCATCTTATTTATAGAAATTATGAAAACCGAATATTGCTATTTATTGTATATCTTGAGAATATTTCGGTTTTGGAAATTACTTGGTGTCCAAACTTCCTTGATCTATAAATACCTAAGTTTGCATCTCTAGCAAACTAATCCTTCGTAACAGCAAACTACCTCTGTTGTGCTGCTACTGGCGAAGCCGCCTATTCGGAGAGGAGAGTAACCTAATTAGGCGAAATCTTTTATGGCCGCTCAGTTTAAAGTCTTCTTTGGGATTGAGAAGCTCTATTAGTACCGTTGGTGGGAAACTAGAAGATTGCATTGTTATTTTAGTTTTGGATTATTGATTTGTTTGACTAACGGTTATTGAATCTTTGATTGCACCTAGTTTGTTTATTCTTGAGAACCTTCTCTTCTGATATAAGGCTCACTCAAACTAGATCAAAGATCTAACGTTTATACAGGTCTAAGTCTTTCTAGATCTGTAAGATAGATTCATTGAATTGCCACTGTTAACAGACTCCGTTTTGTGCGACAAATCAATAAGGAATCAAGTTTGCTTTTGCAGGTTGTTATTTGAAGATTAAATCGAAGATTGAAGACTTTTGTTCTTGTGTTTTGATCTTGGTGTAACTTTCTGTGACTTGATTTTCCGGGATTAAAGAGGTTGTTTATTTTCAATAAACATAACCCTTTTTAAGATCAACAAGTAGTTTGTGATTTTATCATAAACCTTGTAATCAAGATTGATTACTTCGGTAATCATTGTCTTGTTTGATCTTGTAACCGAGGAACTTCGGATATGGTAACAGGTCTTAAAGATTGAAGATCCTTAACTATATTTATATCATATATTTCGGTATTGTGATTATAAAGTGATTTTTGTTACCAAACAGTTTATCCTTTACTGTTTGGAATACGATCCAAAGGAATCATGTCTTGAAAGATTGAACCATTAAAAAGATAGATTAGATTTAAGTCTTAAAGAGAATGCATGTTCTGCTAGGATATCTAGTATCAAGTATCTATTGATAACTTCGGTTCTGCTAGATATTATCAAAACAAATATCTATAGAGAACTTCGGTTCTGCTAAATATTGTCAAAACAATAATACTGTTGAAGCTGAGTAACTAGGATTTAAGTTTACTTATTAGTGTCTACACGAAGTTGCAGGTTTACTTTTTGTAGCGTTTTAATTCATTGAGTATTCAAATCTGGACTAGGTCCCGGAGTTTTTCTACAAGATTGTAGTTTTCCTCGTTAACAAAATTCTGGTGTGTGCTTTACTTTATTTCCGCATTATAATTATTTTTATATTATAATTAAAGTAATTACACTTGTACGTTAACTAGGCACTTGATATTTATCTTATAAGGTTTCGGTTATCAAGTGAACACTTTGTCGTAGTATTGTCTCGATTTCATATCCATAGACGATCACACAAAGTATATTGGATTTCTCCACTTCTCTGATATAATTATTCACGTGTTAGGCCAGTTCGGACTAACCCTATTTCAAGTGGACACTGTGTTGAAATATTCCTTGAGTGATTGTTGCTTCAAGAGGTTTATACACGGTAGATATTGAATAGGTTGTGATCAAATAAAAATATTGTGGTTTATTTGGGTACCCTCATCTTTTCAAGGCTGATGGAATGTCGTTTTCAAGTACAGTTTTGTCGGGATGAACGTGATTAGAAGAAGAGGGAATTCTGACATGAGCGCCACATGTCGCTTTATCATTGGACTGATGAGTGTTTTATTTTTGCAAATAGCATGAGAAGTTAGGAGGCGGTTTACTCTTCTCTATCCGCTACGGATTTTGCGGATCGGCACAGAGGTTCTGGTTGCTATAAATAGAGAAGGAGAATTCGTTCATCAACACTTCTTCCTTTACATTTTTCTCCCGTGAGAAAGATAGAAACATAGAGAGAGAGCTTTTGTTTATAATTCCTTCTTTTTTAGTTAATTATTTTCTAGTATTTTTAATTATGAGTAGCTAAATTTTCTATTGATTATGGATGATTTCAAAGTCCTGAACAATGAAGCATTATTTTTTTTAACCGCGTTTATCTCAAGTTTTATTTTATTTTTGATTATCTTTATTATTTTTATTGTTTAAGAATATCGAGGGGTAATTTAAAATGATCAATCAAATTAACCAACCAATATTTCTTCTACTATTTTAGGGTTGGGTGATACGTGTAATTGTCACATCAACTCTTTAGACAAGTGACGTTTTTCCAAAAGTTGTTGTAGTGATAGTGGTAAAAAGATTCGTTTCAGACTTGTGAAGGAAATGAAATTTTTAGATTTAAAAAAAAAATATATATATACAAAAAATATTAACAATGGCCGAGAGGTACTGGGACTAAGGATTTGGCCGAATTCACTACACAGGGTTCATTCATATATTCTTTGACAATTTAAAACTCAATTAACATGGACTCTGATTTTGCCAAGATAGATTCTCAAAACATCGATTGTAAGTCCTAAGCATGATGTATCAAAACACCTAAGCTAAGCATACATCATCAAATTAAATAACAACCAATTAATTCAAATCATATTTCAATTTTAAATTAATGCAAAAGTCATAAAAAAGAATAAAATAAATTTACGCGTGTATGAAATTCACCCTCCTCCGTCGTCCCAGTGTTGGGTTTAGCTCATCATGATAAAAACACGCTCAAAATATTTATTTATTGCTCAAATGGTGTTTACAATGAAGAGAAGAAGATAAAATGGTGTAAACAGCTAATGTGCGACCCACAGGAAGCGTCACAAAAGAACGATAAAAGAGAAGTGCTATTGTCGCTGTGGTTCTAAGACCCACACCTACGACCCACGCCTGTGAGTCTGTTTCTCTGTTGATAAAAGACTGTCCCTGCGAGCCTGTTCTTCGTGTTCTTCATCATCAGCAGGAGCAGAAACAGAGTTTCATCAACTCTTGATTTCTCGCTCCTGAGCTCTCCTATCGACCCCAAACTCTCGACACCCTCTCTACTCAACCCCAGCAACCTATTTATAGCCAACAGACCCATCGAATCTCGCTCATTCACTCCATGTAATTCTCTTTAACTCGGCAGTAAAGAAAATATTTCTGGGAATATTTTCTTTCCTGTTTCATATTCTCACGCGTTTTCAAGCCTCCAAATTACCATATTTAACTCCTTCACGCTCCAACAGGCTGTGAGGGTCTTCCATGCACACACAAAACACGTTGAATCTTCTCCAAATCACGTGAAACCCGTGATATACACGAACTGCCCTGTTTTCAACCCGTGAATTGTTTAGCTGATTCTAGACAATTCTAGTCGAACCAAACGCCCACAGTGTGTTTAATAGGCCATATCACAACTATCTACTGAAAATCATCCATTGAATCTCCCTAGAACACGTTCAACAATTCGATCAAAAATCTGCAGAAGTGTTCTCCATTTTCCCGCCAAAAACAAAATTCAAATGGAGAAGATGACCTCCCCCTAATCCTGTACTGGAGTGCGAATAGAAGATGCCTTTTGGGGTGACCTGGGGTGCCCCTTAGTAATTGAGGTGCCCCTTATCCAACGTTGAGAGTCCGAATAACACGTGTCCTCCGGGGCTTTTACCAACTTTTTGAGCCTAATTTTCCAAAAAATGTTTATTTTCCAAAGGTGCCTACAAACACATAAAACACCAAAATTAGTACAAACTCGAGTGCCAACAATATATAGTATTGAGATCAAATTAAACACAAAAATGTGTCTATCAAATACCCCCAAACTTATTATTTGCTAGTCCTCGAGCAAAATTTATTTTTGAAAAGATAAAAAAACTACACTTAGCACGTGCAGCAGGGCGTTAAACCGCTAGGTGGCCCTAGCGGCGGAGTGTTGTCTCCGGAGGGTTTACCAGAGGTGTACCCACAAAACCTTTACTCCTAATTGGTCACAAGTATCCAAAGAGCTATGAGGACATACATATTCTCAACCTATCTCCAAGTAAATAGAATGCCAGAGAAATTAAAGGTGTCAACTCTAAAGCTGACTGAAGAAAAGGGGAGACACATCCGCACCACTGCTAGATAAAGAAATATCCGCTACACAGCTAGATAAACATTGTAAGATGCGTCCGCTGCTTTACAACTGGATAAGATTAGGAGAGAGATAAAAATGAGAGGGACATCTGCTACACAGCTGGACTAATTACGTGTGATGAGTTAAACCAGTGCTAGAAAGATCTTGTGCCAGATTGAAAGCAGACTAACAAAGCAACCAAAATGCATCTTTCTTCGACTCTCTCACAGTGCTCAGCCTTCTTCGGTCTTCAACTGTTGATGATAAACTCTCGAACCTCATAGAACCTTGACAATTAACTCTTCTCTTCGATTTCTTGCTTGACTTATAAATTTCTTCTTCCCTATGGCCTTATTGAACAAAAAAAACGTAATGATGTTTCATTTTTTTATTATTATTTTTTTTTTTCATTTTTCATTTTTTTTTATAACAAAAAATTACAAGACAAAAATTTACATGGCCATGATAGAAGGACTTTCAAAACTTGGATCTTCGCAACTTGTGATGTCTTGGTATCATGGATTCTAACAACTTATATCATTTGCTTTTATAACTTCAACTTTGATTTTTGAATTATTCTCTTCTATTGTTGCTTCTAAACCTAAAACTTCTTCAACTTTATTCATAGATTTTGATGTCGCTCCGCTTGTTGATGATGATAAGTTTCTACTGAGATAGAGTCGCAATCCAGTAACTAAGACTACATTGTGAGGTTGCTTTGTCTTTCTGGCATTTCCCTGACCTACTTGCCTTTCCATCATGTATGGTTAGGTCTATCACGGTTACCCTCTAAAAGGAACAAGTTCTCTCCTGAATTTCAAGGATCTCAATGTCTTTTTCTCTAATGTCTCAATAAGTTGTTATCTCTAGCATTCCAATTTCTATCTTTTTGGTGAGAAACAGTATGTAAACTTAGCTAACCGGATACCATGTGACGCTAGAAGTTTCAAAAGTGCAACTAAAAAGTTTCTCCCATACCCCCAACTTAAATCTAACATTGTCCTCAATGTTCTAAAGATAAAATTAAAAGCATATGAACAAGGAGAAACTGTTACCATTTGAAGCAAAAGAGTTAAGGAAAGATATTACCGTGTCGCATGAGATTGGGTTACCTCCCAAGAAGTGCTAAGTTTAAAGTCTTCAGCCAGACATCGGAAGGAATTAGTCACCTCATAGAATCAAAAAGTAACAGCCGAAATAACTGTGGGTCTTCAAAACCAAAAAGAGTTGGCCAAAGGAAACTGCAGTAAACCAAGAAAATGAACAAGACTAGCATGCCCTTACCTAGTTTCCTGATTAATATATTTATATCTAATTGTGGTTCAGGTTCAGGTTCTATAAAAGGGTCTAAATATATTTCTTTAGGCTGCAACTCCTCAAAAGTGAGATCCGAATTATTAGGTCCTAGAGTCTGTAAAAATTCAAATAAAAATTTAGAAGCACATAATAATAACCTAAATAATTGAGGATCCTCTAAGTCAATCAGGTTTGACTTACAAAATTGACCACAGTGAGGGTAGTAGTCATTCTTAAGAAAATGTGTTGATTCTAATTTCCTAAAGCATTTAGGTTTAGTCTCACAACTAAATATTCGACACATTTGAAATATAAACGTTCCCACATTTGGAAGAAAACTATTTGGTGGGAAAACAAAGTCAATAAGGGTATCATAGCCTGGGCAAACCACATCAACCAGAGGATGGGTTTCTAATGACTGAACTTCTTCTGGACATTATTAGGTTCGGGAAAACGTGTATGGAGATAATCTTGTACGATGGTTGAGGCACAAATGTCAAGCCCTACACGAGGGAACTTTCTAAGAGTTAAAGGTAAAGCACAGGAGAATGATAATCACCCCCAAACTTAGAGTTTTGGGTGTCTCTAGGTAGACTAACTACAATTTCCTAATTTCTAGATCATCGTGGAATCCTGAAAATGTCAATTGCTTCTGTTAGGTTATACTCAGTGATGCATCCTCACTCATATTTAAAAGCTCTACGAGTTCATTTCTTCTTCGTCTAAGACTATTGTTTCTAAATCGCTAGACTCTAAAACATTATTCGATAAAAACTCGTTCCTCTAAATCATTATCGGCTTTGTAAACAGAAAACTACATCGTCTAAAACGGGTATCTCTAGTCAAATCCTCGTCCTTTTGAACAGGTGAATAATTATTAAAATTATTTGGATTTGAAAGAAATAATATCATTGTAAAGCTCAATTGGAGTATCCATTTCCTGATCACTATTCCTACATAAGTATGATTCTCATCAACACTATCCTCATCATAATAACATGAAAAAGATCGAACCTCATCAAAACAAGTAGTGCTACCAATTCTAACCTTGTTATCTTGATTATGTAAATAACTATCTTCATTCTCAAGGGTATTATTGGATACACTATATTGGCAATTCAAGTAATTTCGAGCAATTCTTTCGTTCGTCTCAGCTATCCGCTTGAGGTGGTCTTCTAAAGAAGGTTCACTCATTATTGTAGTTCTTTCGTCTATAATTATACTATTCATCTCAGCTAACTTACGCGTCGACTCAGCTAACTTTCTGAGGGACTCTTCTAAAGGAGGAATAGGAACAGAGGGATCATAAAAAGGACTACTTTTCAATAGTTTGATTGTATCCTCTAGAGACGAAGAACTAGTACTATAATCTTCTTGCTCGTAAGACTGATGCATGTGTGGATAGTAATTGGGATCACCAGGGTATGACCCATATCCTTCCAAAGGATGGCGTTCCCAACCACTATTCCCAACATGGTCATAAAAAGGATGATGTCCATATTCAAATTCAGGTCGATAATCATTGTATTTGCTTCTATCATACCAGTTCGACATTCTTAATTGCAAGGGAATTCTACACAATCACAAACAAGGCTGACTCGACCAAATCAAACCTATAGAATCTAGCAAACAAAAAGCATGATGGCTCCACTTAGATTGTTTTCTAGACCAGCTTCCATTCCTTCGAAAAGGAATTCGTTACAATTTGAGCACACCCCTCTGGAATCAATCGGAGCTAATGTAATTTGAATCGAGGTGAGGGAAGCTCAGTGGAGCTTTGATACCCAAGGCCTCACCGCTATCACAAGGCGGCGCAGTCACGCATTCAACTTACAGAAACCATCAAGAACTTTGAAGTATGCTTAAAAGAGTAACCAATATTTTTCGAAAGATTTTCCTACCAAGCTCGTTACCCTATCGGTCTCGTTCTAATCAGATTTTAAGCTTGGGTTCGCGTTAGGTTTCGTTTACCTAAGTCGGGCAAGAAGGGAACGGTGATGAAATCCGAACCCTTATCTTATATGGCCAGTTCTTGCCCTTTACTAGGAAATTAAAGCAGCCGGTTCAGTCCTCAACATATAATCACCTTAAGGCAGACAGTAAACCCGCTGACAGGAGATTCGCGAGTGTTTAGAAGTTTACCTCCCGTACCAGACGGGCGAAGAACCGCTGTAGTCGACTCGTGCCACTGACTCCGGTGTCAGTGTGCGAACCCGAGGGGCCGAGACGATATTGTAATCGTCGTCCTTCCCTGCAAACAGTTTATATTTTTTTTATATATAACCCTTTCGTAGGGTTTAAAATTAAAATAAATTGTCCAAAGTCCAGTCCAATGAAAAGAAATACAAAAAATAATAATAATAATTACAAAAATAAAATAAAATGGAAAGTCTCTTAAAAAATAAAAATAAATAAAAATAAAATTCTTTTTTTTTTCTCTCTTTTTTCTTTATTTTTTTGCTTTGTATTTTTTCCTTCTCTTTTAGCTTTAAGCTTTGATTCCAAGGTCTTTAGTATCCAACTTCAAACCCGTAATACAAAGACACAACCAAAGAGACGTAAAAAGAACAAATGGAATAATAAAAAATAATAAAAACCTAAAAATTCTACCTAAGCACAAATCCGCGTCGGCGACGCCAAAATTTGATGTTTTTCCAAAAGTTGTTGTAGTGATAGTGGTAAAAAGATTCGTTTCAGACTTGTGAAGGAATTGGAATTTTTAGATTTAAAAATATATATATATATACAAAAAATATTAACAATGGGCGAGAGGTACTGGGACTAAGGATTTGGCCGAGTTCACTACACAGGGTTCATTCATATATTCTTTGACAATTTAAAACTCAATAAAATCAACATGGACTCTGATTTTGCCAAGATAGATTCTCAAAACATCGATTGTAAGTCCTAAGCATGATGTATCAAAACACTTAAGCTAAGCATACATCACCAAATTAAATAACAACCAATTAATTCAAATCATATTTCAATTTTAAATTAATGCAAAAGTCATAAAAAGAATAAAACAAATTTATCCGTGTATGAAATTCACCCTCCTCCGTCGTCCCATTGTTGGGTTTAGCTCATCATGATAAAAACACGCTCAAAATATTTATTTATTGCTCAAATGGTGTTTATAATGAAGAGAAGAAGAGAAAATGGTGTAAACAGCTAATGTGCGACCCACAGGAAGCGTCACAAAAGAACGATAAAAGAGAAGTGCTATTGTCGCTGTGGTTCTAAGACCCACGCCTACGACCCACGCCTGTGAGTCTGTTTCACTGTTGATAAACGACTGTCCCTGCGAGTCTGTTCTTCGTGTTCTTCATCATCAGCAGGAGCAGAAACAGAGTTTCATCAACTCTTGATTTCTCGCTCCTGAGCTCTCCTATCGACCCCAAACCCTCGACACCCTCTCTACTCAACCCCAGCAACCTATTTATAGCCAACAAACCCATCGAATCTCGCTCATTCACTCCATATAATTCTCTTTAACTCGGCAGTAAAGAAAATATTTCTGGGAATATTTTCTTTCCTGTTTCATCTTCTCACGCGTTTTCAAGCCTCTAAATTACCATATTTAACTCCTTCACGCTCCAACAGGCTGTGAGGGTCTTCCATGCACGCACAAAACACGTTGAATCTTCTCCAAATCACGTGAAACCCGTGATATACACGAACTGCCCTGTTTTCAACCCGTGAGTTGTTTAGCTGATTCTAGCCAATTCTAGTCGAACAACGCCCACAGTGTGTTTAATAGGCCATATCACAACTATCTACCAAAAATCAGCCATTGAATCTCCCTAGAAAACGTTAAACAATTCGATCAAAAATCTGCAGAAGTGTTCTCCATTTTCCCGCCAAAAACAAAATTCAAATGGAGAAGATGACCTCCCCCTAATCCTGTACTGGGGTGCGAATAGCAGATGCCTTTTGGGTTGACATGTGGTGCCCCTTAGTAATTGAGGTGCCCCTTATCCAACGTTGAGAGTCCGAATAACACGTATCCTCCGGGGCTTTTACCAACTTTTTGAGCCGAATTTTCCAAAAAATGTTTATTTTCCAAAGGTGCCTACAAACACATAAAACACCAAAATTAGTACAAACTCGAGTTCCAACAATATATATTATTGAGACAAATTAAACACAAAAATGTGTCTATCAACAAGTATTAAATCGCAAGAGCTGACAGAGGGATTTTGTTGAGCAATTGTGTGTAAAGATAACACTAGTAAGCAGGCCGAGTCTATGCATATGATGCTAGGATCAACCTGATTCACAGAGTGTAAAGCATTCGACTAATTTACACCTTGAGAGCTTATTCTTGGTGGGTTGGATGGATGGAATCTGGTAGTGGAGCGCTTCCTTATCCAGTGACAATAGGAATCCGGGGGATAGCAGAGCTTATTGCTATTCTACGGTTGGTAACAATATAAGTTCAACAAGAATTAAATTTATATTTAATTAAGTTTCGGTTCAGTGATGGTGAATGATTCCCTGGTCATCTTTCTCCATGTTATTTTAAATCAATGTTTACTATTTTATTTTATTAGTTCCTTTAATTAAAAATCTAAAACCCTCCTTTTCAGTTACTTTTAACAACTATAAACTCACTGTTCTTGGTGGGAACGAATTCCTTTCCGTTATATTACCAGTTAATTGTGTGGAAAGAAGTTAATTAATTTGATGTGTAAATGACGCGCACCAAATTTTAACACCGCTGCCGGGGAGCAGTCGGTAGCTTTTAGTTATTAGTTTTTTTTTAGTATTTTTCTTAGTACTTTGTTTTTATATTTTGCTTTTAATTTTTATTTTTTTTTTGTGTTAATAATGGATTAATAGTATTCATAGCCCGTTTAGAACGGGGGAAAATTCTATAAACAATTTGTGTGCATAAGTTTTTACTTTTTATTTTTTTATTTTTAGGCTTAGGTTTTGTTAATTTTAATTCTTACAATTTTGTATCATCGTCATGTTTCCATTTGGAAATAACATGTACGGTGTACGAGATCAATCATATCATTGTGGTAATCAATTTAATACTGGTTTTCAATCTCAGTCTTATGACATCTATCAACCATACCAAGGGTATAATTAAAACCAATCTTTTGGTTAAGATTCATATCCCTCAGAATCTTATGGATACTCTCATGCATTTCAATCTTCTTATGGTGGGTATGTAAGTGAAGAATCACGAGGATGGGGGTGATAATTGTACTTCTGATAAGTTTTCTAGCAATGTGTATATGTCAGAGAGTTTGGAACTCAAAACTTATGATACAGAATCAAGACCGACTCATATTTATCATGTTTTTTCCTCACTCATTCCAAAAGAAGAGATACGGCTAGGAGATTCTATCGTGAGCAATGGCGGAAAACGTACTAATATCAAAAAACTCTCTAAGCAACATGATCAGTTAGAAGAAGATGGAGCATCAGAAAATACTCTTGAAGAAATTAACAAGGTCATACGAACAGAAATTTAACGATGTTGGGATATTGAAGATTGCGAGGTTGACGAAGATTGCGAGGTTGACGAAGATTCTGCTGAAGATGAGCATCTTTTGGAAGTCCTTGCAATAACGGTAAAGTTGTTCCAACTCCGGATCATTATATTATCACTCGCCTATTCAAAAGGAGGAGAATGTATATGACATAACTATTATTATAAATGGTGTAACGTACTCAAACAAGGATTATAAGATTTGCAGCAATGAACTAGACTTTATAGGAGAGGATTCTGATTCAGATGACGAGGTTGTTGAAGAGATGTTAGTTGAGAATGCAACGAAATTGATTAATTTCGTGGAAGACCCAATTGAGCTTGCCAAGGAGTATAATGATGCTGAGATATTAGTCAAAGCAAAAACTGATGAAAAATGGCTAAAGGTTTTGATAGAGGACCACGATACACATGAGGTAAATAATTCATTGCAATTCTTTAAGAATGATGAGGATCCTGTAATAAAAATGATTGTGGAAGGTTTGTCTAATCCTTTTCATATTTCTAAATCTTTTGATTCACATCACTTAGGGTTGAGTATTTGTGCTTCTAAAAGTTTAAAAAATTATTTTACTTCTGATTATCCACCAGTAGATGTGTTTGATTCTAGCATTGTGCAGGTTCACCTAGAGGAACCCGAAGAAGTTCCCATATTTTATGTTCTATATCCACTCCCATTTGTGGCTCAACTTAACCATGCCGGTGGCGAATTAGGTGCAGTGGAAATGCATTATTAGAGTTGTTGATCAATCATTAATGGAGACTACCTATTTTCACATCAACAGAGGCACCAGACCTTAAATTCTTTATAGTTGACTAAAAAGTTTTGTTTTGAGTGTGTGTCACCGTACGTTAATTCCGGGTAGAATGGTGAGCTACCCAACTTCACACCAATTTCATCACTATTTTTGATCTCTTGAGTGCTAATTTTGTCAATCCTGAGGGTGACGTCTATAGATGAAAACCACCTTCTTGTAGTTTGATTTGCAGTTAGCACCATTCTCTCTCTCGCCAACAACAGGTCCATAGAAACACATCACCATCAACAAGTGGAGCGACATCAAAATCTACAAGAAAAGTTGAAGACGTTTAAGGTTTATAAGCAACAGTACAAGGATGAGTAAATTTCATATCCAAGTAAATCAACATACAGTGAGCCGATTTTATATACATGTTGAAGACTTACAATACAATGGGCATCATTTTATATCCAAGTACGAAGATTTATTTACAAGAGCAAAGAAAATCAAAAGATGAGAGTTATTGAAGTTTATGATATGAAGACAATACAAGTTGTGAAGATCAAAGTGGTAAAGTCCTTCTCTCATGGCCATGTTAATTTTATTTCATTTATATTATTGTAGTTGCAATCTTTTTGTTAAAAAAAAATATGAAAAAAATATAATAATAATAGTACAAAAAGATTTGCATTTAGGATTTATTTCATCAAAAAAGTCATGAGGAAGAAAAATCTATAAAGAAGTTTTAAACAACAAGGAAATTGAGGAAAAGAGTTACAAATTGTCAAAAGTTTTATGAAGTTCAAAGGTTTATCATCAACAGTTGAAGCTAAAGACGATGACCAAGAAGATGAAGAAGACGATCCAAAGACGTTTCCATTGGATGCTGTGAGAGTGGTGCTTTCATTACTGCCGATTGGATGTGAAGGTGAGTGAGTACTCCCATCCTTGCATAATGGTTGTTTTCCTTTCTTAGAGATCATCAGATAATATTCTTATTTCCTACGATCTTGTGGGGTCTCCAGAAATAATTCGGAGGTTTCCTTCCCACCATTCAACGTGTGTAGGATTTCTTTCTTCATTCCTACCTACACACATGTGAGACCCATACAAAAAAGCCGTCTTATTGAGTGCAATCATCATAAAACCCTTTTAAGTGAGGAAGTAGTCAAGGAGAAATGCTTATTGGTCGCTCTCAAACATGCATTTCTTTCAATATTAGGTTTACCCGTCACACTTTCTTCGATTAATGACATTTTACATGTTAATTTTCTCTTGTACTTATGACTTCTTGACAATAGGTTGAGAACCCTTATGTCCCCATAACTCTTTTGATGCTTGGGAAGCTGGGACGCTTTGAAGTTGGAGCAGGTTTTGTGGGTATACCTCTCGTAAACCCTCACGAGACTATAACTCGTCCACTAGGGACACCTAGAGGTTTAAAGGATTGTTGCACACGCTAATTGCAACCGGGTTCTGAACGAAAGGGATTTGTCGTATTGCAGGTTAGATAGTTTGCTTGAGGACTAACAAAAGCCAAGTGTGGAGGAATCTGACAAGTGCATAATTCACATGATTTTGGTGTCAATTCCATGTTAGTAATTGCTTATATTCTTGCAAATTATTGTATATTACGTTTTTTTATCTTATTTGTGTTTCATTAGGAGAATCGTCCAAAAAGAAGTGAATTTTCACTTAATTGTGCACTAAATGAAGCTAGCTACAAGTGGAGAAGGGCCAAATACCAAGAGGAACTCGTTCAAACCTAGGAGTTCTTGATATCATCTCGAAGAAGACTAGAGGACGAAGTCAATGGCGAAAGAACGAAGTCATTCTGAATTCATATGAAGAAGTTATGAGTAAAACAAGAACTCAGAAAGATAAAGGGCAAAATGGTCATTTTGTGGAAAACTGCTATTAGCATCCTTCAATCTGTTAAAGGGAGACCAAGTTTGTCTACTTATCACGACAAGGAAGATGAATTGGAATTCATGTGCTTGTTGCGGTCGGTGTTGGTATTGGTATTGGCAGACGTTTGGGAAAAAGGGTAAAATGGACATTTCGCATAAAAGCTGAAATTAAAATTGTGAGATGATCAATTTAATTAAATCATTTCCAAAACATAATTCTCATTCAGATATTGCTAGTGGACATAATGAACGAAGCTAAAGAAAGAATGGTGGGCCTTAACGAGTAATAAATTAATTTAATTAAAAGTTGGTTTGATTATTTAATTAGAGAGTGGGGTCCATGGCTAAGATATATTGCTGATTAAGTAAAGAAAAGAAAAGTGAAGAGGGAGTGAGGGACCCGTACAAAGAAGTTATCAGGATTCAGAAACATGTCTCTGACATGTTGGGTTTGGTGGAAATTTGGTGTAGCCACAATATATCGAATTGGACGTACGATTGTGCTTATTAAGACAAATGGTGTCACTAGAGTACTACCATCACATTGGCCAATCAGAAATAACGTGCACGATTTTAGGATACTATTGTCGCACTGAATCGATAAGGCTGATGGAATGTCGTTATCAAGTACAGTTTTGTCGGGATGAACGTGATTAGAAAAAGAGGGAATTCTGACATGAGAGCCGCATGTTGCTTTACCATTGGACCAATGGGTATTTTAATTTTGAAAATTGCATGGGAAGTCAGGAGGCGGTTTACTCTTCTTTATCCGCTACGGATTTTGCGGATCGGCACAGAGGTTCTGGTTGTTATAAATAGAGAAGGAAAATTCGTTCATCAACACTTCTTCCATTATATTTTTCTCCCGTGAGAAAGATAGAAACGGAAAGACAGCGAGCTTTTGTTTTTAATTCCTTCTTCTTTAATTATTTGCTAGTACTTGTTAATTATGAGTAGCTAATTTTTCTATTGATTAGGATGATTTCGAAGTTTTGAACAATGAAATATTATTTTTCTTAACCACGTTTATTTCAAGTTTTATTTTATTATTGATTATTTTTATTGTATAAGAATATCGATGGTTATTTAAAATGATCAATTAAATTAACCAATCAATATTTCTTCTACTAGTTTAGGGTTGGGTGATACGTGTAAGTCACATCAACTCTTTACACAAGTAATAAATCACAAGAGCTGACAGAGGGATTTTGTTTAGCAATTGTGTGTAAAGATAACATTAGTAAACAGGTCGAGCCTATGCGTCTGGTCCTAGGATCAACCTGATTCACAGAGTGTAAAACATTCGACTAATTTACATTTGAAGAGCTTATTCTTGGTGGGTTCAGTGACGGCGAATGATTCCCTGGTCACCTTTCTCCATATTATTTTAAATCAATCTTTACTATTTTGTTTTATTAGTCCCTTTAATTAAAAATCTAAAAATCCCCTTTTCAGTTACTTTTAACAACTAGAAACTTCCTGCTTTTCGTGGGAACGAACTCCTTGCTATTATATTACCAGTTAATTGTGTGGAAAGAAGTTAATTAATTTGCTGTGTAAACGACGCGCACCACCCTTCGTCTAATATCTTTTCTAAAATGATTTCCCTATTTACAATTATCTCAAAAGTCTCATTATGACCCGTATTAATAAAACGGATACGAGGTTCTTCATGAATTTTTTTAAGTTTGGGTTTTTTTACTAACTCTTGTTTTTGCCATAAAACCACAAATAAAGAGGATTTTATCTTACTTGAATAGCTCCTTTTTGAGATGAATACTTAATTTGCTCCTTGTTGATGCACCTTTTTGAAATCAAAGAGAATGATCCAACAATTGTGAATTGAAATTATGAAGGCATCATCACACCAGTTCAAAAACCCTAACCTCAATTTCTAATCTCGTTCGTGAACTCACGAAAGAAGAAGAAGGAGTAGGGGAGTATGCGTACTCTATTAATAAGCCCGATGAGCTTGGCCAGGTTCGGGTGTGGGATTTCAAGTTCAAACTTCCCCTTCTTCATTTTTTTTTTTTTTTAAAAAAAATATTCCATAAGGAGATACAATCATACCATGCTTTTAAATTCCGTATCAAACCTATAAATTGACAAATTTATCAATTTCAATAAGATAATTAATCTTATTCTTAGCTCCATGGAAAAATTCCAGAGCACAAGAAATGGGTTGATAAACACAAAAAGAAAGACTTGTAATTTATACTGATCTTGCGACATCATGAAATCGGAACCAGATCAACAACTTGTGATGTTATGATCATAAATTGTTACAAGTTTCTTCTGTTAGTTATGTGGTCAGGAATATTAAACATATGATAAATAAAATACAGATCTTTAAAAAAAGAGAAATAACCCTTTACAACAACTTTCCCCATCTTAAATGATACATGATGGGTGAATCCAAAATATTGCTAAAAGGAGGTTGGATGAGCAGTCAGCTTACAATCCAATATGGTGTGACAGTTTTCTGGAGTAGTTTCTTCATCCTCATGGTGATCAAGAGATGATTTTTCAATGTCATCTTAAAAAGTAAAAATTCTATCAGTTGTACACGTTTTGTAACATGCCCAGGTTTCCCACACTGATAGCAAGTCTTTTCAGAGACAAAAATATGAAGGGGCACCTCCTTGCTTATAATCATAACAATGTATTCTGAAAACTTAAATTTTTTTTCAAAAGCCATAAAAAGATCTTCGTCAACACATCCTCTTACGTTTCATTCCTTAAACAGACTGTTCAACAATATTTTAAGACAATGAAGCTTCTTACTCTTAGCAAGACGTTTCTTGTTTTTAACCATTGCAGAGGATTCTTTAATTTTTTTCGTCGATTCTTTACACTCACTCAAGATATTAGAAATCTTAAGTGAATCGAGATCATCATGTGAGACATTAAGTCTTGAGGAGAAAAAATCCTGAAGAATTGCTAAGGATTCTGGTGTGTGTCTGCAGAGATTTTACTCATGTCCATATAGTCAGACTGCTTCAAACACAGACTTATTAGGTCTTAACGTGTTTTTCTGCTCTGATGCCAACTAAAAACGCAGGGGTTACCAAGATACACCACTAACTTTTTCTTAGGCAATATGTATGGAAAAACTTAACACAACTCCGAGAGTAAAAAACTCAATCAAGGAAAGTGCCTAGCGTTATCTCTCTCTCTCTCTCTATCTCTTGTTGTTAGAACATTTACATAATTGAATCCGTGAACCTAACTACAAAGAGAGTTATTGGACGGTACCAAAGACCAATGTCCAAGGATCAATCAAGTCTTTTCCAACTAATAAGGTCGGACCTGGGTATTGTGATTGATCAACGCACAACCTGTGATATTTCAATTATAAAGATAAACAATATAATGCAGAAAAAAATAACACAAACACCAGAAATTTTGTTAACAAGGAAACCACAAATGCATAAAAATCCCGGGACCTAGTCCAGATTGAATACCACAGTGTATTAAACCGCTAAGATACTAGCCTACTACCAATTAACTTCGGTCTGGAATGTAGTTGAGCCCTAAAAGGAAATCAACCGATTAAGGTACAGCCGCGTTCCATACGCCTATTGAATATCGCAAGACTCTGCACAATTGATTCCCTTAGTTGATGTCACACACAACTAGGAGTTGATTCAACCTCAATTGAAGACTTTAAACCAAATCTGCCTCCCAAAGATTAAGCCTATAATTGATTTCCTGATTTACGATCTAAGCGGATGATCAGATCAAACGATAGATCCGGGTGATGGAAATCGATAGCAACGTATACAAAAGCCTGGCTATCCTCAAAATTCGGACTTATGCAACCCGAAGTGCATCCTATATTATTATTCACCTCACAAGTATAAAACTTGCGAAATCAACAAAGTATGACACGAAGATACTTTGTTGATTATTATCTATCTTGATCGTTGGAGAAAGCTCTACAAAAAATTAAGTTCAAGATACTCGATTTATCAAGATAAAAGATAAATAGACCTGGCTTCACAAATCCCTGTGAAGTTTCTATAATTGTTAAACCCTAAAAGGGTTTCTGGAGAGGACGAATCTAGATACAACTAGGACACACCAAAAAGTAGTGTCGGGATTCAAAGATCCAAGTTTCCAAGAGTTCCCCTTGTATTGACTTCAAAGCCTAGGTTGTTTAGGTTTAAGTTAAGATAGCTCCGGAACCAAGCAAACAATATCCACCGTTAGATGAAAGCTTTGAATCTTAATCATATATACAAGATATACACTATGGTTAGGTAAACCGTAACCGAACCGTGTATAAAGACTATGTTCAACATGGTTAGCCGAAACTAGCCGATTTGAATTTAAAAGATGAACACTCATTTTCATCTTCACTAAGACATTAAGATTGAGTCACAATCATGTGATCAATTGAGTCTAGTATTAATTAGAGAAAAGATCAAATGCAAATTACTTCATAAAAATAATTTAATCGCAATTTAATCATGATCGACATAGTTTGTAAATGCACAAGGTATAATTACTTGAATCGTTCGTGAATCAGTTGAGTCACAGTACGCGGACTGGTTTGCGAAATCATATGCAATTACCGATTTGCGGAGTCAACAAAACTTTTCAGTTCATAAACCGCTTTGCACACTTATGCAACTACCAAGTTCTGAACACTACAAAACTTTTCAGTTCACGTACCGGTTTGCAAACTTTGAACCAACTCAAAGTTCCGGAGTCTACAGAACTTTTTAGTTATTTTACAGGTTTGCAAACTCTTAGACCTTTCCGGTTCCGGATTTCACAGAATTTCAGCTTGCGTACCGGTTTGGGTACTTAAATTGTTCTAGAATATAAAACTATTTTGGTTCGCATACTGGTTTGATTAGTTTAACCCGGTTCCCTTACCACAATTCCACAATTGTTTGTGTACGAATATACATACCTGTCCGGATCACGAAACACATAGATTTTTTCCCATGATGTACATACGAATATGCATATCACACAAATCTGAAAGTCGGTATATAACTACTATGTTACATGTACGAATGCATGTAATACAGCTTCAAACATATAACAGTTTTCTTAGTTTGTAAGACTGATAACACCGTTTTGTATTTCTAATATAGTAGTTCTTCTCTAAATCAATTCGAAACATTCCTGAGTAACAACAATGACACTTATTACTGTTCCAGGTTATTTTCGAATGATGAACTTGAATCATGATTTGGTTCCGAATAATAAATTGTTCTCCACCGAATTTGATCAAGTATGAACAAATGTTCATTAAGTTTAGTCATTATATCTCGAGAAACTCGTAAACTAAATGATTAGTTCTCGACGCGAAATTTTTCTCTATGAAAGCTAGTCTAATTAGTTATGCGAAAATCGTCCCAAGATAGAAAAGTGAATATAACTAGAGAAATAGGTGGTTCAGTCTTCATTTACCTTTTGTGGATGAATTTCTCCAAAAGCTTCGGTTGATCTTCACCTTCAAACGGTAAAACACAAATGATGACTGGATCATTTCTCAACTCCACTATCCTAGACCGAGACTTTACTAATTGTAGACTAGAAATCAAGATATAGTTTTGATAACTAAATTTGACAACAAGCTTGATATAGCAACACTTGTGAGTTCGACCAAGCAACGCTCTAACATTATGAAAATATAGGAAGATAGTGGGTCCCCTTGTCTAATACCTCTTGTTGGGTTGATATAACCATGTGGTGTACCATTAATTAATGTTGATTGAATTTGTAACGGTTGTGGCACATAACATGATGTAATCGACAAAGATTGTTGGAAAACCGAGCTTGGTGAAAGCAGTTTTGATAAAACCTTAATCTAAACTGCCGTGGGATTTTTTGATATCTAGTTTGAAAGTTGTTTTTGGGTCCTTAATGGGGCACGAAGTTTTGATATAGTGGAATAATTCTCCAGCAATTGTTATGTTATCATCGATTGATCTTTGCGGTACAAAGGAACTTTGATAGGGGCTTATTAAGAATGGGATGAGTGGTCTAATTCGATTAACTAGGATTTTTGTAATGATTTTATATGTGACGTTTTAGAGTCCTATGGGTATAAATTGAGAAGGTTTTGATGGATGGTCTATATCATGTATTAATGTGAGATCTGTGTGATTTATGAGTGGGTGTATCATCAGATCATTAAAAAATTGTGAACCATAGCTATCAGCTGAGAATAAATTGTCTCCCAAAAAACATTGAAAAACTCACTAGTGTAACCATATGGACCAGGAGCACTCTCGGAGTTTATGGAGAAGAGAGCTTGTTTGATTCATGTAGTTGTTACCTTTTTCGTAAGACTTTCCATTTGCCTTGGAGTTAATCTCGGGTTGATATTTGTGAAAAGATCATCATTTTATCATTGTAGGCGGCCCAGAATATTGTTGTGAGTAATGGTCAAGGATGAGTTGAACCATAACTTCCTTATCATTAATCCAATTAGTTTGTGCATCCTGAAGTTGTTGTATGTTGTTAAAGGCCCGGTGAATGGTATTTTAGTGTGGAAGAAGGTTGTGTTTGGGTCTCCCGATTGTAACCATTGAATTCTTGATCTTTGTTCCAATATGTTGCTTGGCATTGTAGCAAATCCATTTGATCTTTTCTCAGTTGCTTTTCCCGAGCCAACTAGAATTTCAGGTCGTTTACAGATTCAATATCACATTGATGTTGAGCACGTTTTATCTTGGACGTTGATTTATTGATCATAGTTCATAGGTGGCCTAAAGTTTACTTATTTCATTCTAAGAGAGTTTGGGAGGTTGTTATGAGCTTCAATTGAAGATCCGTGGTAGGTTCCATATCTTGTTGTTGTACCCAGGTTGGTTCAACCACTTGTTTGAGATATGGGTGAGTGAGTCATATGTTTAAATTTGTTGTTTTTTTGTTCCTTGCCAATCTATTGCTTTTCCTTGCAGAAGGTTTGGGGCGTAATCAGATGTTATTCTCGGAAGATGAGGAACTGTTGCATGCGGATTTGCGGTACGCCATTAATGGGTTGTCAAGGTTCTATCCAGTCTTTGCAGGATGTTATCTTTCCCCACTTGGTTATTTTTCCAAGTGTAGGGGTCCCCTCGGAAACCTAAATCCATGAATCCCATCTGGTCCATCATTGTGAGGAGAGGTTGTGATTGTTCGTAAGTTACTTGTCTTCCTCCTTTTCTTTTTCCTGATTGATCCAGAACGTCATTGAATTCTCCTAGTAAGAGCCAAGGAATAGCAGTGTTGATGTTGTTGAAGATTAAAGAGAAATCTTTCCAAAAATTTTACGTATATTTGAGTGTGCCGGGCCGTATATACCTGTGCAAAGCCAAGGTTATTCAGAGGTGGGGGAGTAACCATTGCATGAATATAGTTTTTTGTGTGTAGTAAAATTTGTATACTGATGTTATTATCCCATATTAGGCAAAGACCACTTCGCCTTCCAATTTTATGGACTGAAAAGTTATTATGGAACTGGAGGGATTGATATAGGCTTCTCATGTGATATTCGTTTGCTATGGTTTCAGAGAGAAATAGGATGTTGGATCTGTGAAGGGAAATAATCCCTTTAAATGTTGAATAATAGTTGGTCGGTTTATACCTTGATAATTTCAAGCTAGAAATGTCATTAAGAAGCAACCGAGAAAATTGAGATATAACAAGGTTAGATCTACATAGATGGAGTGGTGGGGGTGGGGGTAATGGGATGGAGGTGTTGTTGGAATTTTTTTACATAGGGTTGATAATTTAGGATGTTAGACCGTGGGATCAATGTATTTGGGTTTAGAAAGGTTAATGAAGTGCTTAAATAAAGAAGTATGTGTCGGGGTTGTAAGTAGAGGAAATTTCTTTGTAAAGATAACTGTTGAAGATGAAGGTTTTTAGGTAGGATCACAAATAATGCTCTATGGTGGAGAGAATATTTGAATAGAAGCTTGAGCAGAGTAATAATGATTCAACACGACAACACTCAAGAAAATGCAGAAGAGTTATGTACCTATTTTAGCATACTGAGAGAGGTACAAAAGATTGATGACAAGCTTCCCACATCACAAACATATCACCAACACTCGTCGTTCAATACTTATATGAAGAATTACTTCCAGAGCAACAAAATTTGATCGAGGCAACCGCTGGTGGTTCACTTACTGAAAAGGAAATCTCGCAAGCAACTAGATTAATTGAGAGTATGGCTTCGAATGCACAGTAATTTTATACAAGACACGACTCGAATGTCAGAAGAGTTAGTGAGATAGGAGAGTCTCCAAATACAGAGCATCGGTTGAGCACTTTTGAAAAGGAAATTCATCGTGTAGCTTCGGTAGTCACTCCATCATATCAAAAGGAGGACGAGGTTAATGCTTTATTCCCTAATCATAGGTCATGGTATGATCCATACTTGAATTCTTATAACCCTGGTTGGAAAGATCATCTAAATTTCAGCTACGCAAACAAGCAAGTTGCAACGCCTAATCCTGATGAGTGACAAAACAGTTTTCAACAACAACCGAAACCTCATAATAAAGAATCTAAGCTTGTCATGCAAGATCGAGACAATACAACAACAATATCACTTGTGTGATTGATTATGGATACAACAAAGAAACGAGGCATCACTATACACCAACATGCAATTATGTGGAAGATCATAATTCGAAGGCGTAGAATGATTAGTGCCAACAAAGGAAGGAGTTTTACTGGAATTCAGGTTATGTATCTTGGTATAACCGATCACAATACCAGTACTTATGATTTGGTATGACCGGTCCTAGTAATTGGTGTAACCGATCCTAAGCAATCACCATGATATGGTATGATCGATCCTTGTAATTGGTCTGACCGGTTCTGGTAATTGGTGTGACCGATCATAATGTTGTGTGACTGATCCTTGTAATTGGTGTAACCTATCCTAGTGATTGGTGCGACCGATCACAAGTAGATACCATGTTTAGGTAGAACCGATCCTAGTGATTGGTATAACCGATAAGAACCCATGTATGTGACTTGGTAGGACCGATCATAACTAACCATTGTGATTTAGTATGAACAATCACATAGTAGTCTTGGAATATTGGAAAATCAATTCTAAACTTGTTTGGAAGTGCGGTAGAACCGATTCAAAGAAACAAATCCATGTAAATATGAAATAAGGATTTGTAATGAAAAGGTGTCAACATACTTTGAACACAAGCAATAACTCTTATCATTTATTGTTCAAAGATATTCCTTGGTACTCAAAGTGATCCTGTGCCGAAATAAATTAAGAATCTTTTAATTAAGGTTTTTGGTTTTATATGCTTTAATTACCAACAATTAATGCATAGATGTAGAGAACAAAAATTAGTAATGTACATTTACTAATTTGAGATTTTCTATTGAGAGATTTCAGAAATATTGAACCACCCCATTTATTGGAATTAGGAAAACCGAATTTGTGCATTCATTATATATCTTGAGAATATTTTCAGTTTTGGAAATTCCTTGGTATCCAAACATCCCTGGTCTATAAATACTTAAGTTTGCATTTCTAGTAAACTATCTTAAGAGCCAGGCAAACTTCATTTCTTGTTGTTTCTGGTCGAGCCGTCTATATAGAGAGGAAATTATCCTAATTAGGTGAAATCTCTTATGACCGCTCGGTTAAAGACTTCTGTGAGATCAAGAAGCTCTACGGGTACCGTTGGTGGGAAACTAGATAATTGCAGTGTTATTAGTTTTCGATTTGATTGACTAACGATTGTTGAAACTTTGAATGCACCTAGTTTGTTTATTCTTGAGAATCTTTTAGTCTGATATAATATTCACTTTGACTAGATCAAATTATTAACGAGATATTTAGAACTGTTGTTGATCTAAAGATGTGATAATCCATTGTTAACATACTTCGTTATGTGTGTGATTGATCACAAGAGATTCAAATGGTGTTGTGCAGGTATTTGAAGGAAATCGAAAATTTGAAGACGAAGAAGAATTCTTATTAGTTTTCGTATCTTGTGGATTTAGTGCACAAACCTTGATCGTCTGGGATCCAACTAGTATCGCTTTACCTTTGATAAATTTGTTTGATTAGTTGCGTGAGATCGACATTCTCTATATTTCTATTTGAGATCTATATTGATTAAGTGTGAATCTAGACTTGACTATTTCGGTAGTTATAGTTAGATTGATCTAACAAGACAAAATAGTTTATTAGATTAAACATAATAACCTTTGTCAATGACTCGTATATATCTTGTAGCAAAATGGATTAGAGTGGTTACCAAACAGATTCTTTCTTTATTGTTTGGAATACAATCCAAAGAAATTGATACTCACATGCGCGACTTTAGAAGTCGAAGACGCATGGATACTGAGGGAACTGAGTAGCTTGGGGTAGTATGCTTGGTCTCAACTATACGAAGTTGGTATTATATTTTTTTTATAACGGCTTAATTCTGAGAGTATTCAAAGCCGGACTAGGTCCCGGGGGTTTTCTGCATTTGCAGTTTTCTTGTTAACAAAATCTTGTTGTGTCATTTACTTTTTTATTCCGCAATTATAATTGTTTTTCATTATAATTAAGTAAATCACACCTGTACGTTAAATCCGTAATACTTGATAGTGATCCTTTAGAGTTTGGTTATTACTGAACATATTATCAAGTACACACTTTGTTGTTGTATTGTCTCGTGATGCGTGTCATAACCACAACAAATTAATCAAGATATTTCCCACTAATTAACTGGTAATATAGCGGTAGTAAGGATCGTTCCCACAAAGAGCTGTGTAACTGATATGTTATTTAGAGAGCAAAATAAGATTAAAAAAAGGGATTGTTTGATCAAGTAAAATAAAAGTAGTAACAAATAAAAGAAAGATATGATTAAGGAATCCTTCGCCGTTACCAAACGATAACTGGATTAGTATATTTATCTATCTTCGTTAGAAGCATTCATCACCAACTGTAGAACATCAGCTAGCTCAGTGCTATCCCCAAAACTCATTATACCACGTACACGGAAGCTCTCCAATATCAGATTCTATCCAACCGAACCACCAAGTAGTAGCTCACTGTGGGTGTAATTGATAGACGCATTCATGTGTCTAATTTGCCTTCAATGTTTCGTATTGTTAGTACTCGTTTTCGTCCTTATTATTGTGTTTTTATGAATTTTTAGGTATTTTTGGAAATAAACATTTTTGGGAAATTCGGCTCGAAAATTTGCTCGGGGCTCCCCCGGAGGACAACTGCTAAAAGGACTCTCAGTTTGGATAAAGGGCACCCAGTTACTAAGGGGCACCTTCTTCACTATTTGCACCCCAGACCACCATCTGCTATTCACACCCCTACTCTGCTAAGGGGCGTCTCTTCTTCACGTACAAACTGTTTTGGCGGGAAAAATGGTGTTTCACCTGCGGAACTTTTGGAGACAATTTTGACGGGATTTCTGTTCGATTTCTTCGTGGGTTTGGATTGATATCCACCTGTTTCACCGAAACAGGGTTGGTATATGGGTCAGATACGATAAGGGAGGCAGATTTCTTCATATCTCGGCAAAACAGGGACACGAAATTCTATTGTGCGTTCCCGTGTTTTGTGAGTAATTCACAGAGGTTGGTGTGTGTCTTCAAGGAGTTTTACTACAACATAGACTTTGTCTCAGCGTGTTTAGAGGATGTAGGCGCGTGGAACTGATAAGAAAAGGAAGTTTCCTTCGACAAACAGGGCAGTTAGAGCATCAGATATTCTTTCCTTGTATTTGGGGGATATGCTTCGAAGGGAAGAATATTTTGTCGGAGGATTTCATTCTTTAACAGTGGAGAGCATTGATAATTCATTAGATAACAAAGAAGACTTTCCGTAACTGGCAGTGAAGAGTAAAGGTGATTGATAGTAGATTATTCTCGGAATTTATTATGAGAAGATACGGAGATTGTCGCAGCCTGTTGAGTATAAAAAGAGTTCTGGAGATCACATGAGGGGGGATGAAGAGTTAGGGGTAGTTTTAGAGCAACAAAAATCGGTGCAGAGCGATTCTGCAGTAGCAGCAGAGAAGAGGAAGAAGAGAGTTGCAGACGACACATCAGAAGTGTCGTTCTCAAGAACCCTAAAGCTGAAGAACATAATACTGCAGAGGACAGTCGTAGTCAGTGTCTTATATTCAATCTGTTCTGTAACGGTCCATTAGTCACGCTTATCTTCAGTTAGTAACACCTTTTGTAACAGTGTATTCTGTAACGTCCATTAGGTGTTGCAGATTCGCTGTTTTATAACTTTTCTCCTTGTAAACACCTTTTTGAGCAATGAAAAATTCCTTTGAGTGTGTTTTCACCATGCGGAGCTAGACCCCATCACTGGGACAACGGAGGAAGCAACTTTTCATGATTGTGGTAAATGAATTAATTCTTTTATTGACTTTTTGCATAGATTTAATTGTTTTATGATTTCAATTAATTATTTGTTATTTCGTTAGATGTCGCATGCTTAATTTAAAAAACTTTAGATGCGTCATGCTTTTAACTTACAAATAATATTGTACGAAATCTATTTTTGGCAAAGAACTAGAGTCACAACTTCTTTTGTGTGAGCTATATTGTTTAGAGTTAATGACTAAACCACAACAATATGAAAAGTAGTGAAATCCCGAGTCCCGGTCTCTCTTCATCCTGTGACAAATTTTGTATATATATTTTTCCTCATTTTCTTTATTAAATCTTAAAACAAATTCTCAACAAATCTGAGTGAACGAAACATCTTACTACAACATCATTGAAAAATACCATCAATTTTTTGGCGACGCCGACGCGGATTTGTTTATAAATTTGTTTTTAGTTTTTTTTTTATTTGTTCTTTTTTACGCGTTTTGGTACTTTTGTTTGCTTTCAGATTTGGAGCTAAGCTAAATAAAAAGAGAAGTGCTGAAAAGAAAGGCGAAGCCCAAAAAGGAAAGAAAAGAGAAATCCAAAAGAAGTGAAGAAGAAGATTTTGTAAATAATTTTTATTTTATTTTTTTAGAAACTGTAATTAAGTTTTTTTTTTATTTTTGTAAAGTTTTATTTTTGGACATTGGACATTTTTATTTATTATTATTTTTTTTAAAACCCTACGGAAGGGTACTTTTAAATAAACTGTGTGAAGAGAAGGACGACGATTACGATATCGCCTCGGCCCCTCGGGTTCGTACATGACAAAGGAGTCGTGGCCCGAGTCGACTTCAACGGTTCATCCCCCGTCTGGAACGGGAGGTAAGAATCCTAAACACCCGCGAATCCCCTGTCAGCGGGTTTACTGGATAATTTTGTATGCTTATATGTTGAGGACCTGAAATCGGATTTAATTTTCTAGTAAAGGCAAGGCCTGGCCAAATCAAGATAAGGACTCGGATTTCATCACCGTTTTCTTCTTGCCCGCCTTAGGAACACGTAACCTACGCGAACCTAAGCCTTAAAATTTGGACTAGAACGAGACCGATAGAGTAACGAGCTTAATAGGAAAGTCATTCGAAAAATATTGGTTACTCTTTTAAGCATACTTCGAAGTTCATGATGGTTTCTGTGAGTTGAATGCGTGACTGCGCCGCCTTTTAATGCGTTGAGGCCTTGGGTATCAAAGCTCCACGCAGATTCCCTCGCCTCTATTCAACTTACTTTGACTCGGATTGATTCCAGAGGGGTTTGCGCAAATTGTAACGAATTCCCTTTCGAAGGATTAGAAGCTGGTCTAGAAACAATTCAAGTGGATCCATCATGCTTTTCGTTTGCTAGATAAAATAGGCTTGTTGTGTCGAGTCAGCCTTCTTTGTGTTTGTTTAGAATTCTCTTGCAGTTAAGATGTCGAATTGGTATTATAATAGCCAATACAATGAGTATCCGACTGAGCAGCTTGGACATTATCCTTTTTATGACCATAGTGTGAATAGTGATTGGGAACGGGAAACTTTTGAAGGTTATGGTCCATACCATTGTGAGCCCAATTACTATCCACATACCCACAGGTCATACGAGAAAAACAATCCTTCTATTTCTCTAAAAGAGTCTATCAAGAGTTTCAATGAGTCAGCACGGAAGTTATTTATGAAAGATACTTATAATATTCTTCTCCCAGAAGAGTCCGTAGAGCGGTCAACTAAGATATCTCTAGAAGAGACCCTCAAGCAATTTACTGAGAATACAGATATGATTGTGGAAAAACTTGCTCAGGATAGTCTTAATTTCCAGTGTAGTTTTCCCAATACCACCCTCGAAAATAAGGATAGTTTTTATTCACATAATCAAGATGACGAGGCTAGAATTGGTAACACTACTTGTTTTGATAAGGTTCGATCATTTTCATGTTATTATAGTGATGATTATGATGAGGATAATATTGATGAAGAACATGAAATATGTAGGCATAGTGATCAGGAATTTGTTACTCCGATTGAGCGTTATAATGATAGTACTGTTTCTAGTACAAATCCAAATAATTTTACTAATTATTCACCTATTCAAAAGGACGAGGATTTGACTAGAGATACCCCCGTTTTAGATGATGTAGTATTTCCTGTCTACGAAGCCGATGATAGTTTTGAGGAACGAGTTTATTCGGAGAATATTGTTTTAGAGTCTAGAAATTTAGAAACACTAGTCTTAGAAGATGATAAACTCGTAGAAATGAGTGAGGATGAACCCAACTTAGAAGAATCTATTGACCATTTCCAGGAATATGATGACCTAGAAATTAGGGAAGTTGTGACTAGTCTTTCTAGAGACACAGAAAACTCTAAGTTTGGGGGTGATTATCATTCTTCGTGTGCTTTAACTCTTAGAAAGTACCCTCCTGTAGGACTTGACATTTGTGCCTCAACCATCTTACAAGATTATCTTCATACACGTTTTCCCGAACCTAATGATGTCCAGAAAGAAGCTCAGTTGTTAGAAACCCATCCTCTGGTTGATGTGGTTAACCCAAGCTATGATACCAAGATTGACTTTGTTTTCCCACCAAAAACTTTTCAACCAATTGTGGGAACTTTTTATTTTAAGATGTGTCGGTTATTAAGTTTTGAGACTAAACCTAATCACTTTAGGATATTAGGGTCGACACATTTTCTTAAGGAAGACCACCTCTTTCATTGTGGTCAGCTGTGTGAGTCAAATCTGATTGACTTAGAGTATCCCCAGTTATTCAGGTTGTTGTTATGTGCTTATAAGTTCTTAGTTGAGTTTTTCCATACTCTAATACCTGAACCGGATCTTAGCTTTGAGGAAATCCAACCGATGAAAACCTGTTATCTAGACCCAGTTATAGAACCTGAACCTGAGCCACAACTAGATGTAGTTGTCTTAAACAAGGGTATGTTCGGCATCTTTTTGGTCTGTTGCAGTTTTCTCTTCTTGTGGGTAATACTTTTTGATCCAGATGACCCACAGTTATTCCGATTACTTCTATATGATTCTATGAGGTGACTAATTCCTTCCGATGTCTGGCTGAAGACTTTAAACTTAGCACTTCTTGGGAGGTAACCCAATATTCTTGCGACACGGTAATATCTTTCCTTATCTCTTTTGCTTCAAGTGGTAACAATTTCTCCTTGTTCAGGCTTTTAATTTTATCTTTAGAACATTGAGGACAATGTTAGATTTAAGTTTGGGGGTATGGGAGAAACATTTTAGTCGCATTTTTGAAACTTCTAGCGTCACATAGTACCCGGTTAGCTAAGTTTACATACTGTTTCTCACCGAAAAGATAGAAATTGGAATGCTAGAGATAACAACCTATTGAGACATTAGGGAAAAAGACATTGAGATCCTTGAAATTCAGGAGAGAACTTGTTCCTTTCAGAGGGTAACCGTGATGGACCTAACCATCCATGATGGAAAGGCGAGTAGGTCAGGAGGAAATGCCAGAAAGACAAAGCAACCTCACAATGTAGTCTTAGTTACTGGATTATTACGACTGTCTCTCAGTAGAAACTTATCATCATCAACAAGCGGAGCGACATCAAAATATATGAAGAAAGTTGAAGACGTTTAAGGTTTAGAAGTAACAATAGAAAAGAATATTTCAAAAATCAAAGTTGAAGACTTAGTTACAAAAAGTTATAAGAACAAATGATATAAGTTGTTGAAGTTCATGATACCAAGACATCACAAGTTGCGAAGATCCAAGTTTTGAAAGTCCTTCTCTCATGGCCATGTAAATTTTTGTCTTGTAATTTTTTTTTCATCAAAAAAAAAAAAATGAAACATTATTACGTTCTTTTTGTTCAATAAGGCCATAGGGAAGAATAAATTTATAAGTCAAGCAAGAAATCAAAGAGAAGAGTTAATTGTCAAGGTTCTATGAGGTTCGAGAGTTTATCATCAACAGTTGAAGATCGAAGAAGATGTTATTTCTACTGAGCACTGTGAGAGAGTCGAATAAAGATGCATTTTGGTTGCTTTGTTAGTCTGCTTTCAATCTGGCACAAGATCTTTCTAGCACTGGTTTAACTCATCACACGTAATTAGTCCAGCTGTATAGCAGATGTCCCTCTCATTTTTATCTCTCTCCTAATGTTATCCAGCTGTAAAGCAGCGGACACATCTCTTTATCTTGCAGTGGTGCGGATGTGTCTCCCCTTTTCTTCACTCAGCTTTAGAGCTGACACCTTTAATTTCTCTGGCATTCTAGTTACTTGGAGATAGGTTGAGATATGTATGTCCTCATAGCTCTTTGGATACTTGTGACCAATTAGAAGTAATGGTTTTGTGGGTACATGATGAGTGCCAAATATTGTATATATCTATCCCTTTTTGTTGGCATTTAACTCATCTTTTATGCATTAATTCTACATTTTATCCCATATTCTGTATTTTCATTGTTTTCGAGAATAAATATTTTTATTAATTAATTTTGCATTTTTAGGTAATAAATAAAGTCTGGATGACTTGCGGAGCAAAAAGAGCAGAAAAGTAGTGAAAAGCCGGGAGAAATCACGCAAGGAAGCCGCGAAGAGTGGTGCGCACAACCTCATTTTCTACACACAAAAACGCCTCCGTTCTCAGCCATCAGATCAGTTCTCAGAAGCATCCGATGGTCGCTCCTTCATAGAGCATCAAAATCTGAAGTCTCTGCCAAGCACCATAACCCATCTCCACTACCATCATTACAACCTATCTAGCCACCTAATTTCCCATTTTTATACACGTTTTTCTCAAAACCCTAACGTGTGAAAAATTGGTAAGTTAGGTGAGTTAGGAGAGCAATTGGAGGCGTGGAGAGGTAAAGGAGTACAAATGGAAGCATGGGTCGAGAAGAATTGGGAGTTATCACATCAAATTAGGTAAAATATCTAACCCTAATTTTGACTGATTTGGGGGAAACTTGTAGAACCCTAATTGAGTGTTGTGGACTATAAATAGCCTTGTGGGTGTTGTTGTAAAACTTTATGCTGGACTAGCCAGTGTCCAGGACTGTGAAGTTCTGTTAATGTTTAATTTTAAATTTCAATTTCAATTTTAGTTAATTTTCAATTTCTGTTTTATTTCATGTTTAATTCCATGTTCATTTAATTTATGTTCTTATAATTTCTGTTTGTTTCTAATTTCAATTTGGTTTTGTGTTTAATGTTAGTTCACTGTTATGTCAGTTTTGTGTTTAATGTTTAGTTTTGTGCTTAATGTTAGTTCACTGTTAGTGCCATGTTTAGCTCAACTGTGTTTCAATTCATTGTCAAGAAGTGATGGAATGTTAGGCTAGAAGCTTTGAAGCATTGTTTTGATTGAGCAATGAGAGAAATTAGTGCTCATAGCAAGCTAATTCTCTTTCCCATTCCATTTGTATGCTTAGGATGCATTGTGTTGATTGAGCATTGGGAGAAATTAGTGCTCATAGCAAGCTAATTCTCTTCCCATTCTATTTGAATGCCTAGAGCCATTGACTTGGCTTTGTTTCTTTTTCTTATTCATTTTCCTTAGCTATCTCCACATCCCTGCCCTTGGCCTTAGGCCTTGGTTTGTATTGTCATCTTTCTTTGCTGTCTAGTATTTGCTTTGTTTAGTTCTTGGCTGTTCTTTTGTTTTCTGTTTTGCTTCCATCTTTGGTCATTGGCCACTGTTTTTCTTCCTCCCATCCTTTTGCCCTGTTATGCTTCCCTGAGCAGCCTGCATTACCCTTCTACTGCTGCCTCCCTTCCACTGCTTGTGCAGCTGCTGTGCAGTACTGCTGTTGCTGCTGCTTTCTTTGCCTTGTGCTGCTGCTGCTGCAACCCTGTTGCTGCTGCTACCTTTTCCCTGTCTGCTGCTGCTCCAAAGCTTGGCTCACAGCAATCCAAACCCCAGCTCACAGTTCACTTTCCAAGCTAAGGCCTGTCACTGTCAAGCCCAAATCCAAAAGCCAACTGAGCCCAAAGCTCACTTCAACACTGAGCCCAAGTTCAGTTTACTGAAACCAAGCCCAGTTCACAAGTGAACTGTTAAGCCCAGTCCACAGTTCTCTCCAAAAGCCTAGTGTACTGATAGGCTAAAGCTAAAGCCCAGTTCATTCCCAAAAAAAACCCACTAAGCCCAAAGCAAATTTAGAGCCCAATAGCAATTTAGAGCCCAAATAGCTAAACACTACAAAACACTCCCAATCTCTGTGGATCGACCCGTACTTGCACGAGCTACAACCGACGACCGTGCACTTGCGGTATTACTGTAGGCCCGCGTTTCACTTCGCTTCATTTTTATATACCCATCTTTGAGGCCTACCAAGTTTTTGGCGCCGCTGCCGGGGATTGGTGCTGTGTTTTTCTTGTAGTTTTATTAGCTATTTTTGCATTTCACTGCATAGCACTTGCATCCGCATCTGCTTCACTTCATTTGCTGTTGGACCTGCTGTTCTGAACCTGTTTTTCCTCTGCTGGGACGCCACCAAGGAAAAGAACCAAAGCCCAACTGGGTTTTTGCAACAATATCAGAGCAGCTGGGCTGTGCTTAAAAGGTAACCCATTTAAGAGAACCCGAATTGTGGGCTTCCAATTTTTTAATTGTGGGCTTGTAATATTAAAGCCAATTTTTGGGCTTCTCTTATTTTCTGTTGGGTTTGTAATAATTTTTGTGGGCTTGTTTGTCTAATTTGTGGGCTTGTATTTAATTTTTGTGAGCTTGTTTAATTTGGACTTGTATTTTGTATTCTGGGTTTTTAAACCCAGCTGAGCTTGTAACTGACCACGCTAGTTGAACTCGTTAGTGGGCCGAGTACCCAAATTCTAGGCCGAGATTTTGGACTCAGTTCCACCAAAAGTTTTCAACCAAGCGGAGCCAAAGCAAACACAAAAGGCTTGCACAGTGGGCTTGCTCCCATTCAAAAACCAAATTTTATTTTCTTTTTCAAAAAAAAAAAAAAAAAAAAAAACAAATTTTATTTTCTTTCTTAAAAAAAAAAAAAAAAAAAAAAAAACCAAATCTTCTTGTAGATAATGTGTTAGTTAAATTTCCTTTTGTATATATTTTGCTAATCCAATATGATCTCGGCTGAAATATGTTGGATTTTTGCCCTGAATAACGGAGTTTTAATTCTGCTTTCGCCGAAATCGGGTATTCTCTCTCCTTTTACTCTACTCAGCATGTCCCTTTCCATATGTTGCATTTTAATTCTTTCCATATTTTGAAACATTGAGGACAATGTTTAGTTTAGGTTTGGGGGTATAGAGTAGATACCATGATAATTTGCCATAATTGAAAACGAACTCCTTCTTCTTTTTGAAAAAAATTTGAAAAATTCCAAAAAAAATTGAAAAATCAAAATTCAAAAAAAAAAATTAAAAATTGAAAAAAATCATAAAAATGGAGCTCATTTACCTTGAAATGTTGACTCTTGTGCAAATATGTATTTTTATTAGGAGTCTTAGTCTAGATATTTAGGCACCCTGATTCTAGCACAATTCACATAGTGATAAGAAATTTGCACGCGCACGATCTACCAATACATGTATGGCCTCGATCTTCAAGGTGTTTGATAGGAAGTTACGATTGCCAATCACTTTAGAATACTGAACGAAACTTGACTAGCTTGTTCTTTGGTTGGTTGGGATAGAAGGTGGAGGTTACATTAAGAAAGACAACCATCGAATTTAACTGGGTGCATCAAAAAGGGCTACCTCTTGCAAAGTGTCATGTAATTTTTGTTTCCTTTTGTATATGTATCAAAAGTGTTTCCTTAAAAAAAAAAAAAAAAAAAAAAAATCAAGTATTTATCAATTCCATCATCTCTTGTTCCAAAAATAAAAAGAGAATAGTCAATGTAAATAAGAGTCATGTAAAGAGTCATCTTTTGTGTTTTATTGTAATAAGCAAGGAGGGTGTATGCCATTTATGTACAACGCGAGTAATTGTGAAATACCTCCAACTCATTCACAATTCTCGTAAAGTCCGGACAGCTAGCTAGATTTCGACCTCAGTTCTTAGCCTGAGAAACTATCTCTTGGTGATTAGTAGTCATAACTTCAGATCTTTCTTTACACATGTGTAGATACACTTTACACTCTTATCACATGTCTTTTTTTGTTATCAGTGCTAGGATTGTGCCTTCGATAGCTAGATTGACATCTCCATTTTGCTGTGAGCTTAAACTGTTTTGCACATGTCACATTTGATGGAATCTGAGCTTATATTTTGACCTAGAACTTTGTAGGTACGTTCTAAGCAAACCTTCACGAGACTTCAACTCGTCCACTAGGGACACTTAGTGGTTTAAAAGGCTTAGTGCATACGCTAAATGCATTCGAGAGACCAGCGACAGTGGTATAGTTAGGATTTCCTTAGTTCTGTTTTACTTGAGGACAAGTAAAATTCAGGTTTGGGGGTATTTGATGAGTGCCAAATATTGTATATATCTATCCCTTTTTGTTGGCATTTAACTCATCTTTTATGCATTAATTCTACATTTTATCCCATATTCTGTATTTTCATTGTTTTCGAGAATAAATATTTTTATTAATTAATTTTGCATTTTTAGGTAATAAATAAAGTCTGGATGACTTGCGGAGCAAAAAGAGCAGAAAAGTAGTGAAAATCCGGGAGAAATCACGCAAGGAAGCTGCGAAGAATGGTGCGCACAACCTCATTTTCTACACACAAAAACGCCTCCGTTCTCAGCCATCAGATCAGTTCTCAGAAGCATCCGATGGTCGCTCCTTCATAGAGCATCAAAATCTGAAGTCTCTGCCAAGCACCACAGCGCTGAAATTCCAAGCCTTCAGATTAGATGGTAGTTGAATCCAACGGTTGCTCCCTTGCTGTTCATCGAAGTTTGATATCTCCGCCTTACACTACAGTACCTAACTCCATCAAGTACTGTTCGTTTCGTTATATCCCTTCATCCGACGGTCGCTCCTCGCTTGCCTCCGCATCACCGTCCGATCTACCTACTAGCTCCACATCTCACGGCTTAGTCTCGCTGAACATCAAAAATCGATGAAGCCGCCACACACTGGAGCACCCGAACCCTAGACCTCAAACAAACAGCCCCTACCCTAACCCATATCGACCTCTCCTCCCTCACCTCCCTCTGCAGAACCACCTTCTTCACCTGCCGCACCACCATCATCACCAGCACCTTCTTCACCTGCTACAACCATCATACAACCACCCATATTACCTAAACCACCTAATACCCCTCTCTCTAGCCCTCTATTTCACTGATTTCTCACCATTCTTTTCTCTGAAACCCTAGGTGAGAAATCAGTCAAATAGGTGAGTCTCGAGTAGTAATTGAAGCATGGGAATGGAACAGAGGACCAAGGAGAAGAATGGGTCGAAGAAAAACTCGTCAAATCACATCAATTTGGGTAAGAATTTACCAAACCCTAGTTCTGTCAATTTGGGGGTTTTTACATAAATCCTAATTAGGTTGAGATAGAGCATGGAGAAGATAAAGTGGGTGATATAGGGTAGGTAATTGAATTTAACTGTGATTTTCTGTCACATTAGGTAGAACCCTAATGTCTACTGTTTTGGGGATTTTTGGGTGAAAAGGGTGTAAACCCTAATCATGTAATTGGGTATAAAAAGGGGACTGTGGTGGGTGTAATGGATTATCTCTGGACTAGCCAGTGTATCCCCATGAGGGCTGGACTAGCCAGTTCCTCTTGAGTAGATTTTTCTTCCCTGTTCTGTATTTGTAGACTTAATTTTAATTTGCAATTTTAATTCCAAATTCAGTTTTAGTTCATCATGTTTTCAATTCATGTGTTTGCTATCCATGTTTTTCCATGTTCTGTGTATTGTTCAATTTCTCCATTAGTTGTAATGTTAATGTTCCTGTTAATGTGCTTGTTTTCATATTCTGTTGATGTTCCTGTTAAATGTGCATGTTCCTGTTGATGTTTGTGTAATGTTAATGTTTAGTTCACTACTGTTAGTTTAATGGAATGCTAGGCTAGAAACCTTTGAAGCACTGAATTGATTGAGTAATGGAAGAAATCAGTGCTCATAGCAAGCTGATTATCTTGCCATTCCATTTTTGTATGCTTAGGTGCATTGTGTTGATTGAGTAGTGGGGAGAAACTAGTGCTCACTAGTGACAATGAGCAAGCTAGTTCTCTTCCCACTCTAGATGAATGCCTTAGCTTTGCTTTGTTACTTCTTCTCCACATCCCTGCCCTTGGCCTTAGGCCTTGGTTCATTTATCTTGTTCACACTGTTTTCTTCATTGTCATCTTTCTTTTGCTGTTTAGTTTTTAGTCTGTTTAATCTTTGCTGTTTTTGCCATTCTTTTGTTCTCTGGTTTGCTTCCATCTTTGGACTAGAGCCACTGTTTACACTCCTCTTTTGCTACTAAGCCAGAAGCCCTTGTGCTGTTGCTTTTGCCCTGTTGTTGCTTCCCTACCCTGCTACTCAGTGTTTGTGCAGCTGCTTTCTTTGCACTGCTGTTGCTGCAGCTGCTGTTGCTGCAGCTGCCTTTTCCTTCTACTGCTGCAGCTGCTGCTGCAACCCTGCTGCTGCTGCTTTCTTTGCACTGCTGCTCCAAAGCTCACTTCAACTGAGCCCAAGCTCAGTTCTCAGTTCTAAGCCCACTGTCCATTGTTTGTACAAACTGAAGCCCATTTCATTAAGGCTAAAAGCCCAATTCAGTCAACTTTGGGCTTAATCAAAAGCCTAAGTTTAAGGCCAAAGCCCAATTTAAGCCAAAAGGCTTCATAGCCCAATAGCAGCTAGAACCTAAAATAGCTAGAAACAACAAAACACTCCCAATCTCTGTGGATCGACCCGTACTTGCACGAGCTACAACCGACGACCGTGCACTTGCGGTATTACTGTAGGCCCGCGTTTTCATTGCGCTTAATTTTATACATATCTCCGGGCCCACCAAGTTTTTGGCGCCGTTGCCGGGGACCATTTTGCATTTAAATATAATATTTTTGAGGCCCACCAAGTTTTTGGCGCCGCTGACGGGATTTCCAGTGTAGTTTTCCCAATACCACCCTCGAAAATAAGGATAGTTTTTATTCACATAATCAAGATGACGAGGCTAGAATTGGTAACACTACTTGTTTTGATAAGGTTCGATCATTTTCATGTTATTATAGTGATGATTATGATGAGGATAATATTGATGAAGAACATGAAATATGTAGACATAGTGATCAGGAATTTGTTACTCCGATTGAGCGTTATAATGATAGTACTGTTTCTAGTACAAATCCAAATAATTTTACTAATTATTCACCTATTCAAAAGGACGAGGATTTGACTAGAGATACCCCCGTTTTAGATGATGTAGTATTTCCTGTCTACGAAGCCGATGATAGTTTTGAGGAACGAGTTTATTCGGAGAATATTGTTTTAGAGTCTAGAAATTTAGAAACACTAGTCTTAGAAGATGATAAACTCGTAGAAATGAGTGAGGATGAACCCAACTTAGAAGAATCTATTGACCATTTCCAGGAATATGATGACCTAGAAATTAGGGAAGTTGTGACTAGTCTTTCTAGAGACACAGAAAACTCTAAGTTTGGGGGTGATTATCATTCTTCGTGTGCTTTAACTCTTAGAAAGTACCCTCCTGTAGGACTTGACATTTGTGCCTCAACCATCTTACAAGATTATCTTCATACACGTTTTCCCGAACCTAATGATGTCCAGAAAGAAGCTCAGTTGTTAGAAACCCATCCTCTGGTTGATGTGGTTAACCCAAGCTATGATACCAAGATTGACTTTGTTTTCCCACCAAAAACTTTTCAACCAATTGTGGGAACTTTTTATTTTAAGATGTGTCGGTTATTAAGTTTTGAGACTAAACCTAATCACTTTAGGATATTAGGGTCGACACATTTTCTTAAGGAAGACCACCTCTTTCATTGTGGTCAGCTGTGTGAGTCAAATCTGATTGACTTAGAGTATCCCCAGTTATTCAGGTTGTTGTTATGTGCTTATAAGTTCTTAGTTGAGTTTTTCCATACTCTAATACCTGAACCGGATCTTAGCTTTGAGGAAATCCAACCGATGAAAACCTGTTATCTAGACCCAGTTATAGAACCTGAACCTGAGCCACAACTAGATGTAGTTGTCTTAAACAAGGGTATGTTCGGCATCTTTTTGGTCTGTTGCAGTTTTCTCTTCTTGTGGGTAATACTTTTTGATCCAGATGACCCACAGTTATTCCGACTACTTCTATATGATTCTATGAGGTGACTAATTCCTTCCGATGTCTGGCTGAAGACTTTAAACTTAGCACTTCTTGGGAGGTAACCCAATATTCTTGCGACACGGTAATATCTTTCCTTATCTCTTTTGCTTCAAGTGGTAACAATTTCTCCTTGTTCAGGCTTTTAATTTTATCTTTAGAACATTGAGGACAATGTTAGATTTAAGTTTGGGGGTATGGGAGAAACATTTTAGTCGCATTTTTGAAACTTCTAGCGTCACATAGTACCCGGTTAGCTAAGTTTACATACTGTTTCTCACCGAAAAGATAGAAATTGGAATGCTAGAGATAACAACCTATTGAGACATTAGGGAAAAAGACATTGAGATCCTTGAAATTCAGGAGAGAACTTGTTCCTTTCAGAGGGTAACCGTGATGGACCTAACCATCCATGATGGAAAGGCGAGTAGGTCAGGAGGAAATGCCAGAAAGACAAAGCAACCTCACAATGTAGTCTTAGTTACTGGATTATTACGACTCTCTCTCAGTAGAAACTTATCATCATCAACAAGCGGAGCGACATCAAAATATATGAAGAAAGTTGAAGACGTTTAAGGTTTAGAAGTAACAATAGAAAAGAATATTTCAAAAATCAAAGTTGAAGACTTAGTTACAAAAAGTTATAAGAACAAATGATATAAGTTGTTGAAGTTCATGATACCAAGACATCACAAGTTGCGAAGATCCAAGTTTTGAAAGTCCTTCTCTCATGGCCATGTAAATTTTTGTCTTGTAATTTTTTTTTCATCAAAAAAAAAAAAATGAAACATCATTACGTTCTTTTTGTTCAATAAGGCCATAGGGAAGAATAAATTTATAAGTCAAGCAAGAAATCGAAGAGAAGAGTTAATTGTCAAGGTTCTATGAGGTTCGAGAGTTTATCATCAACAGTTGAAGACCGAAGAAGATGTTATTTCTACTGAGCACTGTGAGAGAGTCGAATAAAGATGCATTTTGGTTGCTTTGTTAGTCTGCTTTCAATCTGGCACAAGATCTTTCTAGCACTGGTTTAACTCATCACACGTAATTAGTCCAGCTGTATAGCAGATGTCCCTCTCATTTTTATCTCTCTCCTAATGTTATCCAGCTGTAAAGCAGCGGACGCATCTCTTTATCTTGCAGTGGTGCGGATGTGTCTCCCCTTTTCTTCACTCAGCTTTAGAGCTGACACCTTTAATTTCTCTGGCATTCTAGTTACTTGGAGATAGGTTGAGATATGTATGTCCTCATAGCTCTTTGGATACTTGTGACCAATTAGAAGTAATGGTTTTGTGGGTACACCTCTGGTAAACCCTCCCGAGATTAACTCGGTCACTAGGGACACCTAGTGAGTTAGGATTTTATTTTCCATATTAGTTTTTCTCGAGGACTAACAAATAATAAGTTTGGGGGAATTTGATAGACGCATTTATGTGTCTAATTTGCCCTCAATGTTTCGTATTGTTAGTACTCGTTTTCGTCCTTATTATTGTGTTTTTATGTATTTTTAGGTATTTTTGGAAATAAACATTTTTGGGAAATTCGGCTCGAAAAGTTGCTCGGGGCACCCCCGGAGGACAACTGCTAAAAGAACTCTCAGTTTGGATAAGGGGCACCCAGTTACTAAGGGAACCTTCTTCACTATTTGCACCCCAGACCACCATCTGATATTCACACCCATACTCTGCTAAGGGGCGTCTCTTCTTCACGTACAAACTGTTTTGGCGGGAAAAATGGTGTTTCACCTGCGGAACTTTTGGAGACAATTTTGACGGGATTTCTGTTCGATTTCTTCGTGGGTTTGGATTGATATCCACCTGTTTCACCGAAACAGGGTTGGTATATGGGTCAGATACGATAAGGGAGGCAGATTTCTTCATATCTCGGCAAAACAGGGACACGAAATTCTATTGTGCGTTCCCGTGTTTTGTGAGTAATTCACAGAGGTTGGTGTGTGTCTTCAAGGAGTTTTACTACAACATAGACTTTGTCTCAGCGTGTTTAGAGGATGCAGGCGCGTGGAACTGATAAGAAAAGGAAGTTTCCTTCGACAAACAGGGCAGTTAGAGCATCGGATATTCTTTCCTTGTATTTGGGGGATATGCTTTGAAGGGAAGGATATTTTGTCGGAGGATTTCATTCTTTAACAGTGGAGAGAGCATTGAAAATTCATTAGATAGCCGAGAAGACTTTCCGTAACTGGCAGTGAAGAGTAAAGGTGATTGATAGTAGATTATTCTCGGAATTTATTATGAGAAGACACGGAGATTGTCGCAGCCTGTTGAGTATAAAAAGAGTTCTGGAGATCATATGAGGGGGATGAAGAGTTAGGGGTAGTTTTAGAGCAACAAAGATCGCTGCAGAGCGATTCTGCAGTAGCAGCAGAGAAGAGGAAGAAGAGAGTTGCAGACGACACATCAGAAGTGTCGTTCTCAAGAACCCTAAAGCTGAAGAACATAATACTGCAGAGGACAGTCGTAATCAGTGTCTTATATTCAATCTGTTCTGTAGCGGTCCATTAGTCACTCTTATCTTCAGTTAGTAACACCTCTTGTAATAGTGTATTCTGTAACGTCCATTAGGTGTTGCAGATTCGCTGTTTTATACCTTTTCTTCTTGTAAACACCTTTTTGAGCAATGAAAAATTCCTTTGAGTGTGTTTTCACCATGCGGAGCTAGACCCCATCACTGGGATAACGGAGGAAGCAACTTTTCATGATTGTGGTAAATGAATTAATTCTTTTATTGACTTTTTGCATAGATTTAATTGTTTTATGGTTTCAATTAATTATTTGTTATTTTGTTTGATGTCGCATGCTTAATTTTAATTACTTTAGATGCGTCATGCTTTTAACTTACAAATAATATTTTACGAAATCTATTTTTGGCAAAGAACTAGAGTCACAACTTTTTTTGTTTGAGCTATATTGTTTAGAGTTAATGACTAAACCACAACAATATGAAAAGTAGTGAAATTCCGAGTCCCGGTCTCTCTTCATCCTGTGACAAAATTTGTATATATATTTTTCCTCATTTTCTTTATTAAATCTTAAAAAAAATTCTCAACAAATCTGAGTGAACGAATCATCTTACTACAACATCATTGAAAAATACCATCAGTAATACAATCAAACGATTTAGGCTTTGTGAATTAGGTTGATCCCAGTAGTTAAACTCTTAGCTCAAGGTCCACTTGCTGATGTTATCTTCACTCGCAATTGCTCCAAAGAATCCCTCTGTAAGGTCTCGCGATTTCTACTTGTGTATGAATTATTCGACGATTACTAATCTCCTAACTCAATACTAGCAATAGAATGATCAAAAGATTAATCTAGCGTGCATTCCAAACAATCTAATTAATCAATCATAAACCCAAAAATAGTGAAAACAAACGATGATGTGATTAAAATTCGGAACAAAGTTATATAATAATAGAGCTTCACGCTTGAACATTGAATTCATCCTTAACCAATAAAAGTTTAGCCTCTCATGTTTACACAATTATCCGGTTTCCCCCTAAAAGGGTAAACCCTAGAACATTAATAAAGAACAAAAGTGTATTATGAGATGTAGAGATATATGATGATATTTTTCTTAGGTTAATAAGTCTCTTATATAGTCTCCAAATTGTAAAAGTGTCCGTGCTCCAAATCCCGATCGAAATATGTCACCAAAGTTGCCAAATATCGTCAGAACTCTCATAGGAAACTCACGTTTCTTAGCTGTCCAGGGAAAGTAGTCGCAGTTATCCAAACGGGCCTGCAAGAAATCCAGCCCAATTGCATTGCTTGGCTTGCCAGTCCGCTGGAACTGACAGCTTCTTTTAGTCACGGACAGGTAATATTGCAGTAAGTTCTCCTGTAAAACCATCACATATCTTCTCTCCGATTACGGCCAGGTCTGTCCAGCCGTAACTTCTCCTGGATTATTTTCTTCTCTCGGTTGTTTTACGGCTGGGACTTTCTATACGTATCTCCTCCTGTATCTTTTACTCTTACTCCGTAACTCTCGACCACTTTTCCATCGCTTTTTATCGCTCATGGCAGCAACAACTCAATCAACACCTCACTTACTGTTTGCCTCAAAACCCATTCAACTGCCTAATGCAATCCGTAACTCCTTCCCTTAGTTTCTCTCAAACTCGAGCATGAGACTCGAACACCACAGACTACCAGCTCGAGAAACACAACCTCCATCTTGGTTGCGATCCTTAATGCTGTCACCATTTAACAACGAGCATCATGAGCTCAGGTCGAGCTCTAACTCCCAGATCAGTCACCATCATTCTTCCATTTTCTCAGCCTTCAATCACCAGCAGCGATCTTCATCAGTTGATATCTTCATCTCCTTGTAAATCTCGAGCTCACGTTATCCATCTCCATGCAACCACCAGCCATCAATTATCCGAGACTGATCCACCACCGCCAAGCTCTGTCATCATCGAACAGTATTGCTCACTTTCATTATCGTCACCAGTTCAACCTTCCATCCTGACTTCTCAACCTCTCCCAGTATTCTGTCTTCATCTCGAGCTCGTTATTACTGCCAGCATCTTCCTATTTTCTTCCATCGAGCAGCAAACCAATTTATCTTCAATCCCACAGGATCACCAGCAACTTCCAAGGTCGATCACTCTCTTCTCCGTTTCCTGGAGTTCACCTCAGCCATAATCTTCCCAGCTCGAGCTCTTCTTCTTCTTTATCACCTTCATTCCCTGACTTCTACTTGCTGTTATGTTTCCCAGTTCTGTCAACTGCCAATGGCAGCAACCAAATATTCATCTTGACCGCAGCTATAAGACTTCAACAAATCTCCTTGTTCTATCCTGACCAACTGCAACTACAGACCATCACAGTCTCGAGCTTCATTTAATACCAACTGTTATTCCCTAAGTAACCATCGTTCACGACAGCAACCTCTCCGTCTCCAAGTATCACCAATCATCCTCATTTCCACCATCACAGTCAGCGCCTTATCTTCCATCAGTCAACCACCGATAACAGCCTCATCATACCTTAGCTGCAGCGTCACAGAACTCAACCAGTAGAATTGGTGTTGCAACAGGAAATAGAGAAGATGATAGTGACAGCCCTTAGTAAATAAGAAGGTGCCTTTAAAATCTGAGCTTTTCTTTAATAAACCTGGTTAAACTGTCAGTTCCGGAAAACCGATAAGATTAACTTCTTCTTTTGCCCAGTACTTCTTCATATGACTTCGGATTGACATCATTCTTTCACCTTTAGATTCATCTTCTCGTCCTCTTCAAGGTGATAACAAGAACTCTTGGATTCGAACGAGTTCCACTTGGTCTTTGGCCCTTCTCCACTTGTAGCTAACTTCTTTTATTGTACAATTACGTGCAAATTAACTTTTTTTGGACGATTCACCTAGCAAAACATAAATAAGAGAAAAAACTAGCATGGATTCGACACTAAATATATGCGAAATATGCACTTAACATCTCGATCTCGTATCCATAGACGATCACACGAAGTGTGAACCGAATTGTCGTATTGTCTCGACTCTGTCCATAGACGATCACCTTCGGTAGAGGACTTATAGGTTGATAAATAAAAGGTTGTAGTGTATTTGGGTACCCTCATCTTTTCACTAGCATTTAAAAAATTCATAGAATCACGATAAAGATTAATGGTCATTCTAGAAGTATGCAGATGATTTAATTGTTGATCTTGAAACACCCGAAAACATCAGTCTCTCCACAGACACCAATCCATGGTGAAGATGGAACATAGATTATTCCTACCATACCCACTGACTAACCATTTTTGAATCCAGTCTTTAATAAATATCCTAGTACCATCATCAGATAAAATCAAACTACCATTCGGAACAGTAGCCCAGACAACTATGGAATAACTACAGTGAAAAATTAAGTGTTCTACACTTTCTAGTAAGCCAAAATCACACATCCCGCACCTAATATCTTGACTAAGAACATACTTAAAAATCTAAATTCAGATAGCAAGATGTTTTTGAAATATTTTCAAATGAATAATTCGATTTTGGGCATAACAGGAGCTGACCAAATCAGATTTCAAATGGGGTTATTAGAGTTATTCGGGTTAGGGAGTTCACCCGCTAATAATTTGGATAATAAAATTCCATTTGAATGATTTTCATTTCATTGAAATCATGCTTAGTTTCTAACAAACAAAGTTATTTCACTTTTCAAGTGATTTCATTTTGCATCCCGTTGTTTCGAAAGTTTGTAATTCTGTCTCGCCATCAATTTTTAAGAGTCCTGTTATTAGGAGGGAAAGAATGGATATAAAAAGGGAATAAATTTTTTTGAGGAGGGATTGAAAATTTACAAGATTGATGGAATGTCTATAATATCCTTAATATGTATCATGCACAATGAAAAACTAGAAGGAAAAACTAGAAAAATACAATGACAAAATCTAATGTTACGCGAAACAAAAAATTCATGCACAATTGTAAGACGATCAAGTACACAGTAGATACACCACCAGTTAAGAAACATAGGTTTTTTTTTGTTTTTGTTTTTAGTTATCATAATGTGAAAATAAGGATATACACGGATCTAGACACGAATGTATCGGTGATTCCTTGATCCCATACATTTTTTTTCGAAAGTGAAAATTTTATATTAAGAAAAAAGCCATCCAAAAGCCATTACAAGGTAGTCATCAACTGACTAGATTACATGTGTATTACAGTCTCTTAGTTATGCAAAACTTGTGAACTGTCAATGAAACGAAAAGTGTCCTGCTCACAACACCATAGTATGAGCATCTGCTTAATGTGAAGAATAATCTCATATACCGACTTGTGCCTTCCTCCGAAAACTCGACTGTTTCTTTCGTCCCATACAACCCATAACAAAGCAAAATGCAGTAATCTTCATATTTCCTTATTCCTGCCATTCAATACATTCCATTCCCAAGCATTAAAAAGCTGCGAAACCGTACCTGGAACAGGCCATGAGACATGAAAAGCCTTGATAAAATAGTCCTAAACTTCGAAAGTTTTAGAACAGTGAATGAATAAATGATCTATAGTTTCGTCCACCAGACCGCACATAACACAGTTCGCACTTTCAACTTCCACTCCTCTGTGTATCAGCACATCTCGAGTAGGCAAAGAATTATTGAACACTGCCCACAACAGAAAACTAACTTTAGAAGGAATTGTTTTCTTCCGTAGGTGCTTACTGAACGAGCAAACTTCCATAGTGCCTGCCATAGATTCATAATACACCTTAGTTGAGAAGTTGTCTCCGAAAAGTTTAACTTCATCATCACCTTCAGTCAGCAAAGGAACAATTCCCAAATCTCTTCTTAAAATATCCCACTCCAACTGTTCATTAGCATTTAAACTATGTTTGAACACACCAATCCAGTTGCTTTCATGAATCATATCAGCCACAGTTGCTTGTTTGTTATGACAATATTTGAATAATACTGGAAAAATATCTTTAAGACATCCATTCACCAACCATTTTTCATACCAGAATCTAATACCCTTACCATTTTTCAGTTGAAAATTCATTGACCCTTGAATTTCAGGGACCAATCTTGTAACATTTCTGATGAACACGCAAGTGTGACGCATTTTCACCCATAAATACATTAGCTGGGACTCATTTTATCACTAATAAACTTGTTTGTAGGTGTTTTTGGACATTAGACATTTTTGGAAAAATCAGCTCGAAAAGTTGTTAAAGGCACCCCCGGAGGGCTTTTGTTATTCGGACTCTCACTCTTGGTTAAGGGGCACCTCAATTACTAAGGGGCACCTTATTTGATAGGGGGCACCTGCTTTACTATTCAGCACCCACTGCTATTCACACACCGGATTTGGTTAAGGGTTGTCCATCTTCTTCCTCGTTTGAAACTGGAAAAAAAGCGGGAAACTTGGTTCATTTGAAAAACAGATTTTAGGTTTTGCATTTGGAGATGATTCAAGGAGATTCAATGGTTAAATTTGTTTGGGAAGATTTTATGGAGCTAAACAAGCCTGGTAATGGCTTTAGATTCGATTAAAATTGGTTCGAATCTCCGTTGGAAGAAATCAGGGAAGTGTTGTTTCTCTTGAAAAACCCGAGAACGTTATTTTGGATTTGGAAGTTATGTAGAGAGATTCAATCGATAAAATCTGTTGTGTTGGACCTGTTTCATCTAAACAGGGTTGGTAAGTCCATCAAATTCGAAGCAACATGGTTGCAACGTGGGATTGAAGTGAAAAAGAGGTTGAAAATACTCAGGATTCTGTTGGGCTGTGTTGAAAAGATTGCGAGTGTTTTCATCGTGTTGACTCATTCTTTCATGTGTTGGCAGCATGTTTGAAGCATTTAGTCACTGGCTGACAGCGTCAGGAGACTAGAAAGGGAAGAAAATATTCCCGAGATATATTCTTTAGTGCCGAGTAATGGAATAATATTTGGAGTAATTGAGCGAGATTTCTCGGGACTGTTGCCTATATAAAGGGTGTTGGTGTATCAGAGAGAGGTATCGAGTGTTTGGGGAGGCTACAGAGTGGAGAAAATTGCCGCAGAGAAATCTGCAGCAGCAGCAGCAGAAAAATAGTGAAGAACACGAAGAACGGACAGACAAAGACAATCGTTAAACTCTGTCGTTTATGCTTAAGATATAAGACTGTCTAGTGCGACATTTTACCGCAATTCTTTGTGTCGGTGGGTTTGAAACGCTTATAAACATTGCGATTCCATGTTTTAATTGATTTTCTCTTTTTCTCTTCTTTGTAAACACCATTTGAGCAATGAAATATTATTTTGAGAGTGTTTTCACCATGTGGAGCTAAACCCCTACACTGGGTCAACGGAGGAAGACGAATTTCATACATGGGTGAATTTATTTTATTCTCTATTTGAATTTTGCACTAATTAAAATAGAACTATGGTTTTGATTAATTAGTTATCATTTTATTTGACGGGTCATGCTTGCCTAGATATTTGATGTCCCATGCTTACGATTTATAACTAATATTTTGAGAATCTACCTTGGCAAAATCAGAGTCCATATATTTTATTTATTGAGCGATAAATGTTGAGATTAAATAATTGAACTTTATGTTATGAATTCGGTGGAATCCTAGTCCCAGTAACTCTCGCTTTTGCTTTTTATTTTCATTAAACCTTTAAATTTAATCTTCACGATTCTTAGAGTTCGATCCTATTTACTACAACAAATTTAAAATCACATCAATTTTCGGCGCCGCTGACGCGGATTTGTTTTTAAATTAAATTTTAGGTTTATTTTTATTTTGTACAGTATTTTTATTTCGTTTTAGATTTTTTTTTTAATTTTTTTTCCTTTTTATGCGTTTCTTTTTGTATTTGTTTTCAGGGACTTTTTGAGGATGATGACTTCTTTTGAGGAGACGTCACCTAAGATGACGCTTGCGTAATATAAGCATAGAAAGTCAAATTATCAGGAAACCTCATCTGAGATGACGCTTGATGAATATAAGCGTAGTATGGAGTTTCTACTCCACATGTGGTAAGTGAAGAATCACCTTTAACAATAAATGAGAAGTATTACAAACACACACCACCTAGTTTGGAACAAAGATTGAGAGTTCTTGAATGTCAAAGATTATATGCGGATGATGATGAATCTTGCAGTGACTCTCTGTTCCAAACAGAACATATAGATGACCCTGTGGATGATTGTGTGGATGATTTGCCTAATTTCATAGATGAATCCATCCCACAAGATAATTCACCCAACTTAGAGGTTGTTTCTATACCCCTAGACTTTCAAAAGTTGCCTAATTTAGGGTTAGAATTGCGTGCTTCTAAAGTGTTGTTGGAATACTTTGCATCTAAATACCCAGAGGATTTGCCTATTTCTGATATCGTGCATGAGCCAATTGAAATTTTCCCAGTCCCAATAATATCCCCATATTATGTTCTTTACACACTTCCCTGTGTTGTAAAAACTTGGTTTGGAGGTAAGTCTCTGTTTTTGATAGTTTCAGTGTCTCCGCATCGTGATAACATAAGTGTGAAGCTGTCATTTGCAAATGTTGTATTTTGGGTTGATCCCCAAATTTTCAGGTTGTTAGTTTATGGGAATCCTTTTTGTACATTCCAGTAGGTGTATTTTTATTTTATTTTTTATATTTTCATTTACTTTTTGCATCTTATGAATTTCCCATCTTAAATTTTGCGTTGGATGACTCAATTACATTGAGGACAATGTAATGTTTAAGTGTGGGGGAGCGGCTAATTTTTTACTTTATTTTTTCAGGAAATTCCTTACAAATCATGATCAGCTGTTGAGCGGGCCTATTGTTGGTTTGTAGGTATATTATGACCAGCTGTGTAGCGGGTCTAAAAAAATGAAAAATATAAAATATTTTTTTTTGATTGTCAGGGTTATGACCAGCTGTGTAGCGGGTTTTTTTCTTTTTTTCTCTTGCATTATATGACCAGCTGTGTAGCGGGTCTAAAAAAATAAAATAAATTATGACCAGCTGTGTAGCGGGTCAATTTTCTGTTTTGCTCGAGGACTAGCAAAATGCAAGTGTGGGGGAATTTGATGAACATGCAAGTGTGACGCATTTTCACCCGTAAATACATTAGCTGAGACTCATTTTATCACTAATAAACTTGTTTGTAGGTGTTTTTGGACATTAGACATTTTTGGAAAAATCAGCTCGAAAAGTTGTTAAAGGCACCCCAGGAGGGCTTTTGTTATTCGGACTCTCACTATTGGTTAAGGGGCACCTCAATTACTAAGGGGCACCTGCTTTACTATTCAGCACCCACTGCTATTCACACACCGGATTTGGTTAAGGGTTGTCCATCTTCTTCCTCGTTTGAAACTGAAAAAAAAAAGCGGGAAACTTGGTTCATCAGAAAAACAGATTTAGGGTTTGCATTTGGAGATGATTCAAGGAGATTCAATGGCTGAATTTGTTTGGGAAGATTTTATGGAGCTAAACAAGCCTGGTAATGGCTTTAGATTCGATTAAAATTGGTTCGAATCTCCGTTGGAATAAATCAGGGAAGTGTTGTTTCTCTTGGAAAACCCGAGAATGTTGTTTTGGATTTGGAAGTTATGTAGAGAGATTCAATCAATAAAATCTGTTGTGTTGGGCATGTTTCATCTAAACAGGGTTGGTAAGTCCATCAAATTCGAAGCAATATGGTTGCAACGTGGGATTGAAGTGAAAAAGAGGTTGAACAATACTCAGGATTCTGTTGGGCTGTGTTGAAAAGATTGCGAGTGTTTTCATCGTGTTGACTCATTCTTTCATGTGTTGGCAGCATGTTTGAAGCATTTAGTCACTGGCTGACAGCGTCAGAAGACTAGAAAGGGAAGAAAATATTCCCGAGGATATATTCTTTAGTGCCGAGTAATGGAATAATATTTGGAGTAATTGAGCGAGATTTCTCGGGGATGTTGCCTATATAAAGGGTGTTGGTGTATCAGAGAGAGGTATCGAGTGTTTGGGGAGGCTACAGAGTGGAGAAAATTGCTGCAGAGAAATCTGCAGCAGCAGCAGAAAAATAGTGAAGAACACGAAAAACAAACAGACAAAGACAGTCGTTAAACTCTGTCGTTTATGCTGAAGATATAAGACTGTCTAGTGCGATAGTTTACCGCTATTCTTTGTGTCAGTGGGTTTGAAACGCTTATAAACGTTGCGATTCCCTGTTTTAATTGATTTTCTCTTTTTCTCTTCTTTGTAAACACCATTTGAGCAATGAAATATTATTTTGAGAGTGTTTTCACCATGTGGAGCTAAACCCCTACACTGGGTCAACGGAGGAAGACGAATTTCATACATGGGTGAATTTATTTTATTCTCTATTTGACTTTTGCACTAATTAAAATAGAACTATAATTTTGATTAATTAGTTATCATTTTATTTGATGGGTCATGCTTGCCTAGATATTTATGTCCCATGCTTACGATTTATAACTAATATTTTGAGAATCTACCTTGGCAAAATCAGAGTCCATATATTTTATTTATTGAGCGATAAATGTTGAGATTAAATAATTGAACCTTATGTTATGAATTCGGTGGAATCCTAGTCCCAGTAACTTTCGCTTTTGCTTTTTATTTTCATTAAAACCTTTAAATTTAATCTTCACAAGTCTTAGAGTTCGAATCCTATTTACTACAACAAATTAAAAATCGCATCAATTTCTCCAAAGACTTCTCCCTTGAGCAGCATCATCATCTGCTGGTAAAATTACATCTTCTGAAGCTTGCATCTTCTGTTGAATTATCCTTCTTCAAAGAGCTTGTTTTTGTTTAGAGTACTTCCAAATCCATTTGACCAGAAGAGCCTTATTAGTTGCTCTCAAGATTTTCACACCTAAAACCCCACATTGTTTTGACGTGCATATATTTTTCCATCCCACCCAAACCATTTTTCTTTTATCTTGAGTAGTGCCCCATAAAAAGTTCTTCATTAAGGCCACCATCTTCTTTTTCACACACACTGGCAAATTAAACAAAGATAAGTAATAAATAGGTAAGCTTGAGAGAAAATGTTTTATAAGAACTAGTGTGACAACTTTATTTTAAATACTTTCTCTTCCAAGTAGCAAGTTTCTTCTCCATCTTTTCCAAAACTGAATCCCAAATAAATAAACTTCTTGAAGTTACTCCAATAGAAAGACCAAGGTATTTAATTGGTAACTTCTCAGTTCTACAACCTAACTCTTTAGCAAGAGCTTCAATAACACCATCTGCACCCACACTAATCATACCTGTCAAAGCTTCAAATATAGAAAGAATGATGAAAAGTCTCGTAACTTCATTAGGATCTGCATTCAAAAAGATAAGGGTATCCCATACATTGAAAGTGATATTCTTGGCGGCTTTGATAACGAGACTGTTGTGCACCCTGTTGGAGATTTAAAAATCAGTAAAAGGTGGCATTGTACGCTTGTAGCTACAATAAAATAAGAATTATTTGTTCGGTCTTCTGCTATTTCGCTTACAAGTTCTTGTAACAGTGGAGTCAAACAATAGTCTCAAGACTTGAAGATTAATTGGTATGCATAAAAAATCAAAATAAACCAAGTGTGATTGGTACAAATGTGAGTAAATGATAATGGCGGTAGACTAATCAAACGAACTTGAACACATTACTCATCAATGATAATCACAGTAGAAAAATACTTTGTTATTTTTTTCTTTTTTCATTTTTTTTCTTTGTAATTGGGTTTTATAAGAGGTTAGGGTTATAAGCCCTTAAGTGTAGGTTAATTCTTTTATTCATTGCATTTGACTTTGACCGAACATTGATTAAAATTTGACCAAACAAAATCCCTCCTCATATCCCCTCTTTCCCTACTTTACATGGCTCATTTTTAAAGACTTCTGAAACGTCGTTTAATCGGGGGCATGAATTTTAATTGGGGGCCTTGAAATTTTATTTGCATCCCAAATTTATCAGGGCATATTCATCCGATTGTGAGAATACTGTTTTACCCTTGACTATTTTTCTTTCCTTTCAAATAACGATTCTATATTAACGACCCTTCGAAGACAATAACGATTTTAAGGGTCGTATTACGACCCTTTAATGAATTTCTACCATTAATGACTCTTCGAAGACAACGACTATTTTTAGAGAATAACGATTGTCAATAACGATTATTTGGAGTCGTCATGTACATAATAAAAACAATAACGACTCTTTCAAAGGATCGTCGGGAAATTGATTATGTATATGATGACTCCAAACAGTCGTACATTTCCGCCATTGATGACTCTTCGAAAAAGATAACGGCTCTTTTATAGGAAATAACGACTGTTTAGAGTCGTCACTGAAACACTTCATACCATGACGATTTTTCATACAGATCTGGACAAAAAAAAATTTGAAAAAAAAGTTAAACTCTAATTAAGTAAGATTATCACTAATTAATTATTCAGGAGTATTTTAGCTATTTAGAAAAAATTTTGATAAGGGGTGACCTAAATTAGGGTGGGGTGACTTTTTTTGTCCTCTAGTGAGAGGTCGCAATTAAATTAGGTTATGAAATTTGCCATTTGTATGTCTGTTTCACCGTCTTTGAGCATCTCAAACAAAGGGTGGATTTATTTATTTTCAGTGACACATAGAATTTTAGACCCCCGTTTGACATAAATTCATTTCCAACTATAGGGTCCTACAAGTTAGAAGGGACTAATTACTAAATATAAAGGTGTTCAAGAAAGTGCTATCTACACCTCCGATTACACCTCCATGTCATGTTTTAATTTTCTTTTAATTTTGAGAAATTAAATAAAAAATTCACGTATGATGTTTTGCATCTTCTTTTGGACATGCTCTTTACTAAGGTAACTAGTGGGACCAAGCTGAGCTATTGTGTTGTACAGGTGGGAAGTATATCGGAGCCAAGAAGACGAAAATGCCCCAGCCAGTTTCTTTATTCCCACATATCACAGAAGACGGCGGTAGCGGAGAGTACGATCGAGGTTGCATGCGAGAATTTTGGAAAAAACAAGGAACCACTTCACATAGCTATTCTTATCCCTCAAATTTTCAGAGATTTGGGTTAAGTTTCTTTTTCTTTCTATCCTGACACCCTAAGTAATTTATGAGGAGTTTTGAAGAAAATGATGAAGAAGAAGCTGAAATTGATTGAGGAGATAATGGCAGCTGAAGAAATAGTTAAGAATAACACTGATAGAACTTCACGAAGGTATAATCTCATGAACTGTGTGTTCATATTTCATATATTTCAGGATTTTTTTTCTCGATTTTAACTTAGGGTTTTCAATTCATAGCTTTTCAAATATGACCTTTATAGCCTGTTTCTGAAATGATATGCATTCTGAAAGTTAGTCCATCGTTTATGAAATGCTTGTCTGGAGATATATTCAATTTTATTTCTTTCCTTCTGTGGTAGATTGTCGGAATTGGCCAGCTTCTGCTGGCTTTTCTTTTAGTTATTAAACAACTTCCAGTCCTACGACTGCTATGAATTAATCAAGAGAACTACAAGGACTCAAGAAACTACTAAAGCAGTAGATTTTGTACACATTACAAACATCTGACATTATGTTGGCTGTTGCTACTTTGTACTTAACTAGTTTTACTATGCTTATAATTATATGGGCTAGATTTTGAGGTACATGAAGTGTGGGGTTTGTGTTCCATGGCGAAATTCCAATATATTCGTTTGAAATTAACTGATAAGCCCAACTATGATATAGGAGCCTGAAAAGGGTTTCTGTTTTTTTTGGTAAACATGATTCTATTTAAGGATTAGTGGAAGCGCACACATTTTTGGCCATGCGTTTAACATAACGACGATAATAGTTAAAAGTGATTTTTCTGATGACGATTTTCTCTTTTGATTTGATAAGAGTTGCTGCTTAATCCAATGAGAGAGTGATATGTAGAAGAAAGGGTGTACTGTGTAAAATTTACCATAAAACAGTTAGGCGTAATGGCCTTTAGAGGGTCAAGCAAAATCACTTTTGTCTGTAAGACAATTACTTCCAAGGAGTAGAATTCTTAGTTAGAGCCTCAATCTGTAGCATTGTAATATGCATTACAGACTGGGAGACTATCACATTTCTTTGGTGTAGGTGATTACTGATTACCACACCCTTCTCAGATAGTACCATTTATTAGTGTGTGCCTCAGTTTGGCTTTTTCTTGCCTTTCCTTATACCATGTTAATTTATCGTGTACTTCTATAAGTCATATATTTGCTGATTCAGTATTCTTTTATTTTTCCTAGGAGGAGAAAAAGGAAGCTACAATACATAGTGTTTTTTGCAGTAATAAAAGGATGGGAAGAGCCAGATCGACATGTGCTTCTGGGAAACCACCAGAGACGCTTGGATGTATGCTGCTGTTGAGCCCCTAGTGGAACCACAGCCCTTCTTTACATTACTCGAAGATATGCTTTTCTGATGCAGTACGGTGGAAGTATGTCATACATGGGTTGCTAGAAACGATGGAGTCGATGTAAGCAGATCTAAGTTTACCAAATTCCATGTCTTAGATATTCACAATTCTATTGGACTTGTGTTGATTTCGTATAGCAGTGTCGTGCAACTCAGGTTACTCTATTTTAGCTCATTGTATACCTTTTCAAATCAATATTAATTATTAAATGCTTGTCTAGCTTGGTTTTGCAGATCCAGAGGCTCGAATGAGTGGATTCTGATTATGCCTCATTTTTGCAACATGCAGGCGTTCCATCAATTGAATTAGACTACAGAAAAAGGTAAGTTTTTCTCATGTTCGATGTAATTTTGCCTCTTCTGGCATTAGTTCTGTAGGTGAATTATTTTTATGTGTCACCAACTTCACTTTGTTCTGAAGGTGACAGATAATATTATTTTCGAAGGTGATAAATGTGTGTGATATGCTGTCAATTTGTCACACAACTTAGTGCCACTTATGCCGCTTTTATGTCACAAGAACTTACTGAAATATGAACTTCCACTCTGTCAGTTTGTTTGTAATTACTGTCAACGAAGTATATCATATGAATGGTAAGTAGAATATATGTTATGTTGAAACCAAAATGTGAATGCCAAGTATAATGAATTCAAAGCCAATATTTTGAATTAAGGAATATTTTTTATGAACTTGTTGTTGTTCCTTATCTGGGGTCTCTAGTGCTCTTCTGTAAGGAAGGATATAAGAAGCTGTATAGGATAGATCCTGCTGCACTATGCATAAGACATTGGGAGTGAGCTAAAGCAAGTTAACAAGAAGAATCTTGATAATCATGAGTACTGCAATAGTCTGTTTCTTTAGGTGTTTTATATGCTGTTTTTTTGTTGTACTGAATAGCTGTTTTTCTTCTTCTTAAACGTTTGTCATGGTTAGATGGTTTCAGACAATAAAAGTAAAATCCGCATTTAGTAATTAGACTGCCTATATGTTAATCATGAGCATCTTGAATAGTGAGTTCAGTTGATTAAGTAAAGATTACCTTTATTTTTCTAGTGGTTATAAACTGAATTTAAAGTATATTCTGCTGTGTGTATGGATTGAGGCGGTGAAGACTTATGGGTTTGGGTATTAGTTTGAGGCTATATTTTGGCATGAACTGAAGGTATAATTTGAAGCTAGACATATTAGACTTCTTGCAGTTGCTTTCTATTTAGTTTCATGGTCAGTTTCTGTATAGGTCTGGGTATTAGTTCCCAGATATTTAAGACAAGAAATCTTGGTTTCTGGACCTTTGATTCAAAGTTATTGAATGGATTTGGATTGTATTGAACTGTGTTTCTAATGAATTGAATTGAAATTATGTTGATTTCGATTTATATCTCCTTTCAATTTTTCTTTTGCCTTACTCTGTTTTTATGATTTTAAGGCTCTTACTGTTATTGTATCAGATGTGCGCCACGTGGAACCTAATTACTGTGGTTAGTAGAACTGACTTGAGTTAATAATTTAACTGAAGGGTAATACAGGTCATCTCAGGTGACCCTGAAACACCAGTTAACTTGTAACTGGACGGAATTCTTTGTAACAGGAGATATTTGTAAATTTCCACAAAATGGGACTTATTTGTAAACAACTTTCAAAAACGGGACATATAAGTAAAAAGCCCAATAATAAGAAAGAACAAATCTGCATGAGTTCATTTCTGATATTTACATGTAAGAACTTAGAATCTCATTCTCATTGAGTTGTGATATGTTCTGTAACCAACAAGTTGCAGTGAGATTCTTGCGGTGAGATTCTTTCTCACGTTACATTAACCCCTGTAGTCCTGTACAAAGTCATAAGCTTCTTTTTGTATGATCCACTCTCTCTTTTTTTTTTTTGAATAATAGCTGGATTTAATTCAAGTTAAACAAGTATTAAATTTACTCTCTCTTACAATGTCAACGACTCAATAATACTACTTTTATTGTTATGCCAGCTAGCCAAATTAATACTAATGGAAAATGACTTGCATATTAGGCTAAATACGATGGCACTTTCGTGCCACGCTGGCTGCAATCACCCTATCTGTAACCGCTTCCCTTTTTTGTAATCGGGATATAACAAATTTCGTGTTTCACTATTAAGTTTCTAGTTTCTTGACCTGTTGAAAGCTCCAAAAAATTGAGACTCAATCTAAAAAAACAGAGACAATGGCTGAAATACCAAAACACCATGTTCCTGAAGAAAACAACACAACATCTGAAAAAACAGGAATTCAAGAGGAGGTGCCATATTTGGCTCTTGACATCGGAGGTAAGCTCTATCAGGTTTACTCGTGTATAGCAAATTATACTTTCTTTTAGGTGTAAATGAAATATTGATATTTTGATGTGCTTGTCAGGATCACTAATCAAGCTAGTGTATTTCTCGAGATATGAGCAATCACCGGCAGAAGATCACGACAATACTGACATGATGAAGGCTTTGGAGCATAGAAGTCACCCTGTTCATGGCGGATGGCTTCATTTCGTAAAGTTTGAGACAAGGGATATCAATCAGTGTTTGGATTTTATCAAATTCAAGCAGCTTCATTGCCGAGTTGGTCAGCAACATTTATTCAAACTTATTAATTCCATTAAACACAAAGAAATATTCTAAACCATGTATTAATATTATGAGAGAGTTTTCTGTGTTAACAGGAACTGATATGGAAAGCAAACAAAAAGGAATTGCTGCAAAAATTAAGGTACATATGCTATGTCTTTATGTGATAATAAGCATACGGTAATATTTTGAGCTACAACAGATTTGTATTTCAAGTATAATCAAACAATTGTCGATTTTCTGCATTTTGTTGGGCATCAAACTTTCAAAAGAAATATGTTTTTGTTCCTAAGTAGGTCACTGGGGCTGGAGCACACAAGTTTGCGGATTTGTTTATGGAAAAGATTGGTGTTACAGTCGAAAAAGAAGATGAGATGGATTGTTTAGCAATTGGAGCGAATTTCTTGCTTAAGGTGGAAGCCACAGATTTCTACTAGCTCTTTTGTCAATGCTTAGTACTTTCACGGAATGAGCTTAATTTGATTCTGCTTATTTCTGTTTTGTTTACTGTTTTCATCTAACATGAGCATTTTGGTTGACTCATCTTCGGTACACTTTGTTTTCCCTGCTTTAATACTAACACAATCCTATTTTCTCGATCTCAAATTTCCCAATAGCAAGTAGTATGCAGATATGGCTCCAGTAAGTGTATGGACGAGTAAACCTTAATATATTTCTGCAGCTGTTAACGTCAGAATTAAAAAAACATTCATAATATTAATTTCCTACAAGGTTTGCGTCGAATTTCATAAATATTGGTCTTGCTGAGTATTCATTTCCATAACTAAAAGAAATTCCAATTGTTTTATTCTGGATATGCTTCTGACTACAAACTGACTTGGTGAAACAGGTAATCCAAAACGAAGCGTTTACCTTCATAGAGGGCAAAAAGGAAAGTGTTGATATCAATAAGAATGATTTGTTCCCTTACATTTTTGTGAATATTGGTTCTGGTGTTAGCATACACAAGGTGTGTTTTACCAACTATTTTGCTATACCATTACGATTTATTTTATCCAAATGACATTATTATGTATATCTAATACGTACCCCTCCCTATTACGACTGGGTTAGGTTGCAGGAGATGGCAATTCTGAATTAGTTGATGGAACTCGTATTGGTGGCATTACTTGTTGGGGGCTTGGGAGGTGGTTGACGAAATGCAAGAGGTTGCCTCTTAACTAAATAATTCCTCATCTCATTAGTGCAATAATGTTGTGCTTTCGTTTGAAAAGTTAAGTCTTGGACTTGAATCTGGGCATTGTTTTTTCCTTCCAGCTTTAATGAGATCATAGAGTTGAGTAAATGCGGAAACACTAAAAGAATAGATTTATTTGTCGAAGACACCTTTGGTGATCGGGAATATGTTGAGAAACATACTAATAAGGTAATTAAATATCTTACGGGTGTCATGAAATATATATATATATACACAATTTAACCGAGAATAAAAGTAGAATTGTCTAAGGCCCTATATTTATTTGGTTGGCAACAGTGGACTGGACCGCCTAACATGAATATCGGAAGTTTTGGAAAGGCAATCTCTGAAAATAAAACACTTGAAGATTGCAACGCGGAAGATATATCTTTGTCTCTGTTGGAAATGATTTCGCACAACATTGCACAGGTAAAATGCACTACTCAATTATTTCATCAAAATATTTTCTCAACCATTTTTAAGCAATTCACATTACTTAACAAGGTTTCTAGGAATTTCAAAGTACTTTGATATGTACACATGTACTGGAGTTTGGCTAGTTTGTATTTGCAGTTTTAGGTTTGGCTGTATGTATTGTGTAACAAGTAGAAGTTACCTATGAAGTGGAGATATTTCTAGATCAATACTTTCTTATCTGAGTTCTCTGTTTCTATGGATTCTTCTTGTCCCTAATCTGATTTTCTTCCATTCTCTTTTAATCAGTTCACACATATCATACTTAGTCTTCAAAGTGATCATTGATCTATAGTTTCGCATAGTTGATTCAATGTCAGTACTGAAATATGTTACAAAATTGAAAAAATATTGGCTCATATATATCATCTTAATGTGATAGATTGCCTCCTTGAATGCCCGTATATATGGAATCAAGAGGATCTTTTTTGGAGGATCTTTTATGAAGGACAATGCATGTGCCTTGGCGACCCTGTCATCTTCAGTTCATTACGCGTAAGTAGCTAGTCTGTGTGACCTACAGCTACTTTTTAGTTTCTTTGGTATATATAGATAATCTTCAATGCACACTCCTTACTTTTCAGATCAAAAGGTACAGCAAAAGCAATGTTTTTAAGGCATGAAGGATTTGTAGGAGCATTAGGTGCGCTCACAAGCTATGAGAATAAGCATGACCTTTTTATTATGGATAATGACAAGATGTGGAAACTACCTTAAAGAGCACAGTTTCATTGCCATGATCCACTTTGAAATTTTAGGGACTAGGAACCACAGAGTTTCTCAGTTCAATCGCATAGTAAATGCCAACAGAAAGCTGCCATGCAATCTGCAAATTTATCACAGATTGTTTTGTCTTTTTTTGCGTGTATAACTGTTCTTAAGATTGTCATAAAAAACAACACTCTACGGTTTACATTACTTCCAATTACGACAGGCCTCTGATAGGCCTCTCAGATTCCATTTAAGTTTCGACAATGAAGGTTGATTAAATCCCCATCTAAGAAGAATTCCATCAGTATGGTGTAAATGTAGCAGAGCTCTCTAGCCAACTCTCTTATGTAAGAAGAGATGACAATCAGGTGGCTGACGCAGTTTCTAGATCTGTGTGGGAAACAACCATCAACTTAGAACTCACAAATAATTTCCCTGAAGATATATGTACTCTTCTGGCAAGGGACTACACCCTTGCTATGAATTAATAAACTTTTTCTTCGTATCAAAAAAAAAAAAAAAAAAAAAAAGATGTGGACATTATTGCTTGTTCGATAAGTGAAGTGCAAATCTAGAACTCCTAATGTTTTACATACCCACACTCGAAATGTGTACGGTATATCGGTGTGTATGCTTTTGCTTGCAATGACTTTCTATTCCTGTGAAATGATTCTTAATTGGTTCATTAAAATAATCTCCAATCTTCATTTTTTTTTTCAATCTCCAATCTTCATCACTAGTCTTTACTCTCTAGTACCTTTTTTTTTAAATGTTCACCAGAGAAAATTTTAACAAGCTAATTATTAGTAAGGATTTGTTTGAAGAAATAGTACATAGAAATGAGAAGTATCGTTTTTTGGGATAAAAATGAAAAGAGTGAATTACTGAGTATTTTTCATCTCTTTCGTATCAAAGAAGAAAGGAAAAAGAAAAAGGTATATGATTCCTAATTATTTGCAAATGTCAGTCTTGGTTTGTATTGTTTCACTACTACAGTATGTTATTTTAGAAAAGTTCCCTCCAGAATTTTCTTTGAACCCTGATTTTGGGCATACCTAAATCTTTCCAGGCATACAAAACAATAGTCCCATCTTGGATGACCTTATAAGGGATGCCCTATGGATAGTTCAATTACCTATATATCCTTAATACAAAAATCTAAAATCAGTTTTTTAAAAAATCAAAATCAGTTTCCCTTAACATCTTTTCTTCCTCCTCTTCTAGCAGAACTCTTCCCCCTCCTCCGAAAAAAAATTCATCATCGTGATTAATTGTCGATTCGTAAAAATTTGATCGTCGATTAAACTCAACCACATAATGACTCGTACAAAGAAAAGAAGGGACTAGGCAAACCAAATTGTCTTCTAATCCATCAATTGAAGAAGAAGAACCAATTGAAGATGAAGGTGTAGAAACTGAAAATCAACTACTAATTGAACCAACTGCATCTCCAACTCCGAGAATGAGGATAAGAAAGTAAGTTTTACAAACCCAATCTCATATTTGTTGTTTTTCATCGATTAAATGACGGTTACAGTGTTGGGTTCGGCTCAAAATTGAGTTGTGTTTTTAGCCGAACTGTTCTTCACAAAAGCTTCCTGTAAGTGTATATGAACAGTTCGGCATGAAATTTCAAGCCGAACCTAGTCACAGATAGAGATGCATAGGGGTTCGGCGTATTCGATAATCATAATATGTGCCGAACCTAGCTCATTTACGAGGTTCGGCTATTACGATATTCTTAATATGTGCCGAACCAATAACAATATTTTAACCCAAAAAATAACAAATTGATGTTCGGCTCATACGATTTTCGAAATATAAGCCGAACCAGTAATTTTTTTTTTCCGGGCTATTCAGGATGTTGTTCGGCTCATAGATGTGAGCCGAACCTCAACTTTTTTCGCCGAACCATGATCCAAAATATCATCTAAACAACCTTTATAATTCTGAAAATTATCTTAATCACTAAACAAAATATTTAATCACTAATCAATATTACTAACACTAATACGTAAAGGACAGATTTGTCATTAAAAATTTTGGGTTAAGGGGTAATCTTATTTTGTTATTTCACAACCTTTTTTTTATCTTTATGCAGTATGCCTGGTAAGATTTGAGTCTGCCCAAAATCAGCGTTCTTTTCTTTTTCTAGCTGGATTTTTTTTTGAAGAAACGAAGTGCCAGGCCCAGGAAGCTCCGAAAGGAACACATCATTTTAATTACCGTCGAAGAAATTAATGACTGTACACGAAATTAAATACTGTCGACGAAATCTGACAGTGCCTATAATTGCAAACATCATTTGCTCTATTTTTCTTCTTGTGTGTGCAACTTGCTGTCCAAATGCTGCACAATTTCTTTCTTATTCTGTATTCTTTTTGGTGTAATCATCTGGTTCAAGGTTGTTGCCATATGTATTTTTTTGTTGGTGTAGCAACTGTAGCATAATCTAACAAATATTTCATTCTGTATCATTTATGAAGCAGTGGTCTATCTTCTGAGAGACCAATCAATTCTCCAACTGCTGTCCAGATTGAGGAGGCCCATTTATATGATTCTACTAATTTCGTGTTTGTTAAAGCCTTGTCCTCCAAGTAGGGCACAACATATTTCTTCATATCACGTTGTGATATTCCAAGATGCTTACCGGGTAGACCAAGGTATCTAACCTTCCCAGCTTCATCCAAGATTCTCAAACCAATCCAGTCTTCAATGTAGAGTTTCGTCTGCATGGACAATTACATGTAACTTAGTACTGTGTAAGTATGGAAACATGACTAAGAGACTCTTGTTAGATTATGCTTCAAGTTTTAAGGTAAATAGTGGTGATCAGGTTAGACCAATTTACGGCATCAGACGGAGATAATGCAAGAGCTGATATTAGTGTGAATATGATCTCATTTACCATTTAAACCGTTGTTTTAAAGATTTTAACCATATCAATAAGGTGGTTGACTAAAAGTTCTGGAACAATGTGATTATTGGACGAGTTAAATGATGGATTCCATAGTGCAGTACAAGTAACTATGATGCAAGAAACAGATTCTGAAACCTATACTAAGATGGACAAAGTACAGTCATAGATAGACGGACAAAGTCTCAGTAGTTCAGGACTGAAGAGTTCCATTACATTCTGCATATATCCATTGACATTTGACTAACATGTATTGAGATGATTATTTCAGTTATGAAGAAAAGATTAGAAGGCTTACTTCTTGAGGAGGCAAAATTGGATCAAAAGCTCCACTAGGATAATATCCAAACCAGGAGGTCTCCTTTGGTATCAAAACTGTATCATTCTGAAACTGATTTCAAGCAGCCAAAAATCTGATTATTTAAAGAAAGGTGAATACTGGAGATTTGCAGAACACCTGGGAGTCTGTAAGACTTACCATGATAAGCACCAAATTCTGCAAGCTGGTGAATCGTTCCTTATAAGTTGAGTTTCTCTGGTTAGGGAGTTCATTGTTAAGTTTCGGTAGAAATCTGCATCCTTTTAAATACGCAGGTATATCCTGGAGATGGATAATTGGTTTTTCATTTGGTCAGTTCTTGAAAAAGTTCAAAAAATTATTTCTATTATTGCAAATTTTCTGAAGGGAAGAAATGCAAACACGAATTAAAACTACACCATAAGAGGTATAAAATGAAGTGACTGTAATATTGCACAGGGAGATATTACTTATATTTTATATTTGCATAATATAGTGCTTACAGTGGGAATTTTAAGATATCCACTGGGTGCCAATTTGGTCTGCACAGATTAGATCAAACTAAAGTTAGTGGTGTGCACATGGAGATAGTGTAATGATCATGAAGTAGGATCTTTAATTGTACTAGGAACGAAGTTAATAGATTTTATGAGATAGACATAAAGGATATGTGACAACAAATGACTTTACCTGCACATAATCAGAGTAAATCTCAAGCTTGATTAAGTTGTCTGCTATAATGCACATGATGCCAGACTGCAAAAGTAAACAAAAACATATTCAGAATCGTAACATTTAACATTTCCTATCAATGTTTTAACACGGGTAGTAAGACAAATATATTTAGTTATTTTGCCAGGAAATCTGTCATGCCAAAGTACTCAGTCGAATCACCATGCTATTTGATTCATGGCTGTCATTAACTGTTTTGATCTTAATTTGAAAAGACTATCCCTTTAAATATCTTGAAGCTTCCTAGTCCGCTAACCAGGCGGTGGGTCTTTTTGGCCCATGCTAGGTGCCGTTCACAAAACTGTCCTTAATACTGCGTTCACCACTTTGTTGTTTAAATATTGGAATGTCTCAGTTTTCTCAACCTCTCAAGACTCTGAGTCAAAAATGAGATTAGAAACCCTGACTTCTGACCCATATTTTCCAGGAACCAACTGGTTCTGTATGAGTAAGCTCCCTCATGTTTTATGTGATGAGTTGACGAATCCCTCTACCCAGAGTTTTGCTTACAAAATCAGTTTATGTGATCGGCACTTTAGATTTTCTCATATACATAGTTTGTGATGGAAACTTTGTGAACTTCAACTATTTCATATTGACAACTTCTCATTCACAACTTTTCAGTCTCCCTTTACTTTTAAGTAAGAGAACCCGTTTGTTGGTTAGTCTACTTCGTTAATGATCGAAAGGTGAATGAGAACTTACTCCACACAGTGGCACAGAAGCAGTACCGGCATGAGGCCCTGCTAGGGAGATGAAATTCTTAATCTGTACACACATATATAAGAATATGATGAGTTTATCTGAAAGCAGCACCGTGCAAGGAAACAATTCAAAGCCAGTAAAATGAGTAAAACATGCGTTATTTGATTTGGATGCAACTAGTAGCCAAGAAAGCTCCCAGTCACCCAATCCTCATTGGCAAGAAACAGGAAGGAGCCGGACAAATAATTCATAGCGTCCACTTACATATATAAATTATCCTATCTTTGCAACTGAATGCATGAAAATGATTCATCCAATGGTTTTGAATTGGATCTTCCCGACTCTTGGTTTATAGATATTGCTATCATATAGCTGTAATTACTCAACTTTTTTTTTTCTAATTTATTATAAACAATGGCAACTGTTATCAATTTTCAAACCATAATTTCTCACTAACAAATACAAGTCAATTAAATTTATAGATGTACAGACTTCCCATACCTAGGTGTGGACTCACATCTACAACAAAATTTGAAAGTGGCAAATGAAACAAATATTAAGCAGAGAAGAGTTTAAGACCCATATACGAGGAAACTAATTTAGAAGTCTTACAGGAGGACCTCCATCACAAGATTCAAGAACACCTCTTCCTATCAAGTTCCCCTGAAACAAACCAAATATATTAAATTTGTCTCGACGTATGCCAATATCTCATACTACAGAAATTTGAATGTATAAAATGTAGTAGGAAAGAATTTAATTGAATTTGCTAACAGCTCAAATACCGAGAATAGCAACTATCTAATTCCAATTAGTTGAGAGTAATGCCTAAACAACAGGGTGAAGATGAACAATACCAGTTGTTTTTGTCCCTTATTTGGCAATTAATTTCACAGATATTAAGCTCCTAAACTATTCCCTAATCACCTGATTGATTAATTACCTGTGAAAGCCCAACAATGTTGTAACCATCCTTGAGCTCTTTCATACTCTTCACCTGCATGTCCAAAAATATTATTTCCGAAGAAAGAATGAGTTACACATGAAATGCCTTAACCATCAAAGCAGCACCTGCACCTTTTTGCAAACGGTTTCTGTCTGCACACAAAATAAGATGTAAAAGTTATAGCTAGTTTAGATCAACAGTAACACACTACTCTTGAACCTTAAATGAATATATGCAGGGTCCCACCTGTTCCTGAAGTGTCATAAACCAGGAATCCCATGCTCCATTTCCAACTTCTCTATGGTAGGCAAAGGGAAAATGGAAGATGAATTACACATCCAGTAAGGAAACCAAGAAAAATAATTTGGACATACACCCACTTCGTCTTATAAGACGCTACCTTACCAGTCACCGGAATACTTCAGTGTGTTTTTGTTTATTGTTTAGGTACTTCCGTATATGCAGTTTACGAGTAGCTGGTTACATGTTATGTATTAACAATCTGGTAAGAAGCCACGGTCTCAAAATATAATTATTTTTTTTATCTCACTCTTTATCTTCTTCAATGTTTCAGATACTGACAATGGAATGTGACTTTCCAGTTCTCCACAATTTGCTACGGTATGAACATAAGAAATTTATTTGAGCGGTTTCTTGTTGTCATGATCACTACGCTGATAAAAGTTAACTCTCCTCTTCCTCTGTAAGTTTAGTTCCCTTTTTTGTTTTACTTTTGTGAAATTACTTGCCACAAAATTGCACAATTTTTATTTTTTATTTTCTCATAATTTTCACTTGTAAATATTCTAAATTGTGTAGATAATAGATTGAGCAATGCTTTCTAACATGATTTATTCATGGAAATTTTCTTACCAATCTAGTTTTTGCAAGGTGGGATTAGGCTCCAGGAATGATCAATAGGCAATAGTTGTTGAAATCATGAAAGAATTTAAGCACGTAATATAACAGAAAACTTTAAGTTAGGAAACTATACATGCAATGCCCTTTAGAGCCAGACCAGTTGTTCAAAAGCTGGGTGAACTGTGAAACACCCTTACTGGAGCATTTGTCTGCAATGCCTGTGATAAAAATACACCATCAGAACTCAGACTACATAAGTTGACTAAAATTTTACTGCAAGTAGAATGCGAGCACAGATTTTAGAATCTAATCTATCAAAGGCATTTGACGTTGGCAGAAATATTTCGAAACCAATAACAAAGACCTCTAAACAATAATAGCAGGTAAAAAAAAACATAATCAATTCTTTCATTGGAAACTTGATGAATCTGATTCAAGAATAATAGAACTGCACCAAAAACAAAAGCAAATTATGAAAACCTAAGGATAAATCATAAGAATAAAGCTGCATCACGAAAAAATAACAAGTGTAACTTGTTAAGGATGCACTGGTTTCTTATTTTAAGCTTTGTAATAGAACAGAATTCTTTGTACAGAAAATAGACAGGTTCATGAGCATTGACTTTCCACTCTTTATCTACTCTAGTTTCAACTTTCAACCACAACTTCCATGGTTCAGTGATTGTTTATGGCATGTCAGTTGTAACACAGAATCAGTTTGATGCATTCTAAATCCAGGAATTCAAAACATAAAACAAACTTAAAAGGATTGAATCAACAAAATCTAATCTAAAAACAAACAAAAACAAATTGACAAACACGGAACAATTGAAGAATGAGATAGTTGCTGTTCTTACCGTGCAATACAATGAAAGGAATAGAAGATGAAGAAGGAATTAAGGAGATGAAGAAGACAAATGCTAAGACGATGATAGATAACTGCCGGCCAATCATCATCGTGGATTCTGTTCTGGAACAAAGCTCCTGAATGTTTGCGAGAATCAAGGGGGTTTTATTTTTTTGGATTTTTTTTTATCTCCAAGAACTTTTGGTGGTGCTGGATTTTTATTTTATGTAGTGGTATTGTTTTTTATAGTCCATGACTCCACTTCATTCAACCATATGAATTTCCAGATAAAACACGCAAAGCTGAGATACCGAATGGATTAGCTGTTGCTTGTTGGTAATGTCAAACAGGCGCACTTGTTGAGGTGAGTTAGAGTGAGATAAGACCAGTTGGTAGTTGGGAATGTTGGGATTCATAAATGATTCCTCAGGGGAAAAAAAAATGGGAAGGAAAAGTAAAAATGCGGGGAGTAATCGGGTCAAATGAGATCCAGTGGTAGCAAACGGAAGTCATGGTTCCTCTAATGGGCCCGGCTGCAATGAGTCCAGGCCTTATTCAAAGAGTTTTGTCTGCCCAACCCGGAAAGAGTTAGGCTTAGTCTTATGACCTTCAGATCCAGCATCTAGATTGGATTGGAAGGCCACGTCAGCTAGAATAACCCCATATGTTTTATGGCAATTCTAATGTGTTGAACCATTTTTCGTGGCCGCGCTGAATGGAACAACGCTACCATCTCAGCCGTCGGATCAAAAATTAAATCAATTTCGCTGAACCATTCCGCGAAAAGTAGAATTTTGGTTGCGCTGAATGAAACATCGCAACTATCTCTCTACTAGTTCACATGCGAGATATATCTGGAAAGACAAGTAGCATTGAAGAATAGACAACGCTTTGAGAAGAAATTGTAACTTCTTTTGTCTAATCTAGAAGCCAAATCTAGCCCATAAGACTTAACCTTAAACCAAATTTTTTTTATATGCTTGGGATGGGATTTAGGGAAAGTGGGGATGGGAAATAGGTAAAACCTTTTTAAATGATATCTTCTTTCTTGAACGACAATGGGCGATAATAAAGGGGCTTGAGTGTTATTTTTTTTCTAGTTGGGCTGTATTTTTGGTGTCAAAATAACACGATTTATAAAGGGGATGTTGTAGGGTAAAAACTGATTATGCTGAAAATGATAAAATGGGGTAGGTTGATGAGAAACGAGTCTAAACCCTAAACAAATGTACTCAACATGAGTACTTAGATTCGAGAGATCAATAATCAATCAGTGTAATTTTATCCTAAACCAAGAAATGGCCGTTCTAGTGTTGCTTCGGCCACAAGGAATGAGAAAGGCTGGTCTTAGGAAGGGAAACAGAGGAAGTGTTAAGATCAGAGTGGTAGACTATGTGAGGTGTGATGGTGTATGATTGTGTATCAGAAGACAGAACTCGCTTGTTAGCGATAAGCGGTGTGTTCTCTGGATACTTGTGTTGATTATCCTTGTTCCTCCAAACATATTGGAAAACCCATTTATCTGTAATCATAATTGTACACCCTGATCTCATAGGAAGTGGAAGTTGTAAAGGAGCGATAAGGTGGGGATCGTGTGAAAGTGATGAAACCATGTCCCTATTATGGAGGGAAGAATGGACGGTTGCACACACAGTACTCCTTTACTCGCCAATTGTCCGCATTTCTCGACACTTTCTCATAATGCGTGTAGTTCTACACCGCATGTCGTAGACCAGACCAATACCCTGATGAACATCCCCTATTTGTGACATTGTTGATGTCTCGAGTGATTTTGGTAGAAAATACTAATTTGATGTTAAGTCGAAGGTAACCTTCATAACTAAGTTGACCTGTATAACTAAGTTGACCTGCATGAATCGTCACACCTGACTGATAAAACTAACAAGCTGTGAAAGCATATTATTATATCAACCTGTATTGACACGTTTGAATGGACCAGTAGTGTTGAACGTGGTTGTTGAGTAAGTCTAGCACTACGCCTCTTGACACCATGACATGTGAACAGTGGTCATGAAGAATGGAGAGAAAGATATTGTTGGAATTTATATCAATGGGTTTCAAAATACAGTAGGCAGAATTATATTGTATGCAATATGTTAGTTACAGTAACTGACTTCAGGTAGTTTCAAAGATATATATACCAATGCCAACAGGTGTTTCACTTGGTAAAGAAAAGTGTTGATTGGTTAAACTTATGCGAAGAGGTGCATGAAAGTGAACAGATGCATACTTGGGTCTCAACCCAAGAGACACATCTATAAAAAAAATTGTTCAAACTATATATATTCATATGGGTTTATGAGATATAGAAATATCTCTCACTTTAATTGTCAGTTATATTCTCTTATTCCCATACTGCAATGTCCTATGTTTATATTTGCGGTGTATGACGAACATTGTGTTTACAATAAACTGATTTCTTATTGTTCACAAGAATCCAGTATTAGAGTGTGCACTCTTACCGGATTGTGATCGTTGAATCCTTGGGAATAAACGCCGTTAAACCATATTGCACCTTGAGGGGAGAAATATATTCTTAAGGACAGTGACATGTTCACACCTCAATCAAGTTTTACTTGTGCTTATAACATCCTTTGCCTTAGATATTCAACAGTCTTAAGAATAGATTGTACGGATGCTATAAAAGTTCAATTTTTGTTCTCATCCTAATGTTTCAAAGATAGGACGCGCAATACTTGACGCAATTAAAACAAAGTGAAGGTTATAAACATTATGAAGAACAGAAGAAACACTTGATGCATGGAATAAAACAAACATGGTATGTCGTCCTAGTATACTCAATACTTTGTTCACATCCGAGTAATATATTTTATGGAAATAAAGTTATATGTTGTATACTTGTAAGTACAAACTGTACAAATTCGACCTGTATATCGCTTAAAAATATATTCATAATTGTATGAACAAGTGATGGACAGTATGAAACATACATGTTTAAGAGGGTCATTTGAACAGTCACATACGTTAGTTGTGTAAGTTTCCATTTCTATGTTTACTTTACTATAGTAATTATTTTTCCATCACAAATAAATACATGAGATGAGATGTACATGCCCTTTTGGTGGGTATAAATATGCATATGCAGTAAAATAAATTGTTGATTCCTTGGGATGGTGATTGGTGAACCAATAACATCTAAGTATGGTAATTATTCGTGACGGGTTTTCTCCATACCAAAATAATCATTTGGTTCGCATTTAGGAAATAACATTTAACAGTGTATCGATTTGCTTGGATAATGGTTTTGAGAATTTAACTTCAATAGCCAATATCCAGTACATGTGAGTCCGGTGGAAAACTGTTAGTGTTTGGCTAACAACATCCTTTGGATTGAACGTCCATGCTGAAACTGAGACTTTGTTCTAATGATTATGTTAGAGAGATGTTTTCCACCTATCTTAGGCGATTCATATCACATAGATGATTGCTACATAATAAAAGTGGTTCATATCATTTGTGAAAGATGATTTCCACAGATTTTTAAAGTAGTTCATACCATTTGTTGTATCTTAATTGATAAAAAAAATTGTTGTTGGTAAAATATATGTGGGTTTTAAACGTATGTAAATAGATTGGATATACCCTTTTAGCAGTACCAAAGTACTCTGGACGGTAATTGTTACTAACTTCACAGTACTTTATCATTCCCTTTGGTTGTACTATTGCAATTGAAAATTTCAATTAGGAAAGTCTGGAAATGTGGGGGTTATAGATTCATACTGTTAGAGCACTGCTCGGTCGAACTCGCAAGCGTTGTTGTTTGTCAAATTTAGTTGCCAAAACTATAAGTCTTGATTTCTAGTCTACTTATAGCTAAGTCTCGGACTAGGATAGTAAGTGTAGTTGAGCTCTAGACTCCACGACGTTCATCATCCAAAGACGAAGAACTACTTAGGAACTTGTGGAACTTCATCGACGAAAAGGTATGTGGAGACTTGAACTTATCTATCACTCTAAAGTCCATCTATTCTATCTCCTATCTTGAGACAACAGTCGTATTGTTATATAGACTTCGATTATGCAAATTTGCTATTTATAGCCGAGTTTATCTCGCTTATCTATTTCTCGAAATATGTGTTGGTAAGCTTTCGCTTTGGCCAAGTTCATCTTTACTCGTGATGAAAGTCATGTTGATTATTTCAATAACTTGAAAATCGCTTTGATGAAAAATAGTTTGTGAATAACAACTATATAACATCCTCTAAGAAAGTTTCAATGATTGAAATGAGAGTTTAGAACATGTAACCATCTTTGGATATAAACATGGTGTGTTTTTACATTTGTGTAAAAGTCCAAAACCGGGAACCCAAAGTATGCGTACTCGTACTGGCGGTTATTGGAAATCCGGGTGAGTATGCGTACTCGTACGCATACTAGCGGAAAGTTTACGTCCGTGAATTTCTGCTAGAGATTGAAAGTGAAAAACAAACTCAATCTGGTTATTTAAGTACGCGTACCCGTATGCATACTTAAGTAGGTTACTTTCTAAAATCGGTTTGTTCATGAACTAAAACATTTATATATTAAGGAATGTAATCTTTGCAAACCGTGACTATAATGTTCATGAATCGATTCGAGTGAATCAAAACCGATTTTGCTTCAACTGTCTCTTGTATACTTTTATAAGATCTAAGAAATTGAACAACTCTCTAACTAGTTCATTTGAGTCATTTGAACTAGTTATGGTGAAGATGAATAAGCTTGATATGAAAGTGCTCATATAGCTAACCATTACTTAACTATTGTTGAACCAACTAAGTGTACACGTTTAGGTACGGTTACTCAAACCTAAATGAAGTTACATTTCATTTGTGTATAACAAGCTAAGTTCGATCTATCGGTTGAAAGATATTAGCTTGAATTTAATCAGGTTTTCATCTAATGGTGAATACTGAATGCTTTGTTACCAAGGTAACTTAGATTGCAAACCCTGATTTGAAATCTATATAAAGGGGAACTCTAGCAACTGGGAAATCTAATCCCCACACCTCCTGTGTGATACTAGTTGTAAAACCTAGAGTCGATTCTCCTTTAACCTTAGGTTTTTCACGAAACCCTGTAGGTTAACGACTTAAAGACTTCATTGGGATTGTGAAGCCAGATCCAACTATTTTCTCTGTAGTTGCGTGATATGATCTTGCTGCTTCTATCGTGTTTGAGTACAATCATAAGATTGGCTTGAGATTTATATCTCTGATAGGCAAGATAGAAAAGTAGTCATAAACACTTTCGTCTCATCGTTTGTGATTCCATAATATCTTGTTTCGCTAGTCTATTAAGATTATTGTGAGTTGATTGATATTTCTAGGCTGTTCATTAGGAATATAAGTCCGGTATATTAATTGGTTCATGTTCACCTTGATTTATCAAAAGATGGAACAAAACCCGTAGGTATTTCCGTGGGAGACAGATTTATCTATTCCTATAGACTTTTATGTGTGATACAAATTATTTTATCAAGTCTTCGACTTTGGGTCGTATCAACTCTTAGTTGTGGGTGAGATCAGCTAATGGAATCAAGTGTGTAGTATCCTGCTGGGATCAGAGACATAAGGAGCGCAACTGTACCTTAAATCAGTGTGAGATTGATTGGGGTTCAATTACAGTCCAGACCGAAGTTAGTTTGTAGTAGGATAGTGTTTGTAGCGGCTTAATACAGTGTGGTGTTCAATCTGGACTAGGTCCCGGGATTTTTCTGCATTTGCAGTTTCCTCGTTAACAAAACGTCTGATATCTGTGTGATTTATTTTCCACATTATATTTTGTTATATAATTGAAATATCACAGGTTGTGCGTTGAATCGATCAATTGGTAAATCCAACCTTTGGTTGTTGATTGAAATTGATTGATCCTTGAACATTGGTCTTTGGTATCGTTCAAGTAATCTCTCTTATATTCAATCGGGCTCGCAAATTATTATTTGTTTGATTGCGAATTTTATTGAGAGATTGAGTTATAACTCTTTGATATACTTTTTATAAGATTGAGTCTAACTGTCTAGTTGATTCTCTTGTAAGTATATTGGAGTTAGTCCATACAGATTGCTAAGCGAAATATTGGGTGAGGTTGTGACCCCCACTTTTTCAATTGGTATCAGAGAAGGCAAACACATTTTAAAGACCTCATAAGTCTGTGTTTGTAGCGATCTGACTCTATGGACATTAAAGTCTCTATAAACGCCTCAACAGAATTGAATTCTGATCTTAGAGAAAGTTCTGAAAAACTTGTTATTCTCAAGAAAAAGTTGGATGTACAAATACGGATCAACTATGATCTTGTTGCAGAAATTGCAATGTACATGGATTTGAAGTCTGTAAAAATTCCTTCAATGTTTTTGAATAACTCCTTTAATTCTTCTCTGAAGAATAGGCACAAGTCAGGTAATAAACGAGGTTTAGGATTTGTGAAACCTGTTGGAACCGAGAACTACTCAAACAAGATTAAATGTGTTGGTCCATGTATTTTCTGTGACTCTAACAATCACTTTCAACATACATGTATATCCTTCCGGAAAAGTCTAAAAGTTGCGAGTAATCTTCATAAGAAAGCTGAACAACTGTTTACTTTTCTAAAAAGGTGTACAAAACTAACAAGAAATCCTAAGGGATAGTAATGTTAGTATGGGAGATTTTGCTTTAAAATCAACATCGCCCTTTCAATGGTTTCTTGACAGTGGATGTAGCCGACATATGACTGGTGATCTCTCGTGGTTTGTTACTTCAAGCGACTTTGAAGGAGGGCCGGTAACTTTCGGAGATGGGAGGTGTTGTTATATTAACAAAAGGGGGACGATCAAACTTCCCGACGTTCCTGAAATCCATGATGTAGTATATGTTAAAGGTATGAAAACAAACCTTCTTTCTATTAGTCAAATCTGTGACAAAGGCCATAGAGTTGTCTTCAATGCGGATGGATGTGACACTGTAGACAAAACTGAAAAAGCAATTTTTCAGGGAACTCGTGGTAAAAACAATTTTTATCTTCTTGATACTCAGTTCAATAACTGTTGCAATTTGACTAAGGTGAAATCTACACATCTTTGGCATGAACATTTTGGTCACATCAATTATCGCCTTCTAACTAAGATCATTAATAAAGATCTTGTTAAAGGTGTTCCCAAAATCAATGCAAATATTGATGGTGTATGTGGTGCCTATCAAATGGGTAAACAAACAAAAGTTCACCATAAATCATCTCGAGATATTCTCACTAAATCTCCACTTGATTTAATTCATATGGATCTCTTCGGATCGATTCAATAACCTACGGTTGCTGGTAAGAAGTATGATTTAGTTATGGTAGATGATTACACCAGATTCACTTGGGTAGCATTTCTATCTCATAAGAATGAAACCCTTGATGAATTCAAGATTATTGTTAATAGAATCCAAAATGAACAAGGTCGAAAACTAAAGAAAATTAGAAGCGACTGTGGAACTGAATTCAAGGACATTAAGGTGTTTGAATTTTGTGACAAACTGGGGATTATTCAACAATACTCACCACTCATTACTCCTTAAGCTAATGGAGTTCCAGAAAGAAAGAATAGGAACATTTAGAAAATGGCCAGGGTACTGCTTCACAACAAAAACTTACCTTTAAAGTTTTGGGGAGAAGTTGTTTTCACAGCATGTTATTTGATCAACCGTGTCTACCTACGGTCTAAAACCCTAAACACTCCTTATGAGTTGTGGTACGTTAGAAAACCCAACTTACACTATCTCAGAGTGTTCGGAAGTAAGTGCTACATTCTAAAATATCGAGAATAAAGAGACATATTTGATACTAAAAGTGACGAAGGTATCTTTCTTGGCTATGCTTCTGATAATCGTGGTTTTCGAGTGTTTAATCTCAGAACCCAAGTTATGATGGAGCCTGCTAATGTTATCATTGATGATATTAGTAATTTTCATCATGAAAATCCTCATGCTGAATTACCTCCAACTGAGACAATTGAGAAAGTCAAAGAAATCCCAGAATCAGTTGAAGTCGTCCCAACTGTTACTGATCCTGATATTTTTAGCGACGAGGAGAAGAGCATTGATCAGGATACTCCTGTTGAACAAGAACGTGTCCCTCCTAGACACCTCTGGGTTCAAAGGTGAAAAGACGAGGGTACCCAAATATACCTCAATCTAAAACTTTTCCACATATAATTCCTTTATCCGAAAGTGATTGTTTATGGACTGTTCGAGACAATACAACTAATCGGTTCACACTTCGTGCGATCGTCTATGGATACGTGATCGAGACAATACAACAAAGAAGTATGTTTACTTAATAAAGGGTTCGGACTTAACCAAACACAATAGGATTGCTATCAAGTAAATAGGAATTAACGTCTGTGTATTGTACTTATAATTATAATAAAAACAATTATAATTGCGGAAATAGAAAAGTAAAAGACACGTCAAGATTTTGTTAATGAGGAAACCGCAAATACAGAAAACCCCCGGGACCTAGTACAAAATTGAATACTCTCAGGATTAAGCCGCTATACAAAATCGAACCAACTTCGTATAATTGAGACCGAGCAACTAAACCTATAGTTCACCTAGTTCCGTCTGTATTCCCACGCCTCCGACTTGTGAATAAGTCACGTACTTGGAACAATTCCTTTGGTTCGTATTCCAAACAGTAAAGGAACAACAAATCTATTTGGTATCAACTCTTTTCAACCAAGTGATGTGAGTTCGACAAAAGTCTCTTCCTTTTATCTCAATAAACTCCTTTGTCAGGTCCTTAGATCTATCCACTAACGACTACCAAATTAATCGCCTATATTTTGCAATCAATACCTTGAATCAAAAAGAATCGTATTGAAGTCGATCTACTCAACTAATCAATCCAATCTACCACAAGGATAAACTTATTATAGTTGGATCCTCTTTAACCGAAACAAGTATTGTGCACACCGAAGATTATGAACCCAAATCAGAAATCTTCGAAGTCTTCTTTGTCTTCAAATCTTCTTAGATCTTCAATAAACACCTGTACACAATCAACTTGAATTTCTTGTGATCAATCACGCATAGAACGGAGTCTGTTAACAATGGATTATCACAAGACGTCTTTATATCTACAAACAGTCTAAAGATCCCCGTCGACACTTCTATCTAGTTGGAGTGAATCTTAATTCAGAAGAGAAGATTCTCAAGCACAAATAAACTAGGTACAATCAAAGTTCAACAACCGTTAGTCAATCAAATCAATCGAAAACTAATAATAAACCATAATTATCTAGTTTCCCACCAACGGTACTAATAAGGCTTCTCAATCGCAAAGAAGTATTTAAATTGAACGGCCGTAAGAGATTTCGCCTAATTAGGTTACTTTCCTCTCCGAATAGGCCGTTCCACCAGTAACAACACAACTGGGTAGTTTTGCTGGCTCTGAGGATTAGTTTACTCGAAATGCAAACTTTGGTATTTATAGACCAAGGAAGTTTGGACACCAAGGAATTTCCAAAACCTAAAATATTCTCAAGATATGCAATATATTCCAGATTCGGTTTCCATAATTCCTGGAAATGCTTTTCCAAACATTGACCGAAAATCTCCAATTAGTAAATGCACATTACCAATTTTCATTTTTCTAAAAATAAAATTAACAACCTTAAGTAAAAGATTCTTAACTTATATATCGATCCGGGATTTTCCTTTAGCTATTAAGGAATATCTTTGAACAATAAAAGATAAGCGTTACCGCACATGTTCAAAGAATGTCGACATCTTTACTTTGTAAGTCCTCTTTCATACTTACAATCTTGAAACCGATTTGCTACACTTTGATACATGTGTATCCACACTCCTTTAGGGAACTTAGTTAACCTCAATCTAAGTTGAGGGAAGAATCCTATTCTAGGCAGGAATCCTTGTTTAGGCAGAATTCCTAATTACGAAAGAGTTTGTTTTATGAAACACTCTTAGTTTAGGAAATAGATACCTAATAGAAGACCTAGTCGGCTGAGTACGACAAAGTCTATAAATAGAGAGGTTTGGTTGTTAACTAGACACAGATACTAGATACGTAAAACCTAGCAAACAGTTTAAGATTGATCCACTTTTTAGAAGATTGTGAGCATAACAAAGAGATAATTGTAATCGTTTTCTTGTTCATAATATAGAGAAGATATTTTTCTTCACATTACTTTCTTGTGTCTCTGTTTCCTAAGTCTTTTCGTCTATTATTATTCTAAATTCCGCCTCTATAATAATAGCTTCTAAGGTAAAGAGATCAAAACGTATCAAGTTGGTACCAGGAGCAAGGTTAGTTTCTAGGGTAGATCCCTGTGGTTTATGGTTTTCACTAGATATATTTACATAAAGCTTGGTGAGTTACTCGAGAAGCTAGAAGATGTTAGGAGAACAAGGGGATCAAGGATGACAAAGCCAGATGATGATCCTAAGCACATCGAACCACAAACTATGGAAGAAAAGGTGGCTACGCTGCAAACATACATGAAGTCGATTCAAACCACCCTGGAAGAATTGACTGAATGTATTCGTTCTCATACACCCAAGCCGAAGACGAAGAAAAATATTATACCTTCACCTGAAGTTTCGGAAGAAGAGGATGAGGATGAGGATGAGGATGAAGAAGAATAAGAGGAATAAGATGAGGATGAAATGAAGAAAAGTGAGTTTCTCAAAAGTTGTACTTCAACTAAACTTCATGGTAAGAGTCTGAAAATTGATTTCCGTGTTGAAATTCCACTTTATGATGGAAGTGTCGACGTAGAGAAACTGGATGATTGGATTGAACGTCTAGAGACGTATTTTTATTTCTTTGAATATGGTTCAAAAGAAAAGATTGCTTTTGCGGCATTAAAGCTACAAAAGCATGCTCTAACCTGGTGGAAAGCTTATCAAAGACAAAACCAAGATAAGGGAGTATTGCCATGGAAAATATTCAAGGCAGTTGTAAGGAAACAATTTTATCCGGTTGGCTACCTTTAGGAGAGATGGTTCAAGTGGTACAACTTGAAGCAGTCATACAACCAAACCGTACAAGAATATACTTCAGAATTTCAGAATCAAGCTATGGTTTTGGACTTGGACTTGGAAGGTCATACTATCTATACAAAATATATTTCTGGGTTCCATGAGTATATACAGAAGGAGTTGAAGATGTTTTCGGTAGATACTATTGCTGAAGCAAGTATAAAAGCTAATGCCATTGAGGGCAGGCTTGAGAAATCAGATTCAAAGGGAAATACTAAGGTGAAATCTGTTGGTACCACTGTGAAAGAGGTGAAAGGAGCAAACAAGAAGGGAAGTCTAGTGACAAGGAAGGTTTATCTTGCACTCATTGCAAGCAAACATGTCATGTTGTCGACAAGTTTTGGGTTAAGAACCCTCATCTAAAACCTAATGGGTTGCAGAGGAAAGAAGCCAAGAAGTCAACACTAGTCACTCAAACTCCAAAAGAAGTCCATGGACTAACGGAACCCAATTCAAAGCTTTCTCTTATGACAGAGGCAAAGGAAAGACCTTCAAAAGATTATCTTAGGGAGCAACTCTTCACAGTGAAGATGCAAGCCAAAACATCACTAGTTGGTATGTTATTGATCCGGGAACTCAGAAGAATTTACTTTCAAATTCTTTGGTGAAGAAGTTAGGATTGTAGACTATCAAAAATCCAAAACCATACCCTTTAGGATGGCTTCAAAAGGAAGGAGGCTTACAAGTTTCACAGCAGTGCACGTTTAAATTTGCTCTAGATGAGTCATATATTGACGAAGTTACATGCGACGTAGTTCCTTTGGATGTCTGCCAGGTAGTACTAGGTATCCCTTACCTATGGGATAGATATGCAACTCTGCATAGGAGGGAGCAAAAGTACACTTTTACCAAAGATGGAGAAAGTTTTGTGATTCAGGCTATATAATCTCCTATGGAGGGAGAAAGCTTAATCACAGCCACTCAGGCTAAGCGGTTGGTGAATACTAGCACGAAGTTCACTCTCCTTGTGATCCGTTCTCTTAAGGAGAAGCCGAGTAGAGTTTGTTTGGCAGCCTTGTTTGCACAACAAGAAGGCGACCTAGAAAGGTTGAAGTTGAAATACAATGATTTATTTTCTGATGTCACAGGGTTACCGCCAAAAAGGAGTGTGGAGCATGAAATCATGTTGACCGGGGAGAGTTCTCCGCCTAATATAGGTCTTTATCGCACGACCGTCGAGGAATCTGATGAGATCAAGAAACAAGTCCAGGAACTCCTAGAATTAGGAATGATAGTGCCAAGTGCTTCACCTTGTGGATCAGCGGTATTGTTGGTACCAAATAAAGATGGAGGCTGGCGTATGTGTATTGATTATAGAGCATTGAACAAGATTACTATCAAGAATCGTTATCCTCTACCTAGGATAGACGACATGATGGATCAATTGGAAAAAGCTCGAGTCTTTACAAAGTTGGATTTCAAATTCGGTACCAGCAAATGAGAATCCGAGAAGATGATACATGGAAGACTGCTTTCAAAACCAAACAAGGCTTGTTCGAATGGTTTGTGATGCCTTTTGGTTTGTGTAACGCTCCAACGACGTTTATGCGTTTGATGAATGATTTGTTACGACCTTTTATAGAAGATTTTGTGATTGTTTACTTGGATGATATCCTAATATACAACAGAACTTGGGAAGAGCATCTCGTTCACGTTGCGAAGGTGTTTAAAGTATTACATGAAGGCCAGCTGAAGTTGAACGTAAAGAAGTGTGAATTTGGGAAGGAGGAGTTGGTGTATCTCGGTTTCATTGTTGGTGGTGGACAACGAAAAATTGATCCAAGGAATGTTGAAGTGATCACTAAGTGGCCTAGACCTAGTACCGTAACTGAAATCAGAAGTTTCTTAGGGGCTTGTACCTACTTGCGTAAGTTTATCCGGCATTTTTAAAATATTACAGGACCATTGCATGGTTTGACGGGAGCTAAGGAAAAGTTTGAATGGCAGCAAACCCATGAAGACACTTTTCAGTTACTAAAAAGGAAGATTTCAGAAGCACCAGTATTGGCATTGCCTAACTTACAGCGTACTTTTGAAGTTGAGACCGGCGCTTCTAACTATGCATTGGGAGGAGTGTTTTTACAAGATGGTAAACCAGTGGAGTACCATTCAGAGTTATTCTCAGGTGCTATTAAGAACTACGCACCTTATGACAAAGAATTTTATGCTTTATATCAATGTATCAAGCATTGACGAGTGTATCTCTTAGGTAAAGAAGTAGTGGTACATTCAGATCAAAAATCATTGGAGTATCTACACGCTCAGACGAAACTACAACAAGCCCTACACATGAAGTGGATGTCTTAATTGATGACTTTCAATATTCTCATTAAGTACAAGAAGGTAGTAACAAACAAGTTGGCAAATATGTTATCTCGACCTCCAGTTCGAGCATTAATGGTGTCCATGAGAATTCAACCAATTGTTCCTCAAGAGTATGCAGAGTCATACGCATCTAGCAAAGACTTAAAGAAGGTGTTAGAAGGTGTAAAGATTGGTTTGAAAGGCGAGTATGAACTCCGAGATGGATTGTTATACAAATGTCATTTTCTTTGCATACCAGAAGATGGAGATCATTTACAGTGGTTGAGAGAGGCACATGCTTCCCGAGTTGCTGGACACTTTGGGATGAATAAAACTCTACTTAACCTCCGACGTTATGTCTTTTGGCCGAATATGCAAGATGATGTGGCTAAGTTGGTTAGAGGGTGTAAGTTGTGCAGCACATCTAAACCTTCCAACAGAAAACGTGGGTTATATCTACCATTACCAGTACCATCAAGACCTTGGGATAGTATTTCTATGGATTTTCTTGGTGGATTACCAAAGACCAAGTCTAGTTATGATTACTTGTTCGTTGTGGTCGACCGATTCAGCAAGATGATCGCATTAATTCCATGTACAAAGACGGTAACGGGAGCCGGTGCAACAAAACTCTTCTTTGAGCATGTGTGGAAGCATTTTGGGTTACCTACTTCGATTATTTCTGATAGGGATAGTCGATTCCTTAGTCACTTTTGGGATTCTTTATGGAAGATGATGGACACTAGGTTGAAGAAGAGTACAACTTTTCATCCACAAACATATGGACAAACAGAAGTGGTCAACAGGACTATGGTTCACATGTTAAGGGGATATAATTCTAAGAATCCTAAAACTTGGGATGAGAGTTTACCATATATACAATTTGCTTTCAATAGAGAAGTTCACAGTTCTTCAGGAAAATCTCCTTTCAAGACGTGCTATGATTACTTACCACCTAGCCCTTTCTGATCTAGTATTTTCTAGTGACACCTATGGGGGGGGGGGGGGGGAAGGAAGGAAGTGAACGACAAAAGGCACAAAAGTTCTTGGAGAAGATATCTCGGATTCATGAAACTGTTGAAGCACAATTAAAGAAGTCACAAGCCAAATACAAAGCAAAGCATGATAAGCATCTCGTGCCTTGTAATTTCAGTGTTGGTGACTTAGTATGGTTAAAATTAGGTAAGGAACGACTAAAGGGGGAAGGTAATAAGTTGAGGCCATTGAGGTATGGACCATTTCGTATTCTCGATTAGATTGGCGACAATGCCTTTCGTCTGGATCTACCACCTTATCTAGGAATGTACTCGGTAATAAATGCCGAATATTTGAAGTTGTTTGAACCACCATTACTTGATGATGACGGCGACGACACTATGATCTTACCACGATTAGAAGACTTATGGTTTGAAATAGAGGAACCACTCAAGGAAGACTGCATATTGGAGCTAAGAGTGACTAAAACACGACAAGGAGAGAAGGAAGCTTTTCTAATTGGAAGTAAAGGTCAAGTTCCTAGCAAGGCCAAGTGGTTTAACAAAAAAAAAAAAAGGACTCTCGAGTTCCCTAAACTTCATTTTTAACTCTCACAAGAGTTCAAGTTCTTAAAAAGGGTACCCATGATACAGGTGTATCCGCACTCCTTTAAGGAACTTAGTTAACCTCAAGCTAAGTTGAGGGAAGAATCCTATTCTAGGCAGAAATCCTTGTTTAGGCAGAATTCCTAGTTAGGAAAGAGTTTGTTTTATGCAACACTCTTAGTTTAGGAAATAGATTCCTAATAGAATACCTAGTCGTATGAGTACGACAAAGTCTATAAATAGAGAGGTTTGGTTGTTAACTAGACACAGATACTAGATACAGAAAACCTAGCAAACAGTTTAAGGTTGATCCACTGTTTAGAAGATTGTGAGCGTAACAAAAGAGAGAATTGTAATCGTTTTCTTTTCCATATCTAGAGAAGATATTTTTCTTCACATTATTTTCTCGTGTCTCTATTTTTAAAGTCTTTTCGTCTATTATTATTCTGAATTCCTCCTCTACAATAATAGCTTCCAAGGTAAAGAGATAAAAATGTATCACACTTCAAAACAAGTTTAGAATTGGTTAATCTGACTTCAAGAACTATGTGATTGATTAAGAACACTCGATCATAAATCATGGGTTTAACGGTTATGCCAAAAAAAGTTTCGGTTCTACCTCCATATGAGTAATGTGCATAGTTACACTAGCTTTCCAAAAATTCGGTTGACTAGGTACTAGGATCGGCTCCCCACATACTTATGGTAACTACTTTTATTTGCTGCACATGTCCATAAAATCGGTTCCCCTTTCACTAAAAATATGTTACACCTCTTACAAGTATCGATTCCCCTTTGTGATCGGTTGCACCTCTTCATAGGATCGGTTCCCTTTTGCCTAGAGTTGGTCATACCAATAACACTAAATCGATCATACCATCTCAGGTGATTACTTAAGATCAGTTTCACTAATAAAAGTCAGGCCTTGTGAATAGTTTTACCAAGAACATAAACAAGTCATGAAAAGTTATACTAATCACACATATTGGTAGTTCAAAATATATGCAATGAATCACAATACCAATAATCCTAGTGATTTCCCTTTCGATTCACAAAAATGAGTTCATGAATGTACTTCCTTAAACGAATGTAAAACATTGTTTCCTAGGATGAAATATTCACCTCATACCCATACATAATCACAATAGCATTCAAACGATTATGTCGATGTCTTATATACAAAGTTTAACGGTTTAAGCAATAAACTTCGAATTGTATTCCTTAATACTACGTCTAACTAGAGTATAATCATTCATGCTTTGCAGTTATGTTTTCAATATGCACGACCTGAAAGATACGTTAGGGAATGAAACAGTTCAAGTCAAATATCTCTAGCCTCAAGTATAAGGATGATGTTGTCGTTGTAGATCCTTGCTTCTTCACTTCTTCAAGTCTTCGCAATACTTGTAATGTCTCGTATCCTAATACTTTCAAGCTAACCTATACGAAGTTGACTCTAGTACATAATCAAGCGACTCTTTAAATGAGTTTTGGTTCACTAAAATATGACAACCAAACTTGACTTACCAACGCTTGGTGGGTTAAACCGTGCTATGCTCTAACAATCTCACCCTTTGTCAATTTTTAGTGACAAAACCCTTACATCGTATGGATAAACAAATTACAAGAATTCATTATACATACGCTTGATTCCCGAATTCAACAACACAATAACATGTATACATTCAATCCATAAATGCCGATGTTGACATTGTAATAGCAAAGCTAATACTCCCCTAAAGGTAAGATAGGTAGATTTTCAATCCGCACGTCTTTGTTATTATCCTTTGTAGTTTATATAACTACAAGTATCATATGATATGCTACTCCCCCTTAGTCTACGCTTTACTCTTTTCGTTAGATAAACGTTTAAGTACCAATGTCCTTTCCCTTAGTGATACCAATCAATATAAATCAATACCAGTATCACTTGTTTACTCCATATATGTCTCCCCCTTTTTGTCACAAAATGACAAAGAAACAAAAAAATAAAGGACAAACCGAAAGGATCTTACAAATCTCAAAATAGACTTGCAAACCTATAAGAGTTAAGAACGAGGGTTCCACACACCATTTTTGATAACCAATATCAAAACTGAAACTACAAAGTAATTTTGTTTTGATATGTTACCAAGGAAACAATAGCCCGAAGCAATTTTTCCTTAATAGTTTAGCAAACAAAAAATCGACTAAGCACCTTAGTCCCTTTGCTAAACCGATTGTGCAAATACAATCGCTTGTTCGATAAGACCAAAATAAAGATAACTTTATTTTTCTCATCAGGATCTAATTATCCATATAACTTAGACCTTTCAGTTTTAAACAAGACAAGTGCTAGGTTAGTTAACTAGTATTCCTTGTTATGGCCTTCGATTAGACTTGAATAACCAAAACCTCCACTTTGATAAGTCTAACTAAGATCAGGATTAACTTAGTTTCTCTTATCCGGAATCGAATTGGACTAAACAATTCATCCCGTAAACCTTTTCTTTCGTTAAGCCATAAATAATTCATACGAACCAAATAAATCAACTTGCATAATTATTCACCTCAACCGACATAGACATTAAAGCACCACAATTGCACCGAAATTTTGTAAGCCAAAACAATTGATACCAGACAATAAAGCAAGATAACAATAGTTTTTCTTAACCGGAACCAATTGAATCACACACATATCCATACACAAATAATGGAATAAAGTATCAATTGTACCAAAATGTTGTTAAGCAAAAGCAATAAATATACACAATAAACTCAGGCTTTTCTTAAACAGGAAAACGAATAACTAACAAAGTCGTTACCTCAAATTTCGCATCCACTTCTCCAATATGTTTGCATCTTCTTCCAGGGAGAATTTATATCGAAATATCATTATGTTGTCATCCTTATGCAAAAAAAAAGAATAACAACAACCAACCTTTACCAGAGAAAGGTTGAAAACCGGTTTTAACCATTTCAAGCAAAAGTTGAAAACCGTGAAACACGTATGCTTTTATGCTAAACCAAACGATTCAACATATTGTTTTAATTAGAACCCCTCATGATCCTTTGATAAAGCCTACCAACATGGGATAGAACTTAATCCTTCTAAACCAAAAAGTTACCCAAACCATAAGGGTTCACAACATATGAGATCGAATATCAAGGTTTGAAAACCGAAATCAAACATCTCATACACATACATAACAATAAGATAAAGCATTCAAGCACATGCTATGTAATCATAAACTATCATAAGAAAAAATTATAAATCAAATGATTTTATTCAAAGTTAAGATAGTTTTATTCATAATAGACTTTATTGAAATAAATCAAAACAACTGTTTATTTTTCTTTTTCTTGAAGACAAATCAGACTTCATTTGTTTGCTCATCAGAATCTTCCTCAGATTCTTCTTCTTGTTCTCCTTTTAGGAACTCATTATTGATCATTATTATTCCTTCAAGGGTTTCCGGATAATTTATATAGGCAAATGTCAACTATTTCTGAATACAGTCCAATTGTCTCCCAAGACGTAAAATGTGGAACATGAGATCTCCATTACTATAGATTTGATCATATGAGATACTCGATCCCTTTTGAGTTCCACTCATCCGATTGATTATTCCCTGAGATAAATTTTTAGTATCTTTTTCATCTCCAAAGCTGTTTCCTATTGCACTTTCACACAACTTGGTGATGAGACACGAATATCCAAGATTTCTATGAAATCCTATGACATTGAGAGATTCAATGATTTTAATCATTTGATTGATAATTATTCCACAAATATCAATTCGTTTCTTGCCCTCAAGAAGGTAGTATACCAATTCAGCAAATTCTCCATTCCATAGAGAAGAATCTCTTGTAGAAGCAAACATGGTTGCTACAACAAGTTTACCGAAAACCCTAATATGAAAGGGTACATCTTTCCCTTTTCCATTCAACAGTTTTACCAGTGATGAGTTTTGAAATGTTATCATGCTCAATTTCAAAACCTGTAATCATATGCCCTTTCGCATTGTAATTGATGATTGTTGCAAACATCTTTCTGTTGACATGAAGAAAAGTACTTCCAACCAAAGTGCTAAAAGTAAGCTTTTCATGATTAATATTGTGAATATTACCATAAAAAATCCTTACTACATCATGTGAATATTTTTCAAATCCGAACATATTTCCCCAAATTCGGTCTTGAACAAACTTCACATAACAGGTTTCTGAAACATCTGGATCGAATCTCTTTTCTTCAGTAAATCTTACTCCCTTAAAGGCTTGATATCTTTCAAAACATGTGCTATCTACGAAGTTTGTAAGATCGTGCTTCCCTTTGATCAAGTGAGGATACTTGATTTTCTCAATATCTCTAGGAGGAATAAATGGATTCAAGACAAGCTTGTCTATTTCAGAGATTTCTTCTCTTGTTTTCCTCTTTCCCATACTTGCGAAAATATGAAAAACCCTAGTTACGGTTTTGATCAGTCTTCCCCAATATGTTTGAACACATAGCAAGAGATTATCTTTTATAGGACGACTTGATATCAAAAACCGGAAATAACTAGTTTTAGAAAATACTAACAAAATCGGAAACCAAGGCTTGTGGGGAAACAATTCCGATTTTGTATCTAGGTCTTTCTTTTGGAAAACCTGTTTTTCATGGACTGGATCTTTATTTCGGATTGATTCCATGCTTTTGTCCAAAAGTCTGTTTACTCTTTTATTACCAAAATTTGATAATATCACTTGAAATTTACTCAAGACTTTACTAGAGTATTATAGATATAAATTTGAACAAAATATGATATTTGTTAAAAATACCATCAGAACCATAAACCCTGTAGAATTTCAAAAGATCACTTGCTTCATTAAAATAGTTGTGAGGTGTATGAAGCAATCCATTGTTAATAGAATTATTAACTGAAAACTCATTCCTTGTAGGAATACATATTTTTCAAAATCGCATCCTAGATAGCGATACATTGACAATACTGAATTTGAAAATGTACATATATATACTTTGAAAGGTTTTCCAAAATATATTTAAGATTCCATATTTTTCAGGAATCCAATAGCCATGGTTCATATAATGAAAATTTCTAAGAGGAATCTTATGCATTTTCGGGATACTACTTGTCTCATAGAGTATTGTATCATTGCTACTAAACATGTTAGTATCCGAAACAATGATATACAATTCTATGATATCCCACTGATTATGTAAGTCTTTCAAGACATACATCAACATAATTCCAATTCCTAAAATATTTAGGAACAAGAGTATTACATACTTCATCCGGGTCTTCCACCACGAATATTTGAAGTAGTCAAATCCTGTCGTTACGTTAACTGAACCATCCATTGGATTCAATTCTTATAGGCTGGATCGCACCAAACAAAAATTGTTAAATCTTTTCGTGTTTCCTGCTCTGATACCAATTGAAAAGACGAGGATACCCAAATATACCTCAATCTAAAACTTTTTCACCTATAAGTCCTTTATCCGAAAGTGATTGTCTATGGACTGAGTCGAGACAATACAACTAATCGGTTCACACTTCGTGTGATCGTCTATGGATACGAGATCGAGACAATACAACAACGAAGTATGTTTACTTGATAAAGGGTTCAGACTTAACCAAACACAATAGGATTAATATCAAGTAAATAGGAATTAACGTCTGTGTATTTTACTTCTAATTATGATAAAAACAATTATAATTGCGGAAATAGAAAAGTGAAAGATACATTAAGATTTTGTTAACGAGGAAACCGCAAATGCAGAAAAGTCCCAAGATCTAGTCCAGAATTAAATACTCTCAGGATTAAGCTGCTATACAAAATCAAACCAACTTCGTATAGTTGAGACCACGCAACTAAACCTATAGTTCACCTAGTTCCGTCTGTATTCCCGCGCCTCCGACTTGTGAATAAGTCACGTACTTGGAACAATTCATTTGGTTCATATTCCAAACAGTAAAGGAACAACAAATCTATTTGGTATCAACTCTTTTCAACCAAGTGATGTGAGTTCGACAAAAGTCTCTTCCTTTTATCTCAATAAACTCCTTTGTCGGGTCCTTAGATCTATCCACTAACGACTACCAAAGTAATCGCCTAGATTTTGCAATCAATACCTTGAATCACAAAGAATCGTATTGATGCCGATCTACTCAACTAATCAATCCAATCTACCACAAGAATAAACTGATTATAGTTGGATTCTCTTTAACCGAAACAAGTATTGTGTACACTAAAGATTATGAACCCAAATCAAAAATCTTCAAAGTCTTCTTTGTCTTCAAATCTTCTTAGATCTTCAATAAACACCTGCACACAATCAACTTGAATCTCTTGTGATCAATCACGCACAGAACGGAGCCTGTTAACAACGGATTATCACAAGACGTCTTTGGATCTACAAACATTCTAAAGATCCCCGTCGAAACTTTGATCTAGTTTGAGTGAATCTTATATCAAAGGAGAAGATACTCAAGATAAAACAAACTTGGTGCAATCAAAGTTCAACAACCGTTAGTCAATCAAATCAATCGAGAACTAATAATAAACTGCAATTATCTAGTTCCCCACCAACGATACTAATAGAGCTTCTCAATCCCAAAGAAGTCTTTAAACTGAACGGCCATAAGAGATCTCGCCTAATTAGGTTACTTTCCTCTCCGAATAGGCCGTTCCACCAGTAACAACACAACTAGGTAGTTTTGCTGGCTCTGAGGATTAGTTTGCTCGAAATACAAACTTTGGTATTTATATACCAAGGAAGTTTGGATACCAAGGAATTTCCAAAACCGAAAATATTCTCAAGATATGCAATATATTCCAGATTCGGTTTCCATAATTCCTGGAAATACTTTGTCCAAACATTGACCGAAAATCTCTTAGAAAATCTCCAATTAGTAAATGCACATTACCAATTTTCATTTTTCTAAAAATAAAATTAACAACCTTAATTAAAAGATTCTTAACTTATATATCGATCCAGGATTTTCCTTTAGCTATTAAGGAATATCTTTGAACAATAAAAGATAATTGTTACCGCACATGTTCAAAGAATGTCGACATCTTTACTTTGTAAGTACTCTTTTATACTTAAAATCTTGAAACCGATTTGCCACACTTCCAAACAAGTTTAGAATTGGTTCATCTGACTTTCAAGAACTATGTGATTGATTAAGAACACTCAATCACAAATCATGGGTTTAACGGTTCTACCAAAACAAGTTTCGGTTCTACCTCCATGTGAGTATTGTGCATAGTCACACTAGCTTTCCAAAAATTCGGTTGACTAGGTACTAGGATCGGTTCCCCACATACTTATGGTAACTACTTGTATTTGCTGCACATATCCATAAGATCGGTTCCCATTTCACTAAAAATGTGTTCCACCTCTTACAAGGATCGATTTCCCTCTGTGATCGGTTGCACCTCTTCATTGGGTTGGTTCCCCTTTTCCTAGAGTTGGTCATACCAATAACACTAAATCGATCATACCATCTCAGGTGATTACTTAAGATCGGTTTCACTAATAAAAGTCAGGCCTTGTGAATAGTTTTACCAAGAACATAAACAAGTCATGAGCGGTTATACTAATCACACATATTGGTAGTTCAAAATATATGCAATGAATCACAATACCAATAAGCCTAGCGATTTCCCTTTCGATTCACAAAACGAGTTCATAAATGTACTTCCTTTAAACGAATGTAAAACATTGTTTCCTAGTATGAAATCTTCACCTCATACCCATACATAATCACAATAGCATTCAAACGATTATGTTGATGTATTATATACAAAGTTTAACGGTTTAAGCAATAAACTTCATATTGTATTCCTTAATACTACGTCTATCTAGAGTATAATGATTCATGCTTCGCAGTTATGTTTTCAATATACACGACTTGAAAGATACGTTGGGGAATGAAACAGTTCATGTCAAATATCACTAACCTCAAGTGGAAGGATGATGTTGTCGTTGTAGCTCCTTGATTCTCCACTTCTTCAAGTCTTTGCAATACTTGTAATGTCTCATATCCTAATACTTTCAATCTAACCTATACGAAGTTGACTCTAATACATAATCAAGCGACCCTTTAAATGAGTTTTGGTTCACTAAAATATGACAACGAAAGTTGACATACCAACGCTTGGTGGGTTCAACCGTACTATGCTCTAACACAAAAAATCACGATCCCAACAATATTATTGGAGGAAGAGATTCTACTACTAAGACAAGAGGACAACTTCAAAATATTTGCAATTTTGGTTGTTATCTTTCACAAGTAAAACCGAGAAATATTGATGAAGCTCTTAGCGATCCCTTTTGGGTGAATGCAATGCATGAAGAGTTAAATCAATTTCAAAGACAAGACGTATGGGAAATTGTACCTTTTCCCTCCAATATAAATATTGTTGGTACCAAATGGATATTAAAGAATACGTCTGATGAATTTGGTACAATTGTCAGAAATAAAGCTAGATTTGTCACTCAAGGTTATTTAAAGATTGAGGGTATCGATTTTGACGAAATCTTTGCCCCAGTGGCACGCCTTGAGTCCATTCGGTTTTTATTAACTCATGCTTGTTTTCTTAAGGTTAAGCTGTTTCAAATGGACATAAAATCCGTGTTCCTAAACGGAAATTTAAAGGAAGAGGTCTATGTCGCTCAACCTAAGGGGTTTGAAAATTCTGATTTCCCAGATCATGTCCTTAAACTTAAAAAGGCATTATATGGGTTAAAACAAGCACCTCGTGCCTGGTTCGAAAACTAACTACTTCTCTTCTTAGGAAAGGTTTTTCTAGAGGCGGAGCTGATAAAACCTTGTTTACAAAATGGAGTGGGAAAGATGTTGTCATTGCTCAAGTATATGTAGATGATATCATCTATGGTTCAACTTCTGAGAAACTTGCAAAAGATTTTCAAGTCTCTCTTGGCAAAGAATTTGAAACGAGCAATGTGGGTGAATTAAATTTCTTTTTAGGATTACAAATTCAGCAACATAAGGATGAAATTTACTTATCCCAAGAAAAATATGTTAAGGATCTTGTCTCAAGGTTCGGGTTGGATAAGTCAACTCCAAAACTGATACCTATGCCCACCATTGGTAAACTACATAGAGATAAGAAAGGAGTAAATGTGAATCAAAATCTTTATCGATCTATCATTGGTAGCCTTTTGTATCTTATAACTACTAGACCTGATATTGCGTTTAGTGTTGGCTGTTGTGCTAGATTTTAGGCTAATACAAAGGAATCTCATCTTGTAGCTGCGAAGAGGATCATACGATATATTCAACATACTAGCGGGTGGTCTATCCTATACTTTTGATACTAACACTGATCTTACTGCCTACTCAGATGCAGATTGGGCAGGATGTGTGAAAGACAGAAAAAGTACTTCAGGGGTATTTTACTATGTTGAATTGAATCTTGTGGCTTGGCACAGCAAGAAACAAAACTCACAATCCTTGTCTACATGCGAAGCAGAATACATTGATGCAAGTTCGTGTTGTACTCAACTTCTATGGATGAAACAAATGCTTAGTGATTATGGAATTGACACTGGAATAATGAATATCTTTTGTGATAACTCAAGTACGATTCGCATCACCGATAATCCTGTTGAGCACTCAAGAACTAAGGACATTGACATAAGGTATCATTTTATTAGACATCTCTATGAAAATGGTATCATCAATATGGAATTTGTGAGTTCCGAACAAGAATTGGATGATATTCTCACCACACCTTTAGATACTGCTACGTTTCAACACTTACAACAGTCTATAGGTTTTGTTTTGGTTCATTAGTTCTCTAGACTTTTTCCCCTGGACTCATCTATATCCTTTGGGCAATCAAGGCTTCGAAGGCCAGTGTAGTGTTGTTTCAGTTTCGTATTTATTTCTACGTATATAACAATTTTGTTCCGTATCAAAGTTTTTTCCCTGAAAATCCTTATTTTCTTGTGAAAGTAAGGTCGCTCTTGTTATTCTTTCGGGAATGACATTATATGTGTGAGAGTTCTTAATTGAACTTATGCTTAATTGCCAAATCTTTGTGGGGAGTGCGGCTGTGGAATATTATAGGGGTTATCTTGTATATCTATAAACTCCTTGATGAATGCATTTAGTTTCGTCTATGTGATTGCATCTACAAAAGTTGATATGTGCTTTTCTTTTGGTCATGAAGTATCTCTATGGAAATTTCATTAGGATCCCACTAATTGTCGTACCTTTGCCAATTTTATTGACAAAAGGAGGATAATTAATGTGTAGTTCATACTACAAATACATATGATTTTCGGATCATTATGTAAGGGGAGTGGTTTTCATGAGAGATGAAGTATTGACTAAGGGGGAGTGATACATATTACCATAGTATTGTTGTCAAAGTTGTGATACAATTGAACTTTGATGCCATGTAATGATACTATGATACTGTATAACAATGATTGAGAGCTATTGTTTTCTCATTGTTATGGCTACGGATCTTCAACAACGATGATGCTGAACTGAACATATTTAGAATCATTGGAGTACTTGGAAGTGATGAAGATTTCGAGTAATGTTGAAGAACCAAGGAGATCAAGCATTTGGATGAGAAGATACAAAGTTTATTTATTTTTATATTCCATATGTATTGATAGTTTTGTCACTAAAATTGAGAAAGGGGGAGATTTTTAGAGCTCTGCTTGCTCGCACTCGTAAGCGGTGCTATCTCAAGCTTGTTTGTCAAGTTTAGTTGCCAAAACTATAAGTCTTGATTTCTAGTCTACTTATAGCTAAGTCTCGGACTAGGATAGTAAGTGTAATTGAGCTTTAGTCTCCACGACGTTCATCATCCAAAGACGAAGAACTACTTAAGGAACTTGTGGAACTTCATCGACGAAAAGGTATGTGGAGACTTGAACTTATCTATCACTCAAAAGTCTATCTATTCTATCTCCTATCTTGAGACAACAGTTGTATTGCTATATAAACTTCGATTATGCACATTTTCTATTTCTATCCGAGTTTATCTCACTTATCTATTTCTCGAAATATGTGTTGGTAAGCTTTCGCTTTGTCCAAGTTCATCTTTACTCGTGGCGAAAGTCATGTTGATTATCGCTTTGATGAAAAATAGTTTGTGAATAACAACTATATAACATCTTCTAAGAAAGTTTCAATGATTGAAATGAGAGTTTAGAACATGTAACCATCTTTAGATATAAAAATGGCGTGTTTTCACATTTGTGTAAAAGTCCAAAACCGGGAACCCAAAGTATGCGTAACCGTACGCGTACTGGCGGTTGTTGGAAGTCCGGGTGGGTATGCATATACTAGTGGAAAGTTCATGTCCGTGAATTTCTGCCGGAGTTTGAAAGTGAAAAACAAAGTCAATCCGGTTACTTACGTACGCGTACCCGTATGCATACTTAAGTAGGTTACTTTCTAAAATCGGTTTTTCGTGAACTAAAACATTTATATATTAAGGAATGCAATCTTTGCAAACTGTGGATATAATGTTCATGAATCGATTCGAGTGACCAAAACCGCTTTGCTTCAATTGTGTCTTGTATACTTCTATAAGATCTAAGCAATTGAACAAATCTCTAACTAGTTTATTTGAGTCATTTGAACTAATTATGGTGAAGAATAAGGTTGATATGAAAGTTCTCATATGGCTAACCATTGGATAACTATTATTGAACCAACTAAGTGTACACGTTTAGGTACGGTTACTCAAACCTAAATGAAGTTACATTTTATTTGTGTATAATAAGCTAAGTTCGATCTAACGGTTGAAATATATTAGCTTGAATCTAATAAGGTTTTCATCTAACAATGAATATTGAATGCTTTGTTACCAAGGTAACTTAGATTCCAAACCCTGATTTGAAATGTATATAAAGGAGAACTCTAGCAACTGGGAAATCTAATCCCCACACCTCCTGTGTGATACTAGTTATATAAGCTAGAGTCGATTCTCCTTTAACCTTACGTTTTTCACGAAACCCTGTAGGTTAACGACTTAAAGACTTCATTGGGATTGTGAAGCCAGACCCAACTGTCTTTTTTGTAGTTGCGTGATTTGATCTTGTTGTTTCTATCGTGTTTGAGTACAATCGTAAGATTGGCTTGAGATTTATATCTCCGATAGGAAAGATAGAAAATTAGTCACAAACACCTTGGACTCATCGTTTGTGATTCCACAATATCTTGTTTCGCTAGTCGATTAATATTATTGTGAGGTGATTGATATTTCTAGGCCGTTCTTCGGGAATATAAGTCTGGTATATTAATTGGTTCCTGTTCACCTTGATTTATCAAAAGGCGGAACAAAACCCGTAGGTATTTCTGTGGGAGACATATTTATCTATTCCTATAGACTTTTCTGTGTGATACAGAATTGTTTATCAAGTCTTCGACTTTGGGTCGTATCAACTGTTAGTTGTGGGTGAGATCAGCTACGAGAATCAAGTGAGTAGTATCCTGCTGGGATCTGAGACGTAAGGAGCGCAAGTGTACCTTGAATCAGTGTGAGATTGATTGGGATTCAACTACAGTCCAGAGTGAAGTTAGTTTGTAGTAGGCTAGTGTCTGTAGCGGATTAATACAATATGGTGTTTAATCTGGACTAGGTCCCTGGGTTTTTCTGCACTTGCGGTTTCCTCTTCAACAAAACTTCTGGTGTCTGTGTTATTTCTTTTCCGCGTTATATTTTTTTTTATATAATTGAAATATCATAGGTTGTGCATTGAATCGATCAATTGTTAAATCCAACCTTTGGTTGCTGATTGAAATTGATTGATCCTTGGATATTGGTCTTTGGTACCGTTCAACTAATCTCTCTTATATTCAATCGGGCTCGCAAATTATTATTTGTTTGATTGCGGATTGAATTGAGAGATTGAGATATAACTGTTTGATATTATTTTTATTAGGTAGAGTCTAACTGTCTAGTTGATTCTCTTGTAAGTATACTGGAGTTAGTCCATACATATTTCTAAGCGAAATATTGGGTGAAGTTGTTAGACCCCCGCTTTTTCACATACTACCTGAAACGTTTGAGAAACTTGGAGACAATTATCTATAATCCAAGTGACAACATATTGTAATTTAATCGAGACAATGGGACTGAGGAAAAAGGTTAATTTACATACTTGTAAAAAGTTAGTTAGGGCTACAGTGGTATATGTAAAATGTGTAAAAATCTGGTGGTTTTCCAATTAAAGGAAAACATAGTTATGGTTGAGAACATATGCTAATTAAGTGCAAACCATACTAAACGTATTTGTTGATAAACTAAGACGTACAAATTACAAATGTACATCTCTAGTAAATAGTCTTTGTAACACACAAAATGTTTAAGTTAAGAAACTAGAGAAAACATGTCCTAAGATTGAGTGGCTTAGAAATCATTAAAAAGTTCAATAGACATTTAGCTAAGCACCTTAAAATAATGATGAAGTATCCTTTCGGAAAAACAAATCTAATTTACAAGATAGGTTGCTTCGTGGTCACGGTTTTCTGAAATATAGTAAGTTTGGGTAGACCCCAACTAAAAGTAAACTTTAACATGCTTATAATATCGATAGATTAATCCAAAAGGTTAAAATTGTATTCGAAGGAATGAAAGACGAAGCAAATAGAAAATAACCCTTTTAACTAAAATTTATGTGTCAACAATAAGGTCCCAAAAACAGTGTAAAGTCCCAAACACCTATGTAAACTAGACAGAAGCTAAAACGTCCCACTCTATTATTAGCTCAGTCACTATGATATTCTAGTTAAACTCCTTAATCGAACTATAAAACTCACATTTGTCGTTTTAACAGTTCACTTAATTAAACAACCGTGCATTAGGTAAATAAGTGTTCGCATTGACTCTCCCATCCAATAACACCATGGAATACTATGCAACCCCTCGGTCGTCACAATTTAATTCATGAGAGTCGAGCCAACCACGACATCGAACTACATATCGCTATTCACCGTCACATAGCACTACCATAACTATTATACCACAACAAAAACTATTACCCGTCTGATCACAACATTTTTTCAGAAAAAAAAACCCCTTGGCTCTTTAAACTCTAGAACCAAGATTGTCAGTAATATTTCCAAAGTACGGAGCACTATTAGAACTATTAGGATTCTTACCCATATTATACAACTCTATACATACTACTAATCAAGAGAATTAAATCTATTAAATTAATCATGCACATTAGACTGGATTCTAAAAAGAGTACGACTGTGGAAGTTAATTGACCTCATAACTGAAATACTATGTACTATGTACAACACTTTATGCCATAGACTTAATTAGTGTTAAGGTTAGTCAATTCCAACTAATAGATTATTTAGATCAATTGACACTAAAAAAAATGATTGTTGACTTGTCTTCACTTGGACCCACATGAAAGTTAGTAACCTAGGAATACACATCGAGACGGATCCATATTGAAAAGTTGAGGGTACCCAAATACACCACAATCTTTTTATTTTCAACCTATAAGTTCTCTTACCAAGTGTGATCGTCTACGGATACAAGATTGAGACACTACGACAAACAAAGTGTGATTACTTGATAATAGGTTCGGACTTAACCAAACTCTATAGGATCACTATCAAGTAATGCAGAGTTAACGTAAAGTACAATTTACTTTTGTTATCATAAAACAATTATAATGCGGAAATATAAAGTAAATGACACATCAAGATTTTGTTAACGAGGAAACTGCAAATGCAGAAAACCCCCGGGACCTAGTCCAGAATTGAATATGAAAAGACGAGGGTACCCAAATATACCTCAATCTAAAAAATTTCCACTTATAAGTCCTTTCTCCGAAAGTGATTGTCTATGGACTGAGTGGAGACAATACAAATAATCGGTTCACTCTTCGTGTGATCGTATATGGATACGAGATCGATACAATACGACAACCAGATAACTTGTGTGATTGACTATGGATACAAGATCGAGACAATACAACAATGAAGTATGATTACTTGATAAAGGGTTCAGACTTAACCAAACACAACAGGATTGTTATCAAGTAAATAGGAATTAATGTTTGTGTATTTTACTTCTAATACTAATAAAAAAAATTATAATTACGGAAACTGAAAAGTAAAAAACACAACAAGATTTTGTTAACGAGGAAACCGCAAATGCAGAAAAACCCTGGGACCTTGTCCAGAATTGAATACTCTCAGGATTAAGCCTCTATACAAAATCTAAACCAACTTCGTATAGTTGAGACCAAGCAACTAAACCTATAGTTCACCTAGTTCCGTTTGTATCCCTGCGCCTCCAACTTGTAATAAGTCACGCACTTGGAACAATTCCTTTGGTTCGTATTCCAAACAGTAAAGGAACAACAAATCTGTTCGGTAACAACTCTTTTCAAACAAGTGATATGAGTTTGACAAAAGGCTCTTCCGTTTATCCCAATAAACTCCTTTGTCAGGTTCTTAGATCTATCTCAATAAAATTACCAAAGTAATTGTCTAGATTTTGCAATCAATACTTCTTAGTCACAAAGACAATATGTTGATGCCAATCTACTCAACTATCAATCAAGGTTATCACAAAGATAAACCGATTATAGTTGGATCCCCATCCGATCAAGTTTTGTGCACACCAAAGATTATGAACTCAAACAAGCAATCTTCTTTGTCTTCAAATCTTCTTAGATCTTCGATAAACACCTGCACACAATCAACTTGAATCTCTTGTAATCAATCACACACAAAATGGAGTCTGTTAACAATGGATTATCACAAGACATCTTTAGATCTACAAACAGTCTAAATATCCCCGTCGAAACTTCGATCTAGTTTGAGTGAATCTTATATCAGAAGAGAAGATTCTCAAGCATAAACAAACTAGGTGCAATCAAAGTTCAACAACCGTTAGTCAATCAAATCAATCGAAAACTAGTAATAAACTAAAATTATCTAGTTTCCCACCAACGATACTCGTAGAGCTTCCTAATTCCAAAGAAGTTTTTAAAACGAGCGGTCGTAAGAGATTTCTCCTAATTATGGTACTTTCCTCTTCGAATAGACGGCTCCACCAGTAACAACACAATTAGGTAGTTTTGCTGGCTCTGAGGATTAGTTTGCTCGAAATGCAAACTTCAATATTTATAGACCAAGGAAGTTTGGACACCAAGGAATTTCCAAAACCGAAAATATTCTCAAAATATGCAATACATTTCCAAATTCGGTTTTCATAATTCCTGGAAATGCTCTGTCCAAATATTGACTGAAATCTCGGTAGAAAATCTCCAATTAGTAAATGCACATTATCAATTTTTATTTTCTAAAGATATGCATTTTAATTGCTGGAAATTAAAAGCATATAAAACTAAAAACCTTAATTAAAAGATTCTCAATTTATTTCGATCCGAGATTCTTTCCTTTAGCTATTAAGGAATATCTTTGAACAATAAAAGATAAGAGTTACTGCACATGTTCAAAGTATGTCGACATCTTTAATTTTTAAATCCTTTTTCATATTTACAATCTTGGAACCGATTTGCCACACTTCCAAACGAGTTTAGAATTGGTTCATCTGATTTCCAAGAACTATGTGACTGATCAAAAACATTCAATCACCATTCATGGGTTTAACTGTTCTACCAAAACAAGTTTCGGTTCTACCTCTATGTGGGTACTAAGATCGGTCACACTAGTTACCAAAAGTTGGCTGACTAGGTACTACGATGGTTACCACATATATATGGTATAAACTTGTATTCGGTTGCACAAGTTATAGGATAGGTTACACCAATTAGTAAAACTTGTTAACCTACTACAAGGATCGATTACACATCTTGTGATTAGTCCCAACCAAATTCTAGGACCGGTTACCCAATGACTAGGAATGGTCACACCAATTACAAATATCGATCATACCATCTCAGGTGATTACTTAGGATCGGTTTCACTAATAAAAGTCATACCAATACAAAAGTCAGGCCTTGTGAATAGTTTTACCAAGATACATAAACAAGTTATGAGTGGTTATACTAAACACACATATTGGTAATCCAAAGATTTGCAATAAATAACAATACCAATAAGCCTAGTGATTTCCCTTTCGATTCACAAAACAAGTTTATTAATGTACTTCCTTTAAACGAATGTAAAACATTGTTTCCTAGGACGAAATCTTCACCCATACCCACTAAAATATGACAACCAAACTTGAAATACCAACGCTTGGTGGGTTCAACCGAGCAATGCTCTAACAGAATACTCTCAGAATTAAACTGCTATACAAAATCTAAACCAACTTCGTATAGTTGAGACCAAGCAACTACCCCTAGTTCACTTAGTTTCTCAGTATCCCTGCGCTTCCGACTTCGAAGGTCACACACTTGTACAATTCTTTTGGATCGTATTCCAAACAACAAAGGAACAAAGAATCCGCTTGGTAACAACTTTATTGATTCTTTTCAAGATAAAGATATCCCAAGTCATACGTAAAGGCTCTCCCGTTTAATCTAATAAACTTCTTTGCCTGGTTAGATCAATTTATCCAATAACTACAAAATTAGTTAAGTTTAGATTCACAATCAATCAGTATAGATCTCAAAGAGAAACTATAAAGCGATGCCGATCTCAACCAACTAATCAAACAAATAAACCTGATTCTAGTTGGATACAAGCCGATCAAGGTTTGTGCACATAATAAGATACGAAAACCAATAAGAAATCTTATTCGTATTCAAATCTTCTTTAATCTTCAAATAACCTGCACATCACCACTTGAATCTCTTGTGATCAATCACATACCAAACGGAGTCTGTTAACAACGGATTATCACAAGATGTCTTTATATCTAACAACCGCTCTAAAGATCCTGTCGATACTTCGATCTAGTTTGATTGAATCTTATATCAGAAGAGAAGATTCTCAAGAATGAACAAACTAGGTGCAATCAAAGTTTCAAAAACCATTAGTCAATCAAATCAATCAAAAACTAATAATACTGCAATTATCTAGTTTCCCACCAACGGTACTCGTAGAGCTTCTTGATCTACATAAGTCTTTAAACGAGCGGTCGTAAGAGATTTTACCTAATTAGGATACTTTCTTTTCCGAATAGACGGCTCCACCAGAAACAACAAGAAATGAAGTTTGCTAGAAATGCAAACTTAGGTATTTATATACCAAGGATGTTTGGACATCAATGAATTTCCAAAACTAGAAATATTCTCAAGATTTGAATGAACAGAAAAATTCGGTTTTTCTAATTCCAATAAATGCTTGTCTAATATTTTTGAAATCTCTCAATAGAAAATATCCAATTAGTAAATGCACAATACTAATTTTTATTCTCTAGAGATATGCATTTAATTGCTGGTAATTAAAGCATATAAAACCAAAAACCTTAATTAAAAGATTTGTTTCAGCACATGATCTTCTTGAGTACTAAGGAATATCTTTGAACAATAAATGATAAGAGTTATTGTACGTGTTTAAAGTATGTTGACATCTTTTCTTTGTAAATCCTTATTTCATATTTACATGGATTTACATTCTTGGAATCGGTCATACCACACTTCCAGACAAGTTTAGAATTGGTTTCCCTGTATTCTAAAACAACTATGTGATTGATCAAATATCAAATCGCATACATGGGTTCAATCGGTTCTAACAATCACTAAGATCAGTTATACCTTATTATGGAAATACTTTTGATTGGTCACACCTGTCACTAGGATCGGCTACACCAGTTACAAGGATCAGTTCCATATTCTCATGGTATTGCTTGTGACTGGTCACACCAGTTACCAAGAACGGTTACCAATTACAAGAATAGATTTCACAAAACTTGTGATCGGTCACAACTAGGATCGGTCACACCAATTACAAGGATCGATCATACCATCACATGGTGATTACTTAGGATCGGTTACACCAATTAATAAAAGCCAGTTATACCAATTCATAAGTCAGGCATTGTGATTAGTTATACCAAGATACATAACCAATGTTAAGATTGATTCTACCATCTCACACATATTGGTCATCTAAATATTTATAATGAATATCCGGACCAATAAGCCTAATGATTTCCCTTTCAATTCACGAAACAAGTTCATGAATGTACTTCCTTTAAACGAATGTAAAACATTGTTTTCTAAGATGGAATATTCACCATAACTCATTCACATAATCATAACAGTATATACAAGATTATGTCGATGTCATATCTATGAAGTTCAAAAGATAAGCGTTATACTTCGTAGTCTAATTCGCTAATACTATGATCATACAATTATGACCATGTCACATCACTAGAGTATTATACATTATGTACAATATATACAGCTTCGCAGTTATGTTTTCAATATAACACGACTTGAAAGATACTTTAATGAAACAGTTCAAGTCAATATTACTAACCTCAAGAGGAAGGATGATGTCGTCATTGTAGTTCGCTACTTCTTCACATTCTTCAGGTCTTCGGAGTAATACTTGTATGTCTTAAGGTTCCTAGACTTCTAGTCTAACCTAAGCGAAGTTGACTCTAGTATTTAATCAAGCGACTTTAGATGAGTTTTGACACACTAAAATATGATAACCAAACTTGACATACCAACGCTTGTTGAGTTCAACCAAGCTATGCTCTAACAATATCCCCCTTTGTCAATTTTAGTGACAAAACTTATATTACATATGGATAAACAAATCACTTGTTTGCTCCATATATTTCTCCCCCTTTTTGTCACAAAATGACAAAGGTTCGAGCAAATAAAGGACAAACCAAAAGGATCTTACAAATCTAAAAGACTTGTAAACAACCTATAAGAGTTAAGCACGGAGGTTTCACATACCACTTTAGATAACCAATATTAAAAATGAAACTACAAGTAAATTAGTTTTCATATGTTATTAAGGAAATAATTTCCCGAAGAAAATTTCCCTAATAGTTTAACAAATCGGCTAAGAAACTTAATTCCCTTGTTAGACCGATTTCGTATGCACAACCGCTTGTTTCAATAAGAAAAAATAAAGATCAAAATTAAATTTATTTATCTCACCAGGCTCTAATTATTCAGACAATAACTTAGACCTTTCCCTTTAGACAAGACAAACACTAGGTTAGTTAACTAGTTTTTCTTGTCAAGGCATTCGATTAGACTTGAATAACCGAATCCTTCAATTTGATAAGTCTAACTAAGATCAGAATTAACTTAGTGTTTGTGGGTGAAAACTGCTTCTGCCGGTTTTGGTAATTTTGTATGTGTGGATGAGAAACAAGTTTATACCCTAAACAATGCACTGCACGGGAGTACTTTTGATTCGAGAGATCAATCTGTACAATCCTGGAATAAACCAAGAAATGGTCGTTCCAGGCTTGCTTCGGTCACCAAGTGAAGGAGAAGGGTTGGTCTTAGGGAGGGAAGCGAAGAATGTGTTGAGACCAGAATAATTCTAAAGGTGTGGTTTATGACTTGTATCAGAAAGTAGAACTGGCTAACAGAATGGAAAGCTACCAGGTGATTTCTGGATACTGTGTTGTCTCCGACAAAAACTTGTTGTTTGGTAAATAGGTGAAGCCTATTTATACAAGTCATATTGAAACGTACCCTGGTCTCATAGGAAGTGAAACGATTGAGTGGTGGAAGAAAAGAGTAACGTGTAACTGTCAGACGTTATGCTTCCATGATGAAGGAAGTGAATTCGTGTAACCGTCGGACATTATGGTTCCATGATGAAGGAAATGAATTCATTTACACCGTTACTTTTTACCACCATCAATTGTCCCACTTCATGACACTTTCTTGTAACGGGCGCATTACACGCTGCACGCTGTAAACCGCCAGACCAATACCTTGATGAGCATCCCCCAGTTTGTGACGTGTTTGATATCTTGAGTGTTTTCGTGGAACAGATGTAGCACTTCGCTACGTGCGAAAAGTCCAAGTCAAGGGACTTACCGCAGGAAAATAACATGTAATGCTATTAGGCTCGTTTTGGCTGGTCGCCTAAAACTTGCCACAAGTTTGTCAGTTCGATGGATGAGATCGCATCTCATGAAGGAGGGTAGCCGTTGATTATGGCTACCTTGTGTTGGTGCCTGATGACGGTGGGGTGGTGTTTTGGTATACGCCAGCGGAAATTTGGCATGGCTGGCATGGCTCGTGCATGCCAGTGGCACAGTGGTGCAAGTGGCGCCTGAAGTAGCCATGTCCACTAGATTTAGGAAGCTAGTCGCTTGAAACTTGCCACAAGTCTGTCAGTTCGGTGGCGAACTTGGATGGCCGAGATTGCATCTCATGAAGAAGGATGGCCATTGATTATGGCCGCATCTTGTTGTACAACGGAGTGACACCCTTGGCATAGTGGCATGCTAGTGGCACGCCAGTGGCGTAGCCATGGAATAACAACATGCCAATGGCGTAGCCGTGGCATGGCGGTATGGTAGTAGCCGTGGCATGGCGGCATGCTCGTAGTCGTGGCATAGAGGCATGGTAGTAGCCGTGGCATAGCGACATGCCAGTGGCATTGTGGCATGGCCACGCCTGTAGCATGGCCAAGGATAGGGTTTGGCGCCGTGGTGTTGGACCCACATGTGGCAACATTTTCCATGTTGCCACATCAATCCCACTTCTCTGGGAAACGTTATTTGGCTTTGGTTGGCGTAGCAACTTTTCCCAAATTAGGGTTTGGCGTGCCGAAACCCTAATTAGTGCGTGTGGCATGCAACATGGCGATACTTTTGTGCAAATGGAACCATGGCTATGCCAAAGGAACTACAGCAAGGCCATAGTGTGGAAACGGCCACAGGAGTAGGGATTGTCGTGGGTGGCTATGATGTGGCGCCAACCCTAGGGCTTCCTGGGTCCCACATGGCTCGTGGCATGTCCCGGGGTCGAAGTGGCATAATTTGTGCCACAACTGGAAATTAGGGCTTTGGTCAATGCATAGGCGTGCTTTTGACCAGAAAACCCTAATCTTAAGCTTTTCATGGCGTTTGCGATGAACAGGAGGTAAGTTAGCACATAGGGCGCTATTTATGGAAGGTTGCCACGAAGTGGCATGTTACCGCGGCAGAGTGGCATGTTGGCATGATGATCAATAGGTTGTTGCGACATGGTGCGTTTGGATTTCCAGTTAGTATGGTGGCGCGACAGGGTGCGTTTGGCCTTTAATGTATCGTGGCAAGTTTAGAGCGACTTGATTGGCCAAGAAAAGGGGGCCGACCAAACATAAGGCGCGGCTACACTTCTGGTGAGAGTGTGGCAGTTTTAGAGCGACCTGATTGGTCGATTAAAAGAGGGTCGGCCAAGCATGGGCGTGGCTACACTTCTCGCGAGAGTGTGGCAGCTGTAGAGCGACCTGATTGGTCAATGGGAAGTGGGGCCGACAAGTATGGTCCCAGCTACAACTTATGAAAAGGGCAATGGAAAGTGGGGCCGACAAGTATGGTCCCAGCTACAAACTCTAGAAACTGCGTTCGTATGAAAAGGGGTATCGACCCTCTTCTGTTTTTTGTTGTTCATTCGGCTCCGTACTTTCATTTGCAGTATCTGGCTCCTCTTCGTCATTTTTTAGCGATGGTAGAACAATCATTAATGGCAACAAATCAACCTCCAATTGTTATAATCAGCAGCAAGGCGAGCCAGGAGAACTCAAAGTAGGTGCTCTCGCATGTATCTACCCAACAATACCATCGATCTTATCCAGAATGTGTAATAAGGTTCCGACTCCAGAAGAATGAGTATCTGACCTCTCCAGTGGATTTCAAAATTTACCAAACTCCATTACACTCTTGGGATGGATGGATGAAATAATATCAGGGATAATCTTGGAGATTGTGGTTGCGTCGTTGGTTTATCCTTGACTTTAGGCTATTTGGTACCTAGAATTTCTGATTGCGATGATGATATGTTGTGGATGCTTGTATGGTCGAAATCTTCCGGAGACATTGGGTAAAATAGATGAGTTGAGAGGCGTTCCATTACCGATGTGCTGCTATCAAGTCTTCAAGGACTTCGTTCCAAACGACATACTTTGAACCATCTTCTGAATCTTGGGCTATTGCATGGAATGGGATGCGGTGAGCAGTCCCCAGTTATACTTCTATTAGATCCAATGGTGTGGCCGGATATGCGAATGTATTTCTGTGGCATTCTTTCAGAGTCTTTGATGCACGTGTATGGCTTCATGTTGAGAAATTCTTGCGGCTCGTAAAACTTCGACAATGATGATGTTGAAATCGGGAATAACCTGGTTGAGGGCAGTGAAGGCATCCCATTCTAGTAGTCCTCGTGTGTAATTATATTGAGCCTATTTTCTCGTGGAAGACGTGCTTCTGCTGCATTCACTGGTAAGGTGGTGACTGCGTTTAAGCTTCTAAACATGAAGGAGGCTTCAGTCCCCAGGTGTAGCCTACTTTAATTGCATCGCATTGAATCCACACCTATGGGAATTGATACAATCTTATCATACTCTCCTGGATGTGATGCTGGGATGCTTGGAATATCACATGGACAAAACATTCTGGATAACGAAGAGGTAGAAGTGAGAGATTTATGTCGTTAATCATGGCTCCCTCTGTCTCTTCAAGAAAAATTTCAGCCGCGTCTCTGGAGTTATCTCATGAATTCTTGATTGTTGTCGGGGATGGACCGTGATGAGCAGTCCCCAGTCGCACTTCTCTTTGGTTACTGAAGTTTTTTCTCTAACTAGGCTTGGGATCCGCCGCGGCCTCGTAAAGTGCTGTAGGCGCCTTCTAGACAAAGAGGTGATGATATTCTTACGCTACACCTTTGAAGGGTGGATGACCTTGTCGTGGCTATGACTTTTTGGTGGACCGTGTCTTCTGAGCTTTGACAGTGAAGGGATCCCGTGTAGATCCTCAGTCCCCAAGTGTGGTGTACATGTTTCTAACTTGTATGGTCGGTGAGTTTACCACGATAAAGACATCATCTTGCATCCGCACTGGTGACTCTATTACTTCTTCCAAGTGAAACTTTGTAGTGGTTGTTGCTATGGTAAATCTATGGCTGGTATCGACAAACGAGCAGCAACAGTTCTTGGCAGCAGATGTGATCAGAAGAGACTACATCGTCGTAGGAACCAAAATAGGTTGGCTGGAATTGCATGGGCATCCATGGAAGCAGAGGGATCGGCTGGAAGCGTAAGCGAGTAAACTGTCCACGACTACGAGGTTTGGCGAGATGGATCAAAAGTGGCCACAACCGCGATCCTTGGCTGGATGTGATTACGATCCTTGACAGGGAGGAGTGTGGTGGATACGGGAACGAACCTTGGAAGGAAGGAGTGTGGCGGCTACTGCACGATCTTTGGCATGAAGAAGTGGCGGCTACGACATGATCCTTGGCAGGAAGGAGGCGTTAATGGCCATCTCATGAGGAAGGATGACCATTAATTATGGTCGCATCTTGTCTTATAGCGGAGTGCCGCCCTTGGCATAGTGGCACGCCAGTGGCGTAGCCATGGCACAGCGGCATGCCAATGGCATAGCCGTGGCATGGACGCATGCTAGTAGCCGTGGCATAGTGGCATGCTCGTACCCGTGGCATAACGACTTTGGGTTAACTTCCTTTGATCGCCATTGATTTTGTTGGATGACTACATGCGTTATTTGAAGCTTTCGTTGTGTTCCCCATGTTGTATGAGAGTTTGGGCTTGTCATCATTTCGTACTTTGATGTTGATTCTGCCATGCTCGTTCTTTGTCTGCAAATTTATCCATGGTGTTGGATAATCTCTGATTTCTTCTTATGATGAGTTTAATTCGCCTTCCTTTGTTGGTTTAGTTAAACCCATGCCCATAGTATGCTTGTTTTTTTTGCCCCTAATTTACTTTTAGCGTTGACTGTGATTTCCATCCGCCATTGTTGATGGAATGTTCTTCCTGCTGGATTTAGGGATAATGAGGCTCCCTAAGAAGCCTACGAAGAAAGAACGAAGGCACTCTTCGTCTACTGATCCACCTCCGCGGATAGATCATCCTGATGCTATGCCATCTCTGCTTCCTGAGGACACTGAGGTACCTACCGGTACTGAGATGGCCGTGATCCCTGAGGCTGCTACGGGCCCTGAGGTAGAGGAAGTTGATGTTGAGGATCTTCTACCTCCTCCTCCTCACTTTGAGCTTCAAAGGCTTCAACTTCGCGACAAGGATAGCTACGCTCACTTGTCCTTAACTGAGATTTCCAAGTATTTTCGCCTCCATAAGTTTGATATCTCCTTTGTCGATGGTCCTGATGTTCTCACCGAATCCATGATCCGGGGTTTTCCTTATGATGAGAACACCCTCTTGATTAGTGTTGGTCAGTTGGTCGAAGGTATGCTCCTCCCTTTGTTTAGTAGAAAGGATCCTTTCTACTATGACGCTTTGTCTACCAGGGATGACCCGGTGAATAAGACTCAGGTATGAGGAGTCATGCGTTGTACTGGTAATTCCTGGCGTGTCCTTCGCGAGTGTTAGTATCGTAGCAAGGGTAAGAAAACTCTGGAGTCTTATGACCCCTTTGCTGATGGGAGGTCTAAGAAAGAGGATTATATCCCTGCAAACTTCAATGCTACGTACGCTGATGCTATTCAGAAGAGTAATCTTTTTCCTTGGAGTGTTGGCCCTCGTCGTATCCATGTTACTGCCAAGCAAATCAGGGAGGGTAACAACCTTCATCCGCTGGAGGAGATTAACAAGACTGGTTTGACTGTTATCCCTTATTATGCTAGGCTATCTTTGCCTAAGTCTGACCGCCTCCGTCTTGATCCTGATGACCGTTGGTTTCGTACTCCTCTTCGTATGGTGGGTCCTTGGGCCCACAGTTTTACTACCGCTGATCCCCATGTTCCCCGTACAACTTTTTCTTTGCCTGAGAAGTATGATGGATATTAGCCTTGGGTTTTCAACCCTGCTGATTCTCATGAAGTACCCTTGGTTTTTCCTTGAAGGCTTTTGCTTTTATATTTTTGTTTGATATTATGATATCTTTGGTCTGCAGTCTGCCCCTGCTTCTTCTGCTGGAACTGCTCCAGTTTCTGTTGCAAGGACTGCTCCGGGCTCAGCTGGTCATTCCGTAGCTACTAGGACTAGGAAGAGAAAGGCTTCGGCTGAAGTAGTTGCGCCAACACCTGCGGAGGTAAGGATCATTGCCATACTTTTGCGTTTGTAGGTTCCTTAGTATCTTGCCCCTGATCCTTAGCTGACGCATGTGTTTTTCCACAGTCCTCCAAGAGAAAGGGAAAGTTGAAGGTTGTTATTGATTTTGAGGCATCAGATGAGGATCCCAAGGTTGGTGAGGGGGTGCCGGATGATGAAGATATGGAGGATGTTGAGGACAATGGCCTCAGCCCTCATTTGGATGATATTGAGTAAGATTTTTCCAATGATAACCCCAGTCTTGTCCGTGCTGGCTCAGTGGAGGGTGAGATATCCCAAGTATCTTTAGACCTAGTGCAATTTGACACATGGTGCTGAATATTTGGGGTAATGGCATGTGTGATGGCATTCAAACCGTCAGAATTTTTCTTTTCAGCAAGTATCTCGGCAGTATTATATTCACCAATATTCTTGCGAACGTTTACATCTCCAACTGCCATAACGGGAGCATCATAGCTATTAACAACATATACCCATGATTGAAAATCACGCGCTTGAAGAAAATCTCGCATAACAATTTTCCACCATAAGTAATTAGAGCCATCGAAGACTGGTGGTACGTTAGTAGAGATAGCACCTCTGTTAATAGAGTCAGATCGCTACAAACACAGACTTCTAAGGTCTAGAACGTGTTTGCCTGCTCTGATACCAATTGAAAAAGCGGGGGTCTAACAACACCACCCAATATTTCGCTTAGCAATCTGTATGGACTAACTCCGAAATACTTTCTAGAGAATCAACTAGACAGTCATACTCAATCTAGGTAAAAGTATATCAAGGAGTTAATATTTCTCTCTTGTTTTGATTTACTCAAGCTAATAGAAATCAGCGAGTCTTTAATCAAACACAAGGAATAACTTGGATGGTACCAAAGACCAATATCCAAGGATCAATCAATGACAATCAACAACCAAAGGTTGGATTACTCTAATTGATGATCTAATGCACAACCTGTATTATTTCAATTATAAAGATAAAACAATATAATTCGAAAATTGAAATAACACAGACACCAGAAATTCTGTTAACGAGGAAACCGCAAATGCAGAAAAACCCCGGGACCTAGTCTAGATTAAACACACACTGTATTAAGCCGCTACAGACACTAGCCTACTCCAAGCTCACTTCGGACTGGACTGTAGTTGAACCCCAATCAGTATCCCACCGATCCAAGGTACAGTTGTACTCCATACACCTCTGTTCCCAACAGGATACAATACACTTGATTCCCTTAGCAGATCTCACCCACAACTAAGAGTTGCTACAACCCAAAATCGCAGGCTTTGACAATAAACAAATCTGTCTCACACAGACAAGTCTATCAAAGGATCAATCTGTCTCCCACAGATAAACCCTAAAGGTTTTGTTCCGTCTTTTGATAATAATCAAGTTGAACAGAAACCAATTGATAATCCGGTCTTATATTCCCGAAGAACAGCCTAGAGTTATCAATCACTTCACCACAATCTTAATCGTATGGTAGCGAAACAAGATGTTTCGGAATCACAAACGATGAGACGAAGATGTTTGTGACTACTTTTTATATCTTGCCTATCGGAGATATAAATCTCAAGCCAATCAATCTGATTGTACTCGTACGATATAAGATGCAAGATCAGATCACACAACTACGATAAAAGTAGTATCGATCTGGCTTCACAATCCCAATGAAGTCTTTAAGTCGTTAACCTGGTTTTAAAAGAAGAAAACCAAAGGTTAAAGGAGAAACGACTCTAGAACGCAAACTAGTATCACACGTAAGGTGTGGGGATTAGTTTTGCACAATACTAGATGTCTCCTTTATATAGTCTTTCAAATTAGGGTTTGGAATTAAGTTACCTTGGTAACAAAGCAATCAATATCCACCGTTAGATGAAAACCTGATTTAGATTCAAGCTAATATTTCTCAACCGTTAGATCGAAAACTTAGATTGTTACACACACTTGACAACGCAAGTTTCTAGGTTTATTAACCGTACCCAAACGTATGCACTTGTTGGTTCAACAATAGTTAACCAAAAGGTTAGCCATATGATCATTTCATATCAACCATGTTCTTCTTTACCATAACTAGTTCAAATGACTTCAAGATGAACTAGTTAGAGAGTTGGTCAATTGCAAAGAAATCTCATGTACTACACAAGACACAATTGAAGCAAAGATGATTTGATTCACTTGAATCGGTTCATGAACTTTTATAGCCAAGGTTTGCAAACTGCATTCCTTATTCTTTTTAAGTTTAAGTTCAGAAATCATCTTCAGATATATAACCTTCTCAAGTTCGCAGACTAGGTTCGCGGACTTAAGTTATCGGGCAGAGTTTACAAACTCCAGCGAAAATTCTCGGGTATGAGAACTTCGCCGGTTCGCGGACTGGGTTCGCGTACTGAGTTTGCGGACTTAGCTTCACGCAATGGTTTGTCGACTCCAACAGAAATTCTTGGTTTTGAGAACTTCAGCAGTTCGCGGACTTGGCTCACGCCATTCTTCCAGTTCTCTTGATCAACAAAGTTCGCAAACTTTGGTTCAAGGAATATGACTTATATATAAATGTGTTTCCACAAAAATGCTTATGTCCACCATTGGTTATGTAATCTAAACTCTCATTTCAATCATTTAAACATTCTTAGAGGACGTTATATAGTTGTTACACCATTTCTCGTCAAAGCAATTTTCAAGGTGATTGAAACATATCATGACTTTCGTCACATGGTAAAGATAAACTTGATCGAAGCGAAAGCTTACCAACACATATTTCAAGATTTAGATAGGCGAGGTATACTCGGCTCGAAATACCAAATGTGTATAATCCAAGTCTATATATATAGCATACGACTTCTTGTCTCAAAAAGTAGGAGATAAGTTCAAGTCTTCACATATATTTTTGTCGAGAAGTTCCACCGGTTCCTTGAGTAGTTCTTCTACTTGTATGATGAATCGCCATGAAGTCCTTGAGACCCAATACACTTTTTATCCTAGTCCGAGACTTAGCTATAATAGACTAGAAATCAAGACTTATAGTTTTGATCACTAACATTGACAAACATGCTTGAGATAGCAACGCATGCGAGTTCGACCGAGAAATCTCTAACAGTTATTACAATCCCTATGCATGCGCCCTCTCCATTGGAGGAGCCATCTACGAATATCTACCACCTCTGTGAAGTCTGAGGTTCCAAGAGATCTTCTGGTTATTGCTTATCTTCCTCCATTCCTGGGATGTCATCTATCTCCGCTTCGTCGTTGAGAGGTAGGTCCACCAGAAAGTCTGCTAAGATTTGTGATTTCCAAGCCTTCCTTGTTTCAAAGATTATGTAGAATTTCTTGATCATGGCATTCTATTTTTCCACCCTTCCAATTTTCTCCGTGCTGTCGAGGATTTGTCCTATCTGAGCCTTTGTAAAGACTCGGATGGTATGTGCGTCGAAATATATTCTTAGTTTTTGTGTTTCCACTACTAAGGAATATATAAGCTGCTCCACCTTGGTGTAGTTACGCTCCGCCGAACTGAGTGTCTTGCTGATGTAGTATATAAGGAATATATAAGCTGCTCCAATACTGCGCTCACAGCGTAGCTTATTGCTGCTAAGTACAAGGTGAGAATTTCACCTGGATCCAGCTTCTGTAGGATGGGTACTGAAGTCAGATATTCCTTGATTTTCTGGAAAGCTTGCTCGCACTCCGTGGTCCACATGAACCTGCTTCCTTTACTTAGTGTATCGAAAAATGCTTTGCATTTATTTGATGATCTTGCTATGAATCTTCCCATGGAAGCTAAGATTCCATTTAGCTTTTGTACTCCTTTAAGTGTTTGTGGAGATGGCATTTACATTACTGCTCTGACCCTTTTGGGGTATACTTCTATTCCTCTCTTAGTTACCAAGTATCCTAGGAATTTTCATGAGGTTACTCCGAACGTGCATTTTTCCGGGTTTACCTTCATGTGAAAGCTTCTCATGGATTCAAATATTTCCCTTAGGTATGACAGGTGGTTTTTCGCCTCTTTGCTTTTGACAAGCATATCATCCACGCAGACCTCTAGTATCTTGCCTATCCACGTCTTAAAGATTTTGTCTACCAATCGCTGGTATGTTGCCCCCGCGTTCTTTAGTCCAATAGGCATCCTTGTATAGCAATACAAGCCTCGTGGAGTAAAGAACGCAATATGCTCCTGGTATTCTTCTACAAGGGAGATTTGTTTGTGACCTGAGTATCCATCCATGAAGGATAGCCTCTGGTGACCTTCGGTTGCATTGACTAGTTGGTCAATGTTTGGCAGCGGGTAGCTGTCTTTGAGGCATGCTTTGTTGAGATTGTTAAAGTCGATGCAAATGCGTACGCCTCCGTTCTTCTTGGGCACAATCACCATGTTAGATATCCACGTGGGATATTTGACTTCTAGTATGAACCCTGCGGTTAGTAGCTTTTGTAACTCCTTTTCTACCGCTTCTTGGTAGATGTCTGTGATAGACACATTTTTGTGTCCGATTTGTCTCGATTCTATATATTGTTAGGGCTCATTTTTGTACTTATTATGGTGTTTTATTTATTTGTAGATATTTTTGGTCAATAAACATTTTTGGAAAAAATTGGCTCGAAAAGTTGTCAGAAAGCACCCGGAGGACATTTGCTATCCGGACTCTCACTTTGGAAAATGGGTAACCTAATTACTAAGAGGCATCCCATTTCCAGGCAGTTTCTAATCGCACCCCTACTCTGGATAAGGGGAAACCATCTTCAACATTTCAAAAACCAGGTTTTGGCGGGAAAAGAGGTGCAGTGAAGAACATTTTTGGCAATCGTGATTTGGAGGAGTTTGAGGTCGATTAAACCTCTGATTTTCATAGGATAGACTCCTTATGGGTCTAGGAATCTGATATGGGTGTTTAAATCGATTAGACTGGGCTCAATCGACGGATTTTTCTCACAACAGGAAATATGGAAAGTCACGTGTGTGACCTGTTTTAGGGAATTTTAGAGAGATTAAAGCGCTGTAAACCTTCCCAAAGATTTGTATCTATCTAAGGAAGAGTTTAGAATAAAAAGGAAAGCTCAGAAACGCGTAGAAATTCTAAAACAAGAAATTATCGCAACTTGGCCGTGAAGAGAAGGAAAGAGATTTTGGAAGATTTAGGAGAGATTTAATCGGTATTTTTGATATAAATAGATGTCTTGGGTCATATAGAAGAGGTGTCGAGAGTTTGGGAACCTAAGGAGAGCCAGAGAAGAAGAAATCAGAGCTTTATCAAACTTTGTTTCTGCTGCTGCTGCTGCTGCTGAAGAGGAAGAACGCGAAGAACATTGACGCACAGGAAACAGTCGCAGAACAGTGTCGTTGTTTAACAGCTGAAGAACATTAAGCTGTGCAGGGCAGTCGTATTCTAGGGTCTTAAAATCAGCGATAAAACAACAGTTTTTCTGTAACAGTTCCATTGTAACAACTGATTTGCAACACCAATACACTGTTGCAAACAGTCTGTATTATTACTTTTCACTCTTTTAATCATCTTTTGAGCAACAAACACATATTTTGAGGTCATGATTAATATGAGGAACTAAACCCCATTGTTGAGGCGATAGAGGAAGCTATTTTTTCCAACAAAAAGTGGTATATTCTATTTTATCTTTTTATTTGCAATAATTATATGATTATTTGCCTTGAACTATTATTGAATATGATTTTTATTTGAGTGATTGTGATCTATTTTGATGGAGTATGCTTAGTTTTAAGACTTTTAATGCTTCATACTTGGTATTTACAATTATTACTTTTGAAAATCTACTTGTTGCAATATTTTAGAATCAAATTAAACAAGAAAATTGCATAAATATAAGTATTGGTTTAATCACTTTGAACTTGGAAAATAGTGGAATCTTAGCCTCAGTGTTTCTTTTAGTATTGATATCATCTTTGATTGAGTTTGCTATAATTTTTAGTGAGTTTTCTATTTTAATATTAGAATTTAAGTATAATTAATATCCTTCACAAGTCTGAGAATCGAACCACTTTTACCACTATCTACAATTCACATCAGTCTGCCACATTACGGATCCGTTGCTTGAATGGTGGTATTTCTGGTTTGAGCCGAAGGTGGTGGGAGATCAAATTCGGGTCAATTCCAGGAATGTCTTCCATTGACCACGCAAAGACATCTTCGTAGTATCTTAGTAGCCTTTGTAGTTGCATCTTATCTTCCCCTTCAATTAAAGTTCCGATGTTGATCATTTTTGTCTATGCTTCCGTTCCGATGTTGATTTTCTTTGTTGGTTCCACCAGTGAGAAGGTTGACGACATTGAGGAGTGCTTTTCTGTAATTGTCTTTGGCAAAGTCCTTCGCCTTTGGGGTGGCGGAGGTGCTTGTCTCTGGAACTGAGATGACTTCGGGTACTAAGAAGGCTCCGTCCTTCACTTCTTTGGTGTTTTCCTCTCGTCTTTTTCTGTCGTGTTGTTGAGCAGAAGCTCTTTCCTCGTTGCGTCTGATCTCTGTTAGATTGCATAGCCTCGCGTCTTGCTGATCACTTTTGATTTCCATTTCACCCATGGGTGTAGGAAATCGAAGGTATTGATGTATGTCGAGGCTGTTCCTCATAATCTATGGACCCATAGTCTTCCCATGATTACATTGTAGGTCGAAGGTGCTTCCACCAGGCAGAACCTTGTACTGGTTACTAAGGGTCCTGCAGGTACCTGCAAGACAATTTCTCCTTTTGGTCTAAAGACTGCTCCATTGAAACTGTATATTATGCAAGTGGAAGAATCCATTTGCTCCGCTGTCAAAACCATGCGTAGGTAAGGTTCGTAAAACAATACATTTAATGAACTGCCCCCGTCAACGAGGACCTTCGTAACGTTCCATCCATGGATTGGAAGAGTGATCACAAGTGGATCATTGTGCATTTCGAACTCCTGATTGACATCTTTTGTTGAGAATGTTAATGGCGTGGCCATCCATTCTTCCCAAGTGCTAGTAGTTGGTCCTCTTAGCTTGACACCTCATGGGTTTCTAGCTTTCTTCTGTTTCGAGCTAACTCAAGGATGTCTTCGAGAAGTTATTCTTGACCTCCGTTGGAGAAGGTGATCATGTTGATGTACTTGCCGTCCTGAGGTAATTCTACCCTTTTCTTCGGGGCTACCTCAGTTTCAGTTGGTTGTATCTGTACGTACTCCATGAATTTTCCTTCATCTATGAATCTCTGAATTGTGTTCCTTAGGTGATAACATGTATGAATTGTATGTCCATAGTACTGATGGTACTCGCAGTACTCCTTAGCCTCCTTCGTTTTATCTGGTTTCTTTCCACTAGTGTTAGGGTAAGGAAATCCCGGCTTTGCTCCTTCCTTGCTTAGGATATGAGAGAATGTGGTATTTAGCTTTGTATAGGTCTTATCTACGAACTCGTATCTTCCTTTTCCTCTGCCTTTGCCATCTCTGTATTTTGATCTTTTGTCTTGAGAGATGGTTCTGCCCCCTGTCTCGTTTTGCCTCTTAGGTATCTCCGGAATTGGTTCCAGAGAGTTGGTTCGTTGCGGAGCTGTTGTTGTCTTTGCTTGTGCCCTAGGGTTGTCCTTCTGGATTTCTTCAAATCTGATGTAGCGGTCTTGGAAAACCCTGAGCTCTCATTCGGAATCAAGGGCTCTGTTGTGAAGCTCCACGAAGATATCTGAGGTTCTATCAATTCCGTACTTATAACAATTAATGATAATTTCTGGATTGACTTTTCTGATTGCTTGGCACGTCTTCTGCCACCTGTCTGTGTACTGCATTAATGTTTCCAGGGGTCCGATAGCTAAAGAAAATAGCCTTCTAACCCTGATTTTGTTGATTTGTTGTACATGTATGTCTCCAAGAATACTGTAGACAATTGCTCAAAGGAGTCAACTGAGTTTGATGGTAAATTGTCATACCATGCCAATGCCGAACCTGTCAATATTGCAGGAAAATACCTATAAAGTACTACCTCATCTCTTTCCCAATGGGCAAGGACACGAGTGTGGTATCGTAGGTGGGTTGCGGGGTCAGAGGTACCGTTGTAGGTCTGAAACGCAGGTACTGGGCATTTCGCAGGGATAGGCTCCCTCAAAATGCGGAGAGACAATGGAGATGTTGTCCCTTCATGGAGCACTTCTTCTAGTCTTGTGCCTGCATGGCCAGTTTTCAACCATTGTATTTCTTTCCGCATCTTCTCCATTTGTTCCATAACCATATTCACATTGTGAGCATCTCTGGAAAATGCATCATAGTAGGATTGAGAGGTCTTGTAGGTTGAGTCTATCTCGTCTATATCGTGGTGCGTTCTCCTGGCTCCCTTGGGTGGGTTAGCCTTCGATGGGTTAATATACACCCTTCGTCTTCCTGAGATAGCTCCGTTCTCACGCCTTTTTAACGGAGGGTGAGTTTGGGAACCTTCGATCTGTATGTCCAGCATGTCTTTGAGATTCTGGTTCTCTTGGGACATCTCGTGCATTACATTCTCATGCTCCTTGTTACGGAGTAGCAAAGCTGCTACTTGTGCTTCCATTTGTTCTTCGTTGTGGATTCCACCACCCTAAGGAGTGTTGTCGTCCGGATCCTCAGAGTTATCCGCTCCTTCTTCTATGACTGGTGCGTCTGGATCTATATGGATCGGAGTTAGGTTTCCCAACCCTCGTCCCGTAGGAACTAAGGTTCTGGGTAACCCTGCGTTGGCCGCAGGTAGCTTCGTAATGGTGGGATGCTCCAGCAACGACATGCCGTAAAGTGGTTGAGCTCCCGATGTTTTACCCATCCCTTCAGTAGGAATAGGTGATTTGTTAGCACTTGTTCTTCTTCCTATTTCACTTTTTCCTTCCTCTGCTTCGGTTCTTTGGTTTGCTTGAGACAACTTTGAGATCTTTCTCTCGTGATTGCTGGTCGTGAGCTTGTTGATACATCACTTTGTTTCTGCATGCCTTCGGCTCTTTTTATCCTGCGGTCACAAAAAAAACGACAGAAATTTGCTACTTGGGTGCCTTCGTCAAAAGTAGCAATTAATGCTCTGACACAGAAGACGGCTAAGCAGTTTTTTTCTTCAGAAAAAGGACTGAAATGACGTTTTGAAAGACCTGTATTAAAATTTTATGACACCCTTGGAAGAAACAACCTTAAACATTGAAAACCAATTAAAAAGGGGTGTCAGATCTCCCTAAAAAGCAAGGTTATTAAATGCTTTAGAAGATCTTTTTTCCTTAAATCTAACTGAGATTCCTCTGCAGTTAGAGGTACTCAGATCTAACGGATGCTTTGTCGGAAAAGGTGTTTTAGTACAAAACAAAAGTTTTAACGTTTTGTGTGTGCGTTTTTGTGAAAACTTTTGTAGATCTGTGAGGTTGCTAGTATTTAGAGGCTCTGAACTCAAAGAACTTGCGAGAACAATGGATGAACCAATCACTAGAAAGTGATATCCATCGTTGTTTGATAAGTGCATAATTCATATGATTTTAGTGTCAATTCCATACTTGCTTTAGCTATTATTCTTGCATATTTTCGTATTATTACTTTGGTTTTCTCTTATTTGTCTCAATTAGGTGAATCATCCAAAAAGGAGCTACAAAGTGCTGAAAAAAGATAGGAAGAGAAGTATTCCAATTATCCAAGTGCCCAAGTCCAAGATAAGTGAAAGAAGTGCGACGAAAAGGAGAAAAACGCTCAAAATCAAGACTCAGGCCAAATACGGATCTTAACTCATTCAGATTAAGGATTTCTCATCATCATCTTGAAGAGAATTGAAAGATAAAAATAATGAGGTCATTCCGAGTTCGTATGAAGAAGTTATGGCCAAAACAGTTTTATCAAAAATAGTGAAGATTCGCGGACTTGGTTCACAGACTTAATTCCGAAAATTTCTGCTGGATTTTGAAGTTTGCGGACTGGGTTCGCGCACTAAGCAAATGAGAAACGTGTATTAACACTTTGGAAGGCCTAAGGCGCGTTTGGAGTCATTAGGTCATATTTTTGGGTCGGGTTCCTAAACCAAACTAAATACTTGAATACCAAGCAATGTAAACCTATAAAAAGGTATTAGGTTATATGAAATCATATCATATCATTAGTTCACTAAATTGTTAGGGTTTGGAGAGAAGAAACATCATACGCAGAAATTATCAATCGTAACGTTATCTCTTTACTTTTCTCATATGTATATCATGGATTTTTCTACATCCATGAGTAGCTAAACACCTATTGATTGAGGATGAATTATAAGTTGTAAACAAGATTTGAGTTATTATATTAATCTACTTTGAAGTTCTTCATATGATTATCGTTTGTTTATACTATTTGAATATTTATGATTAATTGATAGATTGTTTAGGTGGCCAACTAAATTGATTTGTTGATTCAATATATTGCTAGTATTAAGTTAGGAGATAAGTAATCATCGAATAACTTCTAAACAAGTAGAAAAAACAAAACCTTGCAGAGGGATTCTGTGGAGCGATTGTGTGTATAAACAACACTAAAAAGTGGATCTTGATCTAAGAGTCTAACTAGTAGGATCAACCTATAAATTCACAAAAGATAAAGCATTCAATTGGATTACACCTTGAGTGATCTACTACTTGGTGGTTCGTTGAATAGAATCTGGTAGGCGAGAACTTATGTGTCCAGTGATATAAGGAATTTAGGGGATAACACTGATCTAGCTATTATACTACGGCTGGTGATAATCTATGATTAACGACAAGTAGGAAAGTATAATAATTCATTAACGGTTTATTAAAAAAGAAGGATTCCTCGATCATATCTCTCTTTATTTATTACTATACAGCTTTATTTGCTTTGATTATTTACTTTGTTCACAATCTAAAAACAAAACCCCCCTTTGTGACACTTTGACAACTAAAACTCACTGCTCTTCATGAGAACGATCCTTACTTCCATTATATTACCAGTTAATTGTGTGGGAATAAGATTATCAATTTGATTACACTTACGACACGCATCAAATTTTGGAGCCGCTTCCGGGGAGCAGCCGGTAGCTTTAGTTGTTATTTTTATTAGTTTTGATCTTGTTTTTAGAATTTCTTTTTAGCTTTTAATTTTGTTTTCTAGATTTTTGTTTCAGGTACTTAATCTCTGGCACCAAAAGACTGGGAATACCAGAGGTGCGGAATACAAACCCGTAAAGGAACAATATTACAATCACGTCAGCAAACGCAACTAGAATCCTCTACAGAAGAGATGGTTAATACAAACGACGAGATAGATCCTCCTCCACCTCAGGAGAGGAAGCTGCGAGAGTTGACATCTTCATGCTTAGATTCGCAACCACTGTGTATTACAATCACTAACTCAGTGGAGCTGAAATTGAATGTTCTTCACCATCTACCAAAGTTCAAGGGACTTCCAGGTGAAGATACGAATCGCCATCTTCGGAAATTTCAACAGAAGATGACGAGTCTTAGGAAAAGTACCGAAAACAGTGATACAACATTGTTGCAAGCTTTTCAATTCTCTTTAATAGATTCAGCGGAAGAATGGTTGTATTACCTTCCTCCAGGGAGTATTACAACATGGAATGAAAATCTATTTTTAGAGAAGTATTTTCCTGCTTCTAAGGCAGCCTCTGTTCGCAAAGAGATTAGTGGTATTCTTCAGATTACTGGGGAATATCTTTATGAATACTGGTATAGGTACAAAAGGTTGATGGAGAGTTTCCCTCACCACAACATATCACCAATACTCATCATTCAATATTTCTACGAAGGATTACTTCTAGAGCAACGAAATTTGATTGATGCAGCCACTGGTGGTTCACTTACTGAGAAGACAATCTCGCAAGCGACCAGTTTGATCGAGAGTATGGCTTCGCAATCAGAGCAACGAATAAACAACATGGAGAAGGTAATACAAAGGATGACAGCAGTAATCATTCCTTCATATGAAGATGAAGCTGAGGTAAATGTTATATTTCCTAATCAAAGGCCCAGGTATGATCCATATTCTAGTACTTATAATCCTGGTTGGAAAGATCATCCTAATTTCAGTTATGCTAACAAGCAAGCTGCAGCTCCTAATCCATATGCAAGACATGGTGGTTTTCAACAACAGTTTCAGCAACCACAACAGCATCAAGCACAAAATACGGATTCATCTGTAGACGTTAAGCTCAATAGCATCTTACGAACTACACAGATTTTTTCTTCTTCTAATGAGAGTATTAAGGAAACAGTAATGAAAAATCAACAAAAGAACGATGCTTCCATTAAAGATTTGCATACTCAGATTGGGCAATTGGAAACAAATACGAATCTTATGAAGGATCATGAGCCTACAACACTCTCATCTCAACCTTTTGTGAATCCAAGAGAGCACGTTAATGCAGTAACTCTAAGAAGTGGGAGACAAACTGAAGAGCCACATCAACAAAAAGAGGTTAGTAACGACATCGAAAAGGAAGTACAAGAGGAAACCGTCCCAAAGGAAAATCCAACCTAAAACGGCCAACCTAAGGATACGGTTCCCACTTTTACCATACCACCTCCTTTCCCTAATCATTTTTCCAAGTCGAAGAAGCAAGCTCAAGACAAGGAAATCATGGACATTTTCAGCAAGATACACATCAATATTCCATTTATTGAGGCCATCGGAACCGTACCCAGGTATGCTAAGGTTTTGAAGGATTTGTGTACAAGGAAGGATAGGTTGATTGCTAATGAGATTGCTCAAGTAGGAAAAGTGCTACAACAATGTTACTAAAGAAGATTCCTACAAAGTGTGAAGATCCTGGCGGCTTCACAGTTCCCGTTACCATTGGTAACCGATGATATGAGCGTGCTTTGCTTGATTTGGGAGCTTCCATAAGTGTTATGTCAGCCGATGTTTATGATTCTTTGAATCTTGGACCTTTAAAAGAGGCAAAGGTTACTATTCAATTGGCTAACAAGTCCAATATATATCCTAACGAAGTCGTGGAGGATGTGTTAGTGCAAGTGAACCAGTTAATCTTTCCGGTTGATCTTTACATTGTGGATATGCACAACGGAGATAATTGTTCATCTACTTCGTTACTTCTTGGGAAACCGTTCATGAAAACTGGAAAGACGAAGATTGATGTTGATAGTGGTGCACTCACTATGGAATTTGATAAGGATATCATATGGTTAAATATTTTTGAAACCATGCTCTATCCTAGTGATGTTCACTCAGCTTTCTCTATTGATGTTATTGGTTCGTTAGCACAACAAATGTTTGATTTGAATAATGAAGATGAACTTGGAGTTGTGTTACGGAACAGTATTGATTTGGATGTTCACGGACAGCCGAACCTGGTCGTTTACTTAGCCAAAGATCTAGTAGAGATGTGTGGTGCCTTAACAGAAATACAAGAAGCAAAAACGGGTAATATTTCTTATATTTCGTTACCCATAACTAATAAGGTTCCATTACCTTCTATTGTGCAGGCACTGAAACTAGAATTGAAGCCACTTCCGGACCACCTAAAGTACGTATACTTGGGTGACAAAGAAGAACTTCCGGTGATTTTTGCAAATAATCTCACCCCAATACAAGAAGAACGTCTACTTAGGATTCTGAAAGAGCACAAAACGGCTATTGGATGGACAATTAATGATATCAAAGGCATTAGTCTATCCATGTGCATGCATAGAATCCTAATGGAAGATGATTTTAATCCTGTACGTGATGCTCAGCGTAGGCTTAACCCCCCAATGATGGAAGTCGTGAAGAAAGAGATCCTCAAATTACTAAGTGTGGGGGTGATTTACCCAATTTCTGACAGCAAATGGGTTAGTCCAGTATAGATGGTACCTAAGAAATCAAGCGTCACTGTTGTTAGAAATCAAGATGATGAACTTGTTCCTACAAGAGTTCAAACTGGATGGAGAGTGTGCATAGACTACATGAATCTTAATGCCACAACCCGAAAGGATCACTTTCCTTTTCCTTTCATTGATCAGATGTTAGAAAGGTTAGCGGGACACTCACATTATTGCTTTTTGGACGGTTATTCGGGGTACAACCAGATTGTTATTGCACCAGAATATCAAGAGAAGACTACTTTCACTTGTACTTTTAGTACGTTTTCTTATAGGTGAATGCCGTTTGGTCTTTGCAATGCACCTGCCACTTTTTAGAGGTGTATGGTTAGTATATTTTCTGACTATGTGGAACACATCATTGAGGTATTTATGGATGATTTTAGTGTTTATGGTGATTCATTTGATATTTGTTTACAAAATCTTGAACTTGTGCTTAAAAGATGCATAGACACTAATCTTGTTTTAAATTGGGAGAAATGCCACTTTATGGTAAACCATGGAATAGTGCTCGGTCACATTGTGTCCTCTCGAGGGCTTGAAGTTGACAAAGCAAAGATAGACTTAATATGAAACTTACAATATCCCACTTCGGTAAGGGAAATTCGTTCTTTTCTTGGTCATGCAGGTTTTTACAGGCAGTTTATCAAGGATTTCTCCAAAATCTCAATGCCGATGTGCAGATTATTGCAAAAAGAGGTTATTTTTTACTTAAACAAGGAATGCAAGGATGTCTTTGATAAATTTAAAGAATTGTTGACAACTGCACCAATTATCAAGTCACCGGATTGGAATTTTTCATTTGAATTAATGTGTGATGCAAGTGACTATGCAGTTGGAGCCGTTTTGGGTCAAAGAGTAGACAAGCTGTCTCATGTGATTTATTATGCATCCAGGATCCTAAACGATGCACAAATCAACTATTCTACCACCGAGAAAGAATTTTTGTCTATAGTGTTTGCATTAGAAAAATTTAGATCCTATTTGGTGGGTTCAAAAGTGGTTATGTATTCTGATCATGCAGCCCTTAGGTACCTATTAAAGAAGAAAGAAGCTAAGCCAAGACTGATACGGTGGACTCTACTATTGCAAGAATTCGATTATGAAATAAAGGATAAAAGAGGTGTTGAGAATACTGTTGCTGATCATCTTAGTAGACTTGTTGTTTCCGAAGAAGAACTTCCTTTACAAGATCGTTTTCCAGACGAGCAACTTTTCTCAATTGAAGATTCAACACCTTGGTACGCGGACATAGTGAACTACTTGGTTACAAGACAAGTACCTAGTACAATATCTAATTTTCAAAAGCTTAATCTTAAGAAAATAGCCAAGAAGTATGTGTGGGATGAGCCATATTTGTGGAAATACGGTTCTGATCAAATCATCCGCAGGTGCGTACCTAATTCTGAATTTCAATCTATTCTTACTTTTGGTCATACTTATGCATGTGGTGGTCACTTTGGTTCTAAACGTACCGCTTTCAAAGTACTTGAAAGTGGCTTTTATTGGCCTACCCTATTTGAGGATGCATATATTTTTTTTCAAATCTTGTGATAGATGTCAAAGAACGGGCAATCTAGGTGCTCGAAATCAAATGCCACTCACACCAATTCTTGCTGTTGAAGTATTTGATATGCGGGGAATTGATTTTATGGGTCATTTTGTCAATTATAATGGAAAATTTTATATACTTCTTGCTGTGGATTATATTTCGAAATGGGTGGAATCTAAAGCCACCTCTAATAATGATTCTCAAGTTGTTTGTGAGTTTTTGAAGGAATATATTTTCTCTAGACATGGTACACAAAGAGTGGTTATCAGTGACGGAGGTTCACATTTTCAGAGATTATTCCATGCGCTACTCAAGAAGTACAACATAACACACAAGGTTGGTACGCCGTATCACCCACAAAATTAGTGGGCAAGCCGATATATCGAACCGTGAGATTAAATCCATTCTTGAGAAAACCGTGAACACTACATGGAAAGATTGGAGTTATAGGCTTAACGATGCGCTTTGGGCGTATAGATAGGCGTACAAAACACCGATTGGTATGTCTCCACATCGGTTGGTTTATGGAAAAGCTTGTCATCTTCCGGTTGAACTTGAACACAAGGCATATCGGGCGATAAAGATGTGCAACATGGATTATGACAATGCGGGGAAACAAAGGAAGTTACAACTTAACGAGCTAGAGGAGATAAGTAATGATGCTTACGAGAGTTCTCGTATTTACAAGGAAAAGACGAAACTTTTCCATGATAAGATGATTTCTCGGAAGAGTTTTGTTGTGGGTCAAAAAGTTCTTTTATTTTATTCTCGTCTTAAACTATTTCCTGGTAAGCTAAGGTCCAGATGGATTGGACCGTATGTTGTTACTAATGTTTATTCTCATGGCACAGTTGAAATTTTTAGCCTTAGAGATGGAACAAATTTAAAGGTGAACGGTCATAGATTAAATCCATATTATGAAAGCATTGCTTATGTGGATATGGATGTGCAAGAATTTCATGATTATCTCCCTCTGGAGGAATAATTGACGGAATTCCAAGTCGGGCTGAGCACATTAAACTAAGTGCTAAATGGGAGGCAACCCATCGGTTTTTTATCTCTATCCCTTTTGTTTTGATTTTCTTCGTTTGCATATCATATCTTGCATTCCCATGTTATATTTTACAATTCCTATATCTATAACGAAAGTTTTGACGAGTTCTCGTCAGAATATTCTGACTGCGCACTTGTCACTAAAATAGCTCTCGAGACTTCATACAGAGTCTGATTTTAGTGGTTGACCCCAAATTTTAAATAGGACAGACATACCTTTCTTCTCCAAAAAGAAAGTCCGAATTTGGAGTATGTTAAGTTGGAGAGATAGGCCTGTACATTTGAGTTTCGGTATTTTTCCAGAACTTTTTCAGATTGCATGTCAGTCAGTCCGGAGGCCATAAAAGTCAGGAAGTTTATCGAAACACTATTCCCTTTTGACGCATTATAGTAAAGACGTAGACGAACAACTTTCATTTAGGATGTTTTTCCTAGTTCCCACCCATTTGTACAGTTTCGAGCTTTTAAGGGATGTTATGTCAGAAATCAGAACTTTCGGTTTTGAACATTGAGGACAATGTTGAGTTTAAGTGTGGGGGAGCATTTAGTATATACTATTTGCATATACACATAAATAAATAATACTCTTTGATTTCTTGCATTCTTGAGACTTCATCTTTTGGAGTTAATTATGAGTTATTTAGGATGACACTCTAAACCTTTTAAGGTTGAAACAGTTCTTCAAGCTATAGATTAAGTTCCATTTATTTCAATCCTTAAATATATACGTTCATAATTGAATGCGAAACTAAGCTATGGTAGTCGTTTGAAAGATTCATCCTCATTATTAATCATTACTGAATCACTTTCTTTTTATTTTTGCAGTTATATGTTTCTCTAAAGTGATTTGATGGGATCCTGATACTGTCGAGGATGTTGTAGAAAGGTAATCATTAGTTGAGTTTATATAAAATCCCCATAAGACAATTTTCTTACACTCATAAAGAGTGAGGCGGAAAAAAAATAGAAATAGAAAAAGAAAAGAAAAGAAAATTATATATAAATAAGGCTCCTCTTCATTTATCGACATTAATAAATGATAGGTCCGGAATCGCGGATAATCATAGTCGATGAAAACAAAAATCATATCATCATTATATAGCAAATCAAAATTACTATTGATGAGGTTCTTGACACTTGGATAGCAGTATGTGTGAAATGTTGTCCCTGTCTCCGTCGCCTAAGCAAGCGTGGAACGCATGATCCAAGGCAACTATCACGTACTTGCTGAAAAGGAACATGCACTTAGAGTATCTAATCATGTGGTCGAGTTAAATGGGTGCTTCTCTCAACTATTATGCTATAAATAAAGATCCTATGACGACATTCATACAAGTATTGTGGGTAACATCTTTCACTTAAGTCAACATTTGCACACTTCACTTTTTTATTTTCATTCTCTTATCTATCCATGTGATTTCAGTACGCGAGTGTTGTTACAAACGTTGCAACAAGTACGATGACTATCTTAGTAGAGTTTTGTAATTAGGTTGAATGTCACACGCAAATATTTGCTTATGTGTGATGATTGGAATGTATGTGGGATGCTTGCTGCAAAAGAACATATGCAAGCTAATTATTTAGCTATTACTTTGTGTCTATCCTTAGTGGTTCTTCCAAGGCGAGATATTGGAGTAGGTTTTGTGGGTATACCTCTTGTAAGCCCTCACGAGAGTATAACTCGTCCACTAGGGACACCTAGGGGTTTAAAGGCCTGTTATTCATGCTAAGAGTAACTGTATCCTCACGACATGGAGTTGTTGTATTTAGGATTAGTTTTATTTAGTTTTCTTGAGGACTAGCAAAATCTAAGTGTGGGGGAATTTGATAAATGCATAATTCATATGATTTTTAGTGTCCATTCCATACTTGCTTTAGCTATTATTCTTGCATATTTTCGTATTATTACTTTGGTTTTCTCTTATTTGTCTCAATTAGGTGAATCATCCAAAAAGGAGCTACAACGTTCTGAAAAGATCTAGGAAGAGAAGTATTCCAAGTGCCCAAGTCCAAGAGAAGTGCGACGAAAAGGAGCAAAACGCTCAAAATCAAGACTCAGGCCAAAGACGGATCTTAACTCATTAAAATTAAGTATCTCTCATCATCATCTTGAAGATAATTGAAAGATAAAAAGAATGCAAAAAGAATGAGGTCATTCCGAGTTCGGATGAAGAAGTTATGGCCAAAACAGTTTTATCGAAGACGGTGAAGGTTCGCGGACTTGGTTCGCAGACTTAATTCCGAAATTTTTTGCTGGATTTTGAAGTTTGCGGAATGGTTTCGCGCACTAAGCAAATGAGAAACGTGTATTAACACTTTGAAAGGCCTAAGGACGCGTTTGGAGTCGTTAGGTCATATTTTCGGGTCGGGTTCCTAAACCAAACTAAATACGTAAAGACCAAGCAATGTAAACCTATAAAACGGTATTAGGTTATATGAAATCATATCATATCATTAGGTCACTAAATTTTTGGGGTTTGGAGAGAAGAAACATCATAGGGAGAGATTATCAATCGTAACGTTATCTCTTTACTTTTCTCATATGTATATCATGGATGTTTCTACATCCATGAGTAGCTAAACACCTGTTGATTGAGGATGAATTCTAAGTTGTAAACAAGATTTGAGTTATTATATTAATCTACTTTGAAGTTCTTCATGTGATTATCGTTTGTTTATACTATTTGAATATTTATCATTGATTGATAAATTGTTTAGGTGACCAACTAAATTGATTTGTTGATTTAATCTATTGCTAGTATTAAGTTAGGAGATAAGTAATCGTCAAATAACTTGTACACAAGTAGAGAACACAAAATCTTGCAGAGGGATTCTGTGGAGCGATTGTGTGTATAAACAACACTAAAAAGTGGACCTTTATCTAAGAGTCTAACTAGTAGGATCAACCTATAAATTCACAAAAGATAAAGCATTCAATTGGATTACACCTTGAGTAATCTACTACTTGGTGGTTCGTTGAATAGAATCTGGTAGGAGAGAACTTCCGTATCCAGTGATATAAGGAATTTAGGGGATAACACTCATCTAGCTGTTATTCTACGGCTGGTGATAATCTATAATTAACGACAAGTATGAAAGTATAATAACTCATTGACGGTTTATTAATGAAGAAGGATTCCTCGATCATATCTCCCTCTATTAATTACTATACAACTTTATTTGCTTTGATTATTTACTTTGTTCACAATCTAAAAACAAAACCCCCCTTTGTGACACTTTGACAACTAAAACTCACTGCTCTTCGTGGTAACAATCCTTACTTCCATTATATTACCAGTTAATTGTGTGGGAGTAAAATTATTAATTTGATTGCATTTACGACATGCATCATTGTTGATCCCAGATCTCTTCGTTAAAGAATATGCGTAAGTAAAATTAATGACGGAATATAAAAACTCAAGTTGTTGAGCAAAACCTTCTAGCGCCAAACTGTAACTACTTGTTTTCCCATAGTCTACATAATGTAAACAACTCAGAGAATCAGATACTAAGTAGTATTGATGCCTCTGTTGAACTGATAATGCTAAGTAGTATAGTATAATATACTCAAGATCGCAATAATAACAAAGAACACAAATATAATGTAAAAGGAACTAAGTTATCATGAGACACAAGAGATTACGTGGTTCGAATTTTTTCTACGTCCACGGCGTAATGAATGATTGTTTTGTATTATGTTATGATGGTGTTGATGGTGGTTTTTAGCTTAGAGTTAAAATCGTAAAACCTTGCATCCGATGTGACGTCACTCTGCAACGAAACGTTGTCGTGAGTGCTAACCTCTCCACCGACATATTTATTTGAGTCGTTCAATATATCTACGTGAAATTTACCCAGAATGGCGAATTTAGCAACCATCCCAGATGTCCTGTAAATTTTGGCACCTCTCCAATACAAGACTCACTGAGTACTTTCATATGCTATGTTCCCCAGCAGAACCCTTAATAACGGTATGGCATGACGGATTTGTGTTCACTCGCAGCGGAGTAGCATGAACCTCCAAGTACCAAAATTAAGGCCATTGCACAAAATGCTCAAACGGAAAGCACACTGCATTCTGTAAATAAGGGTTTTTGTAGCAGCATACAAAATCCATCCAATTATTGTGATAACTCACAAAAACCTCACAAACCCGACCAACTTGCAAAAATTAGGGTTTCGCGCCCCGCGCAGCACATGATGTGATTTGTAGATAGTGGTAAAAGTGGTTCGACTCTCAAACTTGCGAAGCATAAAATATAGACTTAAATTCTAAAACTAAAATAGAAAACACACTTTAAATTATAGCAAACACTGACAAAGATGATATCAATATTAAAAGAAGACTGAGGCTAAGATTCCACTATTTTCCAAGTTCAAAGTGATTTAATCCCAATATTTATATTCATGCAATTTTCTCGTTCAATTTGATTCTAACTATTGCAACAAGTAGATTCTCAAAATAACAAGTGTAAATCCGAAGCATAGAACATCAAAAACCTAGGTCCAAGCATGCTCTATCAAAACAAATAACAATTTCTTAACAAAAATCATTCAAACAATTTTCAATCAAGGTAAATAATCATAAAATAATTGCAAATAAATAGATAAAATAGAATATACCAATTTTTTTTAGAAAAATAACTTCCTCTATCGCCTCAGCAATGGGGTTTATCTCCTCATATTAACCATGATCTCAAAATATGTGTTTATGGCTCAAAAGATGATTAAAATAATGAAAAGTAATAATACAGACGATTTGCAACAGTGTGAGTGTGTTACAGAATCTCTGTTACAAAGGAGAAATAGTATCTAAAGACCTATTGCAATCACAGTTGATAAACGATAAATGGGTTCTGCTGTTGAATAGCGATAGTACTCTGCGACAGATGCTTGTGCGTCAATGTTCTTCGTGTTTTTGGTATTGCAGCAGCAGAAATAAAACTCCAACTCGTGATTTCAGCTTTATGTTCTCTCCTAAACTTCCCCAAAGTGTGTGTAACCCTTACTTGACCTCTCAGCAACCTATATATAGCCAGCAGACCGATTATAACTCGATGAAATCTCGGTTAAATCTAACTTCTTTCTTTGCTGCCACGGTATGGGATTTTCTCTTCTGAATCTTGTTTACTCTTCCTACAACTCAAATCCAACGTCCCAGACACTCTCAAGGATATTATGGAATCGAGCAACTATCATTCTTCCGTTATCTGCAACTAGTAGTTTACATATTTTCAACCAAAATCCCGTGATACTCTCCATGCCTATGTTTCCTTAAAACCGAAGATATGAAGCTATTTTTTCGAATCTACAGATGGTACCAACGCTGTTTTGACGAATCAAGTGAATCACATTCCATCTCCACGTCAAACTCCGACTAAAACTGAGCCTAGTCATCAACAGAACCGGGTTAACTTCCAACGCCTCTGTTTGCTTCTCCCGGCCTATCTAGCGCAATTGGTTGGGTCCAATCAATCACAGCGACACTGTTATGCTATAACAGGTCCAATCCAATGAAAACGAGCCCTTGAATCTCCTTAGAAGCCGCTCAAATCCTCAACCCTAATATGGTTTGTGACTGCACCATTTTCCCGCCTAAAATAAATTTGAATTTTGGGGAAGAAGCTGGTCGCCCCCTATCCAGAGTACGGAGTGCCAATAGCAGCTGCCTGCAGGGTACCCTGTGTGCATCCCGTACCCAAACTGTGGGTGCCAAAATCAATTCCTCTGGGTACTTTAGACAACTTTTCGAGCCAATTTTTCCAAAAATGTTTATTGGCCAAAAATACCTACACAGACATAAAACACCATAATAAGTACAAAAATGAGCACTATCAATATATAGAATCGAGACCAATTAGACACAAAAATGTGTCTATCAAATACCCCCAAACCTATTATTTGCTAGTCCTCGAGCAAAAATAAAATAAAATCCTAACTCACTATCGCAGGCATCGTCGATTGCATTTCTCGTATGCAATAAGCCTTTAAACCCCTAGGTGGCCCTAGTGGCCGAGTTATAGTCTCGGGTGGGTTTACCAGAGGTGTACCCACAAAACCTTTATACTCCAGATCCTAGATATCTATGCAGAACCTTGGAAGGCACTAAAGAATCTCGTTGGTTGACATACTTATTGATTACAGGAGGAAGTACCCTGATGCGAAATTCCAATTGTTGTACACGAGTTTGCACTCAAGCATACTAAAATTCATATAAAATGATAGAGCTCTACTCAGATAGTCTCACTATGGACATCAATATAACGGAGTCAAAACCAATCACATGGATAGATCAAGAATATGGATATAGAAAAACATAGATGGTTTTGATGTTTACTAAGTGAACGGTGTTTCCCATATCTGTATGAAGGCCTCCGCCAAAATGAACTTATCCTAATGGACTGAGATACTAGTATGACTAATATCAACACGACTGGAATATACAAGGGAACCAGTGGTCGATAATCCTAGCTCTAGGTCAACACAACTAGCATATACAAGGGTACCAGTGGTCGACTTTATTGAATTTATTCCGGTTGGTCTGATGGTCTGGTCTCAATTTTTTTTTTTCGGTATCTCAATCACTCTAATTCACCCTAGCATTGGTAACAACTTGAATCGTGAGCCGCACCTAATCACCTAGAGAAACATAGTTTAAAAACAAAAATAAAATAAAAACAGAAGTGAAAAGGACTCAACGAGATATGGTGAAACTATCATGTTATTTCTAACACCTGAGCTCTGTGCTTGAGCTCTGTGCTTTTATGAATACACTCTTTAGATGTTGCCATCTAGTCAGATTGGTTCCTCAACTCCTACAACCAAAATGCTTTCATCTACTTAGATTGGTCAGTGCCATCCTTAATAGGCATAAATTTCCAGACTCTGGAGTTTATTTATTGCAACTAAAAAGAAAAATTAAAAAAATGTTTCATCCCCACCCCCAAACTTAAATCTAACATTGTCCTCAATGTTTCTAGTGAAAGCACAATAAAAGTAAAAATAACATGAGGAATTTGTAAAAAGAGAAGTCGGAAAGATAGTACCTGGGTGAAGTGTAACCAAAAACCTACAAAAATAATATACAACATACAAACCTCCTCGATGGTCAATCAAGGTAAACAGGGTCCTCCAGAGGGACCTCCTCACCATCATCAGTAGGAAAAGGCTCTAAAAAGGGCTTCGGTCGCTGACCGTTAACCTTTGAAGAACTACTACCATCTGGTGTCTCAATCTCAATAGCGCCATGAGAAAAAACAGTACGGACCACAAAAGGACCGGTCCACCGAGTTCGCAACTTCCTGGGGAATAGATGCAAACGAGTGTCATACTGAAGAACTTTTTGACCTGGAGAAAATGACTTTCGTAAAATATTCTTATCATGCACAAGTTTCATTTTGTTCTTACACTCCTTATCACTATCGTATGCATCTCTACGAATCTCGTCCAACTCATTGAGCCGGAGCTTTCTGTGAGCTCCTTCCTTGTCAAGTGAAAAGTTTAAGTTCTTAACAGCCCAATAGTCTCTATGCTCTAACTCAACAGGCAGGTGACATGCCTTGCCAAATACTAGACGGTAAGGGGACATTCCAATGGGTGTCTTAAACGCAGTACGGTAAGCCCATAATGCATCAGTAAGCCTCGACGACCAGTCTTTCCTATTGGGATTAACTGTTTTCTCTAATATACACTTAATTTACCTATTGGATACCTCTACCTGACCACTAGTATGTGGGTGATATAGGGTAGATACTTTGTGGGTAATACCATATTATTTCATTAAAAGAGCAAACGGTCTATTACAAAAATGTGAACCTCCATCACTAATTATAGATCGCGGTGTACCAAAACGTGTAAGTATATTCTCTTTCAAAAACTGAACTACGACCCTATGGTCATTTGTTTTACACGGAACCGCCTCAATCCACTTAGACACATAGTCTACAGTGACAAGTATGTAAAGATAACCCAAAGAATTAGGAAATGGACTCATAAAATCAATGCCCCACACATCAAAGACCTCAATCACTAAAATAGGGTTAAAAGGCATCATATTGCTACGAGAAATGGTTCCTAACCTCTGGCAACGATCACAAGAAACACAGTGACTATGGAGTCTTTAAACAACGAAGGCCAGTAAAAACCACATTACAATATCTTAGCAGCAGTCTTCTTAGCACTAAAATGACCCCCACAAGCATGTTCATGAGAAAAGGAGAGAATACTGGACTGATCACTCTCAGGTACACATCTCCTAATAATCTGGTTTGGACAATACTTAAACAAATAAGGATCGTCCCAAAAGAAATGTTTAACCTCGGCTAAAAACCTAGAACGATCTTGTTTACCCCAATGTTGAGGCATTCGACCAGTAACAAGATAATTCACTATATTTGCATACCAAGGTGATTGGGAAACAGAGAACAATTGTTCATCAGGAAAGCTATCCCTTATAGAAAGGGAATCATTACGGGAACTAACAACTAGCCTGGACAAGTGGTCTGGTAGTACATTTTATGCACCCTTTTTGTCTCTAATGTCTGGACAAAATTCTTGTAACAATAAGATCCATCTAATCAATATAGGTTTGGTATCCTTATTAGACAAAAGGTATTTCAAAGCAGCATGATCAGTATAGATTACGATCTTAGAACCTAATAGGTAGGATCTAAACTTATCCAAGGAAAACACGATGGCTAACAGTTCCTTCTCAGTAGGTGTGTAGTTCATTTGGGCATCATTCAGAGTTTTGATAGCATAGTAAATCACATGAAGTAATTTGTTTTGTCGCTGACCTAACACAACGCCTATAGCATAATATGAAGCATCACACATAATCTCAAAGGGTAGGTTCCAGTTAGGTGCCTAGACTATGGGAGCGGTAGAGAGTAAATTATTAATCTTCTCAAAAGCCTCTAAACAAGCATCATCAAAGACAAACTTAACATCTTTTGCAAGCAAATTGCAAAGAGGTCTAGAAAGCTAAAATCCTTAATGAATCGACGGTAAAAACCTGCATGCCCTAGGAATGACCTAATATCTTTTACGGTTTTTGGGACCTGTAAAGTCTTAATAAGGTCAACTTTGGCTTTGTCTACCTCTATACCCTTTGAAGAAACGATGTGCCCTAAAACAATTCCTGATTTAACCATGAAATGGCATTTTTCCCAATTAAGCACTAAATTCTTTTCCTTACACCTATTCAACACTAATGTCAAATGATGCAAGCACTCATCAAAAGATGAATCAAACACTGAAAAATCATCCATAAAGACCTCTAAAAACCGTTCTACCATATCAGAAAATATGCTCATCATACAACGTTGAAAAGTCGCAGGGGCATTACATGACCTGAAAGGCATGCGTCTATACGCAAAGGTACCAAAGCGACAGGTATAAGTGGTTTTATCTTGGTCTTCTGGGGCAATAACGATCTGATTATATCCGGAAAATCCATCTAAACAGCAATAACAACTATATCCAGCTAATCTCTCTAGCATTTGGTCGATAAAAGGAAGGAGAAAGTGATCCTTCCTTGTGACCTTGTTCAATTTCCTATAGTCGATACAGACACGCCATCCCGTGGTCACTCGGGTTGGGATTAACTCATTATCATTCTAGACTACAGTGATACTTGGTTTCTTGGGAACAACCTGAACGGGGTTGACCCACTTACTGTCTGAAATTGGGTAGAACCCGCATCTAACAACTTAAGCACCTCTTTTCGAACTACCTCTTTCATGTTAGGGTTCAGTCGACGTTGCATCTCCCTAGAAGGTTTGGAGTCTTCCTCTAAATGAATCGGATGCATACACACAGTAGGACTTATACCCTTAATGTCTGCTATAGTCCACCCTAAAGCTTCTTTATTGTCTTGAAGTACTTTCACTAGCCTACTTTCCTGATCACTATCCAAATCGGAAGCTACAATCACAGGTAAAGTCTCAGATGGGCCTAAAAACACATACTTAAGAGTGTCGGGTAGTGGTTTAAGGTCCAACTTCGGGGGCTCTTCTAAAGAAGGAATTAGGGTAGTCTCAGAATCTGGTAATGGTTCAAACCTAGCTTTCCATCTATCAGTGTCTAACATAGGGGTAAAATCTAATAGAGCATTCACTTGTTCAATAGTGCTATCGTCATCAAAATCTAAACCAAAATGGGATAGACAACTCTCTAATGGGTCTTCAGATAAAATGTTTGGTAATGACTCCTGAACTAAGGTTTCTATCATGTTCACCTATTCAACACATGTGTCATCTAGCTCATAGGGTAGCTTACTGACATTAAAAATGTTCATATCCATATTCATATTACCAAAAGATAAATTCATCACACCATTTCGACATAGCTAAAAACGGGCGACCTAAAATCACAGGTATCTGGTTCTCTGGGTCAGGTACAGGTTGGGTATCTAGGACCATGAAATCCACTGGATAAATAAACTTGTCGACCTCAATTAGAACATCCTCGATAACACCTCGAGGAATTTTAACAGACCCATCAGCTAACTGCAGTGTCATCTGAGTAGGTTTCATTTAACCAAGTCCTAGCTGTAAGTACACATGGTACGGCAGTAAGTTCACACTGGATCCTAAGTCAAGTAAAGCTTTTTCTACCCGGAAGTTTCTTATTTTTCAAGCAATGGTAGGGGAACTTGGGTCTTTGTACTTTGGAGTTGTGGTGTTCTGAATGATTGAACTTACGTGACTAGCTAAAAAGGATTTCTTATGGACGCTAAGTTTTCGCTTTCGCGTACACATATCCTTAAGGAACTTGGCATAAGAAGGAATTTTCCTAATTGCATCTAATAAAGTAAGGTTTATGGTAATTTGCTTAAAAACCTCCAATATGTCATTAAAGTTTGATTCCTTCTTTGTTGGTACTAACAGCTGGGGAAATAGGGCTCTAGGCACAGAATCAGACCTCTCAGGAACCGAATTTGCATCATCAGAAATTTTATCAGTCCCTTCAGCTAGTGGTCCCGAGGGGTGAGATCTTGAGGTGTGAACTACAATATGTTCACTGTCGGACATGGTTACCTGATTGTATACTACTCTACCACTCCTAAGTGTTCTAATAACGTTCAACCGATTCGATGGTTTTGCACCTACTTCATGAACTCCTCTAGGATTGGGACTAGTCTGACTAGGGAACCTTCCGTTATCTCTCCCACTTAAGGTCTTAGCTATTTGGCTCACTTGAAGTTCTAACTTAGCAAGGCTCTGAGCATTAGTTTGAAAGTTATGCTTGGTTTCCTGTTGAAAACTAACATCGTTTTGTGCTAAAATTTCCTGAGTTTTTGCTAACATCTTAATAGATTCCTCTAAGCTAGTCGTTTTATTTTCTGGGCCTGAAAAATTCTTAGTATAACCAAAACCTGGGGGAACATTAGAACTACTAAATTGACCTTGACTCTGGCCCTTAGACCATGAAAGGTTCGGATGGTTTCTCCAACCAGGATTATAGGTTTCTGAATATGGGTCAAACTTCTGACGGTTATCAAACCTAGTGTTATTATAGAGAGCATTGGCTTGCTCTTCATTATTCTGGCCTTTCCTAAAAGGCTCCAATCTACCACTAGTGTGACCCACTTCTAAAGCTTCTAACCTTTTCGCTATAACAGCAATTTTGGCATTTGATTCAAAGCTTCCTTCTACCCTATTAACGTTTCCTCTGCCTAGAAGAATTGTTTTCTGGGGTCCCCTATTAGTTTCCCATTGTTGGGTCTTTTCGGCGATTTCATGCAAATATGTCATTGCATCATCAACTGTTTGGTTTTCAAACCCATCTGTACACATAGATTCTATTGTGGTTGTAGTGGGATAATCTAAACCCTCATAAAGGATCTGAACTAACCTAACCTTTTCTAAACCATGATGAGGACATTGGGCTAATAGATCATTGAACCTTTCCAAATAACTATATAAAGATTCTCCCTCATGTTGAGAAAATGTGCAGATTTGCGTCCTAATAGACGATGTTTTGTGCCTAGGGAAAAACTTGTTCAAAAAGGCAGATGTAAGTTTTTCATATGTTTCAATTGAACTAGAAGCCAAACTATATAGCCACGATTTATCTTTATCTTTCAGGGAAAAAGGGAATAACCTAAGTTTCAAAGCATCATCATCAAGGTTTCTAATCTTTAGGGTACTACAAATTTCCTCAAAGTCGCTAACATGGAAATAGGGGTTTTCATTTTCTTTCCCTAAAAAGATTGGGAGCAGTTGTAAGGTCCCAGGTTTAAGTTCATAATTTGCTTCAGTTTCAGCTAACCTGATACTCGAGGGACGAGTAGTCCTAGTCGGGTTCAACAAAGCTTTCAAAATTGTCATTTCTTGATCTACATGGATTCTCTCCTCAGTAAAAAGCGAACGTTCAAAACCGGATTCTTCAAAAACCGGACTTTATAAATTAAGGTAATCGAGACGCTTCGAACTGCTAGGTTTCTCTTTAAAAAATCTACCTAGAGCGTCTATTTTACGTTCAAGCATACAAAAGAAGTTTCCTAAGTTGGAAGGTATTCTCAACAATCACAAAACAAGGCGGACTCGACCAATTCAAACCTATTGAATTCTAGCAAACAAAAAGCATGATGGATCCACTTAGATTGTTTCTAGACCAACTCTTCCAAGAGGCAACTAGGTACAATTTCAGCAGACCTCGTAGGACAATCCGAATAAAGTAAGTCGAAGAGAAGTAGGAGAAGCTCTGGGGAGCTTTGATACCCCCACCTTTTTGGCAATGCTTCCCTGGGTTACAAGGCGGCTCTAATCGACTTCCAGTAATCTTCCTGAACTTTGAGCTAGGCTAACAAGATACCCAATATGATCCTTTTTAACGACTTTCCTATAAGCTCGTTACCTTATTGGTCTCGTTGTAGTCAAAATTTTAAGGCTTAGGTTCGCGTAGGTTACGTGTTCCTAAAGCGGGCAAGAAGAGAACGGTGATGAAATCCGAACCCTTATCTTGTATGGCCAGGCCTTGCCCTTTACTAGAAAAATAAATGTCTGTATTCAGTCCTCAATATATAAGCATACGAAGGATTCCAGTAACTCGCTGACAGGGGATTCACGAGTGTTTAGAATCATACCTTCCGTTCCAAACGGGGGATGAACCGTTGTAGTCGACTCGGGCCACGACTCATATGTCATGTACGAACCCGAGGGGACGAGGCGATATTGTAATCGTCGTCCTTCTCTGCAAACAGTTTATATTTAAAACTACCCTTCCGTAGGGTTTAAAAAAATAATGTCCCAAAGTTTAAAGTCCAAAGTCCAAAAAGAAAGGAAAAACTACAAAAATAATATTAAACCCTAATACAATTTTTTTTTCTTTTTTCTAAAAAAATAAACAAAACCCTAAAAAAATAAAATAAAAAGAATAACTAAAATAAATTTGTCTTCTTTTTCGTTCTTTTCTCTTTAATCTTTCGCTCCAATTCTTTACGAAATCACCAAACTCCTTGGCTCAATTTTCTTTATGATCCAAAACCTGTAGACAAAAGATAAATACCCAAAAAACGTAAAATCGAACAAAAATAATAAAAACTTAAAAAAAATAAAAATAAATAAAAAAATCTAAAACCCTAAGAGCAAATCCGCGGCGGCGGCGCCAAAAATTGATGTGATTTTTAGATAGTGGTAAAAGTGGTTCGACTCTCAAACTTGCGAAGGATAAAATATAGACTTAAATTCTAAAACTAAAATAGAAAACACACTTTAAATTATAGCAAACACTGACAAAGATGATATCAATATTAAAAGAACACTGAGGCTAAGATTCCATTATTTTCCAAGTTCACAGTGATTTAATCCCAATATTTATATTCATGCAATTTTCTCGTTCAGTTTGATTCTAACTATTGCAACAAGTAGATTCTCAAAATAACAAGTGTAAATCCGAAGCATATAACATCAAAAACCTAGGTCCAAGCATGCTCTATCAAAAGAAATAACAATTGCTTAACAAAAATCATTCAAACAATTTTCAATCAAGGCAAATAATCATAAAATAATTGCAAATAAATAGATAAAATAAAATATACAACTTTTTGTTGGAAAAATAACTTCCTCTATCGCCTCAGCAATGGGGTTTAGTGATTTTGTTTTTGATGATGTTGTAGTAATGAGTTTCAAACTCTCGGACTTGTGAAGATTAAATTTAAAGATTTAATAAAATTATATACAAAAATATTAACAAAGTGGGCGAGAAGTAACCAAGACACTAGAATCCACTATTACACATGAATGATGTCAAATATTTCATAACTCTAATTATCCTTTTAATCCTTTATTTCTTAATCCACAAATAATCAAACATATTCTCAAAAATTAATTGTATCCCTTAAGCATAGATTATCTAACCAAAGCATAACCTATCTAATTGAATCACAACTAATGAAGAAAATTATGTAAACTTTTAAGAACTCTGCAAAAGCAGTGATTGAGTGAATTATAATTAAATGCTAGAGAAAATGAAATAGTTACCCATTGTTCATGTGTGAATAGCTTCATCCATTGCCTGGGTTACGAGAGAATTAGCCGCTCATCATGTTGGAAACACGCTCAAAAGTTGATTTCATTTATGCTCAAAGGGTTACAAATGATGAATAAGGGAGAATTATAATAAAAATCGGGTTTGCAATGCTTATAACTGTTGCAAAAGCCGTTACAAAGAGCTGTTATTGTTGCTATTGCGTTTTTAAGTCTGTCTATAAACTGCGACCCGCAGAATGAGTCACTGTCACTGTTCAAAAACGATTGCTGGTGCAGGTCCGTTCTTCGTGTTCTTCAGTTTTGCAGTAGCAACAGGTAGTCTCTCTGCAAATTCGATTTTTTTACTCTGTGGTGCTCTAAACTTCTCCCAATCTTCCCCCCCCCCCCCCCCCCCCCCCCGATTCTCTATGATCCCCTCAACATATTTATACTCCTTAGCCCCATTTAATTACGCCAAAATTCTCAATACTCTTCATTAAATTCAGCAGTTAAAGAAAATATTTTCCGGATATTTTTCTTCATCCGAGCATCTGCAGCTGTCCAACCTTCCTTATTTTCCTTCTACACGGTCCAGAGTGTTGCTTGAGTCATCATACACGAGCAGAACACGCATAAATCTTCAAAAACTAGTGAACTATTCTTCTCATGCACGGGCTGCCCTGTTTTCTTGTCACGGATTTTCCAGCCAATTTTGATCGAAACAAACACCCATACCAGCTTTGTTAGGATATATCACAACTACACATTAAGTTTCATCCCTTTAGTCTACCCACAAATCCTTCAAATTTCGATCTAAAAATTCACCAGAGAGCTGCTCTTTTTTCCCTCCAATTTTTAAGTTCAAACGAAGAAGGTGGTGTCCCCCTAACCAACTGTGGGGTGCGAATAGCAGCTGCCTTTTTGGGGTGCCCCTTAGCCAAATCTGGGCTCCGTATAGCAAGTGTCCTCCGGGGGTGTTCTGAGTGATTTTTCGAGCCGATTTTTCCAACAATATTTATTTTCCAAAAATACCTAAAAATACACAAAACACCATAATAAGGACGAAAACGAGTACCAACAATACGAAACATTGAGGACAAATTAGACACATAAATGCGTCTATCAAATACCCCCAAACTTATTATTTGCTAGTCCTCGAGCAAAACTAATAAAAAATAAATAAAACCGAGTTAATCTCGAGAGGGTTTACCAGAGGTGTGCCCACAAAACCATTACTCCAGACCCTATCTATCTATGCAGAACCTTGGAAGGCACTAAAGAATATCCTTGGTTGGCATACTTATTGACTACAGGAGGAAGTACCCTGATGCGAAATTCCAATTGATGTACACGAGTTTGCACTCAAGCATACTAAAATTCATATAAATGACAGAGCTCTACTCAGATAGTTTTCTGGACATCATAAACCGGAGTCAACCAATCACATGGATAGATTAAGAAGATGGATGTAGAAAAAAATGTGGATGATGTTGACTAAGGTGAACCTATCCTAATGGACTGAGATACTGGTCTGGACCAATATCAACACACTGGCAAATACAAGGGAACCAGTGGTCGATAATCCTAACTCTAGGTCAACTCAGCTGGCATATACAAGGGTACCAGTGGTCGACTTTATTGTATTTATTCCGGTTGGTCTGGTGGTCTGATCTCAATTTTTTTTTTTTTTGCATCTCAGTCACCCTATTTCACCCTAGTAATGGTAAAAAGAAAAAAAAAAGTGATCAGGATTCTTTCGATGTTTCCATCACGAGGATATGGCGAAACTACCATGTTTTCTTTTCTAACACCTGAGCTTTGTGCTTTTATGAATAGACTCTTCTAGATGTTTCCATCTAATTATATTGGTTCCTCAACTCCTACAATCAAAATGCTTCCATCCACTTAGATTAGTTAGTGCCAACCTTAATAAGCATAAATTTCTAGTCTCTGGAGCTTATTTATTGCAACTAAGAACTTTCTCCCATACCCCCAAACTTAAATCTAACATTGTCCTCAATGTTCTAAAGATGAAATTAAAAGCATGAACAAGGAGAAACTGTTACCAATGAAGCAAAAGAGATAAGGAAAGATATTACCGTGTCGTATGAATATTGGGTTACCTCCCAAGAAGTGCTAAGTTTAAAGTCTTCAGCCAGACTAAGCAAGGATTAGTCAGCTCATAAAATCATATAGAAGTAGCCAGAATAATTGTGGGTCATCTGGATCAAAAATGCTAACCACAAGAAGAGGAAACTGCAACAGACCAAGAAGATACCGAACATACCCTTGCTTAAGACAACTACATCTAGTTGTGGTTCAGGTTCAGTCTCTATAAAGGGGTCTAAATAAAAGGTTTTCATCGGTTGGATTTCCTCAAAGCTAAGATCTAGTTCAGGTATTAGAGTCTGGAAAAACTCAACTAAGAACTTAAAAGCACATAACAACAACCTGAATAATTGGGGATATTCTAAGTCAATCAGGTTTGAATTACAAAATTGACCACAGTGAGGGTAGTAGTCATTCTTAATAAAATGTGTTGATTATAATTTCCTAAAGCATTTAGGTTTAGTCTCACAACTAAATATTCGACACATTTGAAATATAAACGTTCCCACATTTGGAAGAAAATTATTTGGTGGGAAAACAAAGTCAATAAGGGTATCATAGCCTGGGCAAACCACATCAACCAGAGGATGGGTTTCTAATGACTGAACTTCTTTCTGGACATTACTAGGTTCGGGAAAACGTGTATGGAGATAATCTTGTACGATGGTTGAGGCACAAATGTCAAGCCCTACACGAGGGAACTTTCTAAGAGTTAAAGGTAAAGCACAGGGAGAATGATAATCACCCCCAAACTTAGAGTTTTGGGTGTCTCTAGGTAGACTAACTACAATTTCCCTAATTTCTAGATCATCGGAATCCTGAAAATGGTCAAATGCTTCTGTTAGGTTATACTCAGGTGATGCATCCTCACTCATATTTAAAAGCTCTACGAGTTCATCTTCTTCGTCTAAGACTATTGTTTCTAAATCGCTAGACTCTAAAACATTATTCTCAGAATAAACTCGTTCCTCTAAATCATTATCGGCTTTGTAAACAGGAAATACTACATCGTCTAAAACGAGGGTATCTCTAGTCAAATCCTCGTCCTTTTGAATAGGTGAATAATTATTAAAATTATTTGGATTTGAACTAGAAATAATATTATCATTGTAAATCTCAATTGGAGTAACCATTTCCTGATCACTATGCCTACATATTTCATGTTCTTCATCGATACTATCCTCATCATAATTATCATTATAATAACATGAAAATGGTCGAACCTCATCAAAACAAGTAGTGTTACCAATTCTAACCTCGTCATCTTGATTATGCAAATAACTATCCTCATTTGTAAGGGTATTATTGGAAACACTATATTGGAAAGTAAGATTATTTCGAGCAAGTCTTTCGTTCGTCTCAGCCATCAGCTTGAGGGATTCCTCTATAGAAAGTTCACTCATTATTGTAGTTCTTTCGTCTATAATTACACTATTCATCTCAGCTAACTTACGCGTCGACTCAGCTAACTCCCTGAGGGACTCTTCTAAAGGAGGAATAGGAACAGAGGGATCATAAAAAGGACTACTTTTCAATAGTTTGATTGTATCCTCTAGAGACGAAGAACTAGTACAATAATCTTCTTGCTCGTAATACTGGTGCATGTGTGGATAGTAATTGGGCTCACCACGGTATGACCCATATCCTTCCAAAGGATGACGTTCCCAACCACTATTCCCAACATGGTCATTGAAAGGATGATGTCCATATTCAAATTCAGGTCGATAATCATTGTATTGGCTTCTATCATACCAGTTCGACATTCTTAATTGCAAGGGAATTCTACACAATCACAAACAAGGCTGACTCGACCAAATCAAACCTATAAAATCTAGCAAACAACAAGCATGATGGCTCCACTTAGATTGTTTTTATACCAGCTTTTAATCCTTCGAAAGGGAATTCGTTACAATTTAAGCAAACCCCTCTGGAATCAATCCAAGTCAAAGTAAGTTGAATTGAGGCGAGGGAAGCTCAGTGGAGATTTGATACCCAAGGCCTCACCGCTATCACAAGGCGGCGCAGTCACGCATTCAACTCACAGAAACCATCATGAACTCCGAAGTATGCTAAAAGAGTAACCAATATTTTCCGAACGACTTTCCTACTAAGCTCGTTACCCTATAGGTCTCGTTCTAGTCAAAATTTTAAGCTTAGGTTCGTGTTTGGTTTCGTTTTCCTAAAGCGGGCAAGAAGGAAACGGTGATGAAATCCGAGTCCTTATCTTAATTTTTCCAGGCCTTGCCCTTTACTAGGAAATTAAAACAACCGTATTCAAATCCTCAACATATATTCACCTTAAGGCATACAATAAACCCGCTGACAGGGGATTCACGGGTGTTTCGAAAGCTTACCTCCCGTACCAGACGGACGCAGAACCGCTGAAGTCGACTCGGGCCACGACTCCTATGTCATGTGCGAACCCGAGGGGCCGAGACGATATTGTAATCGTCGTCCTTCCCTGCAAACACTTTTATATTTAATGTACCCTTCCTTAGGGTTTAAAAAAAATAAAATAATTGTCCAAGTCCAAAGTCCAAATAAAGTGCAAAAGAAAAGAAATAAAAAAAATAATAATAATTACAAAAAATGGAAGGTCTCTAAAAATAAATAAATAAATAAATTCTCTCTCTCTTTTTTTTTAAATTTTTTCTTTCGCTCTTTTTTTTTTGCTTTGTCTTTTTCCTTCTCTTTTAGCTTTAAGCTTTGATTCCAAGTCTTTAGTATCCAACTTCAAACCTGTAATACAAAGACACACCCAAAGAAACATAAAAAGAACACATGAAATAAAAAAAAAACTAAAAACTCTACCTAAGCACAAATCCGCGTCGGCGGCGCCAAAATGATTTTAATTTTGATTCTTGTTGTAGTAATGAGGTTCAAACTCTCGGACTTGTGAAGATTAAATTTAAAGATTTAATAAAATTATATACAAAAATATTAACAAAGTGGACGAGAGGTAACCAAGACACTAGAATCCACTATTACACATGAATGATGTCAAATATTTCATAACTCTAATTATCCTTTTAATCCTTTATTTCTTAATCCACAAATAATCAAACATATTCTCAAAAATTAATTGTATCCCTTAAGCATAGATTATCTAACCAAAGCATAACCTATCTAATTGAATCACAACTAATGAAGAAAATTATGTAAACTTTTAAGAACTCTGCAAAAGCAGTGATTGAGTGAATTATAATTAAATACTAGAGAAAATGAAATAGTTACCCATTGTTCATGTGTGAATAGCTTCATCCATTGCCTTGGTACGAGAGAATTAGCCGCTCATCATGTTGGAAACACGCTCAAAAGTTGATTTCATTTATGCTCAAAGGGTTACAAATGATGAATAAGGGAGAATTATAATAAAAATCGGGTTTGCAATGCTTATAACTATTGCAAAAGCCGTTACAAAGAGCTGTTGCTGTTGCGTTTTTAAGTCTGCCTGTAAACTGCGACCCACAGAATGAGTCGCTGTCACTGTTCAAAACGACTGCTGGTGCAGGTCCGTTCTTCGTCTTCTTCAGTTTTGCAGCAGCAACAGGTGGTCTCTCTGCAAATTCGATTTTTTTACTCTGTGGTGCTCTAAACTTCTCCCAATCTCCTCCCCCCCGATTCTTTATGATCCCCTCAACATATTTATACTCCTTAGCCCCATTTAATTACGCCAAAATTCTCAATATTCTTCATTAAACTCGGCAGTTAAAGAAAATATTTTCCGGATATTTTTCTTCATCCGAGCATCTGCAGCTGTCCACCCTTCCTTCTACATCTTTCCTTCTACACGGTCCAGAGTGTTGCTAGAGTCATCATAGACGAGCAGAACACGCATAAATCTTCAAAAACTCGTGAACTGCCCTGTTTTCTTGTCACGGATTTTCCAGCCAATTTTGATTGAAACAAACACCCATACCAGCTTTGTTAGGACATATCACAACTACCCATTAAGTTTCAACCCTTTAGTCTACCCAGAAATCCTTCAAATTTCGATCGAAAAATTCACCAGAGAGCTGCTCTTTTGTCCCGCCAATTTTTAAGTTCAAACGAAGAAGGTGGTGTCCCCCTAACCAGATGTGGGTGCGAATAGCGGCTGCCTTTTTGGGGTGCCCCTTAGACAAATCTGGGCTCCGTATAACAAGTGTCCTCCGGGGGTGTTCCGAGTGATTTTTCGAGCCGATTTTTCCAACAATATTTATTTTCCAAAAATACCTAAAAATACACAAAACACCATAATAAGGACGAAAACGAGTACCAACAATACGAAACATTGAGGACAAATTAGACACATAAATGCGTCTATCAAATACCCCCAAACTTATTATTTGCTAGTCCTCGAGCAAAACTAATAAAAAATAAATAAAACCGAGTTAATCTCGGGAGGGTTTACGAGAGGTGTGCCCACAAAACCATTACTCCAGACCCTATCTATCTATGCAGAACCTTGGAAGGCACTAAAGAATATCCTTGGTTGGCATACTTATTGACTACAGGAGGAAGTACCCTGATGCGAAATTCCAATTGATGTACACGAGTTTGCACTCAAGCATACTAAAATTCATATAAAATGACAGAGCTCTACTCAGATAGTTTCTGGACATCATAAACCGGAGTCAACCAATCACATGGATAGATTAAGAAGATGGATGTAGAAAAAAATGTGGATGATGTTGACTAAGGTGAACCTATCCTAATGGACTGAGATACTGGTCTGGACCAATATCAACACACTGGCAAATACAAGGGAACCAGTGGTCGATAATCCTAACTCTAGGTCAACTCAGCTGGCATATACAAGGGTACCAGTGGTCGACTTTATTGTATTTATTCCGGTTGGTCTGGTGGTCTGATCTCAATTTTTTTTTTTTTTTGCATCTCAGTCACCCTATTTCACCCTAGTAATGGTAAAAAGAAAAAAAAAAGTGATCAGGATTCTTTCGATGTTTCCATCACGAGGATATGGCGAAACTACCATGTTTTCTTTTCTAACACCTGAGCTTTGTGCTTTTATGAATAGACTCTTCTAGATGTTTCCATCTAATTATATTGGTTCCTCAACTCCTACAATCAAAATGCTTCCATCCACTTAGATTAGTTAGTGCCAACCTTAATAAGCATAAATTTCTAGTCTCTGGAGCTTATTTATTGCAACTAAGAACTTTCTCCCATACCCCCAAACTTAAATCTAACATTGTCCTCAATGTTCTAAAGATGAAATTAAAAGCATGAACAAGGAGAAACTGTTACCAATGAAGCAAAAGAGATAAGGAAAGATATTACCGTGTCGTATGAATATTGGGTTACCTCCCAAGAAGTGCTAAGTTTAAAGTCTTCAGCCAGACTAAGCAAGGATTAGTCAGCTCATAAAATCATATAGAAGTAGCCAGAATAATTGTGGGTCATCTGGATCAAAAAGTGCTAACCACAAGAAGAGGAAACTGCAACAGACCAAGAAGATACCGAACATACCCTTGCTTAAGACAACTACATCTAGTTGTGGTTCAGGTTCAGTCTCTATAAAGGGGTCTAAATAAAAGGTTTTCATCGGTTGGATTTCCTCAAAGCTAAGATCCAGTTCAGGTATTAGAGTCTGGAAAAACTCAACTAAGAACTTAAAAGCACATAACAACAACCTGAATAATTGGGGATATTCTAAGTCAATCAGGTTTGAATTACAAAATTGACCACAGTGAGGGTAGTAGTCATTCTTAATAAAATGTGTTGATTATAATTTCCTAAAGCATTTAGGTTTAGTCTCACAACTAAATATTCGACACATTTGAAATATAAACGTTCCCACATTTGGAAGAAAATTATTTGGTGGGAAAACAAAGTCAATAAGGGTATCATAGCCTGGGCAAACCACATCAACCAGAGGATGGGTTTCTAATGACTGAACTTCTTTCTAGACATTATTAGGTTCGGGAAAACGTGTATGGAGATAATCTTGTACGATGGTTGAGGCACAAATGTCAATCCCTACACGAGGGAACTTCCTAAGAGTTAAAGGTAAAGCACAGGGAGAATGATAATCACCCCCAAACTTAGAGTTTTGGGTGTCTCTAGGTAGACTAACTACAATTTCCCTAATTTCTAGATCATCGGAATCCTGAAAATGGTCAAATGCTTCTGTTAGGTTATACTCAGGTGATGCATCCTCACTCATATTTAAAAGCTCTACAAGTTCATCTTCTTCGTCTAAGACTATTGTTTCTAAATCGCTAGACTCTAAAACATTATTCTCAGAATAAACTCGTTCCTCTAAATCATTATCGGCTTTGTAAACAGGAAATACTACATCGTCTAAAACGAGGGTATCTCTAGTCAAATCCTCGTCCTTTTGAATAGGTGAATAATTATTAAAATTATTTGGATTTGAACTAGAAATAATATTATCATTGTAAAGCTCAATTGGAGTAACCATTTCCTGATCACTATGCCTACATATTTCATGTTCTTCATCGATACTATCCTCATCATAATCATCATTATAATAACATGAAAATGATTGAACCTCATCAAAACAAGTAGTGTTACCAATTCTAACCTCGTCATCTTGATTATGCAAATAACTATCCTCATTTTTAAGGATATTATTGGAAACACTATATTGGAAAGTAAGATTATTTCGAGCAAGTCTTTCGTTCGTCTCAGCCATCAGCTTGAGGGATTCCTCTATAGAAAGTTCACTCATTATTGTAGTTCTTTCGTCTATAATTACACTATTCATCTCAGCTAACTTACGCGTCGACTCAGCTAACTCCCTGAGGGACTCTTCTAAAGGAGGAATAGGAACAGAGGGATCATAAAAAGGACTACTTTTCAATAGTTTGATTGTATCCTCTAGAGACGAAGAACTAGTACTATAATCTTCTTGCTCGTAAGACTGGTGCATGTGTTGATAGTAATTGGGCTCACCAGGGTATGACCCATATCCTTCCAAAGGATGACGTTCCCAACCACTATTCCCAACATGGTCATTGAAAGGATGATGTCCATATTCAAATTCAGGTCGATAATCATTGTATTGACTTCTATCATACCAGTTCGACATTCTTAATTGCAAGGGAATTCTACACAATCACAAACAAGGCTGACTCGACCAAATCAAACCTATAAAATCTAGCAAACAACAAGCATGATGGCTCCACTTAGATTGTTTTTATACCAGCTTTTAATCCTTCGAAAGGGAATTCGTTACAATTTAAGCAAACCCCTCTGGAATCAATCCGAGTCAAAGTAAGTTGAATTGAGGCGAGGGAAGCTCAGTGGAGCTTTGATACCCAAGGCCTCACCGCTATCACAAGGAGGCGCAGTCACGCATTCAACTCACAGAAACCATCATGAACTCCGAAGTATGCTAAAAGAGTAACCAATATTTTCCGAACGACTTTCCTACTAAGCTCGTTACCCTATAGGTCTCGTTCTAGTCAAAATTTTAAGCTTAGGTTCGCGTTTGGTTTCGTTTTCCTAAAGCGGGCAAGAAGGAAACGGTGATGAAATCCGAGTCCTTATCTTAATTTTTCCAGGCCTTGCCCTTTACTAGGAAATTAAAACAACCGTATTCAAATCCTCAACATATATTAACCTTAAGGCATACAATAAACCCGCTGACAGGGGATTCACGGGTGTTTCGAAAGCTTACCTCCCGTACCAGACGGACGCAGAACCGCTGAAGTCGACTCGGGCCACGACTCCTATGTCATGTGCGAACCCGAGGGGCCGAGACGATATTGTAATCGTCGTCCTTCCCTGCAAACACTTTTATATTTAATGTACCCTTCCTTAGGGTTTATAAAAAATAAAATAATTGTCCAAGTCCAAAGTCCAAATAAAGTGCAAAAGAAAAGAAATAAAAAAAAAATAATAATTACAAAAAATGGAAGGTCTCTAAAAATAAATAAATAAATTCTCTCTCTTTTTTTTTTAATTTTTTCTTTCGCTCTTTTTTTTTTGCTTTGTCTTTTTCCTTCTCTTTTAGATTTAATCTTTGATTCCAAGTCTTTAGTATCCAACTTCAAACCTGTAATACAAAGACACACCCAAAGGAACGTAAAAAGAACAAATGAAATAAAAAAAAAAACTAAAAACTCTACCTAAGCACAAATCCGCGTCGGCGGCGCCAAAATGATTTTAATTTTGATTCTTGTTGTAGTAATGAGGTTCAAACTCTCGGACTTCTGAAGATTAAATTTAAATATTTAATAAAATTATATACAAAAATATTAACAAAGTGGGCGAGAGGTAACCAAGACACTGGAATCCACTATTACACATGAATGATGTCAAATATTTCATAACTCTAATTATCCTTTTAATCCTTTATTTCTTAATCCACAAATAATCAAACATATTCTCAAAAATTAATTGTATCCCTTAAGCATAGATTATCTAACCAAAGCATAACCTATCTAATTGAATCACAACTAATGAAGAAAATTATGTAAACTTTTAAGAACTCTGCAAAAGCAGTGATTGAGTGAATTATAATTAAATACTAGAGAAAATGAAATAGTTACCCATTGTTCATGTGTGAATAGATTCATCCATTGCCTTGGTACGAGAGAATTAGCCGCTCATCATGTTGGAAACACGCTCAAAAGTTGATTTCATTTATGCTCAAAGGGTTACAAATGATGAATAAGGGAGAATTATAATAAAAATCGGGTTTGCAATGCTTATAACTGTTGCAAAAGCCGTTACAAAGAGTTTTTACTGTTGTTGTTGCGTTTTTAAGTCTGCCTGTAAACTGCGACCCACAGAATGAGTCGCTGTCACTGTTCAAAAACGACTGCTGGTGCAGGTCCGTTCTTCTTGTTCTTCAGTTTTGCAGCAGCAACAGGTGGTATCTCTGCAAATTCGATTTTTTTACTCTGTGGTGCTCTAAACTTCTCCTAATCTCCCCCCCCCCCCCCCCGATTCTCTATGATCCCCTCAACATATTTATACTCCTTAGCCCCATTTAATTACGCCAAAATTCTCAATATTCTTCATTAAACTCGGCAGTTAAAGAAAATATTTTCCGGATATTTTTTCTTCATCCGAGCATCTGCAGCTGTCCAACCTTCCTTATTTTCCTTCTACACGGTCCAGAGTGTTGGTAGAGTCATCATACACGAGCAGAATACGCATAAATCTTCAAAAACTCGTGAACTATTCTTCTCATGCATGGGATGTCCTGTTTTCTTGTCACGGATTTTCCAGCCAATTTTGATCGAAACAAACACCCATACCAGGTTTGTTAGGACATATCACAACTACCCATTAAGTTTCAGCCCTTTAGTCTACCCAGAAATCCTTCAAATTTCGATCGAAAAATTCACCAGAGAGCTGCTCTTTTTTCCCGCCAATTTTTAAGTTCAAACGAAGAAGGTGGTGTCCCCCTAACCAGCTGTGGGGTACGAATAGCAGCTGCCTTTTTGGGGTGCCCCTTAGCCAAATCTGGGCTCCGTATAGCAAGTGTCCTCCGGGGGGTGTTCCGAGTGATTTTCCGAGCCGATTTTTCCAACAATATTTATTTTCCAAAAATACCTAAAAATACACAAAACACCATAATAAGGACGAAAACGAGTACCAACAACACGAAACATTGAGGACAAATTAGACACATAAATGCGTCTATCATTTAGCTCCTCATATAAACCATGATCTCAAAATATGTGTTTATGGATCAAAAGATGATTAAAAGGATGAAAGTAATAATACATCCGATTTGCAACAGTGTGAGTGTGTTACAGAATCTCTGCTACAAAGGAGAAATAGTAGCTAAAGACCTATTGCAATCACAGTTGATAAACGATAAATGGGTTCTGCTGTTGAATAACGATAGTACTCTGAGACAGATGCTAAAGCGTCCATGTTCTTCGTGTTCTTGGTATTGCAGCAGCAGAAATAAAACTCCAACTCGTGATTTCAACTTTTTGTTCTCTCCTAAACTTCCCCAAAGTGTGTGTAACCCTTCCTTGACCTCTCAGCAACCTATATATAGCCAGGAGACCGATTATAACTCGATGAAATCTCGGTTAAACGTAACTTCTTTCTTTGCTGCCACGGTATGGGATTTTCTCTTCTGAATCTTGTTTACTCTTCTTCCAACTCAAATCCAACGTCCCAGACACTCTCAAGGATATTATGGAATCGAACAACTACCATTCTTCCCTTATCCGCAACTGGTAGTTTACATATTTTCAACCAAAATCCCGTGATACTCTCCATGCCTTTGTTTTCTTAAAACCGAAGATATGAAGCTATTTTTTCGAATCTACAGATGGTACCAACGTTGTTTTGACGAATCAAGTGAATCCCATTTCATCTCCACGTCAAACTCCGACTAAAACTGAGCCTAGTCATCAACAGAACCCGGTGAACTTCCAACGCCTCTGTTTGCTTCTCCCGGCCTATCTAGCCTAATTGGTTAGGTCCAATCAATCACAACGATACTGTTATGATATAACAGGTCCAATCCAACGAAAATGAGCCCTTGAATCTTCTTAGAAGTCGCTCAAATCCTCAACCCTAATCTGGTTCGTGACTGCACCATTTTCCGGCCTAAAATAAATTTGAATTTTGGGGAAGAAGCTGGTCGCCCCTTATCTAGAGTACGGGGTGCCAATAGCAGCTGCCTGCAGGGTACCCTGTGTGTAGCCCTTATCCAAAGTGTGGGTGCCAAAATCAATTGCTCTGGGTACTTTAGACAACTTTTCGAGCCGATTTTTCCAAAAATGTTTATTGGCCAAAAATACGTACACAAACATAAACCGCCATAATAAGTACAAAAATGAGCACTATCAATATATAGAATCGAGACAAATTAGACACAAAAATGTGTCTATCAGCACACTAGACCCCTTGGTCGAAACTATGCTTAGCCAAACTAGGCAATTAAATCCGCGACAGCGCACTGGAAATGTGGCCACGCCCTAGCTTTCCGGCCCCACTTCCCATCGACCAATCAGGTCTCTCTAAAGCCGCCACACTCTCGCCAGAAGAGTATCCAACCTCATGCTTGTCCGGCCATCTTTTAATCAACCAATCAGGTCGCATTAAACCCGCCACGCGCAGTAAAAAGGTAGCCACGCCCATGCTTGGCCGCCCCCTACTTTCATTGACCAACTAGGTTGCTCCAAACCTGCCGCAGCCTCTACAGAGGTTACCATACTAAGTTGGCTTCCCAAAACACACCAACATACCAAACCGCATACCAAACGTGTCAAACGCACATGACAGGCACAGATGCCGCACGCGCATTCCAAACATGCCAAACATGGCCACTCACCACATGCGATATGCCATATATGCTACTTAGGGTTTCGACAAGCCAAACCCTAATTTAAGCAGGATCTCCACACCAACGTGCCAAAACTTCAGTGGCCATGGCTACGCGCACAACCGTGCCAAAGGCATGCACGAGCCATGCCAGCCATGCCGCAATACCACTGGCGCGTGTTAAAGGCGCCACTACCAACTAAAGGTAGCCATGATCGACGGATACCTTTCCTCCTGAGATGCAATCTCAGCCGTCCGAGTTCGCCACCAAACTAAGAGACTTGTGGCAACCTTTAAACGGCCATGCCGCCAAACCTAAACCTTGGCCACGGATCCAAGCCCTAACCTTGGCCATGGATCCAAGCCCTAACCTTGGCCATGCCGCCAAGCCCTAGCCTTGGCCATGCCGCCGATCCTTAACTTTAGTCACGGAGCCAAATCTTAAACTTTGACCATGCTACAACACCACGGCCACTAGCATGCCACCATGCCACAGCTATTAGCATGTCTCTAGGCCACGGCCAGTGGCATACCACCATGCCACAACTACTAGCATGTCGTTATGCCACGGCCACTGGCATGCCACCATGCCACGACTACTAGCATATCGCTATGTCACGGTCACTGGCATGCCACCATGCCACAACTACTACCATACCGCTATGCCATGGCTACTAGCATGTCGCTATGCCACGGCCACTGGCATGCCACCATGCCACGGCTACTAGCATGTCGCTATGTCGCGGTACACCACTGGCATGCCACTAGCATGTCGTTATGCCATAGCTCCACCAGGCGCTACTATGCCAATGGCGTCACTTCGATATACAACAAGATGCAGACATAATCAATGGCCACTCTTCCTCATGAGATACAATCTCAGCCATCCAAGTTCGCCATCGAGTCGGCGAACTTGTGGAAACTTTTAGGCGACCAGCCAAGACGAGCCTAATAGCATCACATGTTATTTACCTGCGGCAAGCCTCTCAATTTCAACTTGCCACACGTAGCAAAGTGCTACATGTTTTCCACGAAAACACTCGAGACATTAAAACATGTCACAAACTGGGGGATACTCATCAGGGTATTGGTCTGGCAGTTTACAGCGTTCGGCGTGCAATACGCCCGTTACAAGAAAGTGTCATAAAGCGGGGCGTTTAGTAATGGCAAGAAGTAATGGTGAAATGTATCCTTCATTATGGAAACATAAATTCCAGGCGTTACCCGTTACTCCCTTCTTCCACCACTCAATCGTTTCCACTTCCTACGAGACCAGGGTACATTTTTTTGCGACTTGTATAAATAGGTCTCACATATTTTCCACCAAAAAATAAGTTTTGGTCAGGAGAACAATACAACATCCAGAAATTAACTGGTAGCTTTTCATTCAGCTAGCCAGTTCTACTTTCTGATACAAGTCGCAAAACCACCACACTTCCAGAATCAACGATTCTGGTCTCAAAACTTTCTTCTCTTCCCTCCCTAAGACCAACCCTTCTCCTTCACTTTGTGACCGAAGCAATCCTAGAACGGCCATTTCTTGGTTTAGGCCAGGATTGTACAGATTGATCTCTCGAATCAAAAGTACTCTCGTACAGCGCATTGTTTAGAGTCTAAACTCGTTTCTCATCTGAACACACGAAATTACCAAAACCGGCAGAAACAGTTTTCACTCACAAACAATTGGCCACCACAGTGGGAGAATAATATCTCGGTTACAATATCAATTTCCATTTCCCAATTTTATTTTTTCAACCCCGATCTTAAGATGGTAGAAATCAGGTCCGGATCAGCAACAAACCTGAGAACATTAGCGCTGGAATCATCCTCGGCACTAAGGCTCCTTCCAGTGGCATTAATATGCCACCTGTCAACACCAGCGGTGCTAAAATATTCCTTCAGGTGTTACATCTTCGATCACCAGAGACAGAGCCGCTGCCTCCACCCCCAATGTTTCTTCAAGTGTGACAGCTCCAACCGTCACCAGATTCCCTGCTACTCCATCATCAGGACGAGAGACTGGAAGATCCAGAAGAAGCAAATATCTTCTTACCACTGTTAATTTGATGGAAAGACAAAAGGTTCTTGTAAGGCTCAGACAGACATGGCTATAACTCAGAAAGAGATACCTATTTTACTCAAGACACTAACGGAGAGGCTACCACAAGAGTCACGTCAACCCCAGATGGAGCTGACAAGGAATGCTTTTAACATCCGTCGCAGACACTTCAACAGGACGCACGTTTATAGATGAAGAGGCTCGCGTTTCTCTTGAACGCCTAGTAGAAAGGAATCAGCAATCCAATTTCATCACACGTGAAGATCAGGAATGACTTCTCCAAAATCGAGGCAAAGAAAATCAGCAACCATCTAGAGTTCACAGAGACTCTCTTCCCGTCTGCATGATTTCTGGGGACTTCGCCCAAAAAATCGTGCAGTCTATGATGAAACATTTATGTGAGATTATGTATTTTCTCCTAGGCACATCGTCAAGACATATTTGCAGCCCTCAACCGCACTGCATCAGGAAAGCAGTTGTTTCCAGCCATGGAAGTCGTTCCCAAACCCCAACCTCTCCTGGAAAGCACGATTGATAGATGGAACTGGGGACTCCCAACCACTGTTCACTTGAAGGATGTCGAGTTTGACAACATGCTGATTGACGCGGCCTCCGACTTCAACATTGTAACCGTCAAGGCTCTGAGAGTTGCAAGGGAAAATCAAACATAAGAAGCATATTCTTTCCCACGAGGAGAAAAACACGACTTGCCGATCAGCACTATTTGTGTCGTCTTCCCATATGCCATATCGTATCAAGTCGCTTTTCGAGGTAAAGAGTTAATCGCGCCCTCACTGGAGTTTTCTCCAGCAGCCGCTTCGAGGTTTCCCTCCAGGAGCCGCTTCAACGTTCTCTACAGAAGTCGCTCCGCTTAAATGGTCGTTCCAGCAACCGCTCTGCTTCAGCGTTCTCTCCATAAGCTTCTCCATGATCCGAAGCCGAAGCTTCAGCGTTTTGCTCCATAAGCTTCAACGTCCTCTCCAAGAGCCGAAGACGCTTCAACGCCTCTTTCCTGCCAAGAATCGTGCCATAGCCGCCACACTCCTCCCTGTCAAGGATCGTGATACAGCCAGCCAAGGTTCGTAGTTGTGGCCACATTTTTCTCGATAAACCTCGTGGTCATGGATAGTTTACTCGCTTGCGCATCCAGCCAATCCCTTTGCTTCCATGGACGCCCATGAAATTACAGCCAACCTATTTTGGTTCCCACAAAGTTGTAGTCTCTTCTGATCACATCTTCTTCCAAGAACTATTGTTGCTCGTTTGTTGAAACCAACCAGAGCTTTACCATAGCAACAACCACTACAAAGGTAATCCATACTTCTCCATATTTTAGTTTCACGTGGAAGAAGTAATAGAGTCGCCAGTACGGATGCAAGATGATGTCTTTATCATGGTCAAATCACCGACCATACAAGATGGAAACATGTAAACCACACTTGGGGACTAAGGCTCTGACGGGATCCTTTAAACCTGTTAAAGCTCAGAAGACACGGTCAACCAAAAAGTCATGGCCACGACAAGGTCATCCACCCTTAAAAGGTGTAGCGCAAGAATATCATCACCTCTCTGTCTAGAAGGTGCCTGCAATACTTTACGATGCCGCGACGGATCCCAAACCTACTCAGAGAAAGCAATTTCAGTAACCAAAGAGAAGTGTGACTGGGGACTGCTCATCACGGTCCATCCCCGATAACAATCAAGCATTCATGAGATAAATCCAGGGACGCGGCTGAAACATTTTTCTTGAAGATACAGAGGGAGCTACAATTAACGACATAACTCTCTCACTTCTACCTCTTCGTTATCCTGAATTTTTCGTCCATGTGATATTCCAAGCATCCCAGCATCACATCCAGGGGAGTATTATAAGATTATCAAATCCCATTGGCGTGAATTCAAGGCGACGCAATTAAAGTAGGCTACACTTAGGGACTGAAGCCTCCTTCATGTTTAGAAGCTTAAAGCAGTCACCACCTTACCAATGAATCCAGCAAAAGCATATCTTCCACTAGAAAATATGCTCAGGATAATTACACATGGGGAATACCAGAATGGGATGCCTTCCTTGCCCTCAACCAGGTTATTTCCGAGAAATCACTGTCAAAGTTTTACGTTCCGCAAGAATTTATCAACATGAAGCCGTACACGTGCATCAAAAACCCAAAAAGCACGCCACAGAGATACATTCACATATCCAGCCACGCCATCGGATCTTACAGAAGTATAACTGGGGAACTCACCGCATCCCGTTCCATACAATAATCCAAGATTCAGAAGATGGTTCAAAGAATGTTGCTTGGAATAAAGTCCTGGTAGCAACACATCGGCGACGGAGCGCCTCTCAACTCATCTATTTCGCGCGTAATGGTTCCAGAAGATTTTGACCAACAACACAACCACAATCTCCAAGATTAGCCCTGACATGATCATTCCCGAGCATATATTTCATCCATCCATCCCAAGAGTGTAATGGAGTTTGGTAAATTTTAAAATCCATTGGAGAGGTTAGATACTCATTCTTCTAGAGCTAGAACCTTAGTACACATTCTGGAGAAGATCGATGGTACTGTTGGGTGGCTACATGCGAGAGCAACTACCTTGAGTTCTCCTGGCTCGCCTTGCTTCTGATTATAACTATTGAAGATTGCTTTGTTACCGTTAATGATCGTTCTACCACCGCTAACAAACGACGAAGAGGAGCCAGACGCAGACGAAAGCACAGAGCCGGATGAGCAACAAAAAAAACAGAAGAGGGTCGATACCCCTTTTCATACGAACAGAGTTTCTAGGGTTTGAATAGAAGAATGATTTCCCCTTGCTCCATGAACGAGAATAGATGACTGGGAGCACCACACTCATGATCCATAGCCAAACAAGATGTGTGCTAATATCTACGCTCCGTGGCTCCAGCGCCAACGCCCCGAGTGCCAGCATCAATAGTCTGTGGCCAAAGTTGCAACACCTTTTCCACCATTCCACAGAATGAAGCCAGATTCCACCATCACACGTACTGAAGCCAGTTTCCACCATTCCATGTACTGAAGCCAGTTCCACCATTCCACATACTGAAGCCAGTTTCTACCATTCTACGGACTGAAGACAGTTTCCGCCAGCCCAAAGCAGCACCATCTTAGTCGTTCAAAGCAGCACCATCTTCCCGCTCCACATCCAACGCCATCTTCTCTGCTCCACATCTAGCCAGTAGCGTTATTGACCTAGCTAGTGCCAACAGTCCGCTCCACAACCAGCGCCATCTTCTCCGCCTCATAGCAGGCCAACAACGCCATCTTCTCCGTTCCGCGTCAGTGTTATATTCTCCGCTCCATATCCAGCGCCACCTTTCTGCTCCATAGCCGGCCAACAGAAGGCGTCCAAACATGCGCCATCAGTCATCCAACCAAAGCAGTGCAAGCCACCTTTCCATAGCCGGCTAGCACCCGCTCCGCGGACCAAGTCGCACTGCCACTTCTTCCGATCAGTAGCCAAAGTTGCAACGTTGATGCCAACATCCCAAAGCCAAGCCAAATTTATGCAAAGCCGCCAATGCAAGGATCACAGATTCTTCATACCTTCCGACAAAGGTTAGCCAAATCTTCGTGACAATCTCTTCATGACTTGCTGTTTTGATTTTATCCTCCTCTGTCACCATCTCATGCTTACCCCGCAACAATGCCACTGTTCCGAGCTAAGCATGGGACTTAATGTTGATGGTGGTTTTTAGCTTAGGGTTAAAATCGTAAAACCTTGCATCCGATGTGACGTCACTCTGCAAGGAAACGGTGTCGTGGGTGCTAACCTCTCCACCGACATATTTATTTGATCAGTTCTATATATCTACATGAAATTTACCCAGACTGGCGAATGTAGCAACCATCCCAGATGTCCTGTAAATTTCGGCACCTCGCCAATACAAGACTCACTGAGTACTTTCATGTGCTATGTTCCCCGGCAGAACCCTTAATATCGGTATGGCATGAAGGATTTGTGTTCACTCGCAGCGGAGTAGCATGAACCTCCAAGTACCAAAATTAAGGCCATTGCACAAAATGCTCAGACGGAAAGCACACTGCATTATGTAAATAAGGATTTTTGTAGCAGCATACAAAATCCAGCCGATTATTGTGATAACTCACAAAAACCTCATAAACCAGATCAACTTGCAAAAATTAGGGTTTAGCGCCCCGTGCAGCACACTAGACCCCTTGGTCGAAATTATGCTTAACCAAACTAGGCAATTAAATCCGCCACATCGCACTGGAAGTGTGGCCACGCCCTAGCTTGCCGGCCCCACTTCCCATCGACCAATCATATCGCTTCAAATCCGCCACAGCGCACTGGAAGTGTGGCTACGCCCTAGCTTGCCGGCCCCACTTCCCATCGACCAATCAGGTCTCTCTAAAACCTCCACACTCTCGCCAGAAGAGTATCCATGCTCATGCTTGGACGACCCTCTTTTAATCAACCAATCAGGTCACATTAAACCCGTCAGCGTACTAAAAGGGTAGCCACGCCCATGCTTGGCCGGCCCCCTACTTTAATTGACCAATTAGGTTGCTCCAAACCTGCCGAAGCCTTAAAATAGGTTGTCATACTAAGTTGGCTTCCCAAAACATGCCAACATACCAAACGCCATAGCAAACGTGCCAAACGTGCATGCCAAACGCACATGCCAGGCACACATGCCGCACGCGCATGTCAAACACGCCAAACATGGCCACTCACCACATGCGATATGCCATATATGCTACTTAGGGTTTCGAAAATCCAAACCCTAATTTAGGCAGGATCTCCACACCAACGTGCCAAAACTTCAGTGGCCATGGCTACGCGCGCAACCGTGCCAAAGGCATGCACGAGACATGCCAGCAATGCCGCAATACCACTAGCGCGTGTTAAAGGCGCCACTACCAACTAAAGGTATCCATGATCGACGGCTACCTTTCCTCCTGAGATGCAATCTCAGCCATCCGAGTTCGCCACCAAACTAACAGACTTGTGCCAACTTTTAAGCGGCCATGCCGCCAAACCCTAAACCTTGGATACGGTGCCAAACCCTAGCCTTGGCCATGGCGCCAAGCCCTAACCTTGGCCATGCCTCCAAGCCTTAACTTTAGTCACAGAGTCAAATCTTAAACTTTGGCCATGCTACAACACCACGGCCACTAGCATGTCACCATGCCACAGCTATTGGCATGCCACCATGCCACAGCTACTAGCATGTTGCTAGACCACGGCCGCTGGCATACCACCATGTCCCAGCTACTAGCATGCCAACATGCCACGGCTACTGGAATGCCACCATGCCACGACTACTAGCATACCGCTATGCCACGGTCACTGACATGCCACCATGGCACAACTACTAGCATGCCGCTATGCCACGGATACTAGCATGTCGCTATGCCACGGCCACTGGCATGCCGCTATGACACGACCACTGGCATGCCTCCATGCCACGGCCACTAGCATGCCGCCATGCCACAACTACTAGCATGTCGCTATGCCGCGACTACACCACTGGCATGCCACTAGCATGTTGTTATGCCATGGCTCCACCAGGCGCTACTATGCCAATGGTGCCACTTCGCTATACAACAAGATGCGGCCATAATCAATGGCCACTCTTCCTCATGAAATGTAATCTCATCCATCGAAATTCGCCACCGAGCCATTCAGCTCGTGACAAGTTTTAGGCGACTAGCTAAAACGAGCCTAGCATCACATATGTTATTTACCTACGGCAAGCCTCTCAATTTTAAACTTGCCATACGTAGCAAAGTGATACATGTTTTTCACGAAAACACTCGAGACATCAAAACATGTCACAAACATGGGGATACTCATTAGGGTATTGGTATGGCGGTTTACAGCGTGCGGCGTGTAATATGCCCGTTACAGAAAGTGTCAAAAAGCAAGGCGTTTAGTAATGGCAAGAAGTAATGGTGTAAACATATCCTTTATTATGGAAACATAAATTCCAGGCGTTACCCGTTACTCCATTCTTCCACCACTCAATCGTTTCCACTTCTTACGAGACCAGGGTACGTTTTGTTCCGACTTGTATAAATAGATCTCACCTATTTTCCACCAAAAACAAGTTTTGGTCAGGAGAACAATACAACATCCAGAAATCACCTGGTAGCTTTTCATTCAGCTAACCAGTTCTACTTTCTAGTACAAGTCACAAAACCACCACACTTCCAGAATCAATGATTCTGGTCTGAACACTTTCTTCGCTTCCCTCCCTAAGACCAACCCTTCTCCTTCACTTTGTGACTGAAGCAAGCCTGGAACGGCCATTTCTTGGTTTAGGCCAGGATTGTACAGATTGATCTCTCGAATCAAAATTATTCTCGTGCAGTGCATTGATTAGAGTCTAAACTCGTTTCTCATCCACGCACATGAAATTACCAAAACCGGCAGAAACAGTTTTCACCCAAAAACAGATGGTTACAAAGATCTTAAATGCTTCTCAAAGTAAAAGAGAGAACTCAATTTGAAGTAGATACTTAAGTTCTAAACATTAAAGAGGTATAAGCTTAAGACTGGATCTTCTCTCCTAGGTATTGAATGCCCTTAGTTTGTTGGTGAGGATTGGTATTTATAGCCCCTTCTGCTCCAGGTATATCTTTGTTGTCTTGGATCCATCGTTTCCTGATATACCTTTCGTACCAATGGTACCTTCGTTCGCCGCGTGCTTTCTCCAGTCGAACTTTGCTACCTCAGCTGACCCACGTTCCTTCGGGAACTTCCCAACCTTAGTACAGATTGTACCTTCGTTTACCGCCAGCCACTGCAAATCTGGTACCGCCACATCATCTCTCTCCACGTGCTTTGATTATGCGTGTAGATAAGAGATTTGTGCATTTAATGTTGATTAGATATGTTATCTACCTCTATCCCTTCGCCAGCTTCCTCTTCATAGACTGGGCTTTTACTATTTTCATCTTAGTTGTCGAGGTATCCCTTCTTGGGATGAGATAAAGCAGATCTATGAAGGTATACTCTATCGCTTGGATTGCTCTATAGGGAGGGCTACACAATTATCTTGTATGCGGCCACTAAGATCGTGACACGTGCTCCACTGAATATTGGTATTCACAAATGGCGCATCGGGAAAGTTATGGCCTGCGCGCTCCAGGCGTAATTTTCCGATCCGTCACATGATCGGTAGATATCAACACCATAAATTCAAATTCACCGTTTCTATCAAAAGCTCAAGTATAGATAGAGAAGGTTTGAGTACAGAAGAAAATAAATCTCCCTAAAGATGTTATTTAGTCATATAATAACGGAGAGGTCATGTGTTCAGTTTTCATGTGCTTCCCCACCTTTCAAAAGATTGAACACCAAGGTGAGCATGCACATTCTAACACAACTAGGTTGTGTTGAGTTGAGCCTTGTCTTTTTCTTCACGAGTGACTAAGACAAAATCATCATTCTTGACATATTGCTTGGTTTGTTTTCTCTTGTTCCATCTCTTGCTTTTCTTCTTTGACTTGTGATGAAGAGTGTCAATATCACAACATTCATTCGTACAAGAGATATTAGATAGCATGATGTCTTTCATTAATCTTTCAAGGAAACTCTTTAATTATTGTTGCCAACAATTAACAGCTGAGAGTCATTGTTGTAACTAACTCTTGGTCCCTTCTTGGCTATGGAGAACTTCGGACCCATTTAGAGTTGGGTTTCGCAGGAGTAACTTTCTCCTTTATACCATTAGGACCATTGTCCTTTGAGATATTTTGCGAAACAACCTTTCTCCAATTTGGAACATCAGATCTTGTCTTTGCATTTAGAAAGTCTTCTCTCTTTCTATATTCGGGTCTTTTATGAGATGACCTTGTCGAACGATATGAAAAATTTGAACTATCATTATAATAATTCTTTTTCCTAAACTTAGGTCAATAAAGATCAGAGTTCTTTCGGGGAGCAAACTTATCCAATTTGTTTGATATAAAACAAAGTACATCTTGCATCTTACGAACTTTGGATCCCCATTGCAAATGTCCTTTATTACCGCAATAATAACAATGCTTAGTAACATACGAAGTCTGAGTTTTAACTAATGTTACCTTTTTGTGGATCCGCTTGCATTGGAGTTCGACGAGTTTTATTCTTCTTATCTTTGTTCAACGTTGTTTCATTCTTGACATTAGCATAAGTGCCTTATTTGATGGCTTTACTTGAAGTGCCTGGTTGAACATGAATCTTAGGCTTGACTGGATTTACTTCTTTACATGAAATAATAGCATTTTTGACATCAATGGAAGCCTCTGGTCGAGAAGAATTTATAGCTTTGACGAATTTTATCTCATTGTTATTGTTTGAAGCACTTGATTCCTTATATCCCAATCCTCATGTATCACCATGATATCTTCCTGCTACTAACAATGAGAATAAATTGTTTGTGTTATCATTCTATTTTTTTTTAAGTACAAATTATGTTCTTCCAACGTCTTGATTTTATCAAGAGCACCATCTAGATTAGCCTCAAGGAATTTTTCTAGTTAGAGATATTCACCTTATTTCTCTTCAAAAATATTTTGTTGAGAGTTAATCCTTGCTTTGGATTCAGGAGAATTCTTTTTCGACAAAAAGAGAACTCTCAGAAGATTCTCGCATTCGATACTCTTTGAGTTTAGCTCTTGTGTATGATGTTTGAGAAGAGAATCATTGTTGTGATAACCAATGTAATATCCTTGAAAAACCCTCTTCAGTTTCGTGTTCTCACGACAAAAAGGAGTCATAAAACCAAGAAAATATGAAGTTCTCAGTTTTTCATTTTTCAAAAGAACCAGTAGTTTAGAGTATTCTGAGATATCCTCTTCTACATCTCGTTCAAAAACTGAGTCATCATCATCAAAAATTTCATCGAACCTTTCTTGTAGATAAATTTTCCAGTTGTCATCAATTTCTACATCATTAGCAAGATTAACTTGTCTACTAGATTCTCTCGAGATGATTTCATGAAGGTTTTCAGATATTAATTTGTATGTGCCATCATCAAGTGTTAATTCAAAACTCTTGATACCTTGCTTTACGTTAACTGAATCATTCTCAGGTTCTATAAAAACCATTTTTAAATTCCAGTCTTATAGGTTGGAACGCATCAAACACAGATTTTTAGATCTTTACGTGGTTTCCTACTCTGATACCAATTGAAAAAACGAGGGTACCCAAATACACCATAATCTTTTTGTTTTCTACCTGTAACTCCTCTTACCAAGTATGATCGTCTATGGACAAAGTCGAGACAATACAACAACTTCGGTATTCACACTTTGTTTGATTGTCTATGGATACGAGATCGAGACAATACGACAAACAAAGTGTGATTACTTGATAATAGATTCGGACTTAACCAAACTCTATAAGATCACTATCAAGTAATACAGAGTTAACTTAAAGTGAATTTTACTTTCATTATAATAAAACAATAATAATGCGGAAAGATAAAGTAAATGGCACAACAAGATTTTGTTAACGAGGAAACTGCAAATGCAAAAAAAAAAAACGGGACCTAGTCAAGAATTGAATACTCTCAGAATTAAGCTGATATACAAAATCTAAACCAACTTCGTATAGTTGAGACCAAGCAACTACCCCTAGTTGACTTAGTTTCCTCAGTATCTCTGCGCTTCCGACTTCGAAGGTCATGCACTGGTACAATTCCTTTGGATAGTATTCCAAACAGCAAAGGAACAACGAATATGTTTGGTAACAACTCTATTGATTCTTTTCAAGATAAAGATATCCTAAGTAGTTAAGTTTAGGTTCACAATCAATCAGTATAGATCCAAAGAGAAACTATAAAGAGATGTCGATCTCACGCAACTAATCAATCGAATAAATCCGGTCTAGTTGGATCTCAGCCGATCAAGGTTTATGCACACAATAAGATATGAAAACCAATAAGAAATCTTCTTCGTATTCAAATCTTCTTTAATCTTCAAATAACCTGCACAACACCACTTGAATCTCTTGTGATCAATCACACACCAAACGGAATCTGTTAACAATGGATTATCACAAGATGTCTTTAGATCTACCAACAATTCTAAAGATCCCATCGATACTTCGATCTAGTTTGAGTGAATCTTATATCAGAAGAGAAGATTCTCAAGAATAAACAAACTAGGTGCAATCAAAGTTTCAACAACATTTAGTCAATCAAATCAACCAAAAACTAATAACACTGCAATTGTCTAGTTCGCATCAACGGTACTCGTAGAGCTTCTTGATCCACAAAAGTCTTTAAACTACGGGTCGTAAGAGATTTCACCTAATTAGGATACTTTCTTCTCCGAATAGACGGCTCCACCAGAAACAACGAGAAATGAAGTTTACCTGGCTCTTAGGGTATTTTGCTAGAAATGCAAACTTAGGTATTTATAGACCAAGGATGTTTGGACATCAAGAAATTTCCAAAACCGAAAATATTCTCAAGATTTGTAATGAATGGCAAAATTCGGTTTTCCTAATTCCAATAAATGCTTTTCCAATATTTCTGAAATCTCTCAATAGAAAATCTCCAATTAGTAAGTGCACATTACTAAGTTTTATTCCCTAGAGATATGCATTATTTTCCGGTAATTAAAGCATATAAAACCAAAAACCTGAATTAATAAATTCTCAATTTGTTTCGGCACATGATCTTCTTGAGTACTAAGGAATATCTTTGAACAATAAATGATAAGAGTTGTTGTACGTGTTTAAAGTATGTTGACATCTTTTCTCTGTAAATCCTTATTTCATATTTACATGGATTTACATTCTTGGAATCGGTCATACCACACTTCCAAGCAAGTTTCGAAGTGGTTTTCCTGTATTCCAAGACAACTACGTGATTTATCAAATACCAAATCATATACATGGGTTCAATCGGTTCTACCAATCACTAGGATTGGTTATACCTTATTATGGAAATACTTGTGATTGGTCATACCAGTCACTAGGATCGGTTACACCAGTTACAAGGATCGGTTCCATATTCTCATGGTATTTCTTGTGCTCGGTCACACCAGTTACCAGGATCGATTACACAACACTTGTGATCGGTCACACCAATTACTAGGATCGGTCACACCAATTACAAGGATCGATCATACCATCACATGGTGATATCTTAGGATCGGTTGCACTAATTAATAAAAACCATTCATACCAAATCATAAGTAATGCATTGTGATTACTTATACCAAGATACATAACCAAGGTTAAGATCGGTTCTACCATCTCACACATATTGATCATCCAAAGATTTGCAATGAATAGCCAGACCAATAAGCCTAATGATTTCCCTTTCGATTCACGAAACAAGTTCATGAATGTACTTCCTTTAACGAATGTAAAACATTGTTTCCTAGGAGGAAATATTCACCATAACCTATTCACATAATCATAACAGTATATACAAGATTATGTCGATGTCATATCTACGAAGTCAAAAGATAAGCGTTATACTTCGTAGTCTAATTCCCTAATACTATGATCATACAATTATGACCATGTCATATCACTAGAGTATTATACAATATGTACAGTATATACAGCTTCGCAGTTATGTTTTCAATATAACACGACTTGAAAGATACGTTAGGAATGAAACATTTCAAGTCAATATTACTAACCTCAAGAGGAAGGATGATGTCGTCGTTGTAGGTCGCTACTTCTTCACATTCTTCAGGTCTTCGGAGTAATACTTGTATATCTCAACATTCCTAGACTTTCTAGTCTAACCTAAATGAAGTTTACTCTAGTATTTAATCAAGCGACTCTAGATGAGTTTTGACACACTAACAACAGTGCACATCAGAATCAATAAAGAGAAATACCTGAAACATTCGTAAGAAAAATACGTAAACCCAAGGCTTACTCACATCCTTGGTCTGTTAAAACAAAAACTTAAACTTCACAAAAAGAAAAGACGTAAACTCCATTAGCTTAATATATAAATTTTATAAGGGATAGAAAACCTACTTTATTTTGTGGCAAGAAGATGATCCTCCAAACGATACCAAGCTTTAACCCTTCGATCAATTTTGCTTCTTAAAACTATATCTTGAGACAACTAAAGTTTGAGACACAACAAATTTTATACGGCTGGGCTCTTTCAAGTTATTTTAAGAAGAAAAGTAACCCCAATCTCTTGTTATATATTCTTAGTTAACTTTCCTAAAATATGTGAGATTTCTTCCACCAAAAATCTTGCGAAAATTACTGATTAGGGTAATGGGATATATATATATACACCCAAAACTATGGATACTATTAAACAAAAATAGATATTAGAGGATAAGGGGGTTTTACAATCTCCCCCCTAAAAGAAAAGGGCTTAGTCCTCGAAATGGAATTCTACTTACCAGATCATCAAAAATATTTGGATAACGAGTCAACATGTCCTCCTCGCGCTCCCAGGTGACTTCCTTGTCACTGTGATGATGCCACTGAACCTTAACCATCGGGATGACCCTTCTTTGTAGGACATGATCTTTATAATCAATAATTTAATACGGTTTCTCCTTGTAAGAAACATCTTTCCGTAATTACAAATCAAGATAATATATCAACGAGTGATGATCCGCGTCGCTCACATTCTTTCGAAGCATGGATGCGTGAAACCCGTTATGAACTCCAGATAATCTATCCGGTAAAACAAGACGCTAAGTAACCTTCCAAACCCTTTCAAAATGGGGAACGATCCAATGAAGCGAGGAGAAAGTTTTCCCATTTTACCAAAAAGCAACACACCCTTAATAGGTGACACTTTGAGAAGAACTAGGTCTCCTACCTCAAACTTTCTATCTTGACGTTTCCGATCCGCATAATTTTTCTGCATACTCTGTGTCGTACGTAACCTTTCCCTAATTATGGAAATCTTTTCGGATGATTCGCGAATAATTTTTGTTCCCATGAGATTTGCATCTCTAGATTCTGCCCAATATACGGGTGAATGACATGGTATGCCATACAACGCCTCAAACGGAGTCGTGCCAATGCTAGAATGATAACTATTGTTTCATGCAAACTCTACCAAGGGTAAGTGATTCTATCAAACTACCTCCAAGATCAATAATGGTATATCTCAACATATCCTCAAGCACCTGATTCACAAGCTCTGTCCTCCCGTCAGTCTAAGGATGAAAGGATGTGCTAAAGTTCAATGAAGACCCCAAATACGATTGAAAACTTTTCTAAAAATGTGATATAAAATATGAGTCTCTATCAAAAACAATTATACTGGCACACCATGAAGCTTGACTATCTCATTTATGTATAACTGGGATAGTTTGTCACCAGTATCAGTTGTCTTGATCAACCGGTAAGAAATATGCTGACTTGCCAATCTATCAACTATCAACAAAATCACAACATGGCCCTTACTTGATAGCGGAAACCCAATAATAAAATCCATGGATATGTTCTCCCACTTCCACTCAAGAATAGGTAAAGGTTTCAATTTACCAGCTGGGTGTTGGTGTTCTATCTTAACTTGTTGATAGGTCAAACACTTTTGGACGTACTCAGCCACATCTCGCTTCATTCCTGACCACCAATATTGTCGCTTCAAATCCTTATAAATCTTGTTACTACCAGGATGTGTGAAGTGCTTACTTCGGTGCGTCTCATCTAAAATAGTTCGTCTCAATTCTTGAACTTCAGAAACACAAAACCTTCCACGGAATCGCAACCCACCATCCTGGAAAGCAACTAAGTTCTCATATGTTAACTCTCGGATTCTCTTAATTTAAAGCTTGCACCACTCATCATCAGTTTGAGCTTCCACTACACGACTCAACAGGGATGGTTTAATAACCATACTACCAAAAAGCAAGTCTTGTCCTCCAGTTGTACTTATGTCGAAGTTAAAACATGCAACCTCTTCTAACATACTCCACTATCGTATTATCACTGAAGCCACAATCCCCATTGGTTTTCGTCTCAAAGCATCATCAACCACATTAGCTTTCCCGGGATGATACTCCATTTTGAAGTATAGTCTTTAATTAACTCTATCCATCTCCTATGACGCATATTCAGCTCCTTATGAGAGAATAGGTACTTTAGAATCTCGTGGTCAATAAAGATCTCAAAACTTTCACCATACAAGTAGTGTCTCCAAATAGTAAGCGAAAACACCACAGCTTCCAACTCGAGGTCATGTGTAGGATAGTTTCACTCATGAGGTCTCAACTGTCGTGAAGCATAGGAAACTACCCTTCCAGTCTGTATCAATACACATCCCAACCCCTGAATTGAAGCATCCGTGTAAATTACCTTCTTAACCCCACTTTGCGTAATGATCAGAACTGATGCGGAAGTTAGTATACTCTTAAGTTCACAAAAAGCCTGCTCGCACTCAACAGTCCACTTGAAAGGAACATTCTTCTTCGTCAGATTTGTTAAAGGACCAACAAGAACTGAAAACCCTTTGATGAACCGAGGATAATAACCAGCCAACCCCAACAAACTCCGGATTTCAGTCATTATCCTTGGTTGCTTCCAGTCTGACACATCCTGAACCTTAAAAGGATCAACAGATATATCACCACCCGATATAACATGACCTGGAAATTTCAACTCACACTTCTCAAACTTGGGATAAGCTGGTGATCTTTCAAGGTTTGAAGCACTTGATGAAGATGTTTTGTGTGATATTTAGGAGTCTTAAGGTAAATACAATTACAAACTGATCCAAAAATTCCTGAAAAACACGGTTCATTAAATCCATAAAAACCGCAGGTGCATTTGTCAACCCAAATGGCATCACTAAAAATTCGAACGAACCATAGCGAGTCACAAAAGTTGTTTTGGGAACATCATCTTCACGAATTCTTACATGATGATACCCATACCTCAAGCCAATCTTAGAAAAATACTTAAAACCATCCAATGATCAAACAAATCAACAATCATCGGTAAAGGACACTTGTTTTTAATTGTAACCTCATCCAGCTTCTGATAATCAATACACATTCTCAACGACTCATCTTTATTTTCCACAAACAATACTGGTGCAATGTAAGGATAACTACTTCTTATAATAAATCCTTGGATGAGAAATTGTTCAATTTGATTTTTCAACTCAATCATCTCTAATTGTGTCATTCGGTATGAATCTTTGGAAATAAGTGCAGTACCAGGTTCCAACTCAATGCAGAACTCTACCTCCCTTTGTGACGGCAAGCCTGGTATGTTGCTAAACACCTCTTGATACAAACTTAACACTTCAATAGACTTCAATGAAATACTCTTTGCCGATGAACCTTTAAGCAAAGCACTACACAACTTAAGAGTCTTCTCCGAACTTCCCTACAATTCAGACACAATAACATCACTTTCCTCAGAAATAGAAAAAGTTGTTGTCTTAGAAAAATATTCTAACTTAGCATGATGGGAAGAAAGCCAATCCATGCCTAAGACAACATCATACACATCGAAGTTCACAACAAAGTGATCTGTCGCAAAATCTGTCGTTCCCATACGGATAATGCACGACCTGCACATATGATCAATAGACATTGAACCACCCATCGGTGACATAACAACATAGAAACACTGCTCTCACACAACAGACAAAGTTTTCACAAACATAACAGATATAAAATAATGAGTACGGTATCTCCAATATCCAACAATACTCTACCATGACGACTGTGAATAAGGAAAGTACCTTCCAACATTAACACCGGTCCCTCGTCATTCTGAGGCAAGACAACATTCAGCCGAGGCTGAGGCCCTCGTCCCCGAGGCTTGTTCTGTCTTGGACCATGGCTCCATCATTATTATTCCCTTCTTCTGCTCGTGGCCTCTTCAATCCCTGATTACCCTGATTACCTTACTGAAAATGACGTTTCTGTCCACTGGCATTTCCATCCTTATTATCCTTCTTCTCAGTGGCCTTGGTATCCACTCTACTAGCTTTCTTCTTCTTTGCCTCTTAAATCTTCAAGCAATGTGCTCTAACACAATTCACTACCTTGGCATAAGTATCAAAACTAGGGTTCGCAATATGTGTCGAGAAATCATGTTATGAAATCCACTCAAAAACCTTTCGATCCTATCTGCTTTAATAGGAATAGGATGACCAGCAAATATCGACAAACAGTCGAACTCTCACTCGTATTGGACCACTATTTGATCTTCCTTCAGCTCTAGTTCCTCAAACTTCCTAATCATAGCTTGACGCTCGGCCGATGGGGAAAAGTGTGCAAGGAACAAATCTTTGAATCTTGTCCAAGTAACCTTCATGGCGTCAGTTGTACTTCCCATCGACTCCCACCATGTTGTTGCATTACTCTCCAATAGAAAAGCGATCATCCTATGTTTATAAGCCCCATAACAATCAAACTGAGCTAGTATCCTATCCACTTTGGTGCATCACTGGTGTAATTCAGTTGCACCTCCCTTTCCTTCGAATGAAGAGGGTTTCATCTTTAGAAAATCTTGGTAATACTGAACCCAAGACTTCATGTTTCTCTCCACAATTGTAGGTTCATTCATCACTAGAGGTGCCACCGTTTCCGTACCTCCACGTGGACCAAGCCTCCGTGATCGCATCATTCAACATTGTATGAAAGTTCTCTAACGTTAAGGAGTTAGTCCCACCCTATCTTTCTTCGATACGAACAGATCGACAGCCACCTGTAGACCTAATCCTACCTGATCGAGAGCCACATGTGGACCCACTCCTACCAGATCGAGAGATACATGTGTACCTTGTCTCATCCTCACTACGGGATATACTACCAATAATGTGTGAGTTACTCTCTTCCACAAAATCCTCAAAAAAATTATAACCCCCTCGGCCACGACCTCTACCACGGCCTTCAGTATTACGTCTACTGCGACCATTGTTTCCATTTCTGTCAATCCTCTAAGAATGGAAAACAAGAAACCATCAACATAAATTCATACAAGGAAAACAATCAAAGTGCTCCTAAAAATAGTGCCTAATGTCATCAAATAAGACCATACACATGCTCCCAAGGATTTACGCTACCAGGGATCTTATACCACTTTGTAACGCCCCTCTGCGAATTCTAGGTAGGCTTCCCTAAAATCCCAAGTATGACATATTGATTAACCACTTTAGACACTCAAACCGTCAAGCCAACAAATAGATATCGAGCTATTGTATGGAGCACACCGACAACACTCCATAAATAGATAAATTTTATTTAATGTAACTGATAATATATTATAAAGTTTGATAAAAATCTTTAATACAGAAATGATCTTCAAGGCGCAGGTCGGCCTCAAAAATAAATGCTAAGAATTTATTAGAAAAGAAAAAGTCTGATCATTAAAGAAATCCATATAACATTTACCTAAGCACCTTAAAATAATGATGAAGTAGCCTTTCGAAAATAGAAATGCAATCTATAAGCTAGGTTGCTTCGAGGTCACGGTTTCCTGAAAAATAGTAAGTTGGGTCAGACCCTAATTTAAAGTAGACTTTCGCATGCTTATAATATCGATAGATTAATTCAAAAGGTTAAAATAGTATTTGAAGGAATTAAGCAAATAGAAAATAACCATTTTAAATAAAACCTATGCGTCAACATATAGGTGTCATAATGAAAAAAATGTTTCAACATTTGTGAAATAAATAGAAGTTGCTCGAAAATAAAAGACAATGGAAGGTCCCAAACACCCATGTGAACTACACAAAAGCTAGAACGTCCCACTCTACTATTAGATTAGTCACTATGATATTCTAGTTAAACTCCTTAATCGAACAATAAAATTCACATATGTCATTTTACGGTCTCACTTAATTAACCAACCGTGTGTTAGGTAAATAAGCGTTTGCATCGACTCTCTCATCCAATAACACCACGGAATACTATGCGACCTCTCGGCCGTCGCAATTTAATTCACGAGAGTCGAGCCAACTACGACATCGAATTACATATCGTTATGCACCGTCACATAGCACTACTATAACTATTATACCACAACAAGAAGTCTACCCGTATGATGGCGACATTTTCTCAGAAAAACACAATCCATCCCCTTGGCTCTTTAAACTCTAGAACCAAGATTGTCAGTAACATTTCCATAGTATGGAGCACTATTAGAATTATAAGGCCTCTTAACCATATTACACAACTCATGTACACACCACTAATCAAAACAAATGAATAAATTAAATTATTCATGCACATTAAACTAGATTCTAATAAGAATACGACTGTGGAAGTTAATTGACCTCATAACTGAAATACCATGTACTCTTTACAACACTTTATGCCATATACTTAATTAGCGTTAAGGTTAGACAATTCCAACTAATAGATTATTTAGATCAATTGACACTCGAAAAAAATGATTATTGAATTCTATTCGCTTGGACCAACATGAAACTTAGTAACTTAGAAATACACATCGAGACGGATCCATATCCACGTCTAACTGAAACTAAAATATATATATTAACAACTGTATGAAACCAGACTCACCGCTAAATCCGTAAAATGTAGAAAATATTGGTTATAATACTAATGGAGGAACAACAATGCACATCAGAATCAATCGGGAGAAATTCCTAAAATATTCGGAAGAAAAAGATGTAAACCCAAGGCTTATTCACTGATAGGGTGTAGAATACATCTTATTTATTATCTACTGTTTATGATTTCTCTGCTATTTTTCTTGTAAATTATATATTTTACACATGTTTTTGAGTTATTAGGTATTCTTGAGTTATACGGAGGAAAAGAAGAAGAAATCATCCTAAATTGAGCAATAAGCGCAAAATGATCATTTCATACGCCAACGATAGTGGCAGTCGATCCAAGGATAAGAGGCAACTCTTTTTTGAAGAAGTATTATAAGACAACCAGTAAAGGTTAGGGGGCTGCTAGATGGGTATCCCTTATCAAGGTGACTGGGCATCGAATATAACCTACTTCTATAACCCTAGATCGAGAATTTATTTCTCAATCATTCCCATTTCCATTTGCCTGAAAGTGAGAAAAGAAAACAGCACAGCTGCTGCCATTATTGTCGAGAGAGGAAATCAAAGTACAGAAAGAAGAACGAGTAGCGGCTTTTGTCGTTGATCTGGATTGAGGATATGGCAAGCTTGAGGTTGGAACTGTGATGATTTGCAGCTGGATTTCGAAGTTCAGAGACAGAATCGAAGGGTTTGGTGAATTTCTGATGAACTGAAGAGGAAAATTGATGGTGGAACTGGTTAGGGTTTGATGTTGAATAGAGAGAAGCGATGAAACCGCTCCTGTTAAACCTAGAAATTTAGATTGAATCTGGGAAACAATGGGTTGAAATTGGTAGAAGTTGGAGGTCGAATTAACATATGGGTTCAAGTGAAGAATAAGATGTTGTTGTCTATCTCAGAGATGAGAGTATTGTTGTTGTTCGAATCATGGAAGAAGGTGGATTAATTGATGGCTCTAATGGTTGTTGTGGAATCGAAAAAGGGTTTGTTGTTGCCCTTGAATTGAAGTTAGATGAATGGATTCAGTTGTTGTTGATGTTGTTCAATTGGAGCTGAGATGGATGAATTTGGAAATTAGAGTGTGTTGTTGTTGAATGATGAGATAGGAGATGGGTTCGATCTGATTTACAGTATCGAGGTTCTGCTGAAATGGGTATGGATTCTGGTGAGCTGCTATTGCAGGGAAGAGTATGAGGTAGAGATGAAGGACAAGGTGTTGTGCAATGGAGTTGCATATGCTTGAATGAATGCTTGACAGTTTAGATGAATGTTAGGATACAGGCTGTGCAGGAACTGAAGAAAAGTGAGGCCTGAATTCAACCAGGAATAGCCAGAAAATAAACGGAACTCTGTCGGATTTTTATACCGACGAGTTAACTCAGCGAGTCCGTTAACTGATCCAGACATGTAATTCAGACCAGTAAGCTCAGTAAGACTGACTGAGAAGTTGATTCAAGATGGCTGACTCCTCCTCCCCTTGACTTGTTGACTGACGGTTGACCAGTCTGACTGTTAACTTTAACTGCACTGTAATAGAATATTCCGTTATCAGAGATGAATATATCAACGGCCGGCGGCGACTTTCCAGTCCGGATTCCGGTGGTTCCAGGATTTTCCGACGACTCAATATGTGCTGAATTTTGTGAAGGGTATAATTAATCTCATGGATGTGAAGACTTGGGTTTGGAATTGTTTGAGGAATTGGGCTTGGATTTGGAAACAGAAGATGAAAGAATTTCACAAAGACAAGGATTTGGAAGTTGAGTTACAAAGGGAAAGGGATTCTATTCCTAAGAAGAGTTGAAGCAAATTGAAGCCTCTAAATAGAGAAGTTCTGTATACAACTTTTACACCTCTCTACACACACAACACTTCTCTTTTCTTTATTATTTGTGTGAACTTTAAAAATTCTCCCTTTAATTATTTATGTGAATTTCAAAAACATGAGTAACTAATTTTCTTATTGATTGAGGATGAATTCCTAGTTCTTAACATGTTTTGAGTTTTGTTTTTAAATCTACTTTGAAATTTTTTTCACATGATTATCGTTTGTTTTTACTAATAGGAATGTTTATGCATCCATGGTTGATTGATAGATTGTTTAGGTGGCCAACTAAATTTATTTTTTAATTGATCTAGAGCTAGTGAAAGTTAGGGGATAAGTAATCGTTTCTTGACTCTTTACATAAGTAGCAAACACGAGACCTTGCGGAGGGATTCCGTGGAGCAATTGTGTGTGAAAACAACGTTAGCAAGTAGACCTTGAGCTAAGAGTCTAACTACTAATATCAACCTAATAAATTCATAAATCTTAATGCGTTTAACTAAATTACATCTTGAGTGAGCTACTAATAGGTGGTTTGGTGAATAGAATCCGGTAGTCGAGAACTTCCGTATCCGGTGATACTAGGGATTTAGGGGTTTAGCACTGAGCTAGCTGCTTTACCTACGGTTGGTGATAATCTGTGACTAATAAAAAGTGGAAAAGAACATAACTTGAATCATTGTTTTGCAACGAAGAAGGATTCCTTGATCTAATCTCTCTTATTGGTTTCAACACACACTTTTAATTGCTTTGTTTATTTTCTTTTTTCTTTTCAAAACCAAACCCCTCCCCCCCCTTTCGTGACAACTTTACAACTAAAAATCTCTTGCTCCTCGTGAGAACGAACTTGACTACACTATATTACTTGTTAATTAGGTGGAAAAACATTAATTAATTTATTGTGGTTACGACACGCATCAAATTTTGGCGCCGCTGCCGGGGAGCAGCGGACAATTTTAGTTGTTTTTATTTTATTTATTTTTTGCTTTATTCTTGCTTTGTTAGATTCTATATTGTTTCTAACTTTGTTTTTGAGAATCTTATTTCAGGTACCAGTTTTCCATGTATGGTGGACAAGAGCAAGCATATTACAACAATCAATACGGTTTTCAACCTCAACATTATGGCAACTTCCAACCATCCTTAGGATACAATCAAAACCAATATTTTGTCTATGATAAATTTCCTACAGAACCTTATGAATATTCTCATACGTATGAACAACCTTATGACAGCTATGTAAGTGAGCAACCACAAGAATGGGAGGATAGTTATGCCGATGATCAACAAATTCTCTAGTTTTGCAGATACATTCTGCACAATGATAAAGGAGTGTCAAACTCAAATGACTCAATATTTCCAAGCTCAGAACGAATCGCTGCAACAAATTCTAGAGGGCGTGAACAATTTACGAAGAGACATTGATCAATACAAGGAGGCGATGGATAAAGAAGAATTTTGTTTTCAAAGTAATAACTATTCTAATGTGCATGTGATGTGTAATGAATATTTGATCGATGATTATATTGGAAAAGGCCAACCTTTGGAAACTTTTGATGACACTAGTGTTGCTTACTCGAGCCTTGATCTTAATAATGATCAAGCACCTATTCAAAAGGTAGAGCTTGAGGATGATGCAATAAGTGCTTTCAAAAAATTCCTTATGGAAAGATATGAGTCCGCAGAAGTGTATGAGCGTTGCAACAAGGATAAAGTTATTCCAACTCCAGATCATAATAAGGATCCTTCGCCCATTCAAAAGGAGGAGATTGGATGTCACTTAAATATTTTTATAAACGGTGTAACACCCTCACAAGAAGATCTTGAGGTTTACACCGAAGAAGATTTTATGAGAGAGGAATGGCCCGATTCCGATGATGAAAATGTTGAAGAGATGATGCTCGAGAATGAAATCGAATTGAATGATATTGTGGAAGACCCAATTGAGCTTGCAAAATATTTTAATGATTTTAATAATGCCGAGGCTTTAGTTGAGGCAAAGACGGATGAATAATGGTTGCAAGGTTTGATAGAGGACCACAATATACATGAGGTAAGTAATTCATTTGAATTTTCTAAGGATGAAGAGGATTCCGTAAAACAAGAGATTGTGCAAGGTTTGTCTAACACTTTGCATATTGATTCTTCTCCTTTACCTCTTATTGGTTTGAATGTGTGTGCTTCGAAAGTATTTTTGGATGATTTTATTTCTTGATATCCACCATTGGAAACACTTGATGCTAACACCATGCAGGTTGCCAAGAGGAGTTCGTAGAAATTCCCAAATTCTATGTTATTTATACACTTCCGACTGTGGACAAGAATAAATGTGGGGGAAATTTCTATCGAGCGATAACATTATTACTATTTTCTTGTGCTAACATTTGTATGAAGCTATTGTGTGCAAAACAGGTACTATGGTTTGATCCCCAAATTTTCCGATTGTTAGTATATGGGGAGTGAATCTTGCAAGAGCTAAGTCGGGCCATCGACTTTAAAACAAGCGCTTAATGGGATGAAACCCATAGGTTTTGTATTTCTTATCCTTTTACTTTTTATTTTCTTTTTCTTTTTGTTTTGTTTATTTATTTTTTCTTGTTCCATATCATACTAGGATTTCCCACCTTGACTTTACTTGGACGATTCAATTGCATTGAGGAAAATGTAAGGTTTAAGTGTGGGGGAGTGGTTAAGCATATTAAAAAAAAATTGCATAAAACCTCCAACTTGTAGAGATTTTAGAGTCACTAGCATACTTCTAGGTATGTTTACATAGAGAATTCTGACCGACATAATTGAACTTGGAAGTGTTAGGGAATCACGTTCGGATTCTCTTGCTTGTTAGAATGTTAAATAGTGGATTTAATCATGTCGGTGATGCGGATTAGGAGCAGGGAGACATGCATTATTAGAGTTGTTGATCAATCATTAGTGGAGACTACATATTTATATCATGCGAGGCACCGACCAGATTTCTTTATAAATAACTAAAGAGCTTTCTTTTGAGTGTGTGTCACCGTAGTTAATTCCGAGTAGAATGGTGAGCTACCCAACCTCCCAGAAATAGAAGCACTACTCTTTGATCTCTTGAGTGCTAATTTTGTCAAATCATGAGGGTGACGTCTATAGATGAAAGCCTCCTTCTTGTAGTTCGATTTGCAGTTAGCACCATTCTCTCTCTCGACAAAAACGGATCCATAGAAACACCGTCATCATCAACAAGGGAGCGACATCAAAATCTACAAGGAAGGCTGAAAAAGTTCAAGGTTTACAAGCAACGGAACAATAAAAGAGTAAATTTCATATCCAAGTAAAGCAACATATAATGAGCGGAATTTTATATATACATGTTGAATACTTACATATGAGGAGCATAATTTTATATCCAAGTTGAAGACTTACTTACAAGAGTAAAGAAAAGCAAAAGGTGAGAATTATTGAAGTTTATGATTTCGAGACGATACAAGTTGTGAAGAATCAAGCGGTAAAGTATTTTTCCCACGGCTATGGTTTGTTTTTATTTTCACTTTGTTTTGTATTTTATTTCTCTTGTCTCTAAAAAAAAAGTAAAATTAAAAAAAAAATGATGGCAAGAGAAATTTTTGTTTTTATCTTTTATTTAATAAGTCGTGGGGAAGAAAAATTTATAAAGAAGTTTCAAGCGACAAGGATTTAAGGTAAAGAGTTACAAATTGTCAAGGAATTACGAAGTTCGAGCATTTATCATCAATAGTTGAAGCCGAAAACGAAGACCAAGAAGATGAAAACGAGGAGCGGAAGACATTTCTATTGGATGCCGTGAGAGTGGTGTTATCATAATTGGAAATCGTATGTGAAGCTGAGTAAGTAATCTCATCCTCGATAATAGTGGTTGATTTCCTTTCTTAGAGATCGTCAGAAAAATGGTTTTTCAAAATGTTAAAAGATGTGGGTTTTTAAAATATTTCGGAAGTTTTCCTTCCCACCATTCAACGTGTTGCAGGAATTCTCTCTTCATTCCTACCTGCACACATGTGAGAACCATAAAAGTACGTCCTTTGAGTGCAATTTCATAAAACCCTTTTTGGTGAGGCAGAAGTCGAGGTGAAATGCTTATTGATCGCTTCTCAAACACGCGTTCTCTCATTATGGTGTGGTTATTTCTCACTCAACATTTAAGAATGAGAATATGTTCTTTAGTATTTCTAACTTCTTATTACTAGCATGCAGAAACTCTATGTCCTCATAACTCTTTGGATGCTTGGGACGCTGAAACGCTTTGAAGTTGTAAGTTTTAGTTTGATTTGCTCGAGGACTAGCAAAGTCTAAGTGTGGGGGAATTTGATAGGGTGTAGAATACATTCTATTTATTATCTATTGTTTATTCTTTCTCTGCTATTTTTCTTGTAAATTATGTATTTTACGCATGTTTTTGAGTTATTAGGTACTCTTAAGTCATACGGAGGAAAAGAAGAAGAAATCATCCTAAATTGAGCAATAAGCGCAAAATAGTCATTTCATACGCCAACGATAGTGGCATTCGAGCCAAGGATAAGAGGGAACTCTCTTTTGAAGAAGTATTATAAGACAACCAGTAAAGGTTAGGGGACTGTTAGCTGGGTATCCCTTATCAAGGTGACTGGGCATCGAATATAACCTACTTCTATAACCCTAGATCGAGAATTTATTTCTCAATCATTCCCATTTCCATTTTCCTGAAAGTGAGAAAAGAAAGCAGCGCAGCTGCTGCCATTATTGCCGAGAGAGGAAATCAAAGTACAGATAGAAGAACGAGTAGCGGCTGTTGTCGTTGATCTGGATTGAGGATATGGCAAGCTTGAGGTTGGAAATGTGATGATTTGCAGTTGGATTTCGAAGTTCAGAGACAGAATCAAAGGGTTTGGTGAATTTATGATGAACTGAAGAGGAAAATTGATGGTGGAACTGGTTAGGTTTGATGTTTAATAGAGAGAAGAGATGAAAGCGCTCCTGTTAAACCTAGAAATTGAGGTTGAATCTAGGAAACAATGGGTTGAAATTGGTAGAAGTTGGAGGTCGAATTGACATATGGGTTCGAGTGAAGAAGAAGATGTTGTTGTCTATCTCATCGATGAGAGTATTGTTGTTGTTAGAATCAGGGAAGAAGGTGGATTAATTGATGGCTCTAATGGCTGTAGTGGAATCGAAAAAGGATTTGTTGTTGCCCTTGAATTGAAGTTAGATGAATTGATTCAGTTGTTGTTGCTGCTGTTCAATTGGAGCTGAGACGGATGAATTTGGAAATTGGAGTGTGTTGCTGTTGAATGATAAGATAGGAGATGGGTTCGATCTGATTTACAGTATCGAGGTTCTGCTGAAATGGGTATGGATTCTGGTGAGCTGAAATTGCAGGGAAGAGTATGAGGTAGAGCTGAAGGACAAGGTGTTGTGCAATGGAGTTGCATATGCTTGAATGAATGTTTGACAGTGTAGATGAATGTTAGGATACAGGCTGTGCAGGAACTGAAGAAAAGTGAGGCCTGAATTCAGCCGGGAATGCCAGAAAATAAACGGAACTCTGTCGGATTTTTATACCGACGAGTTAACTCAGCGAGTCCGTTAACCGATCCAGACCTGTAATTCAAACCAGTAAGCTCAGTAAGACTGACTGAGAAGTTGATTCAAGATGGCTGACTCCTCCTCCCCTTGACTTGTTGACTGACGGTTGACCATTCTGACTGTTAATTTTAACTGCACTGTAACGGAATATTCCGTTATCAGAGATGAATATATTAGCCGCCGACGGCAACATTCCAGTCCAGATTCGGGTGGTTCCATGATTTTCCGAAGACTCAATAGGTGCTGAATTTTGTGAAGGGTATAATTAGTCTCATGGATGTGAAGACTTGGGTTTGGATTTGTTTGAGGAATTGGGCTTGGATTTGGAAAGATAAAACGAAAGAATTTCACAAAGACAAGAATTTGGAAGTTGAGTTACAAAGGGTAAGGGATTCTATTCCTCAGAAGAGTTGAAGCAAATTGAAGCCTATAAATAGAGAAGTTCTCTATACAACTTTACACCTCTCTACACACACAACACTTCTCTTTTCTTTATTATTTGTATGAACTTTAAAAATTCTCCCTTTAATTATTTGTGTGAAATTCAAAAACATGAGTAAATAATTTTCTTATTGATTGAGGATGAATTCCTAGTTCTTAACATGTTTTGAGTTTTGTTTTTAAATCTACTTTGAAATTTTTTTCACATGATTATCGTTTGTTTTTACTAATAGGAATGTTTATGCATTCATGGTTGATTGATAGATTGTTTAGGTGGCCAACTAAATTGATTTGTTAATTGATCTAAAGCTAGTGAAAGTTAAGGGATAAGTAATCGTTTCTTGACTCTTTACATAAGTAGCAAACACGAGACCTTGCGGAGGGATTCCGTGGAGCAATTGTGTGTGAAAACAACGTTAGCAAGTAGACCTTGAGCTAAGAGTCTAACTACTAATATCAACCTAATAAATTCATAAATCTTGATGCGTTTAACTAAATTACATCTTGAGTGAGCTACTACGTGGTTTGGTGAATAAAATCTGGTAGTCGAGAACTTCTGTATCTGGTGATACTAGGGATTTAAGGGTTTAGCACTGAGCTAGCTGCTTTACCTACGGTTGGTGATAATCTGTGACTAATAAAAAGTGGAAAAGAACATAACTTGAATCATTGTTTTGCAACGAAGAAGGATTCCTTGATCTAATCTCTCTTATTGGTTTCAACATACACTTTTAATTGCTTTGTTTATTTTCTTTTGCTTTTCTAAACCAAACCTCCCACCACCACCACCACCCCACCTTTCGTGACAACTTTACAACTAAAAATCTCTTGCTCCTCGTGGGAACGAACTTGACTACACTATATTACTTGTTAATTAGGTGAAAAAGCATTAATTAATTTGTTGTGGTTACAACACGCATCACCCACATCCATGGTTTTTGTTAAAACAAAAACTTAAACTTCATAAAAAAGAGAAGACGTAAACTCTGTTAACTTAATCCATAAACGTTATAAGGCATAGAAAACTTACTTGATTTGTGGCAAGAAGATGATCCTCCAAACGATACAAAGCTTTAACCCTTCGATCAATCTTGCTTCTTCAAACTATTTCTTGATGCAACTAAAGTTTTTGACAGAATACATTTTAGACGGCTGGTTTCTTTCAAGTTCTTGAAACATGAAAAGTAATCCTAAACTCTTGTTATATATTCTTAGTTAACTTTCCTAAAATATATGAAATTTCTCCCACCAAATTTCTTGCGACAATTACTGATTAGGGTAATGAGGTATATATATATATGTATAATGTGGATACTATTAATCAAAAATAGATTAGAGGATGTGGAGGTTTTACACATATCTATAGAAGCATTTGTTCAAGCTCAACATATACATTGGGGTTTATGAGTTGTCAGATATAGAATATTTGTCACTTTAATTGTCAGTTATCTTCTCTTTTTCCCATACTGAAATGTCTTGTGTTTATACTTGCAGTGTATGAACATTGTGTTTACAGTAAAATGATTTATTATTTTTCATAAAAATCCAGTATTAAAATCTGCACTCTTACCTGATTGTGATCGTTGAATTCTGGGGAATAGACGTCGTTAAACCATGTTGCAGCTTGAGGGGAGAAATCTATGCTTAAGGACAATGACATGTTCACGCCTCGATCAAGTTTTGCACGCGCTTATAACATCCTTTGCCTTAAATATCCAACAAATATATGAGTATGGAAGTAGTCACGCATATTTAGCAGGACATACGGTCTCATAATCACATTAACACACCTCTTGAATGAAATAGTGAATGGAATGTATGAAGATTCATATATAAGACAAAAAACAGTTGCAGATTGTGGAATTTCGTAGTCAGAAAATTCAGATATTCGCGGGTCAGTCTGATCCAGGACGACTAAATTGTGGTAGTTAATAGTCCTAGTCAAGTCTAGATTGTAGCTTCCTTGACCATTCACTAAAACTATTGTAGATTCTTCATATGAACTCAGATTTGATGGTTGATCCCACCATTCTGATCAGAATAGAATTTCCTATCAATTATGGGAAGTATAACATAGGAAATTGCGTGGGAAGATTTAGGTTTTGAGCTCGTTTAGGAGGTGAAAACAGCCCGACAGTAAAAACTCAGGAGGAATTATTTCAGTTTTCAGCTATGACCTAGCTTGCTCTTTAAGTTGTATCTTTTAGCTCGTCCATCCGATTGATGTGTTTTTTGAGTATGTTATACTAGACATCCATACGAAACTTTTGGCATAGAGCTTATATTTAAATTCTTTACCAATTGCTCCCAGCTAGTCGGCCAACCTTGGGTGACCTTTTGGATGTCGTCCGACCAAGTTGAAGATATATGATTGGTCAGACATGTGAATTGGGAGGCCAACCAAGTTGGTTGCAGGTTATAGATATCCAACCAAGTTAGAGAGTTGTGATTGGTCAGTCACCATGAGCACGTCAGGTCAGCTTCGAGCGTTATGAGTGGCCGAAGTAAAAGAGGGGTGACATGCCAACTCCATGAGACCAGATTGTCGATCATGGAAGGTGAGAGGCCGATCAAGTTGGATGGTCGAAACCAACCCGTGACTAGCAGTCACGGCTAATCTTAATTACAACTTTGTTTGTTTCTCGACCACGATTAGGGTTTTATTGCAACTAATCATAGGAAGTCTTCACTCCATGCTTGGACAAGCCAGCCTTCGACCAATAGGAATCAAGATATTATGCTTCGCTGCAAATTGAGCAAAAATAGAGAAATTCATGCCTTCACATGAATTGACGTTTTCTCATGAAATTGAGTAAAATTAAAGAATTTTATGATTTTAAGAGTTCAGCTGAGAAACATACCACTAAAACATTTTGACAATTGAGGGAAACATTGAGAGGAATCCCAAAATGATATTTATTGCCCTTTTCGCTCGACCTTCCGTAAAATGACCATTTCATGACTTTCTCATTAAATTATAAAATGATCGTTTTCTCCTGCAGTATAAAATTACCATTTTACCCAAATCTAAAAAGTCATCCAAAATTACTGTTTTACCCTTTATCAAAAATACACCATCAATAGGGGATACCATTATTAGCGGAGTGATACCATCTCATATAGGACAAACAATTATAACAGATCCTGACTGTTGGATTGCTCAAATGGTATCCTGCTAATATTAGTATTCCTTCGAAAATCATGCAAAATAGAAGGTAAATATGGAGGATGATAAATTTTCCCGAGAACCTTAAAAAATGGTAAATTAGTTTCCTTCTGTTAATATGATTGCATACCACCAAACAACACACTCTAAGGTGCTCGTGATTAATCTGATTCTTCAGAAAAATAAGAACAAGGTGTACAAAATAAACAGCAAAATTTACTATACACATTATAGAATCTAATTACATAAATAAACTTTTCTTATTGCATGAGTGTGCGTACACAGATCAAAATGTAGATATCTTGTCAGGCTTCTGCAATTTTTTTGATTATAATGGACACATAATTGGCAACAGTTTCATCTGGGGATTGTTTAAGACGTCCAATAATGGGTAACAGTTCTGAAGAACGGACAAACTGCCTACAAGGTGAGTAGGAACACATTTTTGCCAATGAAAATAGAGCAATCTTCAATGGTGATTCATTTACTGCATCCTTTCTACTCGGGCTCAAAGCTACGGTGGAACAGTCGGCAACCAACTTCAGCAGAGCCTGTAAAGGCAAAGAAAAATAATTACCACAATTATACAGCCTTAGGTACTTTAAAATGACAAGAAGAAAATCATAGATACTAAGTCTATGTAGAACTTGTACTTCTTCCTGAACTTCAGTGGGAATCAGTTGTACCACTGTTTGTAGATGATCTACAACACTAATTTTCAACTTTTTTTCTCAGTTGTACCACTGTTTTCTAGTGCCATACAGTTCGACAGGGTCCATTCGTAAACTTTTAACGCACTGAAAGCTAGTTTAATTAATGGTACTGAGAGGGTTGTGTTTTTGTTTTGATTTTGAGGTTAAATTAGCTTTAGACTAAAGGATTAAGAAAAAACTTATAGAAAGATCTAAGGGTTCCCCACCCCCACCCCGAGAGAGGAAGCATGTTTAGCATATGTATCACAAACAAAGGCATCAACAAGGAATGTGTACGGATCTGACAAACCTGCATGGCTCCTTTCGAGATTATATCTTCACAAAGCCTATTAGAGTTGCGGACAAGATTGCTCAGTGCACCAGCTGCATTTGCTCTCGTTTTATCTTCCTCTGACGAAACCAGCAGACTAGTAAGTAGAGGTATGGATCTCCTAAGTTCTTCATACAACAGGTCGTTGTGATATGCGGCATTACCGATCTGGAGACAGATAAGAACATTAAATAAGAAAAACTTGCAGGTGTAGAAGACAATGAAACCACAATATTAGATACATTAGATAAAGGAAGTGATTAGCCACATTTTCTGCCGTCAAATTTACATTTGCCAGAATGCGATTATATCCATAATCTTATCAAACTGAAACAAAGGCCTTCTATCCACTTTATCCATGGATACCCAAGTGAAAAGGATATGCTACTATTGGTCTTACAGCCAAATTTTAATTATTCTACTTGATACGGTACCCACAGAAGAGAATTGCAGGAAATATTCTTACAGAACTAGAATTAAACAGATGAACTTATGTTTGGACATGAGAAGAATGCTCTTCCAACATCTCATTCTGGAATCATCAGACAGATAAAAGATAGGAATATAAGATTGGGAATAATCTTACAGCAAAACAAGCATATTTTCTGGTACGTTTGTCTGGATCAGCACAGCGATCAATAAGGAGACTGATGATATGTTGACTTGCCTGAAAAATGGAATACATGAATAACACGAAGAGCACAGCAAATTGGATCATTTAGAGCAACAAAACCATGCCGTGCAATAAAATATAACACCACGTGGATTATGTCCTTACCAGTGAGCTATAAAAGTAAGGGCTATGCCGACACATGTTCCCTATAGCACTGCAAGTTTTTGCACGTACATTTGGATCTTCATGGCTAAGGAATGTCTTCATGGACTCCAAGAGATCTGCCCTATTAAGGTGTTCATAGAAATCCTGCAAACCATTATACTATTTAAAATGCAAAAAATAAAATAAAAATAGGCAAGGAAGTAGGGAGAGCAAGTTAAAACTTGGCAAAGCAAACAAATTTAACCGGTTGATAACCAAAAGAATAAGAATGTCACCACATCACATTCTGAAGGTGTCAACAGTTCAATTTCAGTTTAGTCTAACTGCCAAGAATTGCAATCTGTTAAATGTGATCGTTGCAGCTCGTACGAGTTCTAAGTCCAGTATTGAGATAACTCGAACCAGACAAAAACCACCTTTTAGGGTTCCTGTGGTTATTCTGGTGACGTCATTTTCTATAATTTTAGTATTGGGATAACTCGAACCAGACAAAAACCACCTTTTAGGGTTGCTGTGGTTATTCTGGTGAGGTCCTTTTCTATAATTTAATACTTAGAGGCCAAAAATATCAACAAAACTAAGTAAAAAGGAAATCGGCATCTCTAATCATTCTGGTTACTATCTGTCCTGATACCAAAAAAAAAAACCGCAAGGCTGCAAATGGGGGGACCGAATTCTGGGGGTGTACCAAATTTCAAATAAGACAAAACAGTTTTTCATATAAAACAAAACAGCTTTTGCCTTGGGCTTGGTACACCCCCAGAATTCGGTCACCCCCATTAGCAATTTTGCAAAACCGAAACAGGTTATAATAACTATGGGTAGGGATTTTAGTATTTTGCTAGTACTTGTTCCCCAAAAATCAATATATTTAGTACCAGAAGCAAAGAATGAAATTAGTTGAACTCATAAAGCAGCAGTGTGAGATTCTCACCTTATCCATCCGAGCTAAGTCTGAAATTATCATCAGAATATCCAAAACAACCTCCCTTGGGTTTGAACTGTTGAGCAATTTCCTCACGTTCCCTGGATCCAACAGACCTTTCCCTAGAAGATGAAGTGCAAGGGGACGAACACTTGCCATCTTTGCCAGAAAAGCTACAGGTTTTCCAAAATCTCTTGACTTAACATAATCCAAGCACTTAAGAATACGATCAGGCACTCCTACCTGCAAAAGTGGATGTATCAGTAACCACCACCGATGAAGTAAACTGCTTTATATTCAGAGGATTAAAGATACAACCTCTAGAAGAACTTGAACATACTTGGGCATGTTTGCCTCAATCCCTTTCACCATGTCCTTGTCTTGGACACCTAGCTTTCCACCGGGTGAACCCATGTTGAGAAGGAAACCACTGCTAACTGAAGCAGTGGTTGATGGTAAACCTGAGGTAACATTCTGCACTGCAACAAAAGGAAATGCTAGGAGATCTATAACTGTATTGATTAGATCTCTGACTCCATCAGTACCACCACCAGGTCCACTCCAGCATTTCAAGATCTTGAGGTGTGTTTCAGATATTAAACTAGATATTAGCTTGACATTTTCACTCCTAACCAAGATCTCACGAAATAACAACGCTCCATTTGAAAGACAATGACAAATTGAAGATATCATCCACGTAACGCCAGTAGGTGACAAGCCAATTAAATCTTTAGATTCATCCATTTCAACATTCAGAAGACGGTTTGCTAATAAACAAAGAAGTATCTGGGGAGCTTTCTTTGCACAGGCTTGCTGAACTGCTAATGGTCCACCCCACTTTAATCTAGTTTCTAATAAACCAACGCAACCATCTCTAACCCCATGCCAGTATGAGAGCATACCATAATGGTTAGAAGACGCTTCATTTCTGTCTGTTGATGGAATAGCGAGAATGCTACATAGTGTGGTAGTTGGAGGTATCATAGGCATTGCAGACTCAGAAAGAGAGGATTCAGAAGGAACTCCACTTTCAAGAGATAAAACAGAAGCAAGAGCTAACATGGCAGAGAGACAATGTGGTTGTAAGGAAGTTGTAACTGTATCATTAGAAGAAGAGTAATGAGCAAGGACTGAAAGTCGAGAAAGTTGTTTTTTGGTAGTAGTCGTGAGAATGAACGACGCCGAAACTCGTCCGGACAGCTTCAAATATTGTGCAGTTGTGGCAACGATGAGGCATGAATGCAGGACAAGGGCATTCGGGTTTGATATTTTCGATTTACTTGCTTCTCCTGTTGGTGGTTCTTTGTTTGGATGTGAAGTGCAGAGACATAATATAGAGAATATTTCTGAAATGATTGTACCATCTCCACCTCCACTGACCACAGTTGTAGCAGGCAAGGAATTAGGTAGGCCACAAAGCAAACCACATATGGATTCATTATGAACGCAGCACCTCAACATGAGCTGAAAGGGAAGTGATGTTATATTAGAATCTATATGCATACATAAGTAAAGAAGTTAACGAGCTCACTAAAATATTGCTAGTTAAAAAAGTGAATGTACGGCGTGCCACAGCACTAAATCCATGCAAAAAGCCAGACACGCAAGATACTGCTATTTCTTTAAACAAAATTGGATACGTATATGTGGCATAAGAGAGTAAGTAAAACCTGAATAGCAGCAGATAAAGCAGATTCCATGCGTTGATGTAGACAATAGTAAATTGCAACCTGCATTGCTTTTGATTTGATCAGAGCTTTTGCGACTGCATCAATAACTTTTGCTGATTCTATCCCAAGCATTGAACCTCTTTCATGCTCCCCAATGTCAAGTCGATGTAAAGAATGGCTCCAGAAAGTTTTTAGTGGGAACAAATAAATATTTCCTGCTGTGAACAAAATTTCAAATCCGTTTACCAACGCCCACAGACCCCTGCACGCTTCACAAGCAGCACGTAACATATTTGGAGAACCTGCTATTAGACTAGTTCCTGAAGCAACTAAGCAAACAGACAATGACTCTGCCACTCCAGCTGTTTTTGCATGACGCAAGATCTGTTTTGGAACTTCATTTGGCGAAGCCACCTCTGGGCTTCCACCTACAAGAGATCTTTTAAGTCCCTGCACAACTCTAGATAACATAACAGCAATGCACCCAGTTGACTCATTCAAGACCCTTCCAGATGCATCCTCGGTATAGTCGACCACCTACATCAAAATGATAAGATGTTGAGAAAAACAGAATCCACAGGTGGTGGTGAAGATCGATCTACTCCACAAATCAAGCTAACCTTTGAGTACAGTTCTACTAATATCGACCAATGCTGGATATAAGAATCTCGAAGATCAGTTCCACTAATATCCACTAATTTCTTCATAAGTGAGAAGCTCTGCAGTTTGGATTTGAAACGGCATCAGACACAACGAAGCATCAAAAGAATACAAAAGCTTTAACTGCCAGCTAAAATAGCCTTAGAAAGCCATATAATGAAAACCATTAAGTACAAAGACACCTCGCAAGATAACACGAAAATAAAATGCATTTACAGAATCAAGATATGAGAAACAGAAATATGAAGTGTCTTTCAATGTTATTACCTTCGCTGTTAAATCATTACCATCCAAAGATTTCATGTTGATTACACTATCAGTGAAGACAAGAAGTTCCCTGATCATGTCGTCGAGTGCCACATCAGAATGAAGAGCACCTGCTACGGCTAAGTTTGACAAGATTCTAAGAGACACATTTACACGAACAATATCCTGATCCCTGAACAATTTACGCAAGCAAATTACTTCATAGAGCATGGAAAATCAATAACCATATCACAAAAATTCAAGCAATAGCAAATGTGATTAATGCACTACAATGAAGTGAAACCGTTGAGTACTGAAACAGTACATCTGTAGCTGAAGAGTCTGGCTACAAATATATATATCTTCATCTGTACACGGGAAAGGAACAGACTTCTATTGTCATTTGTTAAAAGGAAGCCTAATAAGATTGGTTCAGTGAGGAAGTGAGGAATGAGGATACACAATTAGGCAACACGTGAAGGTTCTCTAAGTTATTGCATTGTTTTTTCAAAAAAAAATTGAAAAGACTTGCTATTAAAGAAAGTTAGATTTAAAAAAGATCTCAAATGAAAGCAGTGGTGCTTAGATGACCTCCATACTAACTGCAATAGGATTTTTACAATGATTTAGAGCATTCTTTGAGACTGGCTATTGTCATATGAGGGTATACAGTTATTATGATAAGGCCATAAGGTAATTACGGGCACAAGATTACATATTTCCTGTCAAATACACAAGCTATACGTTATTACATGTCATGTTATGTTAAGTTAAAAACTTAAAATGCAGACAATGTTAAAGAACCTAGCATCTAAGCGAGCCTTGTTCAGCAGCCACTATGTCTGCCAAAGACTTGAATGACTATCTGGTAACATATGTATTTGAGGGGAAATGGTACAATTTGGAGAAAGTGTAGAAATTTCAATTCACCTGCTTGGTTTTGATGAATCTTTGGACCAGTCCATTAAGGGCATCAAAACAAGCGACATTGCTTCACTATCTTGACCAATGAAATTTGCTCCTTTCATTGTCCTGGAGTTACTTTCCAATCTATCCAACACCTGGCAGCCTGAGCATGGACAAACATACTCAAAATTCAACATATCTGATTCATAAACAGGTACCAGAACTATCCATTACTAACTACAAGAGTCATTAACTCCGGCAAAAGTTGGTTTGTGTCTGTTAACTTTCGCATATCAGCCAATTGCATAACTAACCCCACTCAGCTGAAACTAAGCTCACTGAATTATGGTAACAGTTAAATCAGAGAACTTAATCTCTCAGAGTGACTTGCCTACGTAAAGAAGACAAATTGCTGCTAATTACTAACTAACAAACTCATTAAGATGCACCCAAGCACAAATTATTTATAGATTCACCTCTGGTTTTTTATCTTTCACCATGTCAAAACAAAAACAAAATAAAAATAAAAAACAAATAATGCCTTACGTCAATTAAGAAGAAAAATTCTGACCACCTTATCTAATGTGTATACCATCAACTGTCCCAATCTATTTATTTGACAACTAAGAATAAGATGTCAATATGAACCAGGATCTATGTTTTCATTTTCACTGTGTATATACCTGAGTCAGCAGCAGGAACTGTTAATTCTAAGGGATCTTCATGAGGAAATGGACTGTCCATGGCTGCAACAGGACTATGTAATCGATCATTAGTCAAAGGACTTCGGGAACCTTTATTCTGAGGAGTAGTAGAAGAATGAACTTTTTCTGCAACAACGAATTTTGGAGCAGTTAGAAACAATAGAAAGCAAAATATATGGCCTACAAACTTTATACCCAAGATTCTCACTCTCAGGAGTTGCAGCATATGATCCAACTGGGGCCGCATGTTTGTTGTTGCCTTCGCCTTTCCAAGCTGCATCATTACCCGTAGCTGCAGCAGTTGCTATACGTGATTCCTGTCAGGTATTTGTCGGATCAGAATGCAAGGGATTTAGGAACACCTGTCTTCAAATTTGATTGCTAAACCTTTAAAAGGAAAATCATAAAAATAAATGGAACACTACCATGGCCTCCAGATCATCTGAGGTTTCTTTAACAAAGGGGTGCTCACGAAGTGCGGGCCATGTCAGCCTTCTTTGCGGCATCTGTATAGGTTATTTTATATCAATAAGCATTGACGTGGAACATACGAGCATTACAGAAATGACACTAACTTCACATAGTAATAACCTTATTGAGCAACCCCTTAAGAAAGCTTTTAAAATTTGAACTCATGGTGTCCGGATACTTTACAGGATCCTGTAAAAGTAGAATGATTCTCAATCAACAACTCGTTCAATGATATATACAAAATACTGGAGAGAGAAAGAGAGAGAGGCTTGGGGGAGCACATGTACCTTTATAATGTGTCGAACTAGTTGATATACTGAATTTGTATAAAAGGGAGGCTGACCAACAAATAGCTCGTACCTGGAGTTACACCCAAATAGCAATTCGTTAGTTCCTTCAATAAGCCTAGTAATGTCAAACAATACAATATTATGGCAGCAGTACAGCACATCCGGAGAATTTCTGGTTCAAGAAACAGTCAAACCCAAAACTAACACCAGGTTGTACTGCACAATTCAATATGATCATGGATATAAATATACTTGTTGAGATCAGAAGAAAAAACGAAAGGCGTAGTTACTAGCAGACGCTATCGACAGTCGGATTCAGTCAAATATGATCAGACTAAGTCTTCTTCCTTCATACTCTAAATTATGGTTAGTCCAATCTCAACTTGGTAATTAAAATGGTGCAGGTTCATGAGGATTCACGCATGTATTATGTATACAGTGCAACATATGATACTCGACGTCAAGGGAGTGATCACTGGTCTAAGCCTAAGGTAAGGATTAGGAGGAAGAAAGCAAGTCAAGGTGAGGTTTTCAAACCTGGACCGCCCTTACAAATATCATGAATAAAAGATGAGTTAGGTCATGTATGACGTAGAGCATAGCCCGTACTACTCCCAGTGGATAGCACCATGCAACTTTCAGCAAGGTTTTGACTTACAAAATAATAAAAATAAAGGGTGGAAATGAATTCAAAGTGTGTTGAGAGTAAAGGCTAGTGATGACACAAGGAAAACTGGATTAGCATCATATACAAGGTAAATAGTCTCAGCCAATCTAATATTCATAGCTTTTAGTTTGAAAAGGCTTTAAAGTTGAATATTCTCGGTTAAGTTCAAATATCTGACAGGATTAGGAATCAAATTTTTATATAACACCCAATTATGACTAATGGCGAGAATATAAAATGATTGTGTTGTTGCCGTTATAAGTATAAACAGTACAAGAGAGTCAAGGAAAACCGAGAACATACAATATAACTCCAAGAGACCATAAATCAGCAGTGTGGTTGTAAGGTTGTTCCTGTACAAGTTCGGGAGCCATGTACAAAGGAGTACCTGAAAAAACCCAATTTTATTAATCGAGTTGGTGAAAGTCATTTGTCACCAACAATTTGATAAAGCATTTGTTTAGAATTTAGACATATTAACCAGCGGAATAAGAAGGGATCTTTACTTGCTATTAGCAGCCTTGTGTATGTGTATTTACAAAAAAATTGAGGAAAATGCATCTGATCTCAATGGTAACATTAAGAATTGACATCAAAAATTACTTGCTGTTTCCTCTTATTGATAATTTTCAGGCATATGGTTAAGAACATTAATTAAGTCACCATAACACGGCATTTTAGATGTGAACATAAGCATTATATTTTTCGGCTACTGAGAAACATGCAAACCAAACTCCATCCTTTAACTAGTAAAGTGGAACAGGATAACCTTTGATAGAGCGCAACACTACGGTGTTTGTGGACATTGCCCTCGCGAATCCAAAATCACAAAGCTGTAAGACAAGACTAGGTTAGCTTTTACTATACATTACATTGGTATAGACTATGTAATGATATGTAGCGACCAAGGTTTTAAAAAGCGAAAGCGTGGGGCGAAGCGCTCTCATACCAAAGCGTATAGCGCTGCGAAAGCGAGCTTTTTGAAATATATAATACGATACAAAAATAAGAAGTTATCAACCTAGTAAAAGAAAACTACGAAGTTCAGACATAATGAAAGGGACAATTATACTAACTAAGCATATGGCATACTGATATTGCATATTCTACCCAAGAGCTATTTAAATATACTAGCCACGAAGGTCTGCATCATTCATATCATCATGTAGATAGTCATCGTCATCATGATCACCATGCCCTATAAATTAGGTTTATTAGTATTTAGTTAGAAAACGTGAAACAAGCCCTACTTGGCTTCAAAGGCCGACTTTTCACTTTCTAATATAAACCAATTCGTAAAGCGGTGCTCTAGGACCTGAAGCGCAAAAAAGCGCCTTAAAGCGCGCCCCACAAACGCCTTTTTAAACCATGGTAGCGATCAAAGTCTGCATTAGTATAGGATTCAAGGTTCACAGTTATGGTCATAATTGTAAAGAAGATGGTTGCTGCAAGTATAATATGACCTAGATAGGATTTTAGAAACAAGAAAAATGTATAGTATATTTTCCAACCTTAACGATAGACCCAGCTCCAATTAAAATATTCTGGGGCTTCATATCTCGATGAATGATGCGGTTTGAATGCAAGTAATGCAATGCTCTCACCTGAATTTGAAGGAAACATTATTTTTGGTGTAGGTAAACCTTGTGTGGCTTCGCAGGAACATTAGTTAGAAAGCAGTCCAGAATAACAATATTGAATGCAGGAATTCCATTAATTTTATTGTGTTTTTTTAACATTACAGGAATTCTAAAATTGCAGTGTGATGGGATTCATAGGAAGTAAAGTACCAACTGCTTTGCAATAGCTTGAACTTGTTCTTCCGGGAGGCATTTGTCATCCTCGAGAATTTCAAAAAGCTCACCCTATAATAAAAAAAAGTTTAGGAGACAATGGTGTTACAGAACAAAAGATAAATGTAAAAGTAGGTTACCTGTGCAAACTCAGTCACAACACAAAATTCTTGCGGAGTTTCAAAAGAGTCTAGCATTGCAATTATATTTTCATGCTTTAGCTTTCTCAGAATCTGTGCATTTTAACAAAATTTCGCAACCAATAATTAGTTGAAGTAACCATCAAATTAAGCAACACAACAAGTCAAGAACCAACGTTGTTCCATACTTCGTTACTTAAATAAAGGTTCTAAGAAAAAGATACATGTAATCATTTTTCTATGCAAAGAAACTTCACTTTTTTTTCCTTATTTCTGCTATCAATTGCCACTAACAATGTTTAGTTTACTGCTATCACCCTTAATTTCTTGTTTCTGCTTTCAGTCTCATATTCATTTATATCAATTTTCAGTTACTATTATCTTCCACTTTGTAAATTACTACAGCAACAAATTCCACAAACAAAACACAAAATTACCTCAATCTCCTGCCTTAAATTCTGTATATCTTTGTCGCTTTTGCCATGTTTAAGAATAAATTTCATCGCAACAGTCTGAAACAAAAAAATTAAAAATTATAAAATCTTCAGTAAACAATCACTCAAAAGATGAAAAACAGACGTACTAAAAAAAACAAAAAAGACTTACCTGTCCAGAAAATTTTCGTCGTCCTTTATACACCTTCCCAAACGAACCTTCGCCTACCATTTCAATCACATGGTAATTTTCGACTCCCATATTTCAGATCTATAACTCTAAACAGCTTTCTAAGACTTGGATTGAAAAATCCCTACACAGAATAAATCATATGAAATGATTAGGGTTTCGTAAATGAAAGTAGCTAAATCTCTTTTGATATTTCAAAATTTAAACCTAAACAGTGAGATTTAAGAGTAAGATAAAGCAATCGAACCTAATCTTTGTTTCTTCAACAAAACACTCGAATTTTGTTGACTTCGGATAGAAAGAAAGCGAATCTCTTTCTCTCTCTCGGTTTTGCAATTCAAAAGTTAACTCCCGCCTTTGCTCTCTAGACACAAAAATAGGGCAGTGTCACCCCACCGCCGCCCACAGGAATATGCAAATTTAGTCTTAGTGTTTGACCTGGGTCAAGGTCCCTAAACTTAATATAAGAAACATAGTGGGTATTTCTACAAATTAGGCAAAAATGAAGACTTAAAGCCCTAATCTTCTTCTTCTTCATTCAGTTCCCATTTCTACGGCAAGGGTTTTACTGAACCTCCTCTCTTTTGGAAACCGTAGAAATCATGTCTCTCTATCATTCTATCCTTCGTTCAGTTCGGCGTTCTTCTTCCTCAACCACCACTCTCAGATCATTTTCATATTATTCAGCTCAGCAAATCCCACCTCCACCACCACTTTCCTCCGATTCTAATACTGATCATACAACCTCTTCCAATTACTACACTCCTAACCCTAATCCCACCACCACCACAAATCACAACCAATCATATCAATACTCACCGCAACAACCTCCCTCGTATCAATACCCACCACAACAACCTCCCTCATATCAATACCCACCACAACAACCTCCCTCGTATCAATACGCACCACAACAACCTCCCTCTTATGGGCCTTCCTCTCCCACAGCTACTACTACTGCTCCTCCCCCATTCAGAAATGTTCTCGAACCTAACCCTAATTCCACCACCACCACCGGAAATGTTTCTGAGACGACCCCTAATTCCACCACCAAACCCTTTAAAAATGTCTTTGAGCGAAGCACTAGTTCTACCACTCCTAGCTCTATTTTGTCCAATTATAATTCTAGTTCTGTTAATGGAACACAACCTCCTCCTCGTTATGGATTCTCTTCAGCAGAAGAAGCTGCGGCTGAACGACGTCGTCTCAAGCGTCGCCTTCGTATTGAGCCACCACCTCATGCTCTACGCCGTGATCCTGCAGCACCACGCCCTCGTCCTGATCCTAATGCTCCACGCCTCCCTGATTCCACCTCTGCGCTTGTTGGTAACCGACTCAATCTCCACAATCGAGTGCAGTCCTTAATTCGATCTGGTGATCTTGATGGTGGTGCTGCCTTAGCTCGACAAGCAGTTTTCTCTAATACAAAGCCAACTGTATTCACTTGTAATGCAGTCATGGCTTCCATGTATAGAGGTGGACGTTATGAAGATGCCGTTAACCTTTTTCGGTATTTCTTCATTCAGTGCTATATTATTCCAAATGTTGTTTCTTATAATGTCCTAATCAACACTCACTGTGATGCTAAACGTGTTGATGCTGCGTTGGATGTTTATAATCAGATTCTTAGTCATGCCCCTTTTAGTCCTTCCCCGGTAACTTATAGACATCTTACTAAAGGACTTGTTGAATCTGATCGTATTACTGAAGCCGTTGATCTTCTTCGTGAGATGCTTATTAAAGGTCATGGTGCTGATTCATTAGTATATAATAATCTCATTTCAGGGTTTTTGGAATTGGGAAATCTTGAAAGGGCATTAGAATTTCTTGATGAACTTCGTGAAAGATGTCTTGTTTATGATGGGGTTGTACATGCCACTTTCATGGATTGGTATTTCAAACAAGGAAGAGAGAAAGAGGCAATGGAAAGCTATCAAAATCTCTTGGATCGCCAATTTAAGATGACACCTGTTACTTGCAATGTTCTTCTAGAGGTACTTTTGAAGCATGGTAAAAGTTCAGAAGCTGAAACGTTATTCCAAAGTATGTTAGATTCACATGCACCGCCGAACACCCTGAGTGTTAATTCCGATACATTTAATATAATGGTGAATGAGTGTTTCAAATTGGGTAAGATTTCAGAAGCTGTGACAGTTTTTAAGAGAGTTGGAACAAAAGAGAAGTCAAAACCTTATCAGATGGATGCCGCTTGTTTTAATAACATTATGGGAAAACTTTGTGAGAATGGGATGGTTTCTGATGCAGAGGAGTTATTTGCAGAAATGCCCAAGAAACAAGTCTGCCCGGATTTTACTAGTTACAAGATTTTTATTGAGCATTACTTGAAAAAAGAAAGAGTAGATGATGCAGTTCAATTTTTTAATAAAATGTCTGAGACCAGTATAAGACCTGGCAAGGGTTTTTGTGATAAGGTTTTTGATGAATTAGTGAAAAGAGGTAGAATCGAGGAGGCTTCAGATATTATTGGGAGAATGGGAGAGAAAGATGTGAAGCCTGATCCATTGAGTTATGAGTACGTGGTTATGGGGTTGAATAATGTTGGAAGATTAGACCGTGCTCGGGACTTATTGGACCAGATGGTAAAAAACAAAATTGCAGTCACTCCTAACCTTCGAGCTAATGTATTCGATGTTTTTGGGAAAGAAGGCAGAATTCATGAGATCGAGAGACTATTAGGGAGGCAATGTGAAAAAACTTCAGTTCCTTCTCCGGCACCTCATGGTTCCACTCCCATGAGCAGACAGTATGGAGCATCATCATCAGCTCCACTTCAGAAGCCAGGGCAGGAAATGGGATTTCAGAATACACAATCAAACTGATATTTCTGAATCCTTTCCATTCTCCTTAATTTTGATTTGAGTTCAAATAGACACTGGTTCTTAATTTAATCTAAGTGAATCTTTGTCAGTGACCCGTGTTAAAAGCTTGAGAAAGTCCATAATCAGAAGAGGGATAGAGGTGTGGGGATATCATTCATGTGAGTACAATGTTATAGTTGTAAGTTATCATTTATTATCCAGTGATTCTAAATATTCTTGGTTGTTGATACCTGTGCTTCATAATATTAATTAATTAATAAGATGTTTCTTCTACTCGTAACTTACAGAACCATATCAATTAAGCACTTTCATCATACATTGTTATTGTTGGTTTTGAACTGGCACAAATATAAATTTGCTATTTTACTGTACTCGTAATGGCTTTTTATGGAACTTTTCTTTTTCTTTGTATTACTTTGCGATCTGTATTTCAATATGCATTTTATAGCCAGGGGTTTTCTGTTTCATGAGGTTAAAGCTAAAGTTTTGTGCAACTTTCTTCTCTATTGTATGACTTTTATCTTGAAGCTTCCTGATTTTGCTGCTTGTATTTGTAAGTCGTTGGGGCTGCAAGAGTAAGCCTCCAGTAGTTTAGATCATATTAAAATTGATCTTGTAATCTAGTGTTCTACTTCGTTGTTTTACCTACAAATCTCTTTTATGGTGTACATTATTAGTATTTGAGATAATTGCTTTTGCATCTTCATTCTGCACTTAAATAACAACTTAATTGATCACCCGGGGTTTCAGTTCTGATTTACTTGCTCATTGCCCTCATATGGTTCTATATCTTACTATACTTAAACATCTATGGTGGGAATTCCTTTTCCTTGATATTGGCGCATCTAGTTATCTAGTCGGTGCATCAATTGGTATGGCACTATGGCAGTCATTGCCTTTAACCATTTCTCTAAATACGTGAAAAAGAGTATACTGGGTTTCAGTTTGCTGTATTTTCACCAGAATCCAGAGTCCATTATATTTGTTCCTACATCTAGCATTCTTTGTTGGGTTTTTATTTGGGATCACTTAGGTGCGCTCGATCTACAGTCAATGTGAGGGAATGATAGCTGACACTCTTGTGGAATATTGAGATCTTGAAGCCGAACAGGTGGCTGTAAGTAGGTTGAACATTGGTTTTCCAGGTAGACTGCAGCGTAACACTAACAGTCTTAATGGCCAAGTGAAAGCTGGTATTGTTTTCTGTATTTTGTACATATTGTTAGTGCCAAGTTCTTATTTTGTTGTTTGTCACGGTAGTAACTGGAATCTGGATTATGTATATTATAGATGTTGATTGTGAAAATAGGTAAATAAGCAAAGATCATTCATTGAATTACTATAGAGTATAGTTGATTCTGAGGATTTTCCCGTGAATATTATCCCGGGAGACACTGCAGCAGCACAAGATCATCAAGGTTATCCTTGAGAACAAGGTGAAGAAGTGTGTTGAGATGCAGACTGCTGAGAAGGAGGATTACAACAAACTCTGTGTGGCCTTCTTAAACAACCTCAAGCTATCCACGAAGACACACAGAAACAAGGTCGAGTTTGCTGAATTGTAACTAGGATGAGGAAGACCAGAGTGCCATCTACTTTATGGAGAGAACAAGAAGGCTGTCGAGAATTCTCCGTTCCTTGAGGCTCAAGAAGAGAGGTTATGAAGTACTTTTCATAGTCGATGTGATTGATGAGTGCGCACCACCAAGTTGGTCAGCTGAAGGAGTTCAAAGGAAAGATTTTGGTCCAGGCGACGAGGGTGGACTAAAATTTGGTTGAAAGCTCGCCGAGAAGTATGGACTGACAGCAAACTTGGAGAGGACCATGAAAGCTCAAGCTCTGAGGGATTCAAGCAAGAAAACAATGGAAATCAACTTGAAAAGATGGCTGATGCTAAGAATGACTACTCGGGGAAGCATTTTGTTCTATTATCGTTGAGGCTGCTCCTATGACATCTGGGTTCAGCCTTACGGAACCTACTACTTTTGGGAACAGGATTCACCTGATGTTGGGATTGGGTATTGATGAAATGCTGCCATTGGAGGAAGCTGATGCCAAGAAAAGTCGTTTAAGCTTCTTTTCTTTTTGATATAAAAATTAATATAATAACTAAGCAATATAATACATCAGATCTACAATCTCATTTATTAAATACATTAGAATTAATGCTTCCTTTATGCACTTGTTGCAAATGCTTTGATATATGTTGTAGTCTTCTGAACCTTGCTTCTTTAGCTAATGAGTCTGATGCTGCATTGTGAATCCTGTTAATGAATCTTACCTTAGCCGGTGGTAATTTTCCTCGATAATGCAAAGTTCCTTCTATGGTATTCTTTGTTGTCCAAGAAATATCAGAACCTTTTTTGTTGATCGAATCTGCTAGCACCCTACAATCTGTAATTATGAAAACACTAGAAAGAGGATTGTTTTTTAGCCAAGATAGCGCCTTTAGGAGAGCTTTTGCTTTTGCATGCAAAGCCGAAGACGCTCAATCTGAGCCTGCGGATAAATGCATAAAAGCTTCTTGGTCGACAGAAAACAGGATGAAAGCATATTCCATGGATAAATTTTCTTTATTGAACGAAGCATTGGTGAATATCATCTAATCCGCGTTAAGGTTATTCCAATAATGTTTAGGCAAACTCTTTTGTTGAGTATCTTTGTTTTTTTTCTGGATATTGTCTGGTGAGGAGTGGATGAACTTCTTGATTTGTTGAATCAAAGAGGTTGGTTCTGGAATGGTTTTCCTAAACACCACTTCACATCTATATTTCCAAATAAACCAAAGGATTGTCGCAATCTGCACACTATGTTGAGAAAATCCTGGATCTGTTAGCCATCTTTCCACCCACTTGCTGATGGATCTTCCGTTAATTTGTGATTTAACGGGATCCAAAGAGCAACCAAACCAAATCGATCTAGCAAAGTGACACTTCCTGAAAAGATGATCTTCAGTTTCTGTCGCTTGATTATTACATAAAGGGCACTCGTCTGAGATTTCAGAGTTGTGAGTTGCTAGTCTGCTAGTGGTTGGTAGCGCTTTTTGAACCAGTTTCCAAATAAATAGTCTTATCTGAGGGATTGCTTGTAGCTTCCATAATTTATTCCAAGAAAACTCAATAATCACTTCATTATTTGTATTTTGAATGCTGATGTAATTATTGATGTTTTTAGTCGTGAAATTCCCATAGCTATTATGTTTCCATCTGATTCTGTCCATCTTCTCCTTATTTGGATAATAGCTAAGATTTTTTCCTTTATTTCTGACGAGAATAAATCATCTATTTTCCCAGTGTCCCAAGATCTTTCCGGATTTAGAAGTTCTTGAACTTTTTACGGTAGAGGGTTGTTGCTTGGTTTATCTATTATGTCCGTATTAGGAATCCAGTTGTCTTCCCAAATCTTCGTATTAGCTCCAGTTTTCACTTGCAGGACAAAATTTCCCCTTATAATATTGAGACCTTTTTGAATGCTTGTTCAGATCCAAGAAAACTCATAGTTTCTTGTTGGTAATATTTTGTTTCTAGCAGCTTCGCCCACAACTGATTTTTTCTGTTATTACTCTACTTGCTAGCTTCGTCAGAAGGGTAATATTAAAATTATGGGGATCGCCTCCCTGAGATTTTGGTTTACACATGCCTGACCTAGACGTAATTGTTCCTGTATCTTTTGAGAGTTTCGCTCATATTGGATTATGTCTAGGTTTTGTGAATTGATTTTCTAGACGTAATTGTGTAAGTCTAGGTTCGTGGCTTATTTTTTTCTGGACGTAATTATCTACGTCTGGGTTTTTGAAGAAAATCTAACCCAGACGTTTTAGATTACGGTTGGAAATCCAAAAATCTAACCTAGACGTAAAACGGGTAATAAATAACCATGCAAAACATATTTACGGTTGGGTTGGGGAACCCAGACGTAATTCAATTTTTGTCTTATTGGAAACCAGTTACGGTTTGGAGTTCTTCCAAACCCAGGCGTAAAACTGAATTACGGTTGGAAACGAAGCCCAACCCAGACGTAATTTGCCATGAAAGTCTAAAAATCTGAATTTTTTTACGTACTTAAGCTAGTTTTGAGCGAAATTGAACCCATGGGAGATAGTTCAGAGGTGTACATGTTGATTTTCAACCATTGGTTCTTCACTTTGTTGATTTATTTCTTCAATTGGTGGAGATTCATCATCACTTTGTGTTAAACCCTCTCTACCATCTAACAAATCATCCATCTCTTAATCTAATTAGATTAGATAATAATTAAACTAAATTAAAATTAACTAAACAAGGTTGTTTGGTCATTACAAAATTACTTATGGGTGATTCGTTTTTATCTTATTAGGTGACCCCTTTAATGGAGTGTGACGCCAATAACAGCCTTCTTTATATACCCACCTCTCCCTTTAGACTTAGCATTGAAGATTGAAGAAAGAAGATGTGGATATGTGAATCAAATCACAACTGGACATGTGGAGAGTACTAAACGATATTTGTAATCAATAGATAAAAATGTTTAGATTCTGTTTCTTTCGTACTATTTATGAAAAAAGAATGTTTATGCCTTGTGTGGTTACTAATTTATGAAAAATAAATGTTGATGCGCTGTGAGGTTGGCTAATAGTCAACTGTGCACCCCCTATCAACAGGAGGTGCTTCAAATTGGAGTTGCGAATAGCTCAAATATGAAACAAGTTAAAAGCTGATTTTCGTTTTCTCTACAGTAGTAATACCTTTATTATTAAACTACATTTTGCTCTATACAGAACGTATGTAAGAAAAAATAAGAAAAATATGAGGGAAACACATCTTCTCAACACAAAAATATGGTGTGATTATTTCGTACCAGGACTATTTGAAAAATTACAATTACATTAACAACCCAATCCCCTAGGCCCTGAGGGTATTCCAACTTCTAAGGCTATGCAGTAGACCTAGGTATTTTATATTGCTTCTTGAGAAATTGAGAGGCTTCTGAATCACTTCTGTGGCAAAGAATTCTTAAAAGGGTTTGTGTATCGGCACCCAATTTACTTCTACCTCCTTGCATTTCTAATCCACTCGCGGATCTCAAGTCATCAATCAGTACCCGAGTCTGACAACGTAAAAACAAAAACATTTCTATCAAGTATAAACATATGGAGAAAGGATCCAAAATTATAATCCAACACTCAATGTGTGATAAAGAACTAGTGATTAGCTTCGAGTATTAAGCCGAATTTGTAGTCTCCAGCTATCTACATTATACTCTCTTCTTACATGCAACAAACTTACTCTTCTGTAGCTATGTGAAGCCTACTTAAAACTGAGCAAGGGCTGATGTTTACTTGGGGAAAGATGTTTCGCCATGCAGGCTCACGTTATGGTATCATGTGAGATATACTCCTATACAGAGAGATTAGCATGCATGAAGTTTCTAAATTCTCAAATTTCTTAAAGACCGTTGTTTTCTTAAGTAATACTGTATAACCCAAGAGTTTCTTTGACTTCGCAACAGAATGCAACTCATTAAACTCAAAGACGGTCTTTGTTCTAAGAAAAATGCTACACAGTAAGCAAAATGATGTGAGTTTCAGCGAGGATGATTGAAATGGCGAGTAACACCCACAAAAACAGGTGTTGGGTCGATCGTACCCATGTGGGGCACCACCAGTGCATATAGGTACATGAGTAGTAAAAGGCAAAATAAATGGGAATATTACAAAACTACCCTAACTAATTAATCCTCTTCAAAACATGTAAAATTATCCTAATGCAGATGGAAAACAATTTTAAAATTACCAGTCAACTCAGTTACTGATCAGTTGTTTAAACTCTGAAACAACAAAGCAGACGCAACTTACCTCATATCCAAGCAACTTAATTACATGACGAACACGCGAAATGTGGTTCTCAACCACTCCTCTAGGAAGCCCATCTCCTCCAGAAATATAAAATTCCTGCAAGAGAAAATCATAAACATGTTTCATTTGAGATTAGCACATGAGTTCATCCTAAGACAATTGGTAGTAAAGTGCCTAATATTATCAGTGGCAGAGTACGTACTTACCATTTGAATGTATTAAATATATTGCTAATACAATTATCAGTGGCAGAGTACGTACTTACCATTCGAATGTATTAAATATATTGCTAATACAATAATAGCGAAAATGAGTAGACATATTTATGTTCTGTACGGACCTTTAAGATATCTAGATCTTCCTCTAGGAAGTTAGCATCACTTGGGAAGAAGAGACGGGATGAGCCTCCATCTAATATCACACGAAGCAGACCCTCCTGCAAGCAGAATAGATTCATGTAACCACAACGTCAAAATTTTACTGCACATACTTTTAGAGAAAAACGTAGGGTTCAAGCACAAACCATTGATGCTTGAAGAAGAGCTGTGACGATGCGATCCCTAAGGGGCTCCACAATGACATCACATAACTGATTCAGTACCTACAACAAGGGATAGTAAACTCAATATACGGTGTTACTTGGTAACTGAGAATACTGATTGCAGAAATTATGCTGGACATCACGATTTGAAACAGCATTTTCAATTATCTTATTAGTTATTACATTTGTTTTCACTGTGTGATACACATAGTAAAATATTGTGATTTGCAATTTAAAGATTCAATACTGCTTCTGTTCTCTGCTACGATCTACACCCTAAATCTTGGGCAAGGCTATTACATTCTTATTTTGCAACCCTTCTTTCTGGCTCAAATTACATATTTTGCACACTAATCAAAACGGTGTGTGATGTCCAATCTTTCAGAACTGACTGGACAAGTCCTATCGACACCCCATGTTCAATCGCAGAATCCCTTCAAGTAAATTCACGAAATTTCTAATACCTTCAATTGGATAGTATATCCAATTGTATCAAGTTGATGGTTACGCAACTTAGTCTCCCTGTATTGACCACATCGGAAGTCATTTCCATGACAGTCGATGGTACCTTAATAGTTACCAGCCTTGGGCACCAGGCAGACCGTCAAACTTTGGTCATTGCCGTTCCTATCTTTAGCCTCCATTCTGGGCTTCAATTTCTACTATCAGGAAAGTTTATTCTGTTTTAGTTGCACATAAGTAAAGAGATTGAAAAAACAGAGGAAAAACTTACCAAATCAAGTGGATCAATTAGCAACTCCAGTCTAGATTGCGAGACATTGGGTCTGTATAAGTTGTTTATGAATGGCTCTCTTAAATCCCAAAACACAATCTTAGTTCCTACAAAAATAAAAAACTAGAATGATACACAATCTCAAGATTGGTTCTAAAGCAATAAACTGAAAAGCACTAAATGAGTGCGTACCTGTAAACTCACTAACTCTATCAATAGCTGCATTTATATCTTTTCTACTGCCATCAAATGAGTCTTTTTGTGCAAAACTTCTCGACTTACCATCCATTGATCTTTCTACAGAAGATGAGTAACACAAACAATTCATCGAAGAGAAATAACATGCATATCAAGCTTAAATGAAGAAAAAAATTAACTATATGTATCTGCCAGATGCAATTGGTCTTTTCAGCAAATGATACCAACTCTTGAGTTCATTGTGTTGGTACAAGTTCTGTTTCTGAGATCTAACTTCAGTCTCTATTTCCTATATTCCACCTTCTAGGTGGTATCGCCAGTTGGACATCCGCCCCCCATGGAGAAATCTCATACTACCTCCGTTTCTGGAAAATAGTTACGATCACTTTTTTCAATGCCTATAGGGAATAAATTTTTCCAGTTTTACAATATATTCCTATTCATAATGCGCAGCAGAACTACTTTTGAACCAATAAACATTATAACTACTTTTGAAGTTCAACTAGATGGTCAGTGCTTAGACCTTAGAGCATGTTCATTCTGATATTTGGAAGCCTAGTAGGCACCTTGTTTTAGGCGGTTCTTGCTGAAAAAATTGCGGTCAGGGATGATTATTAACTTACGAGTACGTATGTAACTGTGTACTGCTTTGAAATACTTTAAAGCCGAAATAATGAAACTCTGTTACTACCTAATTAGATCTAGCAATGGTAGAAAGTAACTGGGGTGATCTGTTATTTGACTCTAGGATTGCCACTCACCAGACTATTCTATCTTTCTTGGATACTCGCAGATGTAAGAAGGGGATCTATTCTTTCTCTAATCAAGCTACGACATTTTACAAAAATGTGCTGAATATTTTGGGGAGAATAGCCATAGAAGCTTGATTGCATATACTATAAAACATATATATACCATCAAGATATTCTGCAACACATTTTCTTTTACACTGCATGAGTCTAAGTTAACAGTTTATTTATTTACATTCTGCAGTCAATAAACTTCCAATAATGACTGAAAATGGAAGGAAGAATATAATGAAAGAAGAAAACAAACATTTGTTAAGTTTAGACATACTGATATTCAAATTTTCGCGAGGCTTTTTCTTTGTCCGCCGTTGTTGAATGCTATCTTCCAAGTTGTTCAATTGACTAATTGCGTACTGTGGGTGACACATAGTATTCAATATCAAAAGATGTAAAAGAGGAATGGTACATTTTAAAAGTATGAACTCAAAGTCAATGAACTACTCTAATCATGTACAAGTTAGTTGATTATATAATTTTAGAAGTCCATGAGCATTTGATAGTTTCCGCGCAGAACCCAACCACTAAAATAGTTGGTAACCAGCAGAACCTATTAACTAACCTGTTTTGAGAAACTAGGTTCATATCAAACTAGAGTGTTACATCTTCTGTCATCTGCAGACCTGATTATAATGAGAAACATTCGCATATGCAGGTACTTCTGGTGAATTATTGATACCACGTGTATAAAACTAATCCTCTACCAATTAAGACTTGAGAGTCCAGTCAGTAATGTACCGCAATCAACTTGAGGCTTCTAATACACCTAGATGTAATATAGCTATTGACTGAAAACTATTTATCATTAATGAAGAGGTAATTTCTGGTGTAACTTGACAGCATAGAGGAAGCTAAACTTACAAAAAGAGTATTCAGTCGAACACAGAGTTTTGGTGTTGTTAGGTCGTTGATTTGACTGCTCCGTCTCTCATCAGGCAGCCTTGGGTCAACACTTTCTTTTTTCACAAATGCCTTAATTCCACTTTCTTTTTTGTATCGTGTGAGAATAGGCACAGGTGGTATGAGATCTTCTTTGCTAACTGCAACAGCCCAGATAAATTTGTCAATCCCGAATCAGAAGATTATAGAAATCAACACAGAAAAATAAAACTTAGTAATGCTTGTAATAGAAGTGATGCAAATTTAGAGTAGGAATTTTCTGTGGAGGTTTGACATCTAAGGAAACCTACAGAATTTTCCAGGGAAGCAATGTGACACATCCCATCAGCACAAAACTGAGAATGGTGCAGAAACACTTATTATCACTGATGAGCAAAGACAATCAGTAGCAAAGGCTAATAGCAAGTACTACATGTTACATACTAATAGAGTTACACATGCAATACAATTTGTAAAAATGTGGTTCTAGGACCTTCGCATCTTTACACATGAGGTCCACCATATCTCTTCATGACCTATATACACCCAAGATCTACCAAAAGCTGTGGGCACATCATCAATATAGTAGTTTTCAGCTAATAGAAAACAGACTATTCGTAACTTAACAATTAATAAATGAAGAGAGGTCATACTCAGTGCTTACCTAGCTTGTCGACAACATGATTTGTATAAACTTGAAAGGCATTATCAATTCCATTCAATAGGCTACTCAGTTCCCCAGATCTCATTGGAACTTTGAGAGCAAAAAATTGATCAACTGTCTGCAATTGAATATAACATATGGCGTTAATGCATCCATCAATTAGTCCTGTTCCACACTTAAGTTTTTAATCTGTTCAATCAATAAAAAAAGTAACACATGAAGGGGGAAAAAATGATGAAGCATAAAAACATCCCAACGGATAAAGATCATCGGGATTAATATTACAATTTCAACCTCCCCCATCCCACTTCACTTGTCCTGTATTCCAATTACAGATGTTCTAAAATAATAACTGTCCAATTCCCCAATAAAATGTGCATTCAAATTAGTACGTTAAATAAGTTTTCAGAATGACCCTTCATTTTGTATGATTAAAATGTATTCTTTATGGCGGGACCTAATTAAACAAAGACGATTTAGAAAGTGGGTTCTCTTAAAGGCTAAGTGTGGATTATATTCTAAGAAATCATTTCGAAGGATTACTTATGCTGCTGTTACTGTTAATGTGAATGATGATGAAGAAGAAAGATCTACGCAGTCGGGCCAGTGTGAACCTGAAGCTTTCATATGTCAGGTCTGAGAGGCAATGCCCCCAAAGCCATTATTTTAAAGATCCAAAGTCAGGATTTTGATGGTTCTTGCTTAACTGATGGAAGATGGAAACATTTCAAATTAATTCCCTAATTCTGCATTAAATTAGTTCATTTTTTCCAAGATGTTGTAATATGGGAGCCTATTCCGATATGGCTTTCAACCACGTTGGCTGGTAAATCTTATAAATAACAGTCTAGGTTGCCTTAAGAAAACAAGTGAAATGTGGAAAAACCCTACTTTACTATAGTTGTCAATAACAAATGATGTCTCCTCATTAAGTTGGACTTTTCAAAACGGAAAAACAAAAAGAAATGGAGGGTGGGAGTCAATCTTAAACCAGAACAAGCTTGCACAGAGCAACGTACACATAGCTTCTAAGGAAAATACTTTAGTAACAACAAGAAGAGAAAAGAATAAGCATGAGGTGACCGCTAATCTCTTTCGCTGATGCAAATGTCATGCCTCTGCTCATTTTATCTCATCGTTATTAAAAGATAACTCGTACATAGTCTTGATCAAGTAGGAAGTGATATGAGTGCAATCAGATATATGTTCATCGTTGGATTATGTGCAGCAAATATAATAAGAGGTTGTAATCAGCGGGCAAGAGGCCTTAAACAAGCAAAAGTTGCATAAAAGATACTGGTACTGTATGCCCATGACATTTTACACATGCGGACAATCCACTGGCGGTGGACTGTAGGGAAACTGAGGAATTCTTAGAAAGTGGTATACCCCACACATCTTCTGATTTGAATATACAATTTGCCACATGTTTAGGAAATTTCACGAAGTTAATTTTTGCACTGTAGTCATGATTTTCATGCTTGTTTTTTTATCAAATAACTAGGTCAATTGGGTTAGTGATATATGGTTAGAGTTTGACGCACCAAGGGATGTGTAGAAATGTTGGGAAGTAGAGGTTAGCGTTAGAGCTGCTAAAATGATGAATTTACACGTATGCGTAACAAGATTGAGATGTAGAGAACTATTTAGTAGTAATATCAATAACGTGAAATAATAAACGCAATTCAGGATCACGGGGAAACAGAAGTAGTGACCTTAAATATAATTAAAAAGCAGACATATGTCTTACGGAGATGCTAAAACAAGCGTAACAAACATGCATACCTCTTCCACAATCCGGTAAACTTCAACAATTGAACTCCCATGTCGTTGTTGCGCCGATATCGGATTCCATGCCTGCACACAATATGTCACAACCATTAATGTGGCATCAAACCAGAATGATTCATTAGGCCAGAGAATAGAACCATCAACTCATATAAAAGACGAATTCAAGGTATAAATTTCAATTATATCTTAAAGTCACAAAGACCTTCCTTACGAGTTGAAGCTGAGATGGATTCAGTTGGTCTGTCCGTAGTTATCAAACTCATTATGTGTGCTCTCAATTTTTATGCGAAGCACTTATTCACTAAGACAGAAAACCCAAGTTCTATAATAAATCAAACAAACAGTTGCTTTACATCCTTGAACTAGAGGACTTTTTACATCCCACCATCAGAAAATCGTGGTCGCAAGGGCAATAAGCCAGTCATAGGAACCCAAGTTACATTGGGGCACTCTCCCTTCAAGGACCAAGAGCTGCTTCTTCTAAGCAAACCCCTCTTAGAATATTGGTCTGTAACCTGAGTGATATAGTTGCATGGAAAAGAAGTAAAATACATATTTCATAAAAAGTTTACATATTACCTCTTGTTGAATAGCACGCTCAACCCATGATAATATTCTTCCAAGTTGTGAATTCACCCAACGTAACACTAGTGTCCCAGACATAGTTTCAAGCTGAAAAATAAGTACAAAGATACCCAAAGTTGTGAATTCAAACATATGAACTATATGAAGTCGAAATCTGACAACTTTTGTGAGACAAAACCTAACAGATCCTGACATTGTGACCCATTCAAAAAAAGGATGTACAACAAAAAAATAAGTGAAGCAACAACAAGAAGAAACATCCAAAGGAGTTGTAGAAGAGTCAACCTAAATGTCGTCAATATGAAGGACGGACAAAAAGAAAATCAAGCCATGGATACATAAAAAGCTAGAAAGAGTAAAACCTACACAACTATAGGGTGGAAAACAGGGAGATAAAGACAATGACCTAAAAATAGAAATAATATTCAGAACTAACAAACTTAAAGAAGATATAACTAAAGCAAGACTTATATCCA